>NC_080402.1:17805000-18521666 GCF_030265065.1 Corythoichthys intestinalis
TTTCTAATCCAATTACTCGATTATTTGAACTAGCTAGTTGATAGATTAATCGACTACTGAAATAATCGATAGCTGCTTCCCTACTTGACACGTAATAATATATTTGATTGACGATTTTTTCTTAATAATGTTTATTATAGATATACAGTATTCATAGTTTTTAACTGATTTTTGTTTGTGTGTATATGCATATTTTATAGACGCAGGTGGAAGCAGGGGTTCCTCTACGGATTTGTCTGTCTCAGTTTGGCCGCTGGCTGCAGAAACTACGCCTGGAGAAGGGCGTGGTCTTTTCTACCCAGCAACAGAGCTCCTCGTCTGAGTCGGACGGACAAAAGCTCTGTACTTTCCTCACATGGTCAGGTAAAATGTTTTTTTTTTTTAACCATCAAACATACATTATTGAATACCTTATCAATAACAGTAATATGGTATCAGATTGGGATCTCGGTGTTTGTTTGCACTTTGAGTGTAAACGCAAGCAGATCCACAAACCCAACGTGCTCAACAGCTGGATCGACCTAAGAAGCACATATAGGGTAAGTTTACCCTGCCTGCCTCCCCTCAAAGTCTACAGATGACTAAAACCATTATATCATGAGAATTAAAAACTCGCAAAACCTAACGTGATTTTGTCGTTCATAGATGTTTTACAGCAGGAAACCCAAAGGTCTTAATGGAGCGCTACAAGATTTGGGAATACAGTTTTCTGGCAGAGAACATTCCGGTACATAAATAATATTTCACCCTCATACTTGACAATTCTTCATATAAAATCTGTTATGCACTTTTATTAGGTCTGGATGACGCCAGGAACACAGCTCAGCTGGCAACGAGGATGATGAAGGATGGCTGTGTGATGAAGATCACGAGAAGCTTGGACAGGGTGAGTGGACGTCCAACCACGCTCCCCGATTCATGAACCCTCGCTTCCTGCCGTTGCCCACTTCCTCCCCCCGTGTGCCTCTCCAAACGTTTTTAATTTAATAAACAAATGTTTTTTTGATGGTCTGCTTAATGTGATTTTTAGACATGTATTTAAACGTATGATTTTAACTGCTGTTGAATAGACATTCAGTCGATAAATAATAACGGTGTATGTCTATGGAAACACACATTATTAATAAAAATTCTGGGCAACTTTTTTCATTTTACTAAAATGAACCCAAAATAAATGTGTTTTGCAAGAACAAACCCCAGAATATTGTCCAATAAGTCCGTAACATTTCAACTCCAAAAGTCTAATTTTTCAAGAATAAATTGGTATTTTAATAGAATGAAATCATAACATGGCAATAAATACCATATATTTTGTTTTTTGAGTCATTTAGTCATAAGTGGAATTTCATTCGGGACTTGACTCATGAGTTCAATATTTTTTGGAGAAAACTCTTTTTACCCAAAACATCTCAAACTATCATTTAGTGCAGCAACGATTAATTGCTTAACTCGAGCAATTTGATTAGAAAAAAGATTCCACTTAAATGTTGTTGTTTCAACTATCCGTTTAATTAAAGTGGCGTTGTAATGGTTTGTTTTGAAAGTGTTTGCTTTTAGTTTGGGCGGATTCAATGCCCTCTATTGGCAACTGTGAATATGAGTTTGGGCGGATTCAATACCCTCTATTGGCAACTGTGAATATGATATAACTCATTTCACATGGCTGAATCCAGCTGATCCCTGTTAAGACCAACATAAGTTTTTGTTTGATGTTTTTTTAATGCATTCGAAATTTAGCTTATAGGTATATTTAGCCGTTGTTTGTGGGAATATGTGTTTGAACCATTGGTTAAGAGAATTGAAAAAAAAAATAGCAACTTTTAGCAATTAAGCTAGCGGACTTTTGCCATGTTAAGTTAGCCATTTTTTTTTTCTTTTTTTCTACTTAGATCCTCATTTATTTAATTTTTTCAAACGGTTTGAGGCTCATCTCAGGTATTTTAATTTTTTATGTTACCTATCCGATTACTCAAACTTTTCCATCGATTAATTGACTACTACTACTAATTAGGGTTGTTCCGATCATGTTTTTTTGCTCCCGATCCCATCCCGACCGTTTTAGTTTGTGTATCTGCCGATCCCGATATTTCCCGATCCGATTGCTTTTTTTTGCTCCTGATTCAATTCCAATCAATCCCGATAATTTTTCCCGATCATATACATTTTGGCAATGCATTAAGAAAAAAATGAATAAAACTCGGACGAATATATACATTCAACATACAGTACATAAGTACTGTATTTGTTTATTATGACAATAAATCCTCAAGATGGCATTTACATTATTAACATTCTTTCTGTGAGAGGGATCCACGGATAGAAAGACATATGACTTTGTATATTGTGACTAAATATTGCCATCTAGTGTATTTGTTGAGCTTTCAGTAAATGATACTCTAGCCATGCCCAAATGCATGATGGGAAGTGGAACAATGACTGTGCGTAGTGCTACCAATTGATATATCTTCTCTGCGTTGGGAAATAACATAAGGTGTTAAGAAAAAGATCAATTTCTACCTTGCTTCCCCACATTGCTTCCCATGATATTTCTAATCGTAGGGAGAGGGATTGTAAGGCTTTAGCCAATTAAAAAACGGCTCCAAAGGCTGCCAAAATTCACTGTACTCATTTTGCGCTGCCTTTTATCTCTCTATATAGGTAAAGCGGCGCCATTACAGATTGAGCGCGACAATGCGTGAGCGGATCGTGCGGCGCATGCATTAATTGCGTTAAATATTTTAACATGATACATTTTTTTTTTAAATTAATTACCGCCGTTATCGGGATAAATTTGATAACCCTACCTTAAGCCTAAACTAAAGACTCTGGCTGAGTGTAACATATTATGTCTGTAACATGGTAAATGGACAGTACTTATATAGCGCATTAATCTTTATGGTTACCATGCCCAAAGCGCTTTACATTAGCACACATTACCCGTTCACGCACACATTCACACACCAATGCGGCTGCTGCCATGCAAGGCGCTGTCAACTCATTGGAGGCAAATCAGGGTTTAGTGCCTTGCCCAAGGGCACTTCGACAGTGGGCAGTCGTAGCCAGGAATCGAACCGCTGACCCTTCAGTCCAAGGACAACTCCAGCTACCAACTGCGCCACAGCCGCCCATGAAAATCACACATCACTTAAAAGTTAGGATTTTTTCCCACGTGTTTCAATTGAATTTCTATTTGTGTAAAGCCATTTTTAAGTTCTAGTTAAGTTTTGAGTTAGTCTAAACTGTAAGTCCTGATAGGAGTTTTTGCAGTGTTCAAAATAAATGTATGATACAGGCTGTTTTGGAGCACATTAGGGACCAGTGCTACTTGGTGTTTTATCCAGCAATGACTACTGAGCTAAAATTGATAGTTAGTATTATTGAGTTTTTATTTTACACCCTCATCACTCCACAACGCTATGTTATGTTAAAGCCTGTATGTAAGACACGTTAGCCACGCATCGAAAGTGGTCATAATTAATAGAAACCTAGCCCTCCGCAGGGCTAACCTTAGCTAACCTAAGCTAGTGACAGTAACATTAATCTTATTTATTTGCGCTCTTAATTAGTGCTTAACGCTCTACTGCTTTAAGATGGCGGCTGTTTACTAACGCTGCCCAGACGCGGCCAAGTCTGTCATTTCGCATCTAGTTCAACATACTTGTGATCTCTATGAGACTCATCAGACGCTACCTGCTACCAACGTAGCATCGTGCGGGCTAGTATTTAGCAACGTCGGCGTCGTTTGTAGCGGCTGTCGGCTGCAGCAAAAATTTTTTTTTTTTTTTTTTTTTTTTTTTTTTTTTTTTTTTTTTTTTTTTTTTGCTTCTTCCTCTACGCACGTGACATCAGCGCATTGTCCCGCATTAAAAGTAGTCCGAGCAAAACGTGATGCTTAGAGCTGTCAAATAAATAAACGATTAGTCGAGGTGAATAAAATTACTCGGATCAGTTTTTAAACTCGAGTTGCTCGAGTATTCGTTTCAGCTCTATAAGTAACATAAATTCAGAAAAATAAGTACAAATGACTTATATTATGCAGAGTGAAATGGAATATATTTTGAATATCGTGCAAACATTGACTTGAGCAAATAAAACTAAATATGATAAATAAGCCTCCTGAACTCTTTTACATAGCGTTGTGACAGTTGCCGTCATATTTGTGGAATCAAAGCACCGTGTACCGAAACAGCATTCCAGCCCTGAATCTTATACCAGAACTGCGTTCCAGCCTTTAATCTTATACCGGAACTGCGTTCCTGACCGTTCCGGCTCACTTTCACCCCTGACTAAAATAGATATAATTCTTTTCTTACAGATCCCCTTGGCTGTCAAACCCACCATGCCAAACATCAGCAAATTAAGTGCTCACAAGAGCGTAAAGCATCAGACTGTACAAAATCAAACAACGTCCAGTGGAAATAACAATACTTGCCTAAAGCGTGAGAATCGTGATTTAGTTCAGAATTTGCTGTCCCCAAAGACTGTTCTGGACGCTAGGGCAACACCACGATGGGGCATCCAGAACAACAGCAATGGACTGATTCTGTGCTCCACCGTCCTTGGTGACATCAGACCTTCAACCTCAAATTCTGAAAGTGTGGAGGACTTCTCTGTGGAAGACGAAGACCGCATCACGTACGATGATGTCATTTTGGAGGATTCTGACGGAATGCTCCTTTCAGTTCCTGAGGCTCCAAATGTGAATAAATCAAAGGCACCACATGTATTCAAGCCCAAATGTTTCTTCATCCAAGAAAGGACAACCACTCCCAACGCCACCATTTCACATCCTGCAAGTGCCATCCCAAGTGTAAGGACTCAAAGTGGCAGTGTCCTGTCCTTGTTGACGAACAACGGAAAGATGACGCCGCCACTCTGCAATTGTGGACGCCGGGCAAAGCGTCTGCAAGTGTCCAATGGGGGGCCCAATCATGGCAAAGGGTTCTATTGCTGTGCCGGGCACCGCTCAGGTGGCGGCTCAGGGGTTGGGGCGCACAATAATAAGGGATGCCAGTTTTTCAAGTGGGAGTCCAGCCTAAAGACGAGGTGGTCTTTGTCGTCTACTCACGACAGAGCCAAGCCGTCGGCTCAGAGGTCGACATTGAGAAAGAGCTGGTAACACAAGGGCGTAGGTTTGCATCGGGGCGGTAGGGACATAACACTACCAACTTTTCAGGATCCTTAAATTGTCCCCACCAACTTTTAAGCAACCTTATTTGCATTATACAGTGGTATGAAAAAGTATCTGAACCTTTTGGAATTTCTCACATTTCTGCATAAAATCATCAAATGCGATCGGATCTTTGTCAAAATCACACAGATGAAAATACAGTGTCTGCGTTAACTAAAACCACACAAACATTTATAATTTTTCATGTTTTAATGAGGCTAGCATGCAAACAATGACAGAAGGGGAAAAATATGTAAGTGAACCCTCTGCCTAATGAGACTTAAAGAGAAATTGAAACCAATTTTTACCAAACATTTTATGTCAGGTGTGTGCCCAATCACTACTGAGGTTTAAAGCTGCCTTGCCCACTATAAAACACACTGTGGGTAAGAATTGTCTTGATGAGAAGCATTGTCTGAAGAGCTATCTGAAGACCTGCGATCAAGGCTTGTTGATTTGTATAAAGCTGGGAAAGGATACAAAACCATCTCTAAAAGTCTGAATGTTCATCAATCGACAGTCAGAGGAGTTGTCTACAAATGGAGAGAGTCTGGCACTGTTGCTTCTCTCCCACGGAGTGGCCTTCCACCAAAGATGATGTCAAGAGTTCAGCGCGGAATACTCAGAGAGGTAAAAAAAGAATCCAAGAGTGTCTGCTAAAGACTTACATAAATCGCTGGCACAGTCCAATATCTCTGTGCACACATCAACTATACAGTGAGGCAAATAAGTATTTAGTCAACCACTAATTGTGCAAGTTCTCCCACTTGAAAATATTAGAGAGGCCTGTAATTGTCAACATGGGTAAACCTCAACCATGAGAGACAGAATGTGGGAAAAAAACAGAAAATCACATTGTTTGATTTTTAAAGAATTTATTTGCAAATCATTGTGGAAAATAAGTATTTGACCAATACCAAAAGTTCATCTCAATACTTTGTTATGTACCCTTTGTTGGCAATGACAGAGGCCAAACGTTTTCTGTAACTCTTCACAAGCTTTTCATACACTGTTGCTGGTATTATGGCCCATTCCTCCATGCAGATCTCCTCTAGAGCAGTGATGTTTTGGGGCTGTCGTTGAGCAACACGGACTTTATTTCATTGTCCCAAAAACGTATTTATTATGGCTGTCAAACGATTAAAATTTTTAATCGAGTTAATTACAGCTTAAAAATTAATCGTAATTAATCGCAATTCAAACCATCTATAAAATATGCCATATTTTTCTATAAATTATATATATATTCTGTAAAATAAATTGTTGAAATGGAAAGATAAGACACAAGATGGATATATACATTCAACATACGGTACATAAGGACTGTAGTGGGCATTTCACTCTACTGTCATTTAAATCTGGCTATGCTGTCCTCACTCCGAAGCGTCTACTTTTTCCAAAGCTAGACAGCTAGTGAACGACACCTTAATAATCAGACTTCTTCCTTTTTCATCTGATTTATTAATAAAATGGCCTCAAACCATTGTCCTCTTTAGACCATCGTAAAACTACAAAAAAAAGTACACAAGCATTGCATTAGTCTCATACAAAAAATATAACATTTCGCTTACTAACATAATATGTACATTCTTTACAACAACCATACTTACGGACAAATCTTGTCCAAGGATCATATAAGCACAACATTACAACGTAGGCGTCAGCCCGAGACATCGTGCAGCCATATTGAACTGGCAAGAAAACAATAAACCATGTTGCAAAGCGACCACAAGAGTTCGCTGTTAGACAGCACAAAAAGCCTTGCTGTAAAACTTACCAAAAGGCAGAATACTGTCTGAGCGGGACATGTGGGTTAATTGCGTCAAATATTTTAACGTGATTAATTTAAAAAATTAATTACCGCGCGTTAACGCGATAATTTTGACAGCCCTAGTATTTATACATCTTTTGCATTTTTTTCTTTTTTTAAAGAAGCATCTATAGCTTCCGCTCTATCTGAGAAACAAAAAACAAAGCTCCAAACCCATTTTAAAGCAATAAAACTGGCCACTGGAGGGCAGTAGTGCATTTTGTAAGACCCGCAACCCGGTGCAACAGCAATGAAAGGCCCGGCTGCACGGTCGGAGCACTGGTGGCATGATGCCAGGCGGCGGACGACCGAACAAAACAAACGAGAGGATGCTGAAAGAAGAGAGTCTAATCTTTCTTTTGATGGGTTCCATGTTTATATAGCAATAGAACAGAATTTTGTGTGGGCCTTGCAAAATCAGAAAAAATTCAGTAAAACGGCCGGGAGCGAAGGGCCTTGCTCTGGTGAAAATGGCTGGGAGTGAATGAGTTTATAAAGACAAGCATTTTTATACTGTATTCCTGTTTGAAAATAATTCGGTGGGACAGTAACATGTTTAAAACTTATAATTATTACATTTTAAGTGCTTCAAAACTTTTATTAAAATTTACATTAAAATTTTTTTGGGTGGGGGGAGTGAAAAACATGTCTTGTATGTATCTCTTTCCAATGCTAAATCTGAATAAATACATTGAACACACACAAAAACTTTTTTTTTTTTTTTTGTTTCTTCGCGGTTTTTCACCTATCGCGGTAGGTTCTGGTCCCCATTAACCGCGAAAAACGAGGGCTCACCGTATTAGTGTCTCCGGGAGCTGTACACTTTTTGTCCTTTCTTGGACGCCGTAGAATCCGTCCAAAAAACGTGAATGTGGCGTCCTTCCGTCACCGAGTTCCAGTTTCCATTTGAACGCACGTTTCTAACAACACGTTCAACTTTATTTCAAAAAAGCATCGACGTGGGATTTTGAAATTTCTTCTTCGCGTGTGCCCTTAAACGCCTCATCGCAGAGAGCTAGCTTAATTAAGCTAAGCGGCTACTTCACGGCAGCTTTAAAAAGGACGTAAACATCCCATTTATTTATAGCCGTAACCCGTGACGTCATCATCAACATGTCGGCGGAAAACGAGTCTAGGAAGCGCGGCAAGAAGTACTTTGGCGGTGGCCAGTATCACGCCAAACGCTGGAGGGGCTCCAGGGAGCTCGAGGTGGGCATGCAGGGCATCCTGATAACATGCAACATGAACCAGAGGAAGTGCACGGCCGAGGCCTTCAACCTGCTCAGCGAGTATGCCGACCAGCTGTATGGACCCGAGAAGGTCAGTGAACGCACTGCACAAGTGTACATCTGTAGCCCGCATGATTTAAAAAGTCTTAACTCATCCGTAGTACGCCATTTACATAAACTTATCCATGGTCAAAGGTTGAATTAAGAATATGCTTTGACACTAGAGTATGACTTTGAATTTAGGTTTCTAGATAGGTTGAAAGATAGTCTTCACCATCACTTGATAGTGAAGTTTATGGTTTAGGTTAAAAAAAAAAAATCTACAAAGCAACACTGGGTAACTTTTCAAGCGTTATAAAATATTTTCATAACATTTGAGATGATATGTCACCTGACAACTAGTTGAATGACACCCCTTTTATACATAAGCAGAGATTGATTGACTTTTGTGGCCGAGGGGCAAAACATGTTGATGCCGCCGAAACACAGTGTCAGTAATAAAATTAACTTACAATATATATGCTTAGATAGTAGCTTAGCCCATTTTCGTACACATAGGCATCCCAGCTGTGTGTGTGTGTGTGTGTGTGTGTGCGTTCGTGCGCGTATTTCTGTCCTACCTATAGACCTTACTCACCTACGTCACAAAATGGGCGTGTCGCTGTTTCCGG
This sequence comes from Corythoichthys intestinalis, assembly GCF_030265065.1. NCBI lineage: Eukaryota > Metazoa > Chordata > Actinopteri > Syngnathiformes > Syngnathidae > Corythoichthys > Corythoichthys intestinalis. Next base: position 17,813,881 of record NC_080402.1, read on the forward strand.
CCGCCATATTGTACCTCTTTTTCAGACCTATTCTCATTGTTTTCAATTAGTCGAGCAAGTTATAGAGCAATTCATGGAAGCCCCGGTGTTATCTGACGCTGTAAACTCATTGGATCCGTTGCATAAAAGGCGTTACGTGGAAAAGCTTCAGTTTATCCATTCACCAGATCCGTATTTGATGCCTAAATTGATGTTTTTCGACCCGCTGGCTTCGCCTGTCATCTGATATCCTGATATTTACAACTATCTTGTCCACACAAAATCAGCCTATTCTCACGAAAGTTTGAAAAACTTTAAGAGCTTGGAGGCTTATAAATGCTACGTTGCTGGTTGGGTGAAACAGGTCCTCGTACACGAAAATTCGGCAGGAATCTTGTGCTCGGAAGGTGAGTTACGAAATTTTCAATTCAAAATCTTTTGTTCTTGCTAACATCCACTGTCAAGTCTAATGTATTTCATGTCATTTGTCAATGGAGCTAGGGCTTTTAATGTTTATATGGTTTAGCGATAGCACTCACTACATACATTCGTGTATGTTGTCGGCGATTAGCCTAGCAATGATCTTAATTGTGGTTGTCAGCCCAAAACTCTCTAAATATATATTAAATGCATCTTACCAGATATAAAATGACTACTACATAATCTGTGGTAGTCGTTTGGAGCCCAGTTTTCTCGTCGAATTGCAGCAGTCAATCGCGGTCTCCTCTTTGGGTCTCTCGGAATACGGGAAAAATTCAAGTCTGTCCGTCTATCTTCTCTGTTTTTGCAACCGACCGCCACACACGACTTCACCATTTTGATTATTAATGTTAACGAGCAGAAAAACACGCCATAATAGGAGGAATTTACGAAGCGCTAATGCATTAACATGACTAGTATCCGGAAAACATGGCACGGGGGCGTGGCTGTGACGTCACGTGAGTAGGGTCTATTGGAGAAGTAGACGCCGCATCCTTTTTGACTGAATATTTGAGCCAGGAATATTTATAATAACACGTTGAAAATGAGCGTTTTTTCCCCCCATCAGTTTTAAGGGGAATTCTAAATCAGGCTGCTTAGTATAGCTATTCCAGAAAACACAGACAAGACTGAAAAAGCAGTTTCTGCTCTTGCACTCCTCTTTAAAAGAAACTGTTGTGTTTTAAGCCAAAAAAAACTGTTTTGTTTGATAGAACAATATGTCTATATGCTGCCATAGCAGATTCATGGCGCATTAATCCCCCGAACTATTTTTAATTTGTCCGTTTTACCCTGAAAACCCCCGTTTACAGACGTCGCGCAACCGCTTTTGTTTCAACCCAGCCATAAAACGAAGGTAATTAATTATATTTATTATACAAAATGTTTGTCGTTTTTAGCTTAGAATCATTATTTGAGGTCTCATATTTCGTTTAAAAAAAAAAAAAAAAACGACTTTAGAAAAATTATTCACTCCCATATTTTAAACTTTTAACCAAATTATGCCACCATGGAAAAAATGGCGTCTGTAAAAAAGTCACGGATATCTACCTCAGAACTATCGCTTAATTGTATTTTTTTGTTAGTCTTATTTTCTCCGATATGTTAAATGATAAATAATCAATCCAAACAAAGTAAATTGGAAAAAAACGTTTAAAAGGGTAAATATATGAAAAAGAAAATCTCTAACACTTCTGGACGTCTGCGATTTCTGCATCGCGACCCTTGTTATATTACCATGTGTCACCCATAAAATCCCCCAAAAATCCAGCTGTGGCCATTCACAGCTGTGTCTTGACACTCAGTGATACATGCTACATGGAGTTTTTGGATCGAAACAAGCTAAGTACGCGATAATATCTCGTTAAAGTCATGGCGTCTGTATTTCTGCTCTCGTGTGCTCTCACCTCCAGATAGGATTTTGCTGTTTAAATTTTTTTTTTTTCAAATGCCCTCCCGTTCAAAATGTTTCTTCCCCCAGAAAATTGAGATTTTAAGCTTTCCAATGATGTATCACACGTGCTTATCGGACAATTTTGAAATCTGGCCAAATTGGGGGTCTCAGAGCGGAACTTCAAGTCACCTGAGTGTTTTCCGCCCTATGCTTTTGACCAAGTTCGCTGTCCAGTGAATATGGTAAATAAGGGAGTGCCCAAAAAATCGATTATTAGATGCATTGCCATTCCACACGTACAGATTCGATTCCGATTCATATATGTTGAAAAACGATGATTTTCCCTAATAACTTAATGACCGCCACTCGTAGCGGAACAAAATTCAAGACACGTCTGCCGCCCGGACACCTTTAACGGACGCACGTAATACGTTATGATGGATGCTGTCGGTTACTGAGCGAGAGATTTACTCCTTTTCAAAAGACTGGAAAATAAATTTGTGTATGAGACAGGCAGGGACCCGGCGGTCGCGCTTCTAAAGGCTCTGTATTAGGGTTGTTCTGATCATGTTTTTTTGCTCCTGATCCGATCCTGATCGTTTTAGTTTGAGTATCTGCCGATCCCGATATTTCCCGATCCGATTGCTTTTTTTTGCTCCCGATTCAATTCCAGTCATTCCCGATAATTTTTCCAGATCATATACATTTTGGCAATGCATTAAGAAAAAAATGAATAAAACTCGGACGAATATATACATTCAACATACTGTATAGTACATAAGTACTGTATTTGTTTATTATGACAATAAATCCTCAAGATGGCATTTACATTATTAACATTCTTTCTGTGAGAGGGATCCACGAATAGAAAGACTTGTGACTTTGTACATTATGACTAAATATTGCCATGTAGTGTATTTGTTGAGCTTTCAGTAAATGATACTGTAGTCATGCCCAAATGCATGATGGGAAGTGGAACCATGACTGTGCGTAGTGCTACCAATTGATATATCTTCTCTGCGTTGGGAAATAACATAAGGTGGTAAGAAAAAGATCAATTGCTACCTTGCTTCCCCACATTGCTTCCCATGATATTTCTAATTGTAGGGAGAGGGATTGTAAGGCTTTAGCCAATTAAAAAAAGGCTCCAAAGGCTGCCAAAATTCACTCTACTCATTTTACGCTGCCTTTTATCTCGCTACATAGGAAAAACGGCGCCATTACAGATTGAGCACGACAATGCGTGAGTGGGTCGTGCAGCGCATGCATTAATTGCGTTAAATATTTTAACGTTATACATTTTTTAAAAAATTAATTACCACCGTTATTAAAGTAAATTTGATAACCGTACCTTAAGCCTAAACTAAAGACTCTGGAAGAATGAAACATATTATGTCTGTAACGTTAAATACAATTAGAAAACGATTTAATTAAAATATATATATATATTAAAAAAAGGCATGGCCGATATTTTTTTGCCGATTCCGATACTTTGAAAATGACGTGATCGGCATCCCGATCGATCGAGACATCTCTACTCTGTATCACTTTCACCGGCACTAAGGAGTTGTAATATGCTCATGTAAAATTACCTGATTAAAAATGCGTCGCGAACGTATCTGACCACACGAACACATCTTGTAGCTAAGTGCTGATACGTGTTAATGTGCATGAGGAGAGCTTTTTACATGCCTATCAATGATCAAACGTAAGTAGTCCTTTATTTAAAGAAAGTTTGTCGTGTTTACTTTGTAATCGCTGTATTCGCGACTATTTTTAACACAAAGTTGCAATTTCTGATCGGGTGGAAAATTTGACAGAACATCGGGCACACCAAGAGTGCAAAAGCCGAGTACAGTGCTCGCCTGGCGGGGGTATGTGCGACAAGGAGCATGTCAGCCACAAAATGCAAGCCACCTCCGTATTAAAATGATCCCAGTATTTGACATAATACAAAACAAGATGTTTACTCACTTCCTCGTAAGTCCAATGGTCCCACAGTAGTAGGGCTTGTTTTGGCCAATATCCACGGTGAATGGGAACCTTATGAAACTCCAAAAAGGCGCACACGCCTCTCCCTCATACAGCAATATTTTTCTGCAGCCGTTTGGCTGGCGTGATGCGAAAAATAAATGTATTAATCCGCAAAACCAGCTGAATCCTTAGTTCTTCTCATACAACAGTACGACTGTATAGTGAAGAGGACTCCTTCTACCGTACACGTCACAGTGCCCTCTTTCTCAACTCGAGACTGTTGCCGGAAGTCGCTCATTTTCATGGCGCGGGATTAAAAAAACTAAATAAATATAGCGATCGCTTCCACATACATCCAAGCGGTCCATACCATTCAGGAGCATAAAATACCGCGTGTATTTTGAAATAAACATGCTTTGACGTGTCACATGCACTTAAAATGCTATGAATGCTAACGTATTTACAATTCTCATAGCAAATCGCTCCAACGTAACTCCACAAACTGTAGCTGTAAACTTGATGAATAATGCATGCACAAACATATACAGTATTAGCTGAAACAACTTACAGCCTTATGTGAGCCAAACCTGAGCACAGCTATCCTTTAGCCATGTCAGACGTCTGAGTCAGTTCTCAATCATACAAGGCGACAGTCCAGCCAGACCCAACGCTGCCACCAGAGGGTAGTTTATCCTCCATGATTAAACAAAATACAATACTTTTGGACTTTTTGGATCGTCATTTTGGGGTACTTAGAGGGTTAATTCCGATTTACACAGAAATTGGGGTTAGGTTGCCAGCATAGGAACGGAATTTGTTCATAACCCTGGGATCTGTATTAGCATACATGTACAAGATGTCTTAAGGTGGGCAGATACCTTCACAACGCCCTTTTACACGAGTGCATTATAACTCCTCAGCCAATCATATGGCGTGAATAGAGTGACAAATTAGGGTTTCAAAACAGTTGTAGAATCTCAAGCTATGGTCAAAAAAAGGTTTAATTTTCAAACATGATTGCAAGAATAGTGTTACAATTCAAATAACCTGACATTGACAAATTGAGACTTTTGCTTTCAGTTTGAAGAGGATCCTAAAGGCTGCAACGGTGAAGAAGAAAATGCAGAAGAGGAAGAAGAAGATGTAGAGGAGGCGCTGAAGAAGGAAGTGGCGCAGCTACGGGCTAACGGCGGCAGGCAAGAACGACGTTTCCAGGCGCTTGAAAGTGGTGCCAACAATGTCATATTCATCAGGACTCGCAATTTGGGTAAATTTATGGCTATGTTCTAAAGCGCTAGACAAGACATTAATCAAGTGGAACACAGCAAAAAGAATCTTGTTTGATAAAGTTAAAAGACAAAGAATGTCATTTTTTTCTGATGTGTAATGGTGGATTAAAAATGTAAATAATAGGCAATATTTCATGGAAGTTGGCAAAATAGCCTCTGTCAGACATTTTTATATGCCAGTTCTATTTTAGCCAATCAATTGCGAGCATCTTAGATTGTTCAGTCACTATATAAACTTAGTCAGACACTTTAATATCAGCTGAGCTTTGTTTACTAATTGTTTTTTTTAAACCATAGAATCCGATAGGTTGGTTCATCACATCTTGTCCGATCTGCACGCAACCAAGAAAAAGAAGACACGTGTCATCCTTCGCATGCTGCCGGTGAGATGCAAAAAAAAAAAAAAAAAAGCTAACAAATAAAATTATACAAGATTGCTATATGAGTACAGAAAGTGCTAAGACCAGTTTAACCTTGTTTTGTTCGTTAACGATGACGATAACGGAAATATTTTGTAAATTTTTGGACGATTTTTTCATGACGATGACAAGCTAAAAATGTGTCTTGGGAGACTAAAACCTGAGACCAATGCCAATTTTCGTCTGATGAGACAAGAACGTGACGAAAATGCGCCAGTTTGTCATTTGTTCACAATATGTGTGTGACATCGACGAAAACTAGACGAAGACAAACAAATTTTGAAATGACTAAGACTAATTAATATTTTTGTCTATAGACTAAGACTCAAAAGAACACTAGTCACTATTAGGACGAATTTTAGTAGAAAACTGAATGACATGCTAACATGTTAGCATTTACAACGCTAAAGTATAGCTAGAGGGTATCAGTAGAAGGTCATTAAGAATAACTTTGTACACCATTCCATGTCAGTCTTATTTCAGATGAGAATTCATGAGGATTTTACATCGAACCATTTAAATCAAAGCTAAACATATTTCAAACAAAATGTGACAAACGCTAACAAGAACAAGATGGTGACTTGACTCGACAAAGGACTGAGTCCAGTAATGATTTAGCTTCAGCACTTATTGTGAGCACAGGTTTTGAATGAAAATTGAGGGATGATATGATGGAAATGTACGAAATGGTGTCAGTTGCTATGCTAAAATACAGCAAGATAGCGACATGAGGATGTGTGTTACTCAGGTAACGGGCACATGCAAGGCCTTCCCAGAGGACATGATAAAGTATCTGACCACCTTCCTGGAGCCCTGGTTCAAAAAGCCCAACTGCGCCACCTACCAGATTGCCTTCAAAGCGCGCAACAACAGCCACAACAAGAGAGACGATGTCATCAAAGCCATTGCCGGTAAGCTATGTAAAAAAACAAAAAAAAACATTAAATGCTAGCATATCAACTGTAGACTGTTAGGTTTTGAGTCAATTTCATTTGTATTATGACAAAACACAATGTCTAATAGCTAATCAACTGTAGTGAATTATTATCTAGGTATCAGGCTATATCTTCTCCTACCAAGCATATGTTAGTATTTTTTTAAAGTCATTCATTTGTGCCTGCAATCACAAGTTCTTGGCTTGTTATCTTGCTTTGTATCGATTTTCCAGCTACTTGCATTATTAGCATATTAATAGGCAATCGAAAAAAAGAAAAATCCAAAACTTAGTTCCTTGCAATCTGCCATTATACTATCAGGTGAATATCCACAAGAGTGTGGAGCACCCATCTGAAGGCGTGCTGCTCTCACTGTTGGTTTTTATTGGTCAATATTTTTTTCACCTGCCTAATCTTGCTTGTACTCGTGTTGCTGCCTCTAGGGCTCAAATACGTATAGTTGCGCGGAGCTTTCGATTGCGCAGGAGGCAAGAAAACAAAACTATCAATTCACAATAAGAAAAAAACAACAAAACTAATGTGTAACGCAGGTGACAATTTGAAAAGTAGTGGAGTAAAAAGTACAGATACGTGATGTGAAATTTAGTTAAGTAAAAGTAAAAAGTACCACCTCTTATTTGTATTCAAGTACAGTAACGAAGTACTTCAGAACATTCCACCTTGGGCTGCAGCTATCGATTATTTAGGTCATCGATTAATCCATCAATTAGTTAGTTTGAACAATGGAGTTATCGGATTACAAAGATTAATGCGTTGCAGAATACATTTGAGAATATGTGGAAAAAAAAGCGTGTTTATGCTTGAAATAAAATTTATTTTGCCTTGCTAAGATTACACTTTCAAAAGAGCATTAAATGCGGATACAAAATAAAATTCGCGAGTGTTTCTTCAAATGATGATTTTTCAAACTATGCAAAATCGCACTTTTATTCCACAAGAGCAATAAATGCATTTAAAAATAAGTTAAAATACCTGCGCTCAGCCTCAAGCGATATAAAAAATAAATGAGGATATAAATACAATAAAAAAACAATTGGTTAACATGCATGGCAAAAGTCGGATAGCTTAAATCAGACATGTCCAAAGTCCGGCCCGGGGGCCAAATGCGGCCCGTGGTCAAATTTCATCGGGCCCCCAGCCTCATAAAATCAATAACATCTGGCCCGCACACAGACTTAATAAATTGGTCAGCAGTACTGCCACCAGCATATGAAATAGCTTACACACTAAATGCTGCTCCTCATTTACCCACTAAAAGCTAGCAGCGCTCTAAGCAACATTACCCTGTGTGACCCTTTACTCCCAATTTTCTAAAATGGCAACAATCAACAAAAAAAAGTTGACTGCGACAGCCGAGGCTTCAAGGATAGGTGGAAATTGGACTACAGTATTTCTTCACTAAAATACGCAACAACTTTGTCTGCCTCATTTGCAAAGAGACAGTCGCTGTTTTTAAAGAGTTCAATGTGAGGCGATATTACGAAACAAGACACGCTGACATGTACGACAAGATTACAGGGAAGATACGCAGCGAGAAATGGAAGCAACTTGAAGTTAGTTTAATTTCAGAGCAGCAGTATTTCGCAAGAGCCCGAGAGTCGAAAGAGAACGCCACAAGGCTAGTTGCGAGATTGTTGAAATTAATAATTTAAAAAAATAATGACGCAAATGTGACACACGTAATGGCTTGCTAAAATTTGCTTAAATATATTGTTCTCCGTAAAGGTCGTCAGCCAAGTTCGGCCCCCCACGATGTTACCACACCAAATCTGGCCCCCTTTGCAAAAAGTTTGGACACCCACCCCTGGTTTAAATGCTATAAAATGCTTTTTTTTTTTTTTTTTTTTTTTTTTTAATACAAGGCTCTTAACAAATCGTTCAAATACATACAGTGGGGCAAATAAGTATTTAGTCAACCACCAATTGTGCAAGTTCTCCTACTTGAAAAGATCAGAGAGGCCTGTAATTGTCAACATGGGTAAACCTCAACCACGAGAGACAGAATGTGGGGGAAAAAAAACAGAAAATTACTTTGTTTGATTATTAAAGAATTTATTTCCAAATTGGAGTGGAAAATAAGTATTTGGTCACCTAAAAGATTTCTGGCTGTCAAAGAGGTCTAACGAGGCTCTACTCGTTACCTGTATTAATGGCACCTGTTTTAACTCATTAGCGGTATAAAAGACACCTGTCCACAACTCAGTCAGTCACACTCCAAACTCCACTATGGCCAAGACCAAAGAGCTGTTGAAGGACACCAGAGACAAAATTGTAGACCTGCACCAGGCTGGGAAGACTGAATCTGCAATAGGTAAAACGCTAGGTGTAAAGAAATCAACTGTGGGAGCAATTATTAGAAAATGGAAGACATACAAGACAATCTCAATCTCACATACAAGATAATCTCTCTCGATCTGAGGCTCCATGCAAGATCTCACCCCGTGGCGTCAAAATGATACCAAGAATGAAGAGCAAAAATCCCAGAACCACACGGGGGGACCTAGTGAATGACCTACAGAGAGCTGGGACCACAGTAACAAAGGCTACTATCAGTAACACAATGTGCCGCCAGGGACTCAAATCCTGCACTGCCAGACGTGTCCCCCTGCTAAAGAAAGTACACGTCCAGGCCTGTCTGCGGTTCTCTAGAGAGCATTTGGATGATCCAGAAGAGGACTGGGAGAATGTGTTATGGTCAGATGAAACTAAAATAGAACTTTTTGGTAGAAACACAGGTTCTCGTGTTTGGAGGAGAAAGAATACTGAATTGCATCCGAAGAACACCATACTCACTGTGAAGCATGGGGGTGGAAACATCATGCTGTGGGGCTGTTTTTCTGCAAAGGGACCAGGACGACTGATCTGTGTAAAGAAAAGAATGAATGGGGCCATGTATCGAGAGATTTTGAGTGAAAATCTCTTTCCATCAGCAAGGACATCAAAGATGAGACGTGGCTGGGTCTTTCAGCATGACAATGATCCCAAACACACAGCCAGGGCAACAAAGGAGTGGCTTTGTAAGAAGCATTTCAAGGTCCTGGAGTGGCCTAGCCAGTCTCCAGATCTCAACCACATAGAAAATCTGCGGAGGGAGTTGAAAGTCCGTGTTGCCCAACGACAACCCCAAAACATCACTGCTCTAGAGGAGATCTGCATGGAGGAATGGGCCATAATACCAGCAACAGTGTGTGAAAAGCTTGTGAAGAGTTACAGAAAACGTTTGGCCTCTGATATTGCCAACAAAGGGTGCATTACAAAGTATTGAGACGAACTTTTGGTATTGACCAAATACTTATTTTCCACCATGATTAGCAAATAAATTCTTTAAAAATCAAACAATGTCATTTTCTAGTTTTTTTTTTCACATTCTGTCTTTCATGGTTGAGGTTTACCCATGTTGACAATTACAGGCCTCTCTAATATTTTCAAGTGGGAGAACTTGCACAATTAGTGGTTGACTAAATACTTATTTGCTCCACTGTATTACCACAAAAAATGCTAAATATACTTCTAAACCAGTACTTCTCAAATGGTGGGGCGCGCCCCCCCAGGGGCTCATGCACAGCTGGAATCACGCAGCGACCCACTGTCTTCACAGGTGTAGGCGCACTATCCTATTCCCCTCACTATCCAACCACTCGCGGGGGCCTGCGCTTGTCAGTGACGTTCCTTATTCTCGCTATACCTGTAGGTGCACTATCCTATTCCCCTCACTATCCACTCGCGGGGGCCTGCGCTTGTCAGTGACGTTCCTTATTCTCGCTATATGAATATACAACTTTAGCATTTGTTAATAATACGCTGTGTGTGTAGTATCATCCATCGATTTTCCTTTTTAAATGAGCACTTTTAAGCGAACGCAAGAAGTAACAACTAGTGTTGTATCGGTCGTGAACGATTCGTTCTTTTTGAACAAATTGTTTGGGTGAACGAGACCGAACTAATCATCTTCTGCACTGATTCGTTCCATGAAGTTGGGTCCCTTGTTATCTGCGTGGGAGGGCGTTGAGCAAGCGGCAGCGTCTACTGACATAGTACACGACCAATCAGACGCCAGCCTCATCGCGGGCAGGGGAGGGAGCGGAAACAGAATCAGTGCGTCTGTCACTCACGTGTGGCCAATAAGCAGCCAGCATGCAGGCAGGGGGCAAGACTGAGTTATGTCACTTCCCGTTCACTGACTCTCCGTCCTACCGAGAATGCTTAGATGATTCGTTCTGCTAGACTGCTACGCTAATTTATAGTCAGCCTACACCGGCAGTCACGCAGCAGCGCTGCGGCAGTGTACGAGCTAAGGACTGAAAGGAAAGGGCTTTATCACATATTCTTTCATGTTGAGCCTATCATATGCTACTCAAATGCACAAAAATCACCACATAAACACAGTGAGCAAAGTTTACTGTGCTTTTCTCGACAGACTTGAGACTACATATGACGACGTTGTATCCACTTTACAGTACGTTAAAACTTTCGCCAGTAGCTACAAGGCGTTAAGGCTGAGCTATGGATACGTCGCGGGGGCGGGCGAGAAAGCTGTCAAGAGACTAGCTGGACTTCATGGCAGCTAAATTTATCTAATCTGTGCCCATGGAAAATGACTATTTAGTATGATCACCATAATACTGATTTGCTATGAAACTAGTTTCATGACATATTTTTCCGAGTTTCTTTTTTTTTTTTTTTCCGTGTCACAGCTTGTCGGGTTGGGGCGCAAATTAATTAACGTTGAGTCCATCAGTCCATCCTGTGCGACTAAAGCGTCCAAAAATTAAACGCGCTGACGTAGGATGTATATATACATGTATGTCTCCATTTTCTTAACATACCAATGAGAGTGGAATGGTTACATTTTAAAGAGCAAACGATTCTCTTTTCGTCAGCATTTGGTGATCTGAGATCGGGAGGGGATGACTGCGTGGAGTTGATGGGATTATTTATATATTAATACCAGTGCAAAAATGACATTTCAACACGATTTTTAGGTAATATTTTTTCGAGTGTTGTTTTATTGATTTATTTTCGTGTCAGAGAAGCCAAATAATAATAATAATAATAATACATTTTATTTATAACGCTGATTTAATATTTATGAATGTACATAATAAATTGATTATTTATTAATATTTTTTACATTTTCTTATTTGTGTGCAATAAATCCCACTCAACCGGAAAAAATAGCCGAAGACAGTTTATTTAAATTCCACATTTATTTGTTCTTCAGCCGAAATGATTTGGTGGTATATCAAGTGGCTTTCACGAGCAGCCAGCTCACGTAAACACGCATTTAAACTACGAATACGGAAGGGAGCGTACACGTAATTTAGCGTGATTGAAAAAGTTTGTGCTTAAAAAAAGGGGAAATGTTTAACCGTTTCCTATATCAAAGTGAAGCAAGCACAAGCCATGGCTTTGATCCCATAGAAATATGATAGACGCGGAAATTCTCATTGCTGAAGCGGCTGGGCTGCAAAGACGAGGCAGTGAAAAAAAAAAGAAGGAAAAACACAGTCTGTCACTCACTTCTGAATCTACGAAGAGAGCGGCCAATGAAAAGCCTGTGTACTGTGCAAGAGGGGGAGGGACCAAGCCTTCCTGTTCAGTTATATATCCTAAGCGGTCTTTTGGTGATTCGTTTGGCAAGGTCACTTCCCGTTCACTGACCGAACGATTCATTTGGGCAGTTGTGGGTGGGGGGGATGAGGAGGGCGAACGATTCGTTGAACGATTCGTTGAACAATTTGTTTGAACGAATCTTTTTACTGAACGAACCAGAATTGATTCGTTTCCTCAGGTGAACGACTTTTCCCGTCACTAGTAACAACGGGAACATTTTTAAACAGGCATTTCACGGGAGAGCATTTCGACTCTTCGGCCAATCACGGGAGAGCATTTCGACTCTTCGGCCAATCATATAGCGAGAGCGAGTAGATAGTGAGGGGAAGAGGATAGTGAACCTACACCGGTTCTCACGTGTCCGGCCGAGAAGTGCCGTTTTCGGCTTGGGATCGTCACGACCACCGCCCTCACCTACGGTTCTCCCTCGGCCGCCGAGAATGCGCTTTTTTCGGGCTGTTTGCCTTTTGGCTTTGACTTTTAATATAGTGGGAAATGAGGAAAGACCACTGTTTACTGAGTCTAAAAATAATTATAGCGGAGAGTCTGAAGCCAAATCAGTTAAGACGCCACTTAAAGACATTAGACCTCAATCTCATTGATAAGCCGCTTGATTGTTTTTCAGCGAAAACGTGCCGAATATTGCCAGTTGTCACAATCGTCCCGCTTTGTCAGTGTTATATCAGTAAACCAGTGAGCACTGTGGTGAATCAGCGAAAATAAAAACTTTCCTTCTGTCCAAAGGCCCCCCCCCTCTTTCTATTCAGTTTTGTTTTTTTCGGTCAAATTTTTTGGCATGTTGTCCTGAAGAGTAAATGTTTCTAATCATTTTGAATTTGTTATTATTTACTGATTTTATTACATTTTATTTTTCAGTATCAAATGGTCAAAAATGTACCTTGAGTGTATTTTTACAGTTTGGATGTGACTTTTTTTTACTTCAGACAAATTGATGCGCGTTGTCTTTTCTGTTACAAGCAAAACAATGTTAATAAAGTTATACTTTATTATAAGTTGATCTATGTTACTTTTTTTCATTAATAGAAAAAAAGGACACAATGTTAGGCTGAGGCGTACTTATAATAGTAATATTATAGACAAATGATACTATTTACAGTGGCGGCAGAGAGTTGGGGGGGCGCGAAAGATTTACGTCTTCCTTGGAGGGGCGTAACAGAAAATAATTGAGAAGCACTGTTCTAAACCAAATAACGAATGCATGTACAAACATATTAGCTCAAACAAAAACATCCCTTATGTGTTGGTCTTAACAGGAAGCAGCTGGTTTCAGCAATGTTAGACGAATTATGGCATATTCACTGTTCCTACTAGAGGGCAGTGTATCCACCCAAACCCATTAAACTGAATGCAACACTTTGAAACAAGCCATTACAACATTTAAACGAATCCTCAAAGCAGCAAAATCTGATTCGAAGCTTTTTTTCTAATCGAATTACTGGAGTTAATCGATTAATCGTTGCAGCGCTTATTCCACCATTGATAACTTTCCCTCACAATTGTCATTCTTCTTTGAAGGTCTGGTGGGCAAGCTGAACCCCAAAAACAAGGTGGACCTGACCCAGCCGGACCTCACCATCATCTTGGAGGTGATCAAATCCGTGTGTTGTGTCAGTGTGGTCCGCGAGTACATGCGCTACAGGAAGTACAACCTGCAAGAAGTGGTTAAGGAGGAAGAGCCCAAAAAGGAAGAAGGTGGTACCATAATTGAAAAAGTACCTGCAGAACCTGCCAGTGAGGAGGAAGCGGCCACCAAGCAGGAAGACGACACTTTGACCGAAACCGCCAACGTCGTGGGCGACTGTAAGACGGAAGCAGCTAAGGAGGAGGAAGGCTGCACTGCAAATGAAAAAGAAGCAGCAAAAAAGCAAGGCGACACAGTTTCCAAAACTGCAGCAGCAGATGTTAGCGGGGAGGACCCTGCTGAGGAAGACATGGAGGAAGAATCTACAAAGCAGGACAATGACAATAAGGTTGATGGAGAGTAACTTTTTAGTTAATTTTTTTGTTGTCAAAATCAAGCGAGGTTAGTGAGCAGTCAATGGTGTGTTTTTAACCCTCCAACTTTTTTTATTTCATTTACATTGTAGATTGCGTTATACATGTCTTCATGAATTCTGTTTTTCTGTAAGAGAAAAGTTCAGAATTAAATATGATTTTGATTTGTGCCCTTTCTGAATCTTATACATTTACAGGAGGTTGTGACATGAACTTTTGGGGCCCTTTCATTTACCGGTACTTCTTTTCTAATAGCCAGTTTGTTAAGTTTTGGGTTCAGTGATAGATCATAGTACTGTAGGTGGACTGCATGGCCTAAATTGTCTGTATTCTAGAATGTTCCAGATAAGATATCAGCAGGCCAAGAGTGGCTAATCGGGAGGATCGGGACACTTCCCGGTGGGCTGGCCTTACGTTTGGGCCGGTTGTAATTACGGGTGTGACAAAATATCAAAATGGTGATATATCGTGATACTTTGGATCCCTAAAGGTTATCGATATGCTCCTGCCAAGAATCGAGATATCGTTTTAAAAAGGTGTCAATGTCTAAAAAATTAAAAAGGAACCAACAAATTGCTACCAAAATCTTCCACCATAATAGTACAGTTCAATTTTATTTGTATAGACCTATATCACAACAAGGTTGTCTCAAACGGCTTTGCAGAGGCAATATAATACACAGTCAGAAACAGTAAATGGATTAATGAAGTTCAAGTCTTGGGCATCCCCCATCCTTAGACCCTCCATGTCGGCAAGGAAAAACTCCAAAAACCCTTTTGGGAAAAATGAGAAACCTTGGGGAGGACCACAGTCAGGAGAGATCCACTCCCAGGACGGACAGGCTATAGATGCACCAGGACTGATGGTGGGTGTTAGCAGAACAAAGTCCAGTTTGTAAAGATGCAATAGAGTGAAGAAACAAGAGGAGGTCCATCTAGCCAGTTGAGACGGGGGGGGGGGGGGGGGGGGCATCGAGGACGTCCATCCAGCCAGGCGTCAGGATAGTCAGGAGGCTGCGGCTGAAGGGGCAACCTAAAAAATTTTGCAGCGTAATGTAGGGCCCAGTGTGAGAAAGCTGGGTCTCCCTCAGAGTTCATGGGTCTTCCAGCAGGACAATGACCCAAAACACATTTCAAAAAGCACTAGAAAATGGTTTGAGAGAGAGCACTAGAGACTTCTATAGTGGCCAGCAATGAGTCCAGACCTGAATCCCAAAGAACACCTTTGGAGAGATCTGAAAATGGCAGTTTGGAGAAGGCACCCTTAAAATCTCAGAGACCTGGAGCAGTTGGCCAAAGAAGAATGGTCTAAAATTCCAGAAGAGCATTGTAAGAAACTCATTTATGGATACCGGAAGCGGTTGTACACAGTTATTTTGTCTACAGGTTGTGCCACCAAGTATTAGGCTGAGGGTGTCAATACTTTTGTCTGGCCCATTTTTGGAGTTTTGGGTAAAATAATATATTTTTTTAGGGCTGTCAAACGATTAAAATTTTTAATTGAGTTAATCACAGCTTAAAAATTAATCGCAATTCAAACCATGTATAAAATATGCCATATTTTTCTGTAAATTATTGTTGGAATGGATGATGAGACACAAGGTGGATATAAATTCAACATACTGTACATAAGTACTGTATTTGTTTATTATAACAATGAATCAACAAGATGGCATTAACATTATTAACTTTCTGTTAAAGAGATCCATGGATAGAAAGACTTGTAGTTCTTAAAAGATAAATGTTAGTACAAGTGATATACATTTTATAATAAAACCCCTCTTAATGTTTTCGTTTTAATAAAATTTGTAAAATTTTCAATCAAAAAATAAACTAGTAGCTTGCCATTGTTTATGTCAATAATTACACATGGTCATGGTTCTGAAACCCATAAAATCAGTCGCACCCAAGCGCCAGCAGAGGGTGACAACACACCAAAAAACACAAGTAACAAGTGGACATGACACTGTGCTGTCATTTTAATCTGTTTGAGCGGGGCATGTGCGTTAAATGCATCAAATATTTTTTAATGTGATTAATTTAGAAAATTAATTACCGCCCATTAACGCGATAATTTTGACAGCCCTAATTTTTTAAAATTTTGATTCTGTTTTGTGTTTTTTATTGCAAGCAAAATAAATGAAGATATTACGACCAAAGCATTTGTAATTGCAATCATTTTCTGGGAGAAATTGAGCATTTTCTGACAATTGCAGGGGTGCCAGCAGTGTAGGTGTATTTAAAAATATATAATTTTTGCATTAAACAATGCCACTAATCGCAAGTTTACTATTAACAGCATGCGATTAATCGCGATTAAAATTTTTAATCGCTTGGCACCACAATTATTATTACAACATTTCAATACGGTAGGTCATGATATAAAGTGGGCCGGTCTGTGGCATGAAACTGCCAGACTGAAAATGAGTCCTACTCTGGCCCTGGATATCAGGTCAACAATTTAACTGCCCTCTTGCATTCCTAGGAACCCTTTGTATGTTTACAGTGGTATGAAAAATTTGAACACTAAATTCTCAGTAAGTGTGTGGTTGTGTGAAAATTGTTAGTCCATAACATTCTTACGGCAAATTGTGTCTCTGTACATCGTTCAATAATTCAGCGCGCTTTGCAAGAAAGTCCGAATTATTTAGTGATAGCTAGGTGTGTTATGCACAGTGATGAAAGAACACTGCAATCCAAGAAAACTACTTGCTACCCACAGTAAAAATTGGTGGCTGGGTCATCATGCTGCAGGGCTGTGTGGCCAGTCCTGGTACTGGGAATCGTGTTAAAAATTAGAGTTGCATTCATTCTGCTCAATACTGATTCTTAGGAATTTTTCTAAAAATCCCGTCACCACATTGAAGTTACACTGGGGCTGGATATTTCAACAATACAACGACTCACACTTTAACCCACTAAGGAGCAAGCACAATGTTCTGGGAGGGCCATCCAAGACACCAGGCATGAATGTATCGGGAGTAGGAAGACATATAATTTGGAGTGGCCAGTCCATGCTTGTTAACCATAAATTAAAACGAACTGTGGGTGTTTTGAATATTACGGAGCCCCCCTGGTGCCAGGGTAGGAAAAAAAAAAAAAAAGATCATAGCTAATCTGTCCCCACAATTTACTAAAGTTTACCCACAGTTTACTTATCTGTACCCACAGATTACTAAACTGTACCCACAGTTTAGCTATCTGTACCCACAGATTACTAATCTGTACCCACAGATTACTAAACTGTACCCACAGATTACTAAACTGAACCCACAGTTTACTAATCTGTACCCACAGATTACTAAACAGATTACTTAACTGTACCCACAGTTTACTAATCTGTACCCACAGATTACTAAACTGTACCCACAGTTTACTAATCTGTTCCCACAGATTACTAATCTGTACCCACAGTTTAGCAATGACCCGGAAACTGTAGTCACCAATGTTTGGCGGGGACTCCAAACGCCGAGGGACCGACCGAGCAAGCACCTGCACCTTTAGCCCTCGGCGAACAAAGGGGTTTTAAAAGGTAACTATTGCACATTTTCTTTGGTAGCCGTCTACATTTTCAGGTGTCATCAATCAATATGGCATGTTGTGTGTATGTAGCCGCCAATGCGGCTACTAAAAATAGCTAAGTGACCCCTTTGTTCGCCGAAGGCAAATGGTGCAGATGCTTGCTTGGTCGGTCCCTCGGCGTTTGGGCTCGGAGTCCCCGCCAAACATTGGTGATTACTGTTTCCGGGTCATTGCTAAACTGTGGGTACAGTTTAGTAAACTGTGGGTACAGATTGCTAAACTGTGGGTACAGTACCCCTGGCTATGATTTTTTATTTTTTCTATCCTGGCACCCGGATTTTTTATTTTTTCTATCCTGGCACCCGGGGGACTCCCTAGAATATGTATGTACAGTAGGGTGAACAAGTATTTGATACACTGCCGATTTTGCTGGTTTTCCCACTTGCAAAGCATGTAGAGGTCTGTAATTTGTATCATAAATTCTCTTCAACTGTGAGGGATGGAATTTAATAAAAAAAAAAAAAACAGAAAATCACGGTGTATGATTTTTAAATAATAGATTTGCATTTAATTGCATGAAATAAGTATTTGATACATCACAAAAATCGAACTTAATATTTGGTACAGAAACCTTTGTTTGCTATTACAGATACCAAACGTTTCCTGTAGTCCTTGACAAGGTTTGTACACACTGCAGCAGGGATTTTGGCCCACTCCTCCATGCAGATCTTCTCCAGAGCCTTCAGGTTTCGGGGCTGCTGCCGGGCAACACGTACTTTCAGCTCCCTCCATAGATTTTCTATCGGGTTCAGATCTGGTGACTGGCTAGGCCACTCCAGGACCGTAAGATGCTTCTTACGGAGCCACTCTTTAGTTGCCTTGGCTGTGTGCTTTGGGTCGTTGTCATGCTGGAAGACCCAGCCACGACCCATCTTCAGGACTCTCACTGAAGGAAGGAGGTTGTCAGCCAAGATCTGGCGATACATAGCCCCATCCATCCTCTCCTCAATACGGTGCAGTCGTCCTGTACCCTTGGCAGAGAAGCAGCCTCAAAAAATGATGTTTCCTCCTCCATGTTTCACGGTTGGGATGGTGTTCTTGGGGTTCTTTTCCCTCCAAACACGACGGGGCGAGTTAAGACCAAAAAGTTCCATTTTGGTCTCATCCGACCACATGACCTTCTCCCATTGTTCCTCTGGATCATCCAGATGGTCAGTGGCAAACTTCAGACGTGTCTGGACATGCACTGGCTTCAGCAGCGGGACCTTGCGTGCGCTGTAGGATTTTAATCCATGACGCCGTAATGTGTTTCCGATGGTTTTCTTCAAGACTGTGGTTCCAGCTCTCTTCAGGTCATTGACCAGGTCCTGCCATGTAGTTGTGGGCTGATTTCTCACCTTCCTCATGATCAGTGATGCCCCACGAGGTGAGATCTTGCATGGAGCCCCAGAACGAGGCAGATTGACCGTCAACTTGAACTTCTTCCATTTTCTAATAATCGTTCCAACAGTTGTTACCTTCTCACCAAGCTGCTTGCTTATTTTCCTGTAGCCCATCCCAGCCTTGTGCAGGTCTATTATTTTATCCCTGATGTCCATACACAGCTCTTTGGTCTTGGCCATTGTGGAGAGGTTGGAGTTTGTTTGTTTGAGCATGTGAACAGGTGTCTTTTATACAGGTAACAAGTTCAAACAGGTGCAGTTACTTCCGGTAATGAGTGGAGAACAGGAGGGGTTCTTAAAAAAGAACTAAGAGCCGAAATATTTACTAGTTGGTAATGTATCAAATACTTATTTCATGCAGTTAAATGCAAATTTATTATTTTAAAATTATACAATGTGATTTTCTGGATTTTTGTATTAGATTCCATTCCTCACAGTTGAAGAGAACTTATGATACAAATTACAGACCTCTACATGGCTTGCAAGTGGGAAAACCAGCAAAATCGGCAGTGTATCAAATACTTGTTCTGCCCACTGTAAATATGTTTCATATAAATACTCCAGAAATCAATGGAAACGTCTAGCAACTGTCACCTCTGCAAATTGAAGATGTACTGAACATTGATTATTTTATCCTGTTGGGATGCCCTAATTTCTGCACCAGTATAACTTTGTTTTGATTAAAGTTGTAGGTTTGGTCTCAACATTGGTAGGGACGATATAACAGTATAGCCTGCATGTTGACTTTTTGCTCGGGATGGGACCAAACAGATTGGGTGAATGGGGTTTTTGTGCATGTTGTGTTGTGTGAGCAACATATGAGGTTATGCAGCACCTGTCTCTCTCTAAGCAGCTTCTTGCTCACATTTTTCTGGTTCTATGGTTTCCAGCAGAGTTTACTACCTTTCCCCACAGTTTAATTAACGTTAACAGTAGAAAACAAACAGAAGGAAACTTCTCTCTAAGCAGCTTCCTACTCGAGTTTTGCAGGATAGCAAATTCACACAGTTTAATGTTATGCTAACAGGTCGGACTTTCACTAGCAAAATTTGTGGTGTGTTCCCCACCTCCACTACTTTGACGTCTTTTTACATTACTTACAGTGGCTGCTGCTGCTGCTGGCCGGGAGAAAAAAAATCTAATATCCCTTCTGTATAACTGAAGTCATTATATAATGCATATAAGGTTGCTTAAAGGTTGGTGGGGACAATTTGAGCATCCTGAAAAGTCGGTAGTGTTATGTCCCTGCCGTCCCTATGCAAACGTACGCCCTTGGTTTTGAGGCATATTGGTTGCACATCTTGCGTTTGTACAATAAACTTGGTTTCACTAATGAAATTTCTTTGTCCATCAGCTTTTTGGTACATCAAAATTAAGTTGCTAATCCAAAGACTCAGTGGTTTATAAATGAAAATAATCGAAACTGTCAGGTGTGCCATCAATCACCCTTCCATCCATTTTCAACATTGCTCATTCCTTGTAGTATAATTAATGACTGAATGCTGCAGTGCTTTTATGTGCCACCAGGTCGAGCCAGAGTCACGTTTTTTCTAAGTATAGAGGCTTTTTTTCCCCACCCATTCAATTAACTTGATTGACAACACACAGAGTTCCAGTGTGACGTTTCCAGACATTGGGAAAATTGTATAATGATACACATGCGTTTTTGTATGATGCATTTAGACATACAGGACATATTTTAATTCTGTATTACAGTATTCTTGTTTTTCAATTGGAAACTGGAACTACTACAAAATTCCTTCAGGGCTTCGCTAACAGGTAAGCAGGCCAACTGAGATGTTACTCCAGTTAAAACATTTTTTGTCGGTTATTTTACTCACGAAAGTGCCAGTTTGATTTAGAGGACTACGATAGGAATAGGTTTTGAACACAATTTGAGTTGAGTGACGAAACAAACAACCATATTTACAGTCACGATATGTCATTAGCGTTAGCAATATTGCTGGTGACTCTCAGTAGAGAAAAAAGTCCATACGCCGATTAAAATTTCTTTTTGTCATATTAAAACACCAATGTGTTTTATTATTATTTTGGTGACAATCATGAAATAACATTAGCTTAGCCTTAGTCATGGTGTACTTTTGCACTCTCAAAGTAAAATATTGAAATTCATGTTGAAATAACAACATGTGTAGTAATTAGATGGGCGCCATCTTTAAACATTTTGCAATTTGTGTTTATAAGTTCATGTACGATGAGCTCATAATACTATACTTACAACCAGATGAAAATTACTTTATAGTATTTCCTTGTAACAACATAATCCATGTCAATGTATAGGAATGTTATTTGTAAATTCATTTCATTTTGGTCACTCAAGTGGCAGGCGTATCAGTCTACACTATATCTTAACACAGGCTGCACAGATTGTTAGAATTTTGTCCACTAACGCTCAACAAAGTGATAAGAACAAAATGCAATCTTTTAGGTGAATCCTTTAGGTTAAAAGCACATCCTTAACTCATTGTCTGGTGCTGGTTTCAATTTAAGGCATATGGCAAGGTAGATCTTGCCTGGTACACCAGACTCACCGCTGTTCCAGCTATTGAGTCTGGCCACCATTCACGTGGATACAATTTCCAGGGCGGAGCAAGCCACAGCAAACAGACAGCAGAGTGGACCAATCAGCTACGGGCAGACGTGACGTTAGTAAAATGGCGAGGGCAGGACGAGGGACTTGCGCGCGGAAGTAAACATACGAAGTGAGCGAAGTTTATTCGACATGGCTAGCGCGAGACAGGCTGTTGTCCATGACTCGTGTCGATGTGTTTTTGGTAATTTAAAACTGATTTTACCTTGGATTAGGCATGTGCCGGTATGAGATTTTGACGGTACGATAACCGTGAGCAAAAATACCGCGGTTTCACGGTATCACGGTATTGCAATTATAGCTACAAAATGTGTTATTTTGAGATGTATGGGTTGAAAAAAAATAACTTTTTTCCATTGAACAGGATTTTTTTTTTCCAGAACATAGTTGCAAATTGGAACATGAATATATTGTTAAAATAAATAAATTATCAATAAAAAAACAAATATTTTAAATAAAATTAAAATATAACTTATAGACTATACCCACAGCCACACCTCAAGTTGCTCAAGATTAGAGCAAGAACAAAATAATTTCTATAAAAAAAAGTAAAAACATTTCTGAATAAAATTTTTTAAAATTTGCATCACTTTTTTTGAGGGTGGAAAAGCTCAAGTGAAGTTTTGCCAATTTCAGCCACTGTGTCAAATCTAGTCTACATGATGTCATGCCTTTGTGTTAAAAAGAACAAAGAATTCATAAGTTAATAAGTTAGTTAAAAATGTACAAGTTAGTTAAACATGTAAAAGTTGGTTAAAATGTAAATATTGCTGTGGAAAGGTTTCATCTTAAAAAAAAAACAAAAAACAAACAAACATTCGGAGTGAGACCTCTCCTTGAGCTAACAAACGTGGATTTGTGCTTAGGGCAAGATCATCTTTTGCAATTAACGATCTTTGATGCTATCCCCCCCCCCCCCCCCCCCCCTTCATTCAAGCGAATCAAGTTTGTTTTCTCACTCTGCAGCTGTAACACTCGACGAAGTTTCTCTCCCAGCTAAGTCTAGGCTAACATTCATCTTTGTAAGCTTTTTAGTTAGTGTGTATATCGAATTTGAAAGGAAAATGTGTGTTTTGTTTTTGGCGAACTTTTCCATGATGCTAATCTGTTGAAGCTACTCACACATGAAAAAATACAATTGTACAACGTTTTAAATGTTTTCATTTTGTATATTACACTTACCACGATTTGAGAGCTCAGTAGAAGAAAAGAACGCCTTATGTTTGGAGGATTTGTTTTTGGGTTCGCTGGCTGTCTAGCTGATAGTCACTTTCACACACAGCAACAAACGGGAGGGGGTGAGCGCTGCCGCGCCATGCCACTTCTAGCTGCATTTTTGACACATGAAAAATAGCGAATGCCGTACTACGGTCTGATGGAAAATTTTAGTGGTTTTGAAATCGTAAACCGTGAAACCGGTAACCGGCACTTACCTACCGTGGATTGGAACATATTCTCGGCTCTCCCGTTCACCATCTGTGTTGTTGAAGAGACGACTTTCGACGCGCAAGAGTGACGTTGCTCGTGAAGAACACGTCACGCAAATAAAGGAATCTGATTTGTCGATTGATTTTGTACCTGCTCAAAAGGCCGTTAATGGGATGGTTCCCAGACTATTTCTCTCAGTGTTTGAAAAATATAGGGGGAATAGTCTGGCAGAGCCAGGCAAAGGTAGATCCACACTGGCGCTTTGAAGCTGGACGCTGTTCGAAACATTCCACTTTCAAGGGTATGTATACATATATATATATACACACACGTATATATATTAGGGCTGTCAAATTTATCGCGTTAACGGGCGGTAATTAAGTTTTAGCACATTGAGCAGAAAAATGCAGAGACATGCGAGTGAACACAGGCGTTCATTGGACCGCGCCTTTTATTGGCACAAGCTTTGGCAACTCTTTCACAACAAATATTGTTGTGGTGAATGACATGGGGAAGAATGACAGGAGACGATCTATTTCTTAACACGCTTAATTGAACACAACGCAGATCATACTGTATACCATTTGCAGCAACCACTGACAGTCATGGGTTCCCAACTTCCCATCATGCATTTGGGCGGATCAGTTAAGTCGCTACAGTTTCATTTGGTGTAGTACAACAAAAATAATATTCCTATCTCTCATAGGGGACAATCTTTCTCTTAACACGCTTAATTGACCACAACGCAGAACACACTCTATAGCATTTGCAGCCACCACTGACAGTCATGGTTGCCCAATTTCCCATCATGCATTTGGGCGGAACAGTTAAGTCGCTACGATTTCAATTGGTGAAAGCACAACAAAAATAATACTAACTCTCACAGAGGACGATCTTCTCAACATGCTTAATTGAACACAACGCAGAACATACTCTATACCATTTGCAGCCACCACTGACAGTCATGGTTGCCCGACTTCCCATCATGCATTTGGGCAGAACAGTTAAGTCACTACAGTATCATTTAGTGAAAGCACATCAAAAATAATATTCCTATCTCTCAAAAAAATAACATTCACAAGAAGAAAAGCGCTCAATGCAACGAGAACTGGCATTCCCAATCAAAATAGCTATGCAAAATACACATAAAACTTACTCAGACATTGTCTTGGCTAGATCTCTAATTTAAAACTCGCCATTGATACCTTGTGGTGTATTTCAGTCACTACCATACGTGGTTAAAGATACTTTGGAAGAACGGCAGGAAGCCCATGTGACGTCCCAATGGCGAGCTATTAGTTTATTTTTTGATTCAAAATTTTACAAATTTTATTAAAACGAAAACATTAAGAGGGGTTTACAATAACTTGTACTCAAATTTATCTTTTAAGAACTACAAGTCTTTCTATCTGTGGATCCCTTTAACAGAAATAATGTTAATGCGATCTTGTAGATTTATTGTTATAATAAACAAATACAGTACTTGTGTACGGTATGTTAAATGTTTATATCCGTCTTTCCATTCCAACAATAATTTACAGAAAAATATGGCATATTTCAGAGATGGTTTGAATTGCGATTAATTAAGATTAATTAATTTTTAAACTTTGATTAACTCAAATATAAAATTTAATCGTTTGACAGCCCTAGTATACATATATAAGACACAAGACTGATATATACATTCAGCATACTGTACATAAGTACTATATTTGTTTATTATAACAATTAAGCCACAAGATGGCATTAACATCATTAACATTCTTTCTGTTAAAGGGATCCACGGATAGAAAGACTTGTAGTTCTTAAAAGATAAATGTTAGTACATGTCATAGTAATTTTATATTTAAACCTCTCTTAATGTTTTCGTTAGAATAAAATTTGTAAAATTTTCCATCAAAAAAAAACTAGTAGCTCGCCGTTGTTTACGTCGCCGAGCAGTGACGTCACAGCCGTTCTTCCACAGTGTCTTTAACTACGTAAGATAGTGATTGAAATACACCACAAGGTGTCAATGGCGAGTTTTAAATTATTTAGAAATCAAGCCAATGCGTTTGTTGTTTTGTCCCTCGACTGACGCCGTAGCTCCCTGTTTTTTTTTTTTGTCATTCACAACGTACTAGACCACTGAAAGTTATACTGTATATTGTAACTAAATATTGCCATCCAGTGTATTTCTTGAGCTAAACGAAATGCTTGAATAGAGTTTGACCAAAGTCTGAGTAAGTTTTATGTGTATTTTGCATAGCTATTTTGATTGGGAATGCCGCCTTTTCGTTTTGTGAAAAATTTTTTTTTTGAGAGATAGGAATATTATTTTTGTTGCGCTTTTACTAAATGATACTTATGTTTGTTGTGAAGGAGTTGGCGAAGCATATACCAATAAATGGCGCGGTCCAATGGACGCCTGTGTCCACTTGCCTTTCTCTGCCTGTTAGCTCTCATTGTGCAAAAAAACGGGATCATTGTAATCTGTTTGAGGCAATGCACGAGTGGGTCATTCCGCCCATGCGTTAAATACGTCAAATATTTTAACGTGATTAATTTAAAAAATTAATTACCGCCCGTTAACGGGATCAATTTGACAGGACTAATATAGTCGCTTCCAGGAGTTCACACAACCAAGCACTGCACAGAAAATCCCGGCGTCTCATCTACGTCGTGCTGAATACATTTTTGGACATTCCGTGGGTTCCTCTGGTTTGATTTGGTAGTTTAAAACTTTGTCTACTTCAACCGCAATTCATGGTGTTTTGTCTTAACTGGAAGTTCGGAGCAGAAATTTTTCAAGATTGTGCTGAGGAAATGTTTCTATAGCGATGGAATTTCCAACTTGGCAACAATGACCTTATTGTTTACTGTCAGCAGTAAGCAGTATGTGTCAACAGTAGTGCAGTTAAAACAATGACATTAAAAAAATGCTGGTAGATGATAAAAACGATTTATTGCTTAGCTCCAATAAAGCTCTAATGCTAGCTAATGTTTTTATGTGCCAACAGTGGTGTTGAAAACCCACTTTAAAAAATTGTTTCATGAGTACAGTCATCAAGACGACCATAAAACTGCTGTAGTGTAGTTGGCTTAAGTATGAATTAAAAAAATGAGGCATAGCCTTTTAAAAAAAAAAAAAAAAAAATTGTGAACCACAGCAATTATGTAGTTTGAATATTAATAATGCCCTTAAATATACGAAATGGAACAATCATACATAAATGATTCACGGAAAATGTCCCGTACATAAACTGTAAAAATAAAAATTATAACAAACTAAACCAAATTAAGCAAACAGTTCTTAAAGGTGAAATACAAACGTTGGACTTCACATTTAAATAGAACTGAATGGTACTTGAACTTGTGTTTCATCATGCTTTAATGATACTTTATTGTATTTGTATTTAATTCAGTGATTCTACTGGGTCTGCAGATTGACGCCACATTTCAGGTATGTCAAATTTGTGGTCTTTCGCAAACTTGGTTCCTTCTTTCCAGGAGGAATGTTTATTTAATCAGCGTCACAGTCATGCCAAACACCTTTGTCCGCTAGTTTTGCATCTGCATTATGCTTGCTTTCTCTGTGCTTGTTACACTTTGGCTGAACCGTCTCTGACCCGGCATTCGTTATCTCAGGGATATTTACCAACAAAATTTGCCTCGGCAGCGATGTTGTCTACTTTGCCCCTCCCTCGGCGCTTCCAATCAGCGTGACCCCGCAGACAACTCAGACTTTTCTGATTAGATTAGCCAATTAGACGTGACTCGAGAACGTGATGGCTAACGTATAGCGAGCACCTCGGTGGAATTTTAATGATGTCGCTGCCTTCAGTGCAGTCAAAAAGCTAGCAACAACAATATTTAATGAGATTTAGTGTGTCCTATACAAAGGAGTATTAGGGCAAACTCTTCCACCCAAAAAAAAACAAAAAAAACTATCAGAATAAAAAACACAATTTATATATGATCATTTAAATATAATAATTTAACAACAAAAGTATTTTTATATTATGTTATACTTTTTCATTTTAAAATAAAATTTTTAAAAATGACTTTTTTGTTTGTAAATACATGAAAAGCAAACTGGTTATTTTGTTTTTTAAAATATATGTTATTACTATTTTGTAAAGGTCTTTTTTCGTGTAATATTTAGAATTTTAACAAAGGAAATTCAAAACCTTTGTTTTAACCTCTTTCAACCTCTTTTTCCAAAATTATTTTATTAATTGTATCCTTTTTTCTCCTGATACAATATATGCACTGTATTTTCACCATATTGTCTTTTAAAACCAAAAATCATTTTACAATTTTTCCCCCTGTCTTTAGTCTCACAATATTATAATAAAAGAGCAAAGCTTTGACTTTTATCAAAAAATATTAATTCCATAGCCAATACGAACGACATAAACACAAAACCAAAAAACACATTTAACCTGTTGTAACCTAATATACCCTTATTGCCAAAATCATTTTTGGGACACATTTATTCTCATGAAAAAAAATTATTTCATAAAAAAACTCATTTTACAACATTTTTTCTTTCAAAAATATTGGATTTTCGTTGTCTAATACAGTACAGTGGTATCTCTACTTACGAACATCTCTACATACAGAATTTTCAGGTTAAGACACGCCTCAACGGGAAATTATTGCCTGGTTTCCCCTAGGATTTTTTTTGAAGCTGTGGTGGTGGGCTGCATCGGAGTTTGACAGCGTGTCGTGGCGAAATTGTTTCATATCATGACAAATAAGAATGTTTTTTTTAACATTTATTTTTTCCAAGAAGAACCATAACAAATACCTATTTGCAAAGTTTACATCCTGCCTTATTTTCCTGGATTTTTTATTTTTATTTATTTATTTTTTTTCATATTAAGGTCATTTTCACAGGCTTAAAGCAGCATTACATTCATTAAGTTGAAATACCTTTCTGCAGCTTTTCCTATTTCCAAGTCCACACTGCTACTGAGGTGCTAGTTAACAACAGGAGAACCGATGATTTTCAAAATAAGGCGTGTAAAGGAACAATTTGTATTTCACGTGCTATTTCAGGCGACTTATGGCAAATAGTTGGGGTGTGCCATCTTTGGCACCCCACGATTCGATTCGATTACGATTCAGGTAGCTACGATTCGATTTTTGAACGATGATCACGGTATTGATGATGATCACGATTATCGCGATTATCAATGCATCGTACGTTACTGATTAATAAAGTAGCCAAACAGATTTATGTCCATTATTTATTTAAAATATTCTTATGATTCAGCAGGAACGATGGAAACGTGCCCATACAACAAAAAACTGCCCTTAAGCTGCTTTTTAATTAATTATTTTTTTTACAAGAAAGTGCAAAACATTAACCATTTTAAAGGGAGTACTTATTTCTCTCAACAATACAATAACATTTGCACTGGTGGAATGAATTCCACATTTTCAAGACACAAACAAAGTCTCTTTAGAAATAAGACTTCTTTTAACCAATATACTTTGTTTTCACAGTGTTACCTCCCTTGTATAACTCTTGGAGTGACAGGTGGAAATCACAACTGCTCTTGGCCACTTTTAACTTGTGGCGTTTATTGCTTAGCACATAAAAAAGTCCGGCAGCCTCCAACATCGCCACACACACACTCATTACAGCGCGCGCACTTTCTTCTCTCCCTGCCCGCCCACGCGCACACACGCCTGTCGGCTCCCAGGAAGCACTTGCAACAACAGATTTCTGTACTATTTCACATGTTTGTAGTGTTACCGCTGTACTTAATCCTTGTTTTACACATTCTGCATATGAAATACATGTTAGCGAATTAGCTAATTAGCTTAGCGCTCGGCGCTAACTATTAACATCTCAAAAACAACAACAATAAAGGCTAAACAGTACAAGAGTGTTTGTGTGCTCACCTCTTATAGGCGCACACAGGTCTTAGCAACACGATCAGGAATTATTTTAATTGAAATGCCTTAAAACTACTGCTGGACAGACAAGGAGTAACGAACTATGTCTCTTCCCATCTCGCTCTAAAAAATAACTTGGGCACAAAAGCGCGACCGCAGGCGTTCCTGCCTGTCTCATACACAAATTTATTTTCCAGTCTTTTAAAAAGGAGTAAATCTTACTCCCAGTAACCGGGAGCATCCATCATAACGTTGTGCCTGTGTCCGTTAACGGTGTCCGGGCGGCAGACGTGTCTTGAATTTCGTTGCGCTACGAGCGGCTGTCATAAAGTAATGAGGGAAAATCATCGTTTTTGAACCTTTATGAATCGTAATCAAATTGTCACGTGTCGAATCACGATGCATGTAATAATCGATTTTTTTGGAACTCCTCTAGCAAATAGTGCGTAAATAATGAGCTAAATATATTCTTTTAGACATCATTTTAAAATATACAAATTGTAAATTAGAATGTGTCTTTAAAAACATGTCATTTGCAATGCGTTGCGGCTTATATTTTGGTGTGGCGGCGTGCCACAATCTCTATGTAGGGGAAACCCTGTATTGCCTCTTGTTACGAAAGAAATTTTAGGATACGCAAGGCAAAAATACAGTATCGCTGCTACTCGCTTCTCCCAGAGTTTACTGAACTTGTTCTGCCATTGGCTATTACCTTGCACTCTTAGCATCTAATTGGCTAAGAGGGACCTCTACTGTACGCGTATGTGTGTTTCCCAGCGTGCTCTTCATTCGCCCCTCGTGTTCCGACAGCTTTACATGAATGTATTAACTTTTATTCATTACTCTATTCTTGGTTTTTACATCATGTACAACTCTGATTTTATGGTTATTGTGCAACGATCTACTCACCAGCCACTTTATTAGGTACACCTGTCCAACTGCTTGTTAACACTTAATTTCTAATCAGCCAATCACATGGCGGCAACTCAGTGCATTTAGGCATGTAGACATGGTTTAAGACAATCTCCTGCAGTTCAAACCGGGCATCAGCATGGGGAAGAAAGGTGATTTGAGTGACTTTGAACGTGGCATGGTTGTTGATGCCAGAAGGGCTGGTCTGAGTATTTCAGAAACTGCTGATCTACTGGGAGTTTTTTACGCACAACCATCTCTAAGGTTTACAGAGAATAGTCCGAAAAAGAAAAAATATCCAGTGTGCGACAGTTCTGGGGGCCAAAATGCCTTGTTGATGCCAGAGGTCAGAGTAGAATGGCCAGACTGGTTCGAGCTGATAGAAAGGCAACAGTGACTCAAATAACCACCCGTTACAACCAAGGTAGGCAGAAGAGCATCTCTGAACGCACAGTACGTCGAACTTTGAGGCAGATGGGCTACAGCAGCAGAAGACCACGCTGGGTGCCACTCCTTTTAGCTAAGAACAGGAAACTGAGGTTATAATTTGCACAAGCTCATCGAAATTGGACAATAGAAGATTGGAAAAACGTTGTCTGGTCTGATGAGTCTCGATTTCTGCTGCGACATTCGGATGGTAGGGTCAGAATTTGGCGTCAACAACATGAAAGCATGGATCCATCCTGCCTTGTATCAATGGTTCAGGCTGGTGGTGGTGGTGTAATGGTGTGGGGAATATTTTCTTGGCACTTTTTGGGCCCCTTGGGACCAATTGAGCATCGTTGGAACGCCACAGCCTGCCTCAGTATTGTTGCTGACCATGTCCATCCCTTTATGACCACAATGAACTTCTGATGGATAATGTGCCATGTCAT
This sequence comes from Corythoichthys intestinalis, assembly GCF_030265065.1. Taxonomy (NCBI): domain Eukaryota; kingdom Metazoa; phylum Chordata; class Actinopteri; order Syngnathiformes; family Syngnathidae; genus Corythoichthys; species Corythoichthys intestinalis. The sequence goes on from NC_080402.1 coordinate 17,844,678, forward strand.
AAAGCTGGAATCATCTCAGACTGGTTTCTTGAACATGACAATGAGTTCACTGTACTCAAATGGTATCCACAGTCACCAGATCGCAATCCAATAGAGCATCTTTGGGATGTGGTGGAACGGGAGATTCGCATCATGGATGTGCAGCCGACAAATCTGCACCAACTTTGTGATGCCATCATGTCAATATGGACCAAACTCTCTGAGGAATGCTTCCAGCACCTTGTTGAATCTATGCCACGAAGAATTGAGGCAGTTCTGAAGGCAAAAGGGGGTCCAACCCGTTACTAGCATGGTGTACCTGATAAAGTGGCCGGTGAGTGTAATTGTAATATGTATTTGTGACATGTTTTGATGCATTTTTATACATCAAAAAAGTTTTATGTCTGAATTTTGGGGGGCTTGGAACAGATTAGGGCATTTACATAGAAAACGCGTCTCTACTTACAAAATTTTCAGGTTACGAAACTACTTTCAGAACCAATTCATTTTGTAAGTAGAGGTACCACCTTACTTAAATGTTTTACCATATTCCATTTGTTTAACCATAGCTGTACTGAGAAACGAGTGCAGTTTGTTTTTTTACATATCATTAAAAAAAAAGCTACTAATCATAGTTAGAAATGGAAGGGAGTTGTTGGAAACGGCCCTCGAGTCCATGTCTAATTAACCCTCAGCGGGTGCTCAAGAATCTGACAGGAGGCTGGAGACACATCCACAATGTTGCGTGGCACACTCGGGTTTAAATGTCACACGGCCGTGAAACAACGGCAACCGCGGGTGTCCCAGGGGGTTCGAGGATTAGCCGCTGTGCTTCCATATTTGACCTTTATGAGCAGCTAAGTAGTGTTCTCCAGGGTCTCGTTTGTTTCACTTTAGCCAAACAATGGCCTCCAAGCAGCCCCGCCTCCTTTATATGCAGCCTCCACACTATGTGCTGCAAGGACTGTGTGGAATCGATAATTACAAAAATGGAATGTTTAAAAGCGTGCAAAACTGACAATGCATTGTGGAAAAAAAAAACTGGCCAAATTTTAGCATGAGCTACAAGTGCTACTATAGTATGGCAGTGAACTAACGTTTCAAAAAGCAGCAGGTTGCCAGTAGGGTTGCAGTTATCAATTATTTTAGTAGTCGATTAATCTATCAACTAGCTGATTCGAGTAATTGAGTAATCGGATTAGGAACACTTAATGCGTTGCAGAATCAATTTTAGGAGATGTAAAACAAAGGCGTGCTAAGATTGCACTTTCAAAAGAGCATTAAATGCGAGAATTTAACATTTAAAAATAAATCAAAATACCTGATCTCAGCCCTAAACTGTATTAAAAAAAATAAATGAGAATCTAAGTACAAGAAAAGAAAAGTTGACTAACTTGTATAGCAGGGGTCACGGAACTGCGGACCTCGGTCCGGTTCTGGACCCCCAAGCCGTCTGGACCGGATCTCAAGCTGTCCGGACTAATACACATTGCAACAGCAAAAATCATTTTTTTTCTGTGGGTCTGCAGAGCGGAGGTGGGCAACAAACAAAAACCTTAGCGGTGACGCACGTGAGCCAGCCATTGGGAGTGAAGCATTTGAAAGTTATTTTTAGAACAGTATGTCTCACACTCGCTTTCCAGACTCTGCGGAGTGACAGCCAAAAACTGAGCCGAATGAAGTTGGAGGAAGAGGCGAAAAGGTACGGCAAATGGCGTGCTCAAAACTACGCAAGATTGATGCAGAAAAAAAGAGTGTTTGAGGAATAGACCAACACATTTTTGTTCATTTTACCTGGCGGCAGCACAAGACCGCTATGCCTCATCTGTTCAGAGACTGTGTTCTGCCAAAATCTGCTACATCGGCGAAACGTCCTACATTAGTCGAATTTGACACCCAAAGTACTACCGTGCGCGCTAAACTTTTGTTTGGATGCATACTGGCAGAACGTACTACAAATGCCTTAAGAAAATACTTACGGTATATGCAGTTATACCAAATAAGGACGGTTTAAATACGCTACATGACTAATGTGGTCAACTGCTTCAAAGCTAATACAAAAAACCACAATGGTTAAAAGTATGAGAGGGTAATACATGCAAAAAGTATTTTTGAGGCAATTAAAAGGTTTCTAAAAAACTAAATAAAAACAAAAATAGTGAGTATTCACCGCTTCAGACCGATGTGCGCATGCGTTCGAATGCTTGCGCAAGCGCGCTGAGCGTTGTGTAGACGTTTCGCGCGTAGTAAGGAATGGCTGAACAACAGTAGCGCTTGTAAAAAGCAGCAATTTCAAAAGGCACTATGAGACGAAGCACGCAACTTTTTCGCAAAGTTTCTCTACGAACTCTGCCATCCGTTCTCAAAAAATAGCGGAATTAAGGGCTCAATATGATCGCTTTATTATTTATTACTAATTAATTATTATTAAATATTATTTATTACTTACCATTAATTTATTTTTTATTTACATTTTTGAATGTTGTAATTATCAGCATGGCCACGTAAAAATACGTTTGTATTTTTGGGGGAAAAAAGAAGCATTAAAAAATATTTCCGGACCCGAGATTGTTGTAATTTTTTAATTTCGGACCCAGAGGATTTTTAATTCATGACCCCTGTTGTATAGCAAAAGTCAGTTAGCTTAAATGCTATAAAATGCTAAGTCTTTTTTTTTTTTTTTTTTTTTTACAATACTCTTCAAATCATTCAAACACATGTCCCCACAAAACGGCTAAATATACAGTGGGACAAATAAGTATTTAGTCAACCACTAATTGTGCAAGTTCTCACACTTGGAAATATGAGAGAAGCCTGTAATTGTCAACATGGGTAAACCTCAACCATGAGAGACAGAATGTGGCAAAAAACCCAGAAAATCACATTGTTTGATTTTTGTTTTATTTTGATTTTTTGAAGTGGCTTCGTAGTCCTTTGTTGCCCTGGCTGTGTGTTTGGGATCATTGTCATGCTGAAAGACCCAGCCACGTCTCATCTTCAATACCCTTGCTGTTGGAAGGAGATTTTCACTCAAAATCTCGCGATACATGGCCCCATTCATTCTTTCCTTTACACAGATCAGTCGTCCTGGTCCCTTTGCAGAAAAACAACCCCAAAGCATGACGTTTCCACACCAATGCTTCACAGTGGGTATGGTGTTCTTCGGATGCAATTCAGTATTCTTTCTTCTCCAAACACGAGAATCTGTGTTTCAACCAAAAAGTTCTATTTTGGTTTCATCTGACCATAACAAATTCTCCCCGTCCTCTTCTGGATCATCCAAATGCTCTCTAGCGAACCGCAGACGGGCCTGGACATGTACTGGCTTCAGCAGGGGGACACGTCTGGCAGTGCAGGATTTGAGTCCCTGGCGGCGCATTGTGTTACTGATAGTAGCCTTTGTTACTGTGGTCCCAGCTCTCTGTAGGTCATTCACTAAGTCCCGCCGTGTGGTTCTGGGATTTTTGCTCACCGTTTTTGTTATCATTTTGACGCCACGGGGTGAGATCTTTCATGGAGCCCCAGATCGAGGGAGATTATCAGTGGTCTTGTATGTCTTCCATTTTCTAATGATTGCTCCCACAGTTGATTTCTTTACACCAAGCGTTTTACCTATTGCAGATTCAGTCTTCCCAGCCTGGTGCAGGTCTACAATTTTGTCTCTGGTATCCTTCGACAGCTCTTTGGTCTTGGCCATAGTGGAGTTTGGAGTGTGACTGACTGAGCTTGTGGACAGGTGTCTTTTATACCGATAATGAGTTAAAACAGGTGCCATTAATACAGGTAATGAGTGGAGCCTCGTTAGACCTCGTTAGAAGAAGTTGACTGCTCTTTGACAGCCAGAAATCTTGCTTGTTTGTAGGTGACCAAATACTTATTTTCCACTCTAATTTGGAAATAAATTCTTTAAAAATCAAACAATGTGATTTTCTGTTTTTTTTACCCACATTCTGTCTCTCATGGTTGAGGTTTACCCACGTTGACAATTACAGGCCTCTCTAATCTTTTCAAGTAGGAGAACTTGCACAATTGGTGGTTGACTAAATGCTTGTTTGCCCCACTGTACCGATCGTGCAGTGGATCTGTACGACATTGAAACCGGCAAGCCGCCTCCATAAGTTTCTGTATTGCTCGTGTGTCACACCTCCCACCTTTCAGGCAGTTTGGGGGAGGAGTGGAGAAGGGGGGCTGCTAGCGGCGGAGTTTGTTTTTTCAAGGCAAAGCTGCGCCGGACATTTTAGCGAGAGAGACAATAAATTCGGAAAATACATTTTGGGAGCTTTTAATTTGGATCGAATGTTTTTGCGTATTGAATAGAAGAGGGCGTATCGAACAGTTCAATATAAAACCGAGTATTGTTGCATCCTTACTGGCAACCACCTTCCACAAGCATGTCTGGCAAGTCGACTTTCCTTCCTCCTAAAAGCCACGGCCATCTGTTTGTTTTTGTCGAGGTGGTTGCAGCTCAACGTTGCATTCGTAGGAAGAATTGACGGAGAATAAGTTGTCTTTTAGCCAAAACTCGGCGTACTTAATTTCCATTGACATGCGGATACATCCTCTCTCATTGCTGTCTTCACAGGCAATCCCACAAATCAAAGTCAAACACAAAGAAGTAATAAAAGTAGCACTTTAGACAATTAAGTCCCATCCTACCATCTTGTGGCGAAAAGATAATATGTCAATAATAACAAGCAATAGGAACATTATTTCAACATCAACTGAGGACACATTTATGAATACAAAACATTTCCTCCACCTTTTCTCTCAACAGTTTTCAATAGCCGAAGTACTCCCATAATAGCAACTTTGTCTTCTTTGAGGGGGGAAAATGCTTACATGTAGTATTACTGACAAACACAGGACAGAGCAACAACCGGAGGGGCAGGGGTGAGCGCTGCTGCTCCAAGCCACGGATTTCTCGCTGCATTTTTGGGAAGTAAATAATAGCTAATACTAGGGGTGTAACGGTACACAAAAATCCTGGTTTGGTACGTACCTCGGTTTTGAGATCTCGGTTTGCTTCATTTTCGCGACAGTAAGAAAACAAAATGCAAAATATAAATGTGCTAGTTGTTTAATACACACCTTTGTGCTTTCAACACTAGGAACATTAGCCTATACAAAGCTAGAATTCTGCTCAAAAAGTAGCGGGTATTTAAAGATAATCCAGCAACAATTTGCCTTTCAGAACCCGCGTATTGGTCAGCTTTCTTTCTGAAAGAAAGACGAAAAAAGAAGTCCTGTGCTAAAGAGAAAAGCAATCCCAATGACAAAGATTTTAACATGTATTTTACAAATGAAATGCCTCAATGAATCATTTTTTCTTATGAACGGTTTTCAAAAGCTTTATTGGTGGATTTTCTCAAGGTAAAGCGCCACACAGAAATTAATAAATTTAATTGTGTAAGCAGGATCTGTGTATTATTCTTATTATTTAATTAAAGGTGTTTTAGCTCATTTCAATTTATTTTATTCAAATGGGCTATTATTTATTTTATTATGTGTTTATATTTTACAAATGTGATGTAATATTCATTTATAGTGTATATTTTATGTTGTATAACTTTAGTTCCTATGTGAATATTAGTTCCTACTTGTTTTGTTGTGGTAGGAGGGTTTTGTATTGAACACGGGGCCGTGTTGGTTATTATTATAGCAAAGAAGACAGCAGTAAATCAACAAAGACAAGTCAACTGTGCCCCGATCTACCACTCAAGAGATCTGATGGACTCAAAAAGTGGGTTACGATTGCATATTAGTTTGAAGATCGACCGGATCCACCGTATTTTTACACGAGTGACTTCCGGTCTGCCCGAGCCTAGCTACCGTTAGTAGTATTGACGCAGGAGGGTCGCGTCTCGCGTCAAATAATAAACTGTGGCGTTCTTTTCACGTGCGTCGTGTTGAACCGCTTCTGGGACGCGTCTAACACGTGGCCGCACTGCGACTGCTGTGCATTGGCTGATTGACTTAACGCCCGCGTTTCACTGCATTCTCGCGGCGGCCACGTTGTCACGCCGTTGACGTTTCTGGGTTATACTGTCGTACCGTGTTGGTCCTCATTATAGTAGAGAAGAAGGAGTAAATATAATCTACACAAAGAAACTGTAACCCGATCGACTCACAGCCTCGAAAAGTAAGGGTTACATTACGTCAGAAACTCGTTCGGTACGCCTCCGTTCCGAACCGACCACCACGTACCGAAACGGTTCAATACAAATACATGTACCGTTACACCCTTAGCTAATACCGTACTACAGTATGACGGAAAATTTTTGTGGTTTTGGAACCATGACATTTTCATACCACGGTAAACCTTGAAAACGGTAACCGGCACATGCCTAGCTTAAACATTTATTCTGTGATCGCAAAAATATGCTTCCATATCAAATGACAAATATTCATCTGGAAGAATCTTACTTTTTTTCTTAATTTTTAACCACATTTTTCTTGCAAAAAAAATCATCTTTGTCATAAATAAACTGCAGTACACTGTACACTTGTTTGCATAATGGAATAGTAGATGAGTGTCATTGTTATTTAAATGAGGTTGCGCTGTGCACTGCAAGCCACCTTATATGTGTGTGCAATGAGCCACGTTATGTTTCATACAGCATTATTATGCTTGACAACTTGCAGCACTAAGAGAAAAAGAAAAAGTGATGTTTACGCGCTCGTGTGCCAAACTGGGATTTAGCGGCGAGCTGTTTTCTGCCCTCGTGGCCTCCAGGCAGGTGCTGCTGCTGCTGCTTCTTCCCACCCACACGCACAGACACACATTGCACGTAATTTGTTTATTTTCCATCCATTGTTAGTTTGCATGATGGGAACATTTAGGAGTGTATAATAGGCCGGGAGGAGGGATGTTGTATTGTACTAATAGAAAAATGCTTATCAAACCTCAGCAGCCCGCTAATAGTGTTTACCCTCGACGATCCTACAGGTGGGCCAGTGGGATTTAGCTGATGAGGATTATGAGGAAGTAATTTGTGGAGGAAGAAAAAGAAGTGATGGGAGGGCTATTAATATGTTGGAATGAGTTTTCTTAATACCTGTAGCAATATGCAATTTGCATGGAAATAGCTGTTCATGTGATTGGGAGATCTGACTAAATATGATTTACATTACACTGTATATTTCATTAGTGGCAAAGTGAACTGAATGTCACCAGAGGGTGCAAATTCAAATGTGAAAGGAGTATTTTAAAAAGTAAAAGTCAAAATAAATGCCGTTAGAGCTTTTCTTGGCTAATCCTAGAGGATTTCTTGCAGAAAACAAAATGGTTGACTTCCTGTTCTCTTTCAGGGATGTATCCTTGAGACATTTTTGTCAGGTATGATTGACCCCTGTACTTGACTTCACATCTATATTACTATATACAGTGAGGAATATTCAGCGGGGCAAATAATTATTTAGTCAACCACTAACTGTGCAAGTTCTCCCACTTGAAAATATTAGAGAGGCCTGTAATTGTCAACATGGGTAAACCTCAACCATGAGAGACAGAATGTGGAAAAAAACAGAAATCACATTGCTTGATTTTTAAAGAATTTATTTGCAAATCATTGTGGAAAATAAGTATTTGGTCAATACCAAAAGTTCATCTCAATACTTTGTTATGTACCCTTTGTTGGCAATAATGGAGGCCAAATGTTTTCTGTAACTCTTCACAAGCTTTTCACACACTGTTGCTGGTATTTTGGCCCATTCCTCCATGCAGATCTCCTCTAGAGCAGTGATGTTTTGGGGCTGTCATTGGGCAACACGGACTTTCAACCCCCTCCACGGATTTTCTATGGGGTAGAGACCTGGAGACTGGCTAGGCCACTCCAGGACCTTGAAATGCTTCTTACGAAGCCACTCCTTTGTTGCCCTGGCTGTGTGTTTGGGATCATTGTCATGCTGAAAGACCCAGCCACGTCTCATCTTCAATACCCTTGCTGATGGAAGGAGATTTTCACTCAAAATCTCTCGATACATGGCCCCATTCATTCTTTCCTTTACACAGATCAGTCGTCCTGGTCCCTTTGCAGAAAAACAGTCTCAAGGCATGATGTTTCCACCCCCATGCTTCACAGTGGGTATGGTGCAATTCAGTATTCTTTTTCCTCCAAACAAGAGAACCTGAGTTTCTACCAAAAAGTTCTATATTGGTTTCATCTGACCATAACACATTCTCACAGTCCTCTTCTGGATCATCCAAATGCTCTCTCGTGAACCGCAGACGGGCCTGGACGTGTTGCCTGGCACGGCCAGACTGTTCTCCCTGTATTTTTCAAACACTGAGAGAAAAGTCTGGGAACCATTCCATTAACGGCCTCTCGAGCAGGTACAAAATCAATCGACAAATCAGATTCGTTTATTTGCGTGACGTGTTCTTAACGAGCAACGTGACTCTTGCCGACTCTTGTCGTCTTCACGACAACACAGACGGTGAACAGGAGAGCCGAGAATATGTTCCAATCCACGGTAAAATCCGTTTTAAATTACCAAAAACACATCGACACGAGTCATAGACAACAGTCTGTCTCGCGCTAGCTATGTCGAATAAACTCCGCTCTCCTCGTATGTTTCCTTTCGTGCGCAAGTCCCTCGTCCTGCCCTCGTCGTTTTACCAACGTCACGTCTGCCCGTCGCTGATTGGTCCACTCCGCTGTCTGTTTGCTGTGGCTTGCTCCGCCCTGGAAATTGTATCCGCTGAATGGTGGCCAGACTCAATAGTTGGAACAGTGGGGAGTCTGGTGTACCAGGCAACTGGACGTGTACTTTCTTCAGCAGGGGGACACATCTGGCAGTGCAGGATTTGAGTCCCTGGCGGCGCATTGTGTTACTAATAGTAGCCTTTGTTACTGTGGTCCCAGCTCTCTGTAGGTCATTCACTAGCGCCCCCCGTGTGGTTCTGAGATTTTTGCTCCCCGTTCTTGTTATCGTTTTGACGCCACGGGGTGAGGAGGGAGTTGAAAGTCAGTGTTGCCCAACGACAGCCCCAAAACATCACTGCTCTAGAGGAGATCTGTATGGAGCAATGGGCAAAAATACCAGCAACAGTGTGTGAAAAGCTTTTGAAGAGTTACAGAAAACATTTGGCCTCCGTTACTGCCAACAAAGGGTACATAACATAGTATTGAGATGAACTTTTGGTATAGACCAAATTCTTATTTTCCACTATGATTTGCAAATAAATTCTTTAAAAATCAAACAATGTGATTTTCTGTTTTTTTTTTTCCACATTCTGTCTCTCATGGTTGAGGTTTACCAATGTTGACAATTACAGGCCTCTCTAATATTTTCAAGTGGGAGAACTTGCACAATTAGTGGTTGACTAAATACTTATTTGCCCCACTGTACATACAGACAGAACATACTAAAGATGCCTTAAGAAAATACTTAAATGTAGTAATATCAAATAAGGGTGGTATAAATATGTTACGTGACTAATGTGGTCAACAGATCAACAATCTGCTTCAACGCTACCACAAGAAAACACAATGCTCAAAAGTATGAGAAGGAAACACACGCAAAAAGTATTTTGAGGCAATGAAATGGTAAGAAAAGACTCAATAAAACACAAATAGTAAGTACTTGCAGCTTTTAACCGATGAGCGCATGTGTTGGGCGTCTCGCTGCATAGAAGGAATTGCAGTAACCCAGTAGTATTCGTCGAGTGACAGTGACAATCTACGTCGTCACCCCGAGTGTCCATTGCGCGCTTAAAACTTGGCGCCCTTCGTAGGTCAAAACATGTACTTAATGTTATTGCTTTTTAAATCAATGGCAATATTTTATGTGTTTCTATTAACATATTTTAGTAAAAGAGAATAATTGTGGCTTATTAGAGCCTACAAGTCTTTAACTCCGAAGTTCCCTTTAAGAAGTACAGCAGCATGGACACAGGAGACGAGAGCTTTCATGACCCGGCTCAGTACCAACATTTTAGCGAGTTTCATAAACAGGTCAGACATGGATGGACAAAAAAGAACTTTTACCTGTAAACTTTCTACAGTTTAGGGTGATAGTTCAACAAACAGAGACTCACTGAGTGGCCCTAATAGGATTTAGGGAATACCCACCAGCTGGAAGCGAAACAGGGAGGGGTGGCGATCATCCAGGCACTGAGTGTGGCGTCACACAAATTGAAGGAGATGGGAGAGCAAAAAGACTTAACATTTTTGTTTTTACTTTATGTACTGACTTAAAAAAAAACAGATAAAGTGACTTCATCCTTAAAATATTAACCTTTTTTTTTTAAAGTTTTCGTTTTGTGAAGCAACGCTTTTTTTCCTGTTTCAAGACCTCTTCAAGTTTTTAACTGTAAATGACGGGTTATGAGTTCGACTTTTTTCCCCATAAAATGTGACTTTTGTTGAGAAAAGAAAGAAAGAAAAAGAAATTTGTTGCTGTCAAGGAATGTCTTTTGAATGTTTATTTTTCAAGATTTTTTTCCTGAAATGTGGTTGTTTCACTAAAACAAAAAGAACAATTTTAAAAATTACTTGTCAAGAAACAATTGATTATTTTTTAAAAGCTAAGGCTAAAAAAAACAACTTTTCTAAAAATACTCTAACTTAATACTCTAATTTTTTTTTTTATCATGGAAATCTGAATTTATAAGGAGCGTATTTTTCGCACCAGCCAAAAAACGCAGTGAAGAGAGAAAAAAAAAAACATACACCGGAGCATAAGTCACATTTTGGGGGGAAATTTATTTGATAAAATCCAACACCAAGAACAGACATGTCATCTTGAAAGGCAATTTAAAATAAAAACAGAGAACAACAGGCTGAATAAGTGTACGTATGCTAACGTTACACGATGCCTAAACAGCGTGCCCTGTTAACATAACATAGCTATTGAGAATTATTCAGATAACGACAGTCCCTGACAAAAGTCTTGTTGCTTATCCATTTTGTAAATTTGCTAATAACCACCAAACTTCACTGTTTTGTGGCAAAAGATAGATTTTTCGGATTAATCTTTCATTGAATTACACCACACTAGCTGCAAATATTGCAGGAGACCTACTGGAGCCCGCATGGATCTGAGATTCACTCAGAAAACAGTGAGGTTTGGTGGTGGCAAAATCATGGTCTGGGGTTACATCCAGTATGGGGTGTGCGAGAGATCTGCAGGGTGGAAGGCAACATAAATAGTCTGGAATATCAACAAATCTTAGCTGCCTCTTAAATTCCTTACCATAAAAAGGGACAAATTCTGCAGCAGGATGGTGCTCCATCGCATACTTTAATCTCTACCTCAAAGTTCCTCAAGCCAAAGAAGATCAAGATCCTTCAGGACTGGCCAGCTAAGTCACCAGACATGAACAGGATGAAAGAGGAAGCATGGAAGATGAAACCCAAGAATGTTGATGTGCTCTGGGAGGCATGCAAGACAGTTTTCTTTGATGTTCCTGATGACTTCATCGATAAATTGTATGAATCCTTGCTGAACCGCATGGATGCAGTCCTTCAAGCCCATGGAAGTCATACAAAATATTCAATTTGGATCTCACAGCATCACTACTTAATTCGCTTATGTTATTTAACGTATTTTTGTATTTGAAGTACATTTTTTTGTTCAATTTTCACACTACTTTCTGTCGGCGACAAAACTTTTGTCTTGCCAAAATTTGACCTTTGTCTTCATTAAATGATAATTTTTTTTTCAGTGAAACATATATTTTTGTACATTCAACATCATTTGGGTGGGTCTTAGCTTTCATATGAGCCATTTCTGAAACCAATTGAATAATAAAAAGTCAGGTTATTTGCAGTTGTTTCTACAAAATGGATAAGCGACAAGACTTTTGTCAGGGACTGTATAGCATAAATAACATGTGAAATGAAGTTATAATGAATTGATAATTTCACACATACATCGCTCCAGAGCAGGGGTCCCCAAACTACGGCCCGCGGGCCAGATACGGCCCGCAGCCACATTTGGTCCGGCCCCCTGAACAAAAAAAAAAAAAAAGATTTGTAAAAAAAAAAAAAAAATTTTTTTTTTTTTTTTTTCAATAGAGTTATTTATGTCCTGGCTTTTTTCTGTGAAGAACTGAGCAATGGTTATTTGGTTATTATCTATTTAATTAATACAGTATTATTATATTATATTACATTACATGATATTATATTATATTATATTATATTCAGGGGTGCACATAAGTGGTCCGCACATGCGTACTGGACGTAGACAAACGCGCTGGCCCTCAACGGCTTCCATACGCTTTTGCGTACGGATGGCTGACCACTATTTGCGGCGGACACGAGAAAATAACTTCTCAAAATGTCGATGGGGCAGGCCACACTGAGTAATTACTTCCGTGTTCCCCCACCCCCGTCAAAAGACAGACAGACGACAGAGACGTCACCGGAGCTACCGAAAAAAAGGACTTTTGCTGAAAAGTGGCTACAAGAGGTACCATGGCTAGAAGTGAATGATGCTCGCACGGAAATGCGGTACAAAATGTGCCGTGAGAATCCCAATGTCGCCGATTAGAGCAACGCATTTTATGTAGGGTCAAAGAATTTCAGCCATCCAAACTTTGAAAAGCACGAAAAAAACAGAGAGCATGTGGCAATTAAGCAAACTATCGATGTCAAACAGGACCCCACTCGCCCTATGGACAAGTGGCGGAATAAAGGTAATGAACAGCGACATGCACTGACAAACGTGTTTTTGCTCGCATTTTACAAAGCTAAACATACACGTTCAATGAGGTCTTATGAGGAGGACATCCCACTTTTAAAAAGGCTTGGAGTTAATGTGGGAGCCGCATAATGCCCTTTATTTTGAATTGGTGCTTTTATGTTTATTTCTTTACATTTCACTTCAAAGTAATGGCAATTTTGTTGTGCCAGTTGATGTTAATCAAGCATTAACTGTTAATATAATTAATCAAAGTTAATTGGCTCTAAGTAAAGCTTGTCATAAATTTATCGCATCAGGTGGGTCGGCTCTCAAGCTCAATGAGGACCAAGTCACATCTCCAGGTCCTCCTCTGAGAACCTGGGCAAAAAAATTATGTGCACCCCTGATTATATTATATTGTATTATATTATATTATATTATATTATATTATATTATATTATATTAAGGGCTGTCAAAGTTATCGCGTTAACGGGCGGTAATTATTTTTTTTCATTAATCACGTTAAAATATTTGACGCAATTAACGCATATGCCCCGCTCAAACAGATTAAAATGACAGCAGTGTCATGTCCACTTGTTACTTGTGTTTTTTGTCTCCCTCTGCTGGCGCTTGGGTGCGACTGATTTTATGCACCATGAGCATTGTGTAATTCTTGACATCAACAATGGTGAGCTACTAGTTAATTTTTTTGATTGAAAATTTTACCAATTTTATTAAAACGAAAACATTAAGAGGGGTTTTAACATAAAATTTCTATAATTTGTACTAAAATCTATCTTTTAAGAACAACAAGTCGTTCTATCCAGGGATTGCTTTGACAGAATATTAATGTTAATGCCATCTTGTTGATTTATTGTTATAATAAACAAATACAGTACTTATGTACAGTATGTTGAATGTATATATCCGTCTTGTGTCTTATCTTTCCATTCCAACAATAATTTACAGAAAAATAAGGCATATTTTAGAGATGTTTGAATTGCGATTAATTACGATTAATTTTTAAGCTGTGATTAACTCGCTTAAAAATTTTAATCGTTTGACAGCCCTAATTATATTATATTATACTATATTATATTATATCATTTTTATTTTATTTACTTTGGTTCCGTGAAGAATCCAGAAAGGGTTATTTGATTGTGGCTTTCTGAAAAACAATACATTTTTACATTTAGGCACTCCTGCAATCGTCACACTTTTTCTGTTACAAACTGACCCCGGCCCCTCATCAGAGAAGAGAAGGGTTATGTGGCCCTCACAGGAAAAAGTTTGGGGACCCCTGCTCCAGAGTATAAGTCGCACTCGTGGCCAAACTATGAAGACCATAGTCAACCATATTGGAACACCGAGCAATGCTTAACAAACTGTTAACAAATACTTCACAAATCAACAATAAATCATTATCAACAGTTTACTAATGATCTATTAACTAGTAAAACAGATAGTTACCCATTATTGTCCTGCATTGCAACTTTATATAAGAAAAAGAAATAAAAAACATCTTCTCTTGAAATCCTTTTTTATTTTAAAGGAGCTTTATATGCGCTTTAATTCTTTTGACTACTTTGTCTTTTTTCCCTAGAAATCCCCATCGGATTGGTTTGGCAGCTGAGGGTGACAGTGCAACGTGTGTGTTATGAAACACACTCACACTGAGTGGCCCTAACAGGATTTGAGGAATGACACACACCAGCTGGAAGCGAGACGGGAAGGGGTGACCATCATCCAGGGTTGTGGAGGGCAGCGTCTCACAAGTTGATGGTGCTGGGTGAGAAGGAAGACTTGTAAGACTTTTATTTCACTGAAATGAGTATATATTTTTGAATCTTAAACAAACAAAAAACTTTATTCTTGTAAAATTCAGGCTTTCTTATCCTCGATAAACTATGTTGTAAAACTGAGACTTTTTGTCCAAAATAATGAAACGTTTTCTTTTTATAACAATTTATGTAACTAACAACTACAGTTAGGGTTGTTCCGATCATGTTTTTTTGCTCCCGATTCGATCGTTTTAGTTTGAGTATCTGCCGATCCCGATATTTCCCTAACCGATTGCTTTTTTTTGCTCCCGATTCAATTCCAATGATTCTCGATAATTTTTCCCGATCATCTACATTTTGGCAATGCATTAAGAAAAAAATGAATAAAACTCGGACGAATATATACATTCAACATACAGTACATAAGTACTGTATTTGTTTATTATGACAATAAGTCCTCAAGATGGCATTTACATTATTAACATTCTTTCTGTGAGAGGGATCCACGGATAGAAAGACTTGTAATTCTTAAAGGATAAATGTGACTTTATATATTGTGACTAAATATTGCCATCTCGTGTATTTGTTGAGCTTTCAGTAAATGATACTGCAGCCATTTAACTTCTGCCCAAATGCATGATAGGAAGTGCAACCATGACTGTGCGTAGGGGCACCAATTGATATATCTTCTCTGCGTTGGGAAAGAACATAGGGTGTTAAGAAAATGATCGATTATTACATTTCTTCCCCAGATTGCCTCGAACGTTATTTTTAATTGCTGAGAGAGGTATTGTAAGGCTTTAGCCACATAAAAAATGGCTCCAAAGGCTGTCAAAATTCTCTCTACTCAATATACGCTGCCTTGTACGCGACAATGCGTGAGTGGGTCGTGCAGCACATGCGTTATTTATTTAACGTGATTAATTAAGAAAAAATAATTACCGCCGTTAACGCAATAAATTTGATAGCCCTACTTTAAGCCAAAACTACTCTGGTTGAGTGTAAGACATTTTGTCTGTAACGTTAAATACATTAGAAAAGTATTTAAATTAAAAAAAAAAAAAATTTTTAAAAGGCATGTCCGATATTTTTTTGCCGATTCCGATACTTTGAAAATGACGTGATCGGACCCGACATCTTTAATAATGAGTATTTGTTCCTGTACAATTACTTCATGTTTTCCTAAGTGCAAAATTTTTTTTCCCCCTGGATGATTCAAACTTGTTCGGTTCTTATCTTAAAAAAACGGACACTTAATTCTCATACTCACAGATTTTGACTGTGCAAGTTAGAAGTGGGAACCACTTAGTACCTCACGATACGATACGATTTGCGATACAAAGCTCATGATAACGTTCATCTAACATTTGGAGATACAACGATTATCGATACATTTGTAGAATATCCTAGAATGATTTTCTGACCAACAACTAATAAACAGAAAAATAAGCTTCTGCTGTGAATTGGAATGAGTTTATCAATAGTAGACGTCCAATGTGGGAGGGATGGCGGCGAACGAACGAATGTTCATTCGCTGCCACCCTCCCATTTCAAACGGATTGAACGCCTATGGCCGTCAGTGGCAGCCAATGCTAGGCACTGAGGTAATTTTGGGCCATTTAAGGTCATTTACCTGTTGATGTTCAGTTACTTCCTGTTGATATTGGGGTATTTTATGGGTCACTTCCTGTTGATTTTAAGTTACAGAACAGGAAGTGACCTTGGAATCACCCAAATGAATAGGCAGTGACTCAAACTCAACCGGAAATGACCTATAAATGCCCTAAAATGAACCGCAAGTGACCTGTAAATGCCCTGAAAACCCCCAGTCTAAAAGGATTGGGCGTCGAACACCGTCAATGCAGCCTTAGCGTTAACTGAGACACTATAATGGTGGAAGATTTTGGTAGCAACTTGTTGGTTCCTTTTTATTTTTTTTTAGATATTGACACCTTTTTAAAACGATATCTCGATTCTTGGCAGGAGCATAACGATGACCTTTTGGGATACAAAGTATCACCATTTCGATATTTTGTCACACCCCTAGTTTTGTCAATCACACATGGGAGCCTTACTGGATTTACGGACTGCTACGCATGAGGTGTAGACAGGCGGCATCCATCATCCGGAGACAATATGGTGAGCGTCAAACAACTTGATGGATTTAAAAAAAAAAAAAAAAAAAAAAACATACAGGGTCTCAGTAGGGGGCCATGGGGTACACCTGTGGATAGGATGGATGTGACGCTCAGAGGGGTGTCTTGTCGTCCAAGCTCTCCTTATGCTCCATATTTCCACCCAGGGTCCGGCACCAGAAGCCCCCTTTGATGCTCTGCGTGATGATGTCATAGCGAGGGAGGGGAGCGAGGCACGATCAAAGCCTCGGAAAGGGGAGGGATGAAGATGCGGAGGAAGAGGAGGAAGAGAGGCATATCCAAGACAACAACGGGACAAAGATGGCGAACACATCCGCGGGCGGGACGGCCCCCCGAAAACCTCGCCGAAGGTTCGAGCCCCCGTTCGTCGGCATCGGGATGAGCGGCGAATGGACGCGGCGCAAGGCCGAGCGTCGACGGCGCACGGTAAGCTTCCCCGTCTTCGCCAATCTCTTGTCTTTTCTCATATTTTTCTCGTCCATTTTCTTTTCTGTTTTGGCCCCTTTCATCGAGGTCTCCTTTTTGGCCGCTAATATAGGCCTCTTTTTGCCATCAAAGGCAGCACATCAATTGCCTTGACTCCCAAGTGTATGTGTGAGAGGGTTGAAGGAGAGGAAAGGGGGGAGAGGAAAAAAAGACAGACGAACGCCATGTTAGCAAAGATCAAGGCGAGCTTTCATGCCTCCTTTTCGTTTGGTCGTTTTCGTCGAGCTGGCGGCCGGTGGGTAGGCGGCGACGCTTTCCCATCCCGTCCTACCCCGACCGACTTGCACCCAATTCGCCCGGAAAACGGCCTTTTATTTGTTTGTTTCTTTGGGTTTTTTTGGTTTTATATTTCCTCTACGGATGATGACAATTCGTGAAACAATATTTGAATAAGCAGCAGGAGGGCAGCCGGCTAATCCGGTGTGGCTAATCCAGCATTGGCGCAGGCCATACTGGCGGCCCAGAAGTATTCAGCGGCGTCACAATGCACGTCAGCGGGACGCCGTGGCAGATTTACTGACAACTCGCAAACCGACACGGGACCGGCTGGGAAAGGCCAGCAGATGATAGACGAAAGGATGGATCGATTGATGGATGGACAGACGGAGAGAAGCGATAGATGCAGAGGCCTGCTTGACGCTTTCCCATTATCTAGTTATGCTACTGCAAATAATCTTGAGATAAAACACATCCTTTTCTATGTTCATGGTTGGTCGTCATTAACGGCCAAAGAGTACATCCCAGGCATGAAAAGTGACAAATAATGACTCCAAATCACCAATACCGTTAATTTATTCATGTATGTAAATGCTTACCTTTAGGGTGGATCCGTTTTGATAAACATAAAAAAACACAAAAAACTTAGAAGTTATTTCTATAAAATTCAGATTCTTTTTTTTCTAAATAAAACATATAACATTCTTTCAAATAGAATATTGGCATTTATTAATTATTTTCTTTTGTACAAGTAAAAAATACTTTATTCTCATAAACCTAGGTTTTTGTCTTTCATATTTATTAAAATGAAACTGTTTATGCTGGTAAAAATCTGACACTTTTTCTTTATTTCTGGTAAAATCCTGACCTTAAATCTAAATAAAAAAACAAAAAAAATCAAGTCATGTTCCTGTATAGAATCTTGTCTGAGAGCAGATTTACTGATAAAAATTGCAAACCAACCCAGAACCGGTGGATGGAGCTATAGATGGACAGAAAGATAAATTGAGCGATCATAGAGCAACCTTGTTGATAGAATAGCCTTCCCCTCATGCAATTATGCTACCATAAAGAATCTCTGGATGAATCTTTTTGTACCTTATATGTACCTCCTACTGCATTCAAACATGTTCTCCAATGTTCATCTGTGTCTTGTAATACAGCGACAGGGACTAGCAACAACCTGTGACTAGGATTTTTGAGCTTCTAGTGCCAATAAGAGTCAATAACATGAACGAAAGAACTTTAATATTAACTGAACATCGTTATTTCAAAATAATGGTCAACCGACTCTGCCATAAAACCATTCATGCTATGGCAAAAATTTGGGGTTAAACCTGACCAATCCAATTTGTATTAATTTATTCAGGTTGTCTGTATTCATTCAGGTAAGGCAATTGAAAAGTTACAGCAAGTTACAGACCTGACAGCAATGGTGGTTTTGGCCGCACTTTCAATTTTCATAATAGTCTTAGTTTTTTGGATGATAATACGTTTTAGTCTTAGGCTAGGTTCATACTGCTGGTCTTAATGCACGAATAGGATTTTTTGCTGCTTTTCTGACTCGAGTGAGGCATTAACTTGAATGTGGCGGCGGTCTGAACTGTCTAGTCTCCCAAATCGAAATTCATGCAGCAATTACGACAGCAAAGAGCGAGAGCAGGAAGCAAGATGGCAGCGATGTAGCTGTTCATTAGCGTTGGCGCCTAGAGTGAACTCGGCTTTTACTTTGCAGGAGGCAGGCTTGACCACAGTCATTAAAAAACTACAATGAAAGTAAGGATAAGTCTGATAATGTTCGGTTTCTTTCTGTGCACCAAATGAGCAATATTTCAGTAGTACATGGTCGAGTCAGGGCACAGTGCATAGTTATTTGTTTTGAGACTTCTGCGCATGCGGGTTTGCTCAACACGTCTCCGACTGCGAATTAGTGCGCATGCGTAATACTTAATCGGGCTCAGTGAACAAAGGCAGTCTGAACACATATGACAAAAAAAATCTGAATTGTGCATTAAGACCAGCTGTATGAACCTAGCCTTAGTCATACTTAAGTCATCACAAAATGTGTTTGTCTTCGTCTAGCTTTTGTTGAAGAAAACTCAAGACTAATTTCGTCTAGGTTTATTCGATGTTTGCTAAAAATGTTTTGGTCTGTAAAATTTAAAAAAAAAAAAAAAAAAACTTCAAAAGTGAATAAGGGTTTCCAACTATTTCAAATGAGCATTGACAGACGAGCACATATTTTAGCGTCTACAAAATGCTCACACGAATGCTATGCTAATCCTATGAGTTATATAATATCCACCACTGACCTTACTTGATCTTACCTCGGTTACATATCATTTTCTTCCTTAAAACAAAAACAAAACAAACCAAAAAATTAGATTCACAAGGTATTCAGGTTTTTCGTAATCCCCCAGAATAGTTTTAATTCTATTTATCCGAAAAATGTCACTGTTGTTGCTACTTAGGCTTAGACAAACAACTAGGTACCGTAATTTTCGGACTATCAGCCGCTACTTTTTTCGCTCATTTTCAATCCTGCGGCTGATAGTCCAGCGCGGCTTATTTGTTGATTTATTTGGGTTAATAGGTAACACTTTATTTGACAGCGGTGTTATAAGACTGCCATAAGACTGTCATAATTATCACATAACATTATCATGGGCATTAATAAATGCAGATGTCATTAAGTGTCATCTGGCAAATTATGTCACTAACTCCATTTATGTCCAGCTCAGATCTTTTACATCCATTCAAAAGTGAGATAGTTCACCGGATGACACAAAACGATGTCTGTCATAAGCATTCATTAATGCTCATGTCAGTGTCATGTCATCATTATGATGGTCAGTCTTATGGCTTCACTCACTATCAAATAAATTGTTACCAAATTCCATAACTATCAATTAATGAAACAACTAGAACAGTAACTGAAGAAATAATTAGCACGGAACATTAATTTTGATTGTTATTTACATCTGTAGCACTGCAATGCATACTAGGAGGCAACACCAGTGTTGACAGCAGGTGGCAGCAGAGGTTGATTGTCTCCCCCAAGAGAACAGTGATGGCCAAATGAAGCTTCTTGAAGCAATGAAGCTTTGAACCGATTGGCTGCAAATTGAACCAACTGGCACCTTGTCATGATGGTTGATTTGTTCTTATGACAGTCTTGTGATGCCACTGTCAAATAAAGTGATACCGGTTAATATCTATTGGTGTAAATATCCCATAATACAGTGAGGACAGCTGCTGCTTATAGTCCAGTGTAGCTTATCTATGAACAAATGCCTATTTCGTGTCAAATTTGGTGGGTGGCGCCTTACAGACCCCACTCACCAACACCACACAATGACGTGTCCCTGTATTGTGCCGCCATATTGTCCGTCATTGTGTGTCCGTATTCTCAATGGTCTCAATTTATCGTGCAATTTATAGTGCAATTCATGGAAGCCCCGGTGCTTTCAGACACCGTAAACTCATTGGATGTGTTGCATAAAAGGCGTTATGTGGAAAAGCTTCGGTCGATCCATTCGCCAGATCCATATTTGATGCCTAAATCGATATTTTTCGACCCGCTGTCTTCGCCGTCTCTGACATCTGCTACACTGATATCTACAACTTTCCTGTCCACAGAAACTCAGCCTATTCTCACGAAACTTTGACAAACTTTAAGAGCAGCACTCTAAGCAACATTACCCCTTGTGACCCTTTTCCTCCAATTTTCTAAAATGGCGACAATCAATAAAAAAAAAAAGTTGACTGCGATGGCCAACGGTTCAAGGATAGGTGGATATTGGACTATTTCTTCAATAAAATACGCAACAACTGTGTCTGCCTCATTTGCAAAGAGACAGTCGCTGTTTTCAAAGAGTTTGATGTGACGCGATATTACCAAACAAGACACGCTGACATATACGACAACATTACAGGGAAGATACGCAGCGAGAAATGAAAGCAACTTGAAGCTAGTTTCATTTCACAGCAGCAGTATTTCGCAAGAGCCCGAGTGTCGAAAGAGAACGCCACAAAGGCGAGATTGTTGAAATTATGAATTAAAAAAAAAGATAATAAAGCAAATGTGACACACAGAAGGGCTTGCTAAAATTTGTTTAAATATATTGTTCTACGTAAATCAGCCAAGGTAGCCCCCCACATTTTTACCACACCAAATCTGGCCCCCTTTGCAAAAAGTTTGGACACCCCTGTTTAACTGATGATCCTTAGACGAGGCCATCTTCTTTCACTTGGTACCAGCTAAATATTATTCAAAAAATAATGATAGCGGAAGAAATAAACATATTGAATTTGAAACTGTATGTTGTCGGCGATTAGCCTCGCAATGATCTTAATTGTGGTTGTCAGCCCAAAACCCTCTAAATATATATTAAATTCATCTTACCAGGTATAAAATGACTACTACATAGTCTGTGGTGATCATTTGGTGCCCAGTTTTCTCGTCGAATTGCAGCAGTCCATCTCGCTCTCCTCTTCGGGTCGGTCGGAATACGGTAGAACTTCAAGTCCAACCGCCACACACGCCTTCACCATTTTGATTATTAATGTTAACGAGCAGAAAAACACACCGCAATAGGAGACATGTAAGTAGCGGTAATGTGTAAACACGACGAGCTGACGGACAGTATGGCGGCTCCAGTCAGGGGGGCGGAGTTGTGACGTCATGTGATTGGGGTCTGTAGTCAGGTGCGCCTTATAGTGTGAAAATTACGATAAAAATTACGAATTACGATAATTTATTTAATTGTTTTTTCCCCTTCCAATTAAAGGACATGATCTCATACATGAAAGTGTGGAAAAGGCACACACAAATTTTGACACGTTTACTGGTTTGGTCCATAAGAGACTCAAAAATAACAAATAATAGTGATTCAAATTCATAGCAGATGTTTGCAAATGCCTTATTATGTTTAAACTAAAAGCTAATCAGTGTACTTTCGTGGAGAACTACCAAAATCGGAGATCTTATACTTTTGAGAAGCTGAAACCAGATGATTTAAACAAGTTGAAGTTGTCAACAATTGTTGCTAATTGCTACTATTACTACTAGTATTGCAACTTCAACTCTGATAAATTCAGGCACCATGCTAAAAGAAAAACATTGAAAAATATGTTTTCCCCTTTAAATTTAAAGTATTTCAGTGTTTGTTTAGTATATATTTTTTAACTCACATGCTAAAGCATTTTGTTCTCATTGAACTACATCTTTTTTGTAAGGTTTTGATTTGGAGTAAAATAATACAACTTTTTGACATCAACAAGTTCTGTGATAAAGCCACAGGAGCCAAAATGGTGTCATCACCAATGACCATAATAATGTCCAGACCTCAAGTCAAGGGTATTGGCCACCACCTCCTCCTGTTTGGTCAAGCACTTGTCTTCAATTCATCTTAAAGAGCCAGTGGTCTGTTGCTCCTTTAAGCGCCACATAATGAAGATTTTACTACGGGCCAGTTCTATCTAACTAGCTCTTTGTGCTACAGGGAGGCCCCAATGAGATAAGCCTGTTTCTGACAGGCCCTCCGTACAGATGCCTAAATCTGCAGTGGCAGCTGGAACAAAAGACTCCCCCGATCCTCCCTAGGCAAAAAAAAGCACCCATCTCCTCACTTTCCACTCAGTGCCAGACGTCCTGCTCTCTGCTTTTTTATCTTCATTGGAAGTGGCAGTTGCAGTCACATGCTTGTCAGTAGTTTAAAAAAAAAGTAGAGTTGCAGCCCTGCTTTGCGTTACAATGCAAGCTGACACATCCAGCATGGCTTTTCGTTCAATTAATGTGATAATAAAGCCCTCTTGGTTAGGTTTTTGCATTATTTTTCTGACAAAACAGTTGGATTTTGGCAAATTTTACAATGCCTGAAAATTCACAAATTTTTGCATGTGTATTTGTGCATGTGTCCAAGAACTCTCTCCATAGCGTCTTCTTGGAAATTAAAAAACAAAAAACAAAACAGCCCCTAAAGTCAGTATTTTAGTTTGAAACAGGCATTATGGGTGAAATTCTGGGACTTGTTCTTTGTCAAAGTCCTACTAAAGAATTGCTCTCACAAGGTCTGCTTGAAACCAGATTTCATCATTTTTTGTATTTGCCAAATGATTTTAAAGGCTTTTTATAGCCTCACCATGCCTGAAAATTTACTTTTTTTGTCAATATCCTGTTTAAAATGTATCAAACAGCACATCTCTATCGCTTATAATATTTTAAAACAGGGTTGTCAATGTCGTCTTTGTTGTGGGCCACATTGTCGTTGTGGTTTCACAGACAATTAAAAAAAAATCCCATTTATTTAGTTATTTTGTAGTTTTAATTAAAAAAAGAAAAATATTTTTGAAAATTCTAAATTAAAAAAAAACATTTAAATTGTAAAAACGTACTTTTAATACTTACGTACCTACATATCTAATACGTACTTTTTATTTTTTTTTTACTAAAAAAAAAAAAGGGGAACAGTAAATTCCCTCATTTTGTTATTCTGTTATTAAATTAAAATAAATATATCAGTAATTAGTTAATATTAAAAATTAAAGGGAAAAAAACATAAATATCCTCTGATTTATTAACAGAAATTTGATTGAATTTTTGAAACATGAAGCCAATGCACATGATTTACTGAAGAAAATTCATTGACTACTCAATTTTATTTAAAACTGCAGAATTGAAAAAACAAGCAATAAAAATGACAGCACTGTAAACAGACGTTTAACAAGCGCAAAAAAAAAAAAACTGCATAATTTAGTTTAATGGCGGATTGCAAGAAATTACCAGGTGCATACCCCCACCTACTGTATAAGAGTGTGCAGCACCCATCTGAAGGTGCGTTGCTCTCACTGTTGGTTTTTATCTGTCAATATCATGTTTACCTACCTTATCTTGCTTGTACCTGTGTTGCTGCCTCTAGTGGACAATTACGGTGTAGTTGCAGGGGGCTTTTTGATTGTGCCGGAGGGATGAAAACGGAACTATCAATTCACAATGAGAAAAACAAACAAACAAAGGTAACGTGTAACGCAGCCGACAATTTCAAAGTAGTGGAGTAAAAAGTACACATTCGTACTTTAAAATGTAGTGAAGTAAAAGTGAAAAGTACCACTTCATATTTGTACTCAAGTAGTATAGTGCTGCGATATTCCAATATTCGATTAGAAAAAAAGATTCAAATTAAATTTTGCTGCTTCGAGTATTCGTTTAATTAAAGTGGTGTTGTAATGGTTTGTTTTTGAAAGTGTTTGCATTTAGTTTTATTGATTTGAATGGATACACTGCCCTCTAGTCTGCCTCATTTTACATGGCCAAATCCAGCTGCTCCCTGTTAAACCAACATAAGCTAGGTTTTTGTTTGAGCTAATGTTTTTTTTTTTTTTTTAATGAATTCGTAATTTAGTTTATAGGTATATTTAGCCAATTTTTGTGGGAATATGGACTATAATAGGAGTATGTATGAACCATTTGTTGAGAGCATTGCAAAAAAAAAAAAAACTTTAGTATTTTATAAAATTTAAACTAGCAGACTTTTGCTATGTAAGTTAGCCAATTGTTCTTTTGTTGGACATAGATCTTTTTTTTAAACCGTTTGAGGCTCAGCTCAGGTATTTTCATTTTTTTATGATTATCCGATTACTCGATTATTCGAACTAACCAGGTCATCGATTAATCGACTACTAAAATAATCCATAGCTGCAGCCCTATATTCAAGTAAAGATACGCCAAAAATGTACTCAAGTATAGTAACAAAGTACTTTTACTTGGTTACATTCCACCACTGATACTTAATGGCGTACCGCAAGCAACACGTCACTTCCGCTCATTAAATTCATGACATTAGCTACTGTTGTTAAGTAGGGACAGGCCACCGTTTGTCCCTAATAGGAAATGAATGGAAATCGTGTACGAAGGAGATGTTTACAGAGCTAAATCTACCAATTCTCTCCGAAAATGATGTGCCTGGTGCCAAATTCACTGGCAAAGATGTGGAAGAACATAAAAATGTTAAGTTAAAGAGAGGGCTTGAGTGTCGAAGGCTGAAAAAGACGAAAAAAACGAGCCGACCTAAGCATAGCCTTAGTTTTTTTATCGACGCGATTGACAATGACATTCTCCTGTTTCAACAAGCTATCCTTTACCATCACCCCTGTCTTTCTGATACAGTATATCCTCTGGTTGTCCTACGTCTCTGACCATTCTTGGGGGTAATTTAGTTAGCTTTGTGTAGCGATCGCAAATGCTACTCAGTGACAGCAAACCAACACTTTAAATTTTTTCATTGATAACAAATCTTAATTCTATAATTTATTTACACTTCCCCCTTACTAAAGTTGTTTTATATATATATATATATATATATATTTATGCCAGTAGTGATCGGGACACTAGGGGCAGTAACCCCCAAGCTGGGTGCATGACTCCAACAGATACCAAGAACAACATCCGACGTCTCCATTCAGAAGAGCGCAATCCTAGGGACAGCTAAGATCCTACGCAGGACCCTCAAGTTCCCAAAGTGGCAGTCAGATACCATTGTAATTCTTTTCAGGTCATTCATTGTCAGACAGAAGCAGTATGGTACAACGTTACGCAAAAAAAAAAAAAAAAAAAAAAAGTTATAAAAATGACTTACCTCTTTGTCCTCTGAAAGACCATGCCAACCCAACAAAATGTTTACTGCATATGAAATGTGAATGGATTCACCGAGCTGGTGTTAAAGTCCGCGCAAGTTGATTCGGTCTTCACATTTTTTCCTCCCGAGTTTTTGGTTTCCGGAAACGTATGAAGAAAACATCCTTCATGTGTCGTAATGTCTAGAGTCGTTTCTACAAGTTCCAAAAAGGCAATGCGTGATCGGCATGTTAGTTTTTCAAAGATTACCGGCGAAAAGTAGCACAAATTACGTTGTTTCTATGCGAGGGCGGGTCTATAATGTCCCACTTCGGCTTTACTTCCGCTTTACGTCACGGTCTAAAAATAGCATGCCTGCGGTACGCCATTACTTTAAAAACTTAAAATAATGTACAGATCGACTATGATCATACTCTCAAGGTATTATGTCTAAGATGAAGCTGCCATTGACGACAGTTGCCATCCAATCCAGCCAATAGGTTAAACAAAAACGCGGCCATTTTGGTTTGACTAATCAATCGAGCTGACGACTAGGGCATATGAGGGTTTCAATTCACTCGTAAAAATGTGTAAACCGTGAGGATCTTCAGTGACAGTAGGTTCTTTCTAAAAGGCACAGAGATGTTCTGCTGGCCTCTGTGGCTCACTCCCAACTTTACGAGGTGCGTTCAAGGTTGTTGGACTTTTAGACTACTGTAAATATTAATGTTGTATACTCGAGGTAGAGGTCGGTAGGTACTGTAGGTGGATGGATGGACGCTAGGTATATTAAACCCCCCTTGTGTGATGACCTTTCTTCATTTCAGAGCTTAGACACACACACACCAACACACGGCGGAGACTCATTATAGATTCATAAGTAGCAACATGCCCCCAACCCTTCCTCACCAAGACATCATAAAGGTCAAGTTCAGCCTCCTCAGTATTCTGTTTTTGTCTCTCGCTCTCCTTCTCGTCTCCGGGGGCAACTGCCACAAACAATAACACCGCGAGAGTGTGTTTGAGTGAGCGCGCATGTGTGTGTGAATACACTTCCATAATGATGGGGATAATGCATGTTGAATGTCTACCTGACGCAGGGAAGCACATTTTGTTCCAGGATGTCTTGATGGTCTTGAGTTCTCTTCATGGTAACCATGGTCTGGATGTAGCTAACATTCCAGTTTCACAGTACTAAGCAAAAAAAAAAAACAACAACAAAACAAACTATTAAATTTACAGTAAAATACAAGTATTATACTGTTACAAATATCGGAAGATCGTAATTAGTTAACTGTTTACCAACAAATTACCATAGAAAGAAGTGCATTTTAACCGTTTTACTGCAAATGACTGCAAAACATTTGTATATGGAACTAGTCTTTTTATGGTTGTGAAATTAACCCGTTAAGCTCCTTTTCTCAATCACATGACAACTACGAGGTGGCCCACAACAAAGATGACATTGACAACCCTGCTTTAAAAAAATGATCAGGGATAAAGATGTGTTAATTGATACATACACTGCTGGCCAAAAGTATTGGCACCCCTGCAATTCTGTCAGATAATGCTCAGTTTCTCCCAGAAAATGATTTCAATTACAAATGCTTCGGTAGTAATATCTTCATTTATTTTGCTTGCAATGAAAAAACCCAAAAGAGAATGGGAAAAAAAATTAAATCATCATTTTACACAAAACTCCAAAAATAGGAGGACAAAAGTATTGGCACCCTTTGAAAGATCACGTGATGCTTCTCTAATTTGTGTAATTAACAGCACCTGTTACTTACCTGAAGGGTTGGGCATCGTTTGAAATTGAACGATTCCGGTTCCGATTCTGATTCCACATTTCGATTCCAGTTCTGAACGATTCTCTATTCCGATTCTTTTAAGAGGCAGAGTAAAAAAAAAAAAAAATGCAGGGTCAAATAAAGTTGCATAGTTTATATTAAAGTCTTCTCGATTTTTTAAATGAAATGAATTAATGAATTAAACTTCTCACAGGATTAATTTTAACTTGTATATAAATATCATCCTATGAACTCGAGCTATTTTTTTCCGCTTTGCGGTCAGGGCATTGAAACAAGAAATCGAAATTTTAAAAATTCAAATGATTCTGGGAGCGTCGGAGTGTGGGAACCGGTTCCCATCGATGCTCGATGCCCAACCCTACTTACTTGTGGCACATAACAGGTGGTGGCAATGAATAAATCACACTTGCAGCCATTTAAAATGAATTAAAGTTGACTCAACTTCCGTCCTGTGTCCTTGTGTGTACCACATTGAGCATGGAGAAAAGAAAGAAGACCAAAGAACTGTCTGAGGACTTGAGAAGCAAAATTGTGAGGAAGCATGGGCAATCTCAAGGCTAAAAGTTCATTTCCAAAGACCTGAATGTTCCTGTGTCTACCGTGCGCAGTGTCATCAATAAGTGTAAAGCCCATGGCACTGTGGTTAACCTCCCTAGATGTGAACAGAACAGAAAAATTGATGACAAATTTCAACGAAAGATTGTGCGGACGGTGGATGAAGATCCTCGACTAACATCCAAATAAGTTCAAGCTGTCCTGCAGTCCGAGGGTACAACAGTGTCAACCCGTACTATCCATCGGCGTCTGAATGAAAAAGGACTCTATCGTAGGATACCCAGGAAGACCCCGCTTCTGACCCAAAGACATAAAAAAAAGCCAGGCTGGAGTTTGCCAAAACTTACCTGAAAAAGCCAAAAACATTTTGAAAGAATGTTCTCTGATCAGATGAGACAAAAGTAGAGCTTTTCGGGAAAAGGCATCAACATAGAGTTTACAGGGAAAAAAATGAAGCCTTCAAAGAAAAGACCACAGACATGGCGGTGGTTCCCTGATTTTTTGGGGTTGCTTTGCTTTGTCTGACACTGGACTGCTTGACCGTGTGCATAGCATTATGAAGTCTGAAGACTACCAACAAATTTTGCAGCATAATGTAGGGCCCAGTTTGAGAAAGCTGGGTCTTCCAGCAGGACACCGACCCAAAACACACTTCAAAAAGCACTAGAAAATGGTTTGAGAGAAGCACTGGAGACCTCTAAAGTGGCCAGCAATGAGTTCAGACCTGAATCCAATAGAACACCTGTGGAGAGATCTGAAAATGGTAGTTTGGAGAAGGCACCCTTCAAATCCCAGAGAAGAATGAAAAACAATGAGAAAGAACAATGGTCTAAAATTCCATCAGAGCATTGTAAGAAACTCATTGATGGATACCGGAAGTGGTTATTCGCAGTTATTTTGTCTAAAGGTTGTGCTACCAAATATTAGGCTGAGGGTGCCAATACTTTTGTCTGGCCCATTTTTTTGAGTTTTTTGTAAAATGATAATGATTAAAAAAAAAAAATCCATTCTCTTTTGTGTTTTTCATTGCAAGCAAAATGAATGTTATTACTACCAAAGCATTTGGAATTTCAATCATTTTCTGGGAGAAATTCAGCATTATTTGACAGAATGCAGGGGTGCTAATACTTTTGGCCAGCAGTGTAAAACAAATACACACAAAAAAAATGGTTTTACACATGCGTTACACATAATATCACAAGGCCAACATGAGAAACTGATTTTCAGTTTTTTGTTGCTGTTGTTGTGAACTAGTTCCACACAAACTTACATCCAGGTATCATTTAGCTTAGCAATTAGTGGTGTTAGAGCCATTTTTCGAGTATTCCAAACTTCAAGAAAGCGCATTTTTCAAGGTTTCCTAGGCTGTGACTTGTGTCTCGGTTCACCGCACAGCATGCAATCACAACATCAGCACCTTTGCTCGAGGACACGCTCAGAGTTTGATATGAAACGCTGACTGCCACCGGGGACACAACCTCAAAGGGGATTCAGAATCGGCACCTTTCAAACTAAATTTCTCGAGCCTCCGTGGTCGTAGAACATTATGGAAGATGTTTGCGTACTTGTGAGATCTGAGGCATATTTTATTTCTGCCTCAGCGTAAAAAAGAAAAAACATTGGGATCTCGTTTTAAAGGTCCTATAGAAAATGGAAAATCTATCTTGAAAGTCCTTAGAAACTGTTTGAATTCGGCCGTGAAAAGTGTGAACGAAACCAGGTCTATGCAAATGAGTTAACTAATTGTGACTTTGTTTACTGTAGGCTATGCTTCATCTCAATGAGGAACTGGTCGTAGGTCCACGATTGGACCTGTGCAAATGTGTGGACCCCACCTGAGTGAGGAGACATGTTGGTAAGCCATCTGATTGAAATGTATAAAAATGTAGCACAATAAAAGATTGTGTTACTTAATTTGTCTTCAACCTACTCTTTTAGTGCCATTGACGATGATCGTAGGGCTGTCAAAGGATTAACATTTTTAATCGAGTTAATCACAGCTTAAAAATTAATTAATCTTAATTAATCGCAATTCAAACCATCTATAAAATATGCCATATTTTTCTGTAAATTATTGTTGGAATGGAAAGAAGACACAGGATGGTTATATACATTCAACAAACTGTACATAAGTACTGTATTTGTTTATTATAACAATAAATCAAGATGGCATTAACATTATTAACATTCTGTTAAAGTGATCCATGGATAGAAAAAATTGTAGTTCTTAAAAGATAAATTTTAGTACAAG
Source organism: Corythoichthys intestinalis (assembly GCF_030265065.1). Lineage (NCBI taxonomy): Eukaryota > Metazoa > Chordata > Actinopteri > Syngnathiformes > Syngnathidae > Corythoichthys > Corythoichthys intestinalis. Next base: position 17,875,157 of record NC_080402.1, read on the forward strand.
TTATAGAAATTTTATATTAAAACCCCTCTTCATGTTTTCGTTTTAATAAAATTTGTAAAATTTTCTATCAAAAAATAAACTAGTAGCTCGCCATTGTTGATGTCAATAATTACACAATGGTCATGGTGCTGAAACCATAAAATCAGTCGCACCCAACCGCCAACAGAGGGCGACAAAACACCAAAAAACACAAGTAACAAGTGGACATGACACTGTGCTGTCATTTTAATCTGTTTGAGTGGGGCATGTGCGTTAAATGCGTCAAATATTTTAACGTGATTCATTTAAAAAATTAATTACCGCCCGTTAACGCGACACTTTTGACAGCCCTAGATGATAGGTGTCCAATCTTGTGGCTCTATTCCTCCTTCGACTGAATTTAAAGTAGTTTATCACTAGTAGACACGCAATCCATTTGAAGTGGGAAGGATGGTAGTGAACATTCGTTCATTCGCTGCTAGCTCTCCCAGTTCAACTGGATTGGACATATATCGCGGTCAAAAGCACTCAATGAGTTAAGAATACATGCATTGTAGTTTAAAGTGCCTGTGACACGAAAATGCATGTTTATTTCATAATACACGCGTACACACGGTATTCTATGCTCCTGAATAAAATGGACCACTTGGATGTGTGAAGAAGCGATCGATATATTTATTCAATTTTTTGAATCCCGCCCTACAAAAATGACACTTCCGGCTTCGGTCTTGCATTGAGGAAGAGGGCGCTGTGACGTGTACGGAGGAAGGAGTCCTCTTTACTATACAGCAGTACTGTTGTATGAGAAGGACGAAGGATTCAGCTGATTTTGCGGATTAATACATTTATTTTTCGCATCACACCAGCCAAACGGCTGCAAAAAAATCTTGCTGTACGAGGGAGAGGCATGTGCGCCTTTTTGGGGTTTCAAAAGGTTCCCATTAACCGGTGGATATTGGCCAAAACAAGCCCTACTACTGTGGGAGCATGGGACTTAGGAGGAAGTGAGTAAACATCGTGTTGTGTATTAGGTCAAATACTGGGATCATTTTAATATGTAGGTGGCTTGCATTTTGTGGCTGACATGCTCCTTGTCCTTTCGGCCGACGACCGGCGGCTTGTCGCACATCCCCCCGCCGGGAGAGCACTATACTCGGCTTATTGCCCTCTTCATGTGCCTAGTGTTCTGTCAAATTTTCCGACCGATCAGGAATTGCAACTTTGTGTTTAAAATAGCCGCGAATACAGCGATTACAAAGTAAACACTTCAAACTTTCTTTAAATAAAGGACTACTTACGTTTGATCGTGGATGGGCATGTAAAAAGCTCTCCTAATACACATTAGCTGCACGTGTTAGCTGCACAACAACTGCAGCCGCTCTACTCCACTGAGTCTCTTGCTGTTTACGACTTCGTGTCGTAAAGCATTATTTTGCCATATTCGTGTTGACCATTTGGCAGCTACACGCTCCTCCGACGTCGGCCAGTTTGCTCGGTGGTCATTGTCCAGCTGCTTCCCCGGCCAGGCCCCCCCTGGTGTCCGTAAAGTGTCATTGCATGAAATTGACTTTCCTGTATATATATATGTAAGTTGTAAAGTAGTAAAACTGCAACAAAAATGAATGAAATGAACAAAACAAAACAAAAAAATTCTAATGGGTCAAAATTATTTTTCGAACAGATCATGTGACTAGCACCTTAGATGGTCATTTGCTTTGCATATAATTAAAAACAAAAAATTAAGTGAGGGCAATTTTATTTTTCAAATGATTTTTTTCTTTGATTGAAAAAAAAATTTTTTTTTTGATTGAAGCATATTTTTGGGGGATTGAATTATTTAGACACAAATATCCTACCCATAAATGGCCCAAACATAAAAAGGATTGCTTCAATCAAAATATACCTTTTCAATGAAAAATTAAGTGTTCAAAAGTTTTTCAATCTCAAATGTTTTTTCGCATTCAAAAACATTTTCTATGATTGAAATTTTTCTTATTTTGACTGAAGTGATTTTTCTTTTTGAAAATATATATTTTTTAAGCAAATTATTTTTTCACTGAATAATAAAGACAAAAACGTCCTAGCCAAAATGTGGCCCAAACACAAATCAACATTACGTCAATCAAAAAAAAACTTGGACTCCAATCAAAAATAAAAATTCAATCAAAAAGAAAAAAAAAAGTTTCACATTCATTTGAGTTTCAAATTTATTTTTGCAGTCAAACACATTTTTTTTAATTGAAGCGACTTTTTTTCTTTTATTGAAAATATATATTTTGATTGAAGCAACTTTTTTTTTTTTTTTTTAATTGAAGCAACTTTTTTTTGATTGAGTAATAAAGACACAAATCTACCTCCATATGGCTCCGCCCAGGGGATACAATTTTTGACTGGAGTAACTACATTGGCACGACACCGGCGGGTGTGCAATATTCAATGGTTGACGATTTTGGCGAAAAGTATTGCCTAATTCAGCCTAATTCGGAATTCCCCTCAAGAATGATGGGAAACAAAAAACGCTCATTGTCAACTTATTATTATAAATATTCTTGTAAGTTAATTTTATTGCTGACACTGCGTTTCGGGGTCATCAACACCTTGTGCCCCCCCTGCTAAAAAAGTCTCTAAACTCCGCGTATGTAGCAGGGGAACGAGCTGTAAATTGCTGTCCGCCGGGCGGGTTGGTGATCGGCGAAGACAATCGGCAACCCAGTCGTCATGTGAAATGATCCAGGCTAGTTATGTGCGATTTTCCGCTTCGAAGACTTTGAAACATCACTCGGTTCGGGTTAGCATGTCGGCTAGCTGTCACGCCTCTTGTTTTGTTTACATTGTCTGACGCCGGGGAAGGGAAATGACATAAGCCCGACTTAGGTGGCATAAAATATCGTTCGGGAGGTGCGACAGCAAAGGTGAAGTCGACAGTTTTGACCATTATGGAGTACTTTTGCCATGTCATCCTGAATGAATGCATTTTTATTATTTCATATTCCATTTAGAACAAGACTGTTATTTGTCATGACCATGCCATTTATTTAGCTATTGGGGAAAAATACTTGGATAAAATGAAAATCCTGTAAAAATATTGGAGTAGAGAGCCTGAAACAATGACATTTAGCGACTCTTTTCGTCACGTTTTCCTTGTTCTGAATAATTCCCCCTCAACGGACTGACTGGTCCTTCTCAAGCCATTAATATAGCTATTGGGGAAAAATACTTGGATAAAAAGAATATCCTGTAAAAATATTGGAGTAGAGAGACTGAAACAATGACATTTTGCAGCTCCCTTCGTCACGTTTTCCTTGTTGTGAATAATTCCCCCTCAATGGGCTGCATACTAAATCAGATGAAATCGTGACTCTGCTGACGTCATCCACATGTTGGGGACGCTAGAGCCCTATAATGGTAGGCGTGGCTAGATTAAAAGACTAATTTCTCGTCATCTGCGCTTTGCTAAACTGTTGTTTATAGTCGAATCGTCTCAAAATATGATTGTAATTCACATAATAATCCTATTTAAGACTTTTTTTCTCCTGTCTTATGCACTTTAATGTCTCTCTATTGCACTCTCCCTCTCTCCCTTTCTCTCTCTCACCCGTTCTCTCGCTTTACCATTGAAGGATCGGAAGGTGCTCCTCCCAGCTGACTGATTGAATGACAGCCGGAATGAGGAGGTTGACAGGCGGCGCGCTCTCCCGGTGCCGCCGTGGGTGGAGAAGTGGACGGGAACCCCAGTGAACTCATGGGAGGTTAGAAACTGGAGGTGAGGACACTTTTCCCACCATATTTATCACTCATAAAAAAATGTAATTTCGCAATATTTATTTTTCACATGTGCAGACATGCAATTTGTCTCATCACTGAATGTAAACATATAACGTGCTTTATTAAGGTGAAGTAGTGGTTAATCAGTACAGCTTTGCTTCAATTAACCAGTTGTCGAAGATCTAGTAACCGATATTTACAAATATGTGAGGTTTTGGGCGGGAGCAAGTTGGGCGTATTGTGCAGTAGAAGCGCAATATGTACAACAGCAAATAGCAGAAATGTTTTCTGTCATTTTCAATTTTTTTTGTCATCTTAATTTAGCAACATTTATTTTATTCAGAATCATATTTGCATTATTTGTTGTTACATTTCATTTTACCCCGTTTTTTATTTTATATTTGAATGCAAAAGAAACATTTATTTTTACCATAATTTCTGACGTGTAAGGCATAATTATTTGTTACGACTGGTAGGTACAGAAATATTGGAAAAGCTTTCGTTTACTGGTACCTAAGTATTGTGAAAAGGTAGGCATTCTTCAAATATCATATGTAATGCCTTATCTTACAAAATTAAACATAATAACATTTTTGAATTCTCACCCTCAATTACATCATGACGGCCACCTAGTACGCCTGTGCATCTGATGCTTTGCGTACGGAAAACAGCAATCAATCGTCACCCAAATGTACAGTTGGAGCCAGACATTTACATATCCCCAATTAGGAGTTTAAAACAACAATTTCATGACAATATGATATTGATTCTTTGGACAATTTTACGATATTTGCTGATACAACACATTTTATTCCATTGACGGCGCTAGACGTCCGATCCATTTTGACTGGGAAAGCTTCAATCAATCAATCAATCAACTTTATTTGTATAGCACATTTAAAAATCCGCCAAGGAGACCAAAGTGCTTTACATAGCAAAACACAGCAAAATAAGTCAACTTTGAAAGATAAAACAAACACATAAAATAAAATAAATAAAAGACGAGGTCATAAACTGTCATTGCACATTAAAAGCTGACGAAAAATAAAATGTTTTAAGACGTGATTTAAAATCCGTAAGTGAGGGGGCCTGTCTAATAGTAAGTGGTAATTGGTTCCACAGCCTGGGCGCCATCACCGCAAATGCACGGTCACCCCTAAGCTTCAGCCTTGATCTTGGGACTACTAGAAGCAGGTGGTCAGCTGATCTGAGGGTTCTGGTTGGACTGTAAGGCTGAAGCAGTTCTGACAAATATGGCGGCGCAAGATTATTCAAACATTTAAAAACAAATAATAATATCTTAAAATGTATTCGGTAATGTACCGGGAGCCAGTGAAGAGATGCTAAAATTGGGGTGATATGTTCACGCCTGCGGGTTCTAGTTAGGAGTCGAGCAGCAGAGTTTTGTACAAGTTGCAGACGGGCCAGTGCCGCCTGACCGACACCTGCATACAAAGAATTACCGTAATCCAGCCGAGTTGTGACAAAAGCATGAATCAATTTTTCCATATCAGAGCGTGAAACAATAGATTTCACCTTAGCAATCTGGCGAAGCTGATAAAAACAGTCCCGAACAACACAAGAAATCTGCTTCTCAAATTTAAAATCAGCATCAAATTGGACCCCTAGATTTTTGACATAATTCTTAAGAAACGGAGACAATGAACCGAGGTCAACATTCAGGGAGGCCTGGCTACTCGGTTTGAACACCATGACTTCAGACTTACTGTCATTCAAACTTAAAAAATTACATGAGAGCCACGACTTTATATCGTTGAGGCATTCAATAAGTTGACAGAAAGTGCCATTCTGCGCCAATGGGAAATAGATCTGACAGTCATCAGCATACAAATGAAATGAAACACCATGTTTTCTAAAAACAGAACCAAGAGGCAATAAATAAAGTGAAAATAAAAGAGGGCCGAGAACAGATCCCTGGGGAACCCCATGTGGAAGCGATGCCTTTTTGGACATGAAATTGCCCATTTTCACACAAAAACTCCGTTCATTTAGGTAAGACTTAAACCATTCAAGAGCGACACCTTGAATACCCACACTGTGTTCAAGACGAGAAATTAAAATCTGATGGTCTACGGTATCAAATGCTGCAGATAAATCTAAAAGAACTAAAACAACAAACTTGCCAGAGTCTGTTGCCAGAAGTATATCATTTGATACTCTTAAAAGTGCCGACTCAGTGCTGTGGAGGGATTTAAAACCAGACTGAAATGGTTCCAAAATCTGGTTTTCTTCAAGGAATGGTAGCAGCTGACTATAGATAACCTTTTCTAGTATTTTAGAGATGTATGGAAGATGAGAAATGGGCCTAAAATTTGAACAGAGGGTGGAGTCTAGGCCTCTCTTCTTCAATAAAGGTTCTACTACTGCATGCTTAAAGTCACATGGCAATGTGCTAGTAAGGAGACTACTAGGAGTGGGAACCTCAGGGCACCTCACGATACGATACGATTCGCGATACAAGGCTCACGATAACGATTATATCACGATACAGCGATTATCGATATATTGGTCAGAAATTGGATACATGACATTCTACGATACAACTGTTGAAACGAAAAAAAAAAAGATATTTAAAAATAGAAGAAATACTGTTTAAGTCATTTATTAAACAGTGACACCTTTTCTGTGCAACATTGCTGTAAAATATAAATCTACTGCAAATTGTGCCCCTGCACATATAGAGGAAACCAACCACGACCACTGATATCGCTTGGCGAGATCATGATGAATTGCACCTTTAATTTCTTTAAAGTTTTAAATCTTTAAAAAAATAAATAAATAAAAAGTGCCGTAGGTGTCAGCAGTTGAGCTTGGAGTGGGGCAATGATAAAATTGGTGGGTCTTTTCTTCGTATATGACCTTTGTTGCTTGGTTTGAGCACTTCCACTATCTGCTTCAGCATTTAAGATGTCAGACTTGCTCAGTCACAGTCTTCCTCACCTTAAAAACAACAAAATAAAACCAAAAATATTAGCTACTTCATAGCGTTTGAGTTGAAATCCTGATTTTTTTTGTGTTGGAAGTATTGAATTAAAAAAAATATGAATTGAATGTATAGAAATTAAAAATTCAATAATTACCTATTATTAATATGTAGGCTACATTAATTATCATGCACATCACTTTCTAATTCAAACCATTTTTATAGCTTATTGTATCAAAATGACAGTAATAACAGTTTGTGTAGTAAACTAGATGGAAATTGGTTCTCAAATAATATCAAATAAATCGGTAAATTCATGTGGGCTTGTTCGATATTCATTGTCATCCAGTTTAGGGTCCTGGTTTATTTTATATTATTCAACACCAAATGTCATCAAAATAATACATGTGAATTAAAAAGTCAATTACATTGCAAAACTTTCTTACCTCAAGTGATGAAAGCGAAGCTCACAAACTCCCGTGTCCACTACGTCACCAGCTCCCAGTGAAACTTATTTTTCTTAGACAATTCTTGCATACAGCAAAGTCCTTGTTCACCTTACTTCCTTTCTTGTTGGTGTAAAATCTAAAGTGTGTCCCCATGTGTGATTTGTAGCAATATTTTTCTCATTTTTTCCTCCACCGTACAGTTAATAATTTTTAAGACGTGTGGAGCAATGATGACAAAAACCTCTTTAAATAAGCGAGGGGGAATTACATCGGAGGGGGAACCGGAGGGCTTTATATTACTAACAATGTTTTCGACAAAAGAAGAAGAAACTTGCTCAAACTGGGCGAAAACAGATGAACAGCGCATGGGAACGGAGGGATCATTGCAAAATGGTGAAATAGAGGCTCTAGTTGTAGCAACTCTGTCAATAAAGAATTGAAGAAAGCGGTCACATTTTTCATTTGATGCATCAGGATCTAGGGAAATTGGAGCATCGAGGACAGAATTGATAGTTTTGAAGAGAGCACGGGAGAGCTTGCAGCGATTATTCTGAAAAATGTGAAAGATAAGCAGTCACATCCAGACCTCCTAGTTTAAACGCATAGGAACGTCTATTGTCATCAATGGCAGGCAATTAGTCAGTACACAAGTTAACAATAATTACAGTCAGAACTCCAGACTGCAGCAAAATGGTTGCATTTTGTGACTAAAATTAGAGCCGGTGCGAGGATTTTTTTTCATCTACTTGCACTTGCTCGACAAGTAACATTGCGTTTTTTGTTTGTTTTGCCGACAAACTCCTTCACGGTTAAATCCACTAGTTTACTGTAATGTAACAAGCTGGTTTGCCAAGGAAAAATACAACAGAAGAAAAAGAAGGTGGAGGCAGGCAATGTGTGGACTCTGTAGAGCGGATTATAATCAGGCTAGCACAAAAACTTGACAGCACTTGGGAACAATGTTACACTCACCCCCTGAAACCTGCACTGCCGATCCGGGTCACGGCACCAATGTAACCGTTGTTTGCATTGAATCGCGCCGTGTGGCGCGATCCATCCCCCTCGCCCAGGTCACACGATGCGTCAGCACGGCAGGCGGATGCGCTGACCGCTAAGCCATAAGCTCAGGCTAGCAGCTTCAGTTGCCAGCACACCCACATGAAGGCATCAGGAGGGAGGTTTCCACGCACCGCACACTACGGAGCCGCGTGTACCCGTTACAATCACCCCCCTGAAACCTTCACTGTCAATCCGGGTCAAGGCACCAATGTATCCTCGCGTCAATCATCGTTCAACTTGTTAAACAGTTGCTGTGCCAACTCATTGTGTGTAAGTAAGTAGCTGGAGCGGATTTGAGTGGACTCACTTAATGAAGCATTTAAAAAAGACAAGCATTTTTCTACATTACTTTTGTTTAAAAATAATTCGGTGGCCAGTAACATGTTTAAAACTTGTCATAATTATTACATTTGAAGTGCTTAAAAACCATTTATTAAAATATAGAAATACATAAAAGATTTTTTAAAATATACTTTGGGAAAAAGGTGAAAAAACATGTCTTATACGTATCTGCTTCCAATACTAAATCTTAATAAATACGTACATCGAACACAAAAAAAAAAAGGGTGGGGTGGGGGTATTACTGCGAAAAACGAGGGATCACTGTATACTGATTGCTGTCAAAGCTCATAAAGAATAAAAAGAGTCAGAAATTTGTAGTTTTTATGCATTCATTATAAAAGTATTTACCGGTTATACAGTAAAAATTCTAGGAAAACTTTGCATTTGCTTCGATATACAGTGTGAGCCCCGAAAATGTAAAATTGGAGGCCATTGTGCTCCTAGTAAAAAAATGTTAATCTGGAGCCCTTTACTGTACAGGTAGTCATGAAAGCAATGCTTGAAACTAAAAGAAAGTAGCGCTGGCGTGACATCAAACAAGTCCGGGTACAACAAAGGGAAGCGGACTGCACATAATTGTAGTATAACGAAATGCCAGATATGCATAGCTATTACAGTGATCCCTCGTTTTTCGCGGTTAATGGGGACCAGAACCTGCCGCGATAGGCAAAAGACCGCGAAGTAGCCCCCCCCACCCCAAAAAAAATTTTGTGTGTGCAATGTATTCATTCAGATTTAACATTGGAAAGAGATACATATAAGACATATTTTTTCACTTTTTTTCCCTAAAGTATAATTAAAAAAAAAAAAATATATATATATATATATATTAAAAGATGTTTTTAACCACTTCAAATGTAATAATTATGACAAATTTTTAACATGGTACTGTCCCACCAAATTATTTTCAAACAAGGAAAAGTAGAAAAATGCTTGTCTTTATTAAATGCTTCATTAAGTGAGTCAACTCAAAACTGCTCAAACTGCTCACTTACACAGAATGAGTTGCCACAGTAACTGTTTAACAAGCTAATCGATGGATGACAGATGCATCACTTTGGGAAAAAATCCGCGATGGATTGAGGGCGCGTAGTAGTGAGGGATTACTGTACTATAGAAATCAAACGGATTAATTAGACCTAATAAATAACAAAAGTACATGACAAATCATTTACTGTACTTCCCATCAATGCTGAGAGGTGGCAGATGAGACACTGTTACGCGAGTTAAAAAAAAAAAAAAAAAAAAAAAACGAGTGGAGAAAAAACAGCGACCGAGACACACACCGTAAAATACAAACAATCCGTAATCCGGGGATTACTTGTATATCCAAAAGAATTGAAATGTTTTGAAAACTTTGTTGCGGAAACATACATACATTTTAATGAAAAACATTTTTTCTAAAAATGTAAAAGATGGCTATGTTGATGTTTTTGCTTGAAATCGTTTTGATTGAACCAACCCACCGATGTATATGGTGGAAAACACTCTGGTGAATTGAAGTTCCGCTCAGAGACCCCCAATGTGGCCAAACTACAAATTGACCTATATGCATGTGTGATACATCATTGGAAATCTTAAAACCTCAAATTTCTTGGGGAAGGAAAATTCTGAACAACAGGGCATTTAAAAAAACAGCAAAACCCTAACTGGCGGTGAGAGCACGCGACAGCAGAATTAAAGACGCCATTACTTTATATATATACTGATATTATCGCGTACTTACCTTGTGTTGATCCAAAAACTCCATGTAGCATGTATCATTAAGTGTCAACACACAGATGTGAATGGCCACAGCTGGATTTTTGGGGGTTTTATGAGTGAAACATGCTCATATAACAAGGGTCGCGATGCAGAAATTGCAGACATCAAGGAGTGGTCGAGATGTTGTTTTTCATACATTTAGCCTTTTAAACGTTTTTTTTTTTTCTTTTAAGTTTTTCTTTGTTTGGATCGATTATTATTAATTGGTGGTTGACTTAATACTTATTTACCCCACTGTATATAGCTCAACTCGTTATATAATGCAAATAAGGTTGCTTAAAAGTTGGTGGGGACAATTTGAGCATCTTGAAAAGTTGGTAGTGTTATGTCCCTACCATTAAACAAACCTACCCCGTTGATTAGACATCAATTAACGATTGTAAGCTAAAAATGATATACATTTCGAATAAATACATATAATTACTGGGCTTCTTTTTATGGCTGGGTTGAAACAAAAGTGGTTGCATGATGTCTGTAAACGGGGGTTTCCAGGGTAAAACGGACAAATTAAAAATAGTTTGGGGGTTTAATGCGCTATGAATCTGCTGTGGCAGCATTTAGACATATTGTTTTATCAAACACAACAGTTCTTTTAGATTAAAATACAGCAGTTTATTTTAAAGAGGGGTGTGAAAGCAGAAACTGCTTTTTCAGCCTTGTCTGTTTTTTCCAACATACAGTATATCAATGGATTCGGGACACCCCTAACATAAAGGCTACGTTTGAGTTTGCATACTAAAGAATATTGACTTGTGAAAAAAATTACTAGTAATTAAGTTTAAAAAACTCATCTGTAGCCAAGAATTGTGAAGTAAAAATGAATAGCGATGAACGTTCCATTCTACCCGTGTCTACTCTCTCTCCCACACTCTCTCCTTCTTGCGCGCTCTCTCTCTCCCTCGTATTATTGCCGTGGAGCCACTCGGCCACCATGGGGAGTTGAGGGGGGGAGAAAGACGTCGGCTTCATTTCTTTTTCTTTTCCCCCTCAACATTCACCCCAATGAAGCCTTACTTATGTCGCCTTGCGGAGTCCACACTCGCCGCCAGTATCCCCAATGCGGCGCGACACGGGGATCGGCCTCTCAGAGACGGTAGGACTTTTTGTGTGGAGCGAAATACACAATGTGTGTGTACGGGGAGCTCCTCGGAGCTAACGCTAACTAGCATGCTAACAGGCTAGGAGGCAGAGTGGAAAACGTGCCCCTCTTGCTTTCTTGTTTTTGTTTGCATCACGAGAGAGTTTGAACACTTTTTTTCCGGAAGGTTTCTTCCTCCCGATTAAAATGAACGCCAATGAAAGTTGCCGCGGAGTGCTTGTACTTGTGGTGCAGGGGGTCTTGTTGGATTTTTATTTTAAAATTTACGATCAGGCCATTTTATGTAGTTGTGGAGTTTGTTGCTGTAGTTCCCCCATCCCCCACACACACCGCCCCTCTCGCAAGGCCCAAGATGAATGAGATTCTCACTTCAAAGCCTTGGCACACTGTTGGTGGGCACAGCTTCAAGGCTAGTTAGCCATCTAGCTTCCATGCTAACTAGCTAGCCTCTTTACAAATTCGCTTAAATTAGTTTCAATGCGTTTTTGTATGTTTCAACAGGCTATTACTTGCTCTCAAACTATATTACTCTTTATACCTTTATAGTTTTAGCTCAGTAGTCGTACTTAGGCGGTGTGAGTCCATAGAAGACTCGCCGCTAGTGAACTTTTGCTAATAGTGGCTGACTGTCACCGTTGGACAGAATGCAACCGTGCTATTGTTTGCGTAGCATTCCGGCTATTCTTAAATCAGTTCCAGTCTAAATTCTTCTGCTATAGCTCTTTCACGGGACTAGCAACCCACTGCATGGTCAGTCAAAAAAAAAAAAAAAAAAAAAAAATTACAAACAAGAAACTTCTAAAAGTAAAAGTGAGGCCAAACGAAGCATGTATATCTTTATGTTCTCTCTCTTCGAAATATATATTTGGTTATATATTGTTTTTTTATATTGGTTTTATTGTGTTTTAACCATATTTAATGCTGTCCCATATTAGTTTATGTGGGATTAAAAAGACAAACCGATTTTCATTGGACCGGCATTTCAGTGATGAAAGTATCAATTTCATGTGACAAATATTAACTCATTGGCTGCAATTGACAGCGATAGGCATTCAATCCAGTTGAACTGGGAGGGCTGGAAGTGAATGCATTTGGTGCTAGACTTCCTAGTACAAATGGATTGGACATCTACTTGTGGAAAACCCATTTAAATTCACAGCAGAACAATAAAAAGTCCACACGATTGGGCGTCTATCATAATAAATAGCACTGAAAGAGTTAAAGGTCCTATGTTGCCCAATGACAGTGCACATTGTGATAAATGGGACATCACGCCTACCTAGGCATGCGCTGGTATGATATTCTGACGGTATTTTAACCTTAAGCCAAAACATCACGGTTTCACGCTATTGCAATTACAGCTCTAAAATGTGTTACTTTCAGATATCTGGGTTAGAAAAAAAAACTTTTTTTCTTTTGAACAGGATTTTTATTTTTCAAAACATTAGCAAATTGGAACATAGGAATAAATTTAAGTTTAAAAGATATATATTCTTAAAATAAATAAATAAATAAATAAATGCAGCTCTAAACCCACAGCCACAGCTCAACATTATTACCATCAGAGCAAAAATAATTTAATTATTATCCATAAAAGCCCGTGTGCATGACTCGTATCATGTTTACATTATACACACTCTTTCCCAACACATACAGTTGCCAGAGAGAAAAAAACACCACGTTTTACCACCACTAAACACATGAGAGTTAACTCCTTTAGCTGGTGGGAAACGTTCATGACAGTGTTTACTAGAGGTGGGAATCTTTGGGCACCTAAAGATTCGACTACGATTCAATTATAAATTGATTATTGATAACCACCCCCCCCAAGCTATTAGCTGCTTTTAATGTTTCGTACATTAGTTACAGAAATTGTACAAAAAAGCCTCTCAAAATAAACGACTATTTCAGTATCAGTAAGTTATCAGTAACTTATTTCAGTAAGTTAACAGTTCAAAACGGTAAATAAAATACTCAAGTCTCCATTCGGTATCAGCAGCTTCAAACTACATTCAATTCATTTAATGTTGTGAATCAACCGTTAAAGTTGTTAAAATTGCTCCCATTATTCCATAATTTCCCTTCTGTCTATTTTCGACATGTGAAAGTTTTAAAACTGGTTTAAAGATAGATTCAAATCATGATTTGGCCGATTTAGGAGTATTTTAGATAAAAAAGTTAATTAGGTTCGCTTGGAAGGTTTGCTACAACAGGCTTCGAGAAGTGTCCTGCATTAAGATGGCAGCTGTTTACTAACCCCAGTGAGTCTGTCATTTCGCATCTAGTTTTCTGTACATGTGCTGCTAACGCCATCGAGTCTGTCATTTCGCGTCTAGTTCTATATACATATGATATCTATTGTCTACCGTAGCATTATGTGGACGTAGTTTGTAGTGGCTGTTGGAAGCAGTCAGGTATTATTGTTTTTTTATCTAGCGGCATGAGTTGAGCCAGAGCCGTGAGTTGAGCACTGTCATTACCTGGGTAATTATAAGCATGATGTTTACTCTCGGGACGCAATGCAATCCGTTCCTCATTGCGTCCCGAAGACCACGCTGGCTTTGTTTTAGTTCCGCTTTACTTGACATATTTCAATAATCGGAATTTAGATGTTTGTGAATCGTTCTTGAATCTTCCACAGCCGGATCGCGAATAATCTAAGAATCGGAAATTTCGCACACCTCTAGTGTTTACTCACCTTTAATTTTGTATAAATCTGAAATCATATTGGAGGTATTGACTCCTAGGCAGCCAACCTCCGCAAACATGTTTTACATGTCGGTGGGTCCTCCTCCTCTAAGCTGCGGAGGTCTGTAACTTTTTTATAGCCGAAGTATTCCCATACCAGCGATTTCGTTTTCTTCAATGAGGAAAAAAGTTCAGGAGTTTCACCTCTTCCAGCCACCGTGTAGCACAGCTGACTCACTGACACTGAGCAACAACCGGTGGGTGAGGGTTGAGCCTTGCAGCTGCAAGTGCGAGTTTTCTCCATGCGCTTTTGGTATATTAAAAAAATAGTTAATACCTTGGGGACGTTGTGAGGGAATTTTTTTGCGGTTTTGAAACCTTGGCGTTTTCATTCCATGGTATACTTTGAAACCGGTAATCGGCACATGCCTACTCGTGCCACATTTGTACGGCACTTAAATGCTGAAACCAAGCAAAAAAAAAAAAAAACTGTTTAGTTTCTGTACCTGTTCAATCCGTGCCGTCTTTCACAGTCTCAGACTCAATTGATACCCGCTTCACTCCCTGGGTCTATAAAAGCTTATTTCACTTCAATAGCCCCGTGTAGCAAATAGGAAGCTAATACGAGATTGATAGGCCAGACAATCTAACTTTTGATTAAATAAGTAGTACTGACACTTAACTCATTTGCTCCCAAAAACGTATAAATGTGTTCTATTTTTAATTGTTTCAGTGTCCCAAAAACGTATTTATTCGTCTTTTACGTGTTTTTTCACAAGAGACATCTCTAGGTTCTAATGCAACTTCGCTCCAAAGCGCAAAATCCATTTTAAAGCAATACAGTAAAACTGGCCACTGGAGAGCAGGAGCACATTTGGTAAGAACTCATATCGGACCATGAAAGAAAGTTCCATCCATCCATCCATACATCCATACATCCATACATTCATACATTCATACATTCATACATTCATTCATTCATTCATACATTCATTATCTTCCGCTTATTCCGGGGTCGGGTCGCGGGGGCAGCAGCTTCAGCAGGGAAGCCCAGACTTCCCTCTCCCCAGCCACTTCAGCCAGCTCCTCCGGCGGGATTCCAAGGCGTTCCCAGGCCAGCCGAGCGACATAGTCTCTCCAGCGTGTCCTGGGTCGACCCCGGGGCCTCCCGCCGGTGGGACATGCCCGGAACACCTCTCCAGGGAGGCGTCCAGGAGGCATCCGAATCAGATGCCCGAGCCACCTCAACTGGCTCCTCTCAACGCGGAGGAGTAGCGGCTCGACACCAAGCCCCTCCCGGATGACCGAGCTTGAAAGAAAGTTAATGAAGAGAAATAGTCAGGAAACGGAAGTTGGAAGAAGTCGGAAGCGTGTGAAAAATGTGGGGAACGATGTAAAACACAAGGCACATGCCCCACACAACTTCCTTAGGTGAATTCTGTTATGAGGTAGTGGTCACTACTAGAGGTGGGAATCTTTGGGCACCTAACGATTCGATTACGATTACGATTCAGAGGCTACGATTCGATTATAAAACGATTATTGATGACATGCCCCCCTCCCGCTATTAGCTGCTAATGTTTTGTACATAAATTACAAAAACTGTAAAAAAAAAAAAAAAAAAAAAAGAAAAAAGCCTCGCAGGCTTAAATAAACGACTATTTCAGTATCAAGTTAACAGTTAAAAACAATAAATAATATACTCAAATCCCCATTTTGTATCAGCAGCTTTAAACTACATTCAATTAATTTAATGTTGTCAATCAACCGTTAAAGTAGTTAAAATTGCTCCTGTTATTCCATAATTTCTCTTTTGTCTACTTTCGACATGTGAAAGTTTTAAAGATAGATTCAAGTCAATATTATACCGATATAGGGGTATTTTAGATAATAAGTTAATTAGGTTCGCTTGGAAGGTTCGCTACAACAGCCTTGCAGGGAATTCTACTGCTTTAAGATGGCGGCCGTTTACTAACGCCCACATCTAGCTTTCTCTACATGTGCTGCTATCGCCACCGAGTCTATTCTACATCTAGTCCTATATAAATATGATATCTACCTTAACATTATGTATTGTGGACGTACTTTGTAGCAGCTTTCGGCAGCAGTCAGGTATGTTTTTTTTTTTTTATCTCGCGGCATGAGTTGAGCTAGAGCCGTGAGTTGAGCATTGGCATTACCCGAGGGGCCGGGTAATGACAAGCATGATGTTTAGCTACTCTCGCTCCGTTCCTCATTGCGTCTCGAAGACCGCGCGGCGCGCTGAGTGTGTTTTACTTCCGCTTTACTTGACATATTTCAATAATCGGAATTTGGATGTTTGTGAATCGTTCTCGAATCTTCCACGGCCGAATCGCGAATAATCTAAGAATCGGAAATTTCGCGCACCCCTAGTCACTACACAGGTCCCCACCAGAATGAACCCACACAGGACGGCAGGCGTAACCCGATTTAACGGAACGGAACAGTCGGGTTGCACGGCCGGGGCGACAGCCATGGCCACAACAGCATCATCTCACAGTTCAATAGTTTAGTTATGTGTAAATAAATTGTTACTTTGCTATCAAAAGCTCTATTTGTCTTGTTGTTTATGTTATTTTGTAGAAGGAAAGCATTATTCAGATGTCTGGGATGTCACAAAAGCAAAAAATAGCTGTGTTAAAGTCAAAGTTATGTTTGAAATGTATGCTTTTACAAAAAGCTCAATTTCTCTGTTTTTTTTCATCAGAAATTGGAAAATTGCTCAAACTAAGCTACTTTCTAATGTTGATTTCGAAAAAATGGAAAAAGATATGAACTAACTTTTTTTCCTGCTGAAAGAAGAGAGTCTAATCTTTCTTTTGGTGGGTTCCATGTTTATAAAGCAATAGAACAGAATTTTCTGTGGGCCCTGCAAAATCAGTCAAAATCCAGTAAAACGGCCGGGAGCGAAGAAGGTTGCTCCGGTGAAAATGGCTGGGAGTGAATGAGTTAATAATGTCTGACAATAGCTTTTTCGTCTACTTCTGGGAAATATTGGCTTTTATTTACATTTTTTTCTACTAGTACACACCTGTAAAATGAAATTCTGTGTCGTTTCACTTTATTAAACAAGATTCTTGCTGCTGGGATGCACATGATCAACGTGCTGTCTATCCATTTAAAGTATGAGTCTGAGTGCGGCTGTAAACTGATATTCTAGTGAAATGAGGGTCTACTTTTTCTTTTCACTGGAGTAGTGGAGGTTCTAAAGTGTAGACGGTGTCAACTCATGCAATTCAAGACAAAAAAAAATCTGCTGAGTGACAACTGTAATGTGAGAAAACATGTAAATTGAGGTACCACTCAATTTGTAACATTTTTCTTGTTGTTTGACCCACAACATAGCAGGTGGGTCATTAATGTCCTCTGTAATAATAGACTTGACACCCCCCGCCCTCTTGATTTCTTTTGTGACACCCACCGCTATTCTTGTCTCTCGTTTCGCAGGGTGAATTGTTTGTCTGCAAAATCATCGCTACAGGGGCAAGCGTGACCTCTGCTGCGCGCAACCAGAGTCATGAGCGTTGTCAGGGACTTACACGGGATCGGCTTCAGAGGCGGCGGCGGCGGGGTGGCGGCCCCGCTGAGCGCCCCGGCCCACTTCACGGAGGATGCCCCGCGGCCGCCGGTCCCCGGCGAGGAAGGCTCTGACGTGGAGCCGCCCGCGCAGTCGGCGGCCACCCGACCGGGCGCACTCTCGCAAACTTTTCCGCTTTCCATATCCGCCAAGATGGCCGACTCCTCGGGCTATGCGCCCTCCTCCTCGTCATCCGCGACACCGCGCCGCCCTGACCTGGACCTAGGCTACGAACCGGAGGGCTCGGCGTCTCCCACGCCGCCCTACTTGAAGTGGGCCGAGTCGCTCCACTCGCTGCTGGACGACCAGGAGGGCATCCAGCTGTTTCGCAACTTCCTGTGCCAGGAAGGCTGCGCCGACTTGCTGGATTTCTGGTTCGCTTGTTCGGGATTCCGCAAGACGAGTTCGGAGAAGCGGCCTAAACTGGCCAAGGCCATCTACAAAAAATACATTGTGGACGGTGGCGGCATCGTCTCCAGGCAAATCAAGCCGGCCACTAAGAGTTTCATACGAGACTGCGTAGGGAGGCCGCATCCTGACCCTGCCATGTTTGAGCAGGTATGTTTCTCACAGGACTGCCGTTACACACATGCCGAAAAAACACTTCAAGCTGCGCTTTCAGTCCTAACTCACTTAAAGAGCATACGACAGGAGAAAAAAAAGTCTTAAATAGCATTATTATGTGAATTAGAATCATATTTTGAGATGATTCTACTATATACAACAATTTAGCAAAGCGTAGATGACGAGAAATTAGTCTTTTAATCTGCCGGTTAGCCACGCCTACCATTATAGGGCTCTAGCGTCCCCAACAGGTGGATGACGTGAGCGGGAGACTGGGCTCATCGATTTTACTATTCAGCCCATTGAGGGGGAATTATTCAGAACGAGGAAAATGCGACGAAGAGAGCTGCAAAATGTAATTGTTTCAGTCTCTCTACTCCAATATTTTTACAGGATATTCTTTTTATCCAAGTATTTTTCCCCAATAGCTAAATAAATGGCTTGAGAAGGACCAGTCAGCCCGTCGAGGGGGAACTATTCACAACGAGGAAAACGCGACAAAGAGAGCTGCAAAATGTCATTGTTTCTGTCTCTTCACTTCAATATTTTTACAGGATATTCTTTTTATCCAAGTATTTTCCCCAATTGCTAAATAAATGGCATGGTCATGACAAATAACAGTCTTGTGCTAAATGGAATATGAAATAATAAAAATGCACTTATTCAGGACGACATGGCAAAATTACTCCATAATGGTCAAAACTGTCGACTTCACCTTTACTGTCGCACCTCCCGAACGATATTTTATGACACCTAAATCAGACATATGTCATTTCCCTTCCCCGGCTTCGGAGAATGTAAACAAACCAAGAGGCGTGACAGCTAGGAACAGAGTGATGTTTCAAAGTCTTCGAAGCGGAAAATCACACACCGTAATTTCCCGAATATAACGCGCACTTTTTTTCCCCAAAATCAACTTGTAAAATCATGGTGCGCATTATAAACGGGTACATGGATGGAGACAGAAATATATATATATATATTACATATATATATATAAACCGATTTTTTTTTTTATTGACACGGCCACGTTGTGTTGAAGAAACGTATGCGGCGACCCGTTGCCGAACATTACGGTTCGTGACGTCACCATTTTGTTTCGGTAATACTTCAAAGCACGGAATTTAGTTTCTTGAACTCATTTGAGTCAACGTTTATTGCAGCTCCGCAACTCTGACCATAACAAATGTAAGCACACAGACTTCCTGTGTCCGTCAACTATATCTGTCCCTCAGGAAACTCAATCCCAAATAACAATAGTTCCTATTGTTACTGTCGTGGTCACAGCGATGAGCTCTCACGGATTTCCGACTTACGTTCTCACTTTCATTTTACCGTATCAATCCATGGAAGAAATATTTATTCATCATGATGAAACGAGCAAGTTATACAGCAGCCTTTAAAAGAAAAGTCACATCTGTTTTGTTTTCTCCTAGATTCTGGTAAGCTGGAGAAGTTGTCAAATCGTATTATTACCGTAAATATTGTCAGTTTATGCTAATGTTTTGAACTACCAATATGCTATGCTTGTGCTGTGTTTCACCAGTCAGTAAAATGACATTTCTGTATCTGTACACGAGCTCTGTTTTCTTGTATTCTTCTATTTATTGTTGCTAAAATTAGGGTGCGCGTTATAAACGGGTACAATATTTTTCCCTAGATTTTACAAGTAAATTTGGGGTGCGCATTATACACGGGTGCGCCTTATATTCGGGAAATTACGGTAACTAGCCCGGATTGTTTGACATGACGACTGGGTTGTCGATTGTCTTTGCGGATCAGCAAACCGCCCGGCGGAGAGTAATTTTTTTCGTTCCCCGGAGGAGGGCGGCTGCAGTTGTTGTGAAGCTAACGTGCAGCTAATGTGCATGAGGAGAGCTTTTTAAATGCCTATCAATGATCAAACGTAAGTAGTCCTTTATTTAAAGAAAGTTTGTAGTGTTTACTTTGTAATCGCTGTATTCGTATTTGACATAATACAAAACAAGACGTTTATTGACTTCCTCGTAAGTCCAATGGTCCCACGGTAGTAGGGCTTGTTTTGGCCAATATCCACGGTGAATGGGAACCTTTTGAAACTCCAAAAAGGTGCACACGCCTCTCCCTCATACAGCAAGATTTTTCTGCAGCCGTTTGGCTGGCGTGATGCGAAAAATAATCTGCAAAATCAGCTGAATCCTTAGTCCTCATACACAACAGTACTGCTGTATAGTGAAGAGGACTCCTCCTGTACACGTCACAGCGTCCTCCTCCTCAATGCAAGACCGAAGCCGGAAGTCACTCATTTTCATGGCGCGGGATTAAAAAAACTAAATAACTATAGCGATCGCTTCCACACACATCCAAGCGGTCCATATCATTTAGGAGCATAAAATACCGCGTGTATTATGAAATAAACATGCTTTTTCGTGTCACATGCACTTTTAAGTTTTCGTGGAAACCTGCATCGTGCAAGTCCTATGTACTGTATGCAAGTAAAATACATGCCAAGATAGACATTTCATCATCATCAATGGAAAATAAATTCGATAAAATGTTTCAGGAAAAAATTGTGTGGAGAGTTGCGCGTTTCGCTCAATGGTCCATGAAAATATGTCTGGAATTGGGATGAAACCATAAAACTAAACATCTCAAAATAGCCTTTCCCTTAGTGGCAAAGCGCGACACTGTGGATAGAGTTGACTTCGATTTATGTTTGTTTTGCCTCCCACGTTACGAAAAGTAATGGGACAATTGGCTGCTTGGCTCTTCATTGCATGAATAACCTTTCATTAGATTTCAAGTGTTGTCGTGAGACTTAGCAGGTGCAAAAATCCCCTTGACAGTCTTGACATTATACTCAAAAGAAATGGAGTTTAATAAATGTGGTTTGGCATTTGTGGATAGAGTATTTATTTATTATTATTTTTTTTAATCATCACTTGGCCAAGAGCCTATTGAAGCATTAAAAATAATGTTGTGGTTGTCATTTAACGTCAGTAAATCATGACAGATGTACAGGGTTTGGATTAAATTAACACATTTTTAAGCCTTATTTGAATACAGTACATCTAACTTAAAATCTTTTTACTCTTTACACAACCCCAGGCAAACTTGTTTTTTTTAATTTTTTTAAATTTTATTATTGACTATTAGCATTTGCATCCTAGAGCCAGAAAATTTAATGATGTCATGTAGGGCTGCGTCATCTGGCAAAACAATTACCAGCTGTTTTTTTTCCCTTCCTTTCTTTCCATGTCTGATTTTTAAAAAAAATGTTTTTATTTTTTAAACTTGATTAAATTATTTTTTCCTGATATCTTTAAAGAATCTACTTAAAATTGACTCTAAACCTAAGTTGTATTTACATATAAAGTGGATATTAAGAAAATTAGCAGCACTTAATATGCCAAAATGCTTGTCGAAGAAAGACGAAAATTCACTCGACAATGCAAGGAATTTCTAAAATACAATAAGGCACCCTGGATTGACGACATTTTTCATTTCCCGGTTAACGTCACTGTTGCTTTGAAATGTGCAATTATCTTCTATAAAAGGTGTTATACCTGTATGAAAGTTTACATGAGCGTTTAAATGTCCCCTCCCACCAAAACATTGCCCATGCAGTAGGCCTGAACGATATTGGAAAAAACTATCATTGCGATTTTTGGTGGGTTTGCGATTTATTGCGACATTAAAATTAGAAGAATTTTCACCAGATAACTTGAATAGCTCTGTTTGGGATAGGACTGAACGATATTAGAAAAAGTTAACATTAAGATATATACTTCCAAGGCTCCCCTTTTACTTTTTCGTTGCTGTGGTACACCCTGAACCAGCCAGTCGCAGGGCACATATAGACACACAGCCATTCAAGCACATATTCACACCTACGGACAATTTGGAATGTTCAATCAGCATACCACGCACAGTTTTTTTAGGATGTGGCAGGAACCCGGAGAAAAGGGGCCAGATCAAAGCTACAAACCTGTTAATCATCGTTAACGTTAAAAACCAATCGCCAGCTGCACTGGTGACCAAAAACAGTTTGGTCGCACTGCCTAGCAGGAGGTAGGGTAAGAGGCTGTATGAGCATGAAGCAGAAAAATATGAAAACATTTTTTAGATTAAAATCTTTTCACCTGATTCCGATCCTCAGAAAAATGGCACAAACGACCTGATTTCCGATCACGTGATTGGATCAGGGACATCCCTAATTGATATAATGCCGTTTAATCCAGGCATGCTGTAAATAAAAGAATCCAGGATCTGCACACTTGCTGCTTTTATGAAGTAAAACAAAAGTTTTCAAAAAAAAACAAAAAACAATTGCACGTCCTGCGATGTGTGGCGTAGGTTTGCATAGGGACGGTAGGAACATAACACTAGCAATTTTTCAGGATGCTCAAATTATCCCCACCAACTTTCAAGCAACCTTATTTGCATTACATAATGAGTTCAGTTATATAGGTCATTTAGATTGTCTCCCTATATGTTGTAAGGATAGAATTGATCCTACTATTATTAAGTGAATTACAGTACTTTCATTATGTTCAGACTTATACCGACCACTTTTCACTTGCTGAATGTGCCAGTCCATTTTTTCCCGCAAACGCACGTTTAATTGGCTGAGGAATTGAACCCGCCCACCCACACACACATGCAGGCATTCACAGCCCAACAGAAATACAACATGCCACTCCCCCCCTTCAAAGACTCGGGATATTAGTTTTTTTCTGCCAGCAGCAGCCACTGTAAGTAATATAAAAACACGTCAATGTTGTGGAGGTGCGAACAAGCGTTTAATTTTGCTACTGCTACAGTGCTTCAAGTCGGTTTTACTCACTGAGATTTCTTGAAATACGAAAAACAGCTAGCGGAAAATAAGCTTAACAGACTTATTTTAAGCAAAAAGTTTGTATATTTAATCTTAAAAGAAAAACCTGTTTGTCAGAAAGGTTCTTAATTCAAGAATATTTTTCAAAACATTATTTTAAAGAAATTTTCTCCTGATTTAGGTGAAAAATGACCAACTTCAAATGTATGGGCTCAATACCAATAAATAGTAATATTTACCTAAAGTAAGTGGAAGAATCTGATGCATTAATCTGTTAACTAGACTTTATCACTCAAAAAAAAGATGCCGAAAATTATTTGACTAGATTTAACAAAAATTATCGGATTAAGACGTTATAAATTTGCAGTGTGAAAATTAGTATAGGTTAATACCGATTTATTTTGCATTAATCATTTAGCCTATAAATTAATTAGGTTCATATTAGTGAAAAATGTAGCCCTGACCCCCATTCACCAAATATGTTTAGTCTGATTAATGTCCCGTCACCAGAAAAAAAGTTTACTTGCAGGGTAAGCTGTTATTTCGTCCATACCAATATTAACACCAAACCTACGCCCTTGATTTAAACCTTCCGGCAAATTAATGTATTCGCCCTTTTAGATGTACATTAATTAATATACACAATATGAACTCACCTGTGCCACAGGCCCAGACAGAGATCCAAGCCACGATGGAGGAAAATACTTACCCTCTGTTCCTCAAGTCTGACCTGTACTTGGAATACACGCGCACTGGTGGCGAGAGTCCTAAGCTGAACCCCAGCGACCAGAGCCCGTCATCAGGGCCCGTCAAGCCTGTACCGGGCTGCTTGCCCACTCTGACGGAAGATGAGGAGTGGAGGTAAGACTGGTCCTGTCCGATTTTGTTTTATTCAAAATGTGTCCTCTTCAAGGCCTGGTCCTATTCTGTCAGATTTTGCATGCTTTGCATGTTGCTTTTATATTCCAAAGAAAAAATTGTTAACAATGGCATGGTTGGTCCCTTTTTTCAGGAAACGAAAACATTCATGTCCAAACTGTTTTTTTCTCACTGACCAATCATAATCAACATTTTGGACCCCAAAAGACAAAAAAAAAAAAAAAAACATGTTTTTTGTCAAAATTTGTAATATTGATGTCGCATTGACAACCAAACATGCTCAATGAACCGTTTTGAAGCTTGATAATATTTATTCAACTCGTTACAATAAACATTTAACAGAAAAAATGAGACTGAATACTTTGATCATTCAAACAGGTGTTTTTGACTATTCTACATATTATGGTCAAAAAGGTTATATACAGTAGACCAATAGTGCAAAATAGTAAGTATCTAATAGAGGTGGGAATCTTGGGGAACTTAACGATTCAATTACGATTGAGAGACTACCATTCAATTAGAAATCGATTATTGATGCACCCCGCCCCCAGCTACTAGCTACTTTTAATTTTTCGTACATTAGTTAGAAAAAATACTAGGGGTGTAACGGTACACAAAAATCTCGGTTCGGTACATACCTCGGTTTTGAGGTTAATTTTCGGTACAGTAAGAAAACAAAATGCAAAATATAAATGTGCTAGTTGTTTATTACACACCTTTGTGCTTTCGACAATAGGAACATTAGCCTATACAAAGCTAGAATTCTGCTCAAAAAGTAGCGGGTATTTAAAGATAATCCAACAATTTGCCTTTCAGACCCCGCGTATTGGTCAGCTTTCTTTCTGAAAGAAAGAAGAAAAAAGAAGTCCTGTGCTAAAGAGAAAAGCAATCACAATGACAAAGATTTTAACATATATTTTACAAATGAAATGCCTCAATGAATCATTTTTTTTTTCTTATGAACGGTTTTCAAAAGCTTTATTGGTGGATTTTCTAAAGTTAAAGCGCTACACAGAAATTAATAAATTTAAATGTGTAAGCAGGATCTGTGCTTCACAGGGAGCACCTGGATTCAGCCATGTGAAATGAGGCAGACTAGAAGGTAGTGTATCCACCCAAATCAATAAAACTAAATGCAAACACTTTCAAAATAAACCATTACAACGCCACTTTAATTAAACGAATACACGAAGCAGCAAAATTGAATTTGAATCTTTTTTTCGAATCGAATACTCGAGTTAATCGATTAATCGTTGCAGCACTAGATTGGACGTCTATTGCCGTTAATTCTGTTTAGGGTTTCAGCCAGAAACTTTTTTTTTTTTCCCTAGGTGCATCCCGTTTTTAATGTATATGTCTAAAATGTTTCTGCGACAAAATTGTCAAAAACATCAAAAATGCTTTGTATTTTTTATTGCTTTAAGTGATATGTGCCTGATTGTGTTAAAAATTTAAACATCTCACACTGAATTCTGCATTTGATATCCTAAAAGGGAAGTTCACTGGTTGTCATTCAAAAAAAAGTCAGGCTTTCCATTGACGTAGTAGTATACATGAGACTGTGTTTTTCACATGACAAATAATGCTGTGGAGAAAGCAAAAGAGAAATATGCTGGAAGGAAAGAAAATGGGTACGAAGTGTGTCTGTCATGATCGTTGGTGTAATTATGCTGGAGACATGTTAGGAAACCTGGCTTGAAATTGTGGCAAAATGCACTTATTGCCTATTCCAATTCCAACTAACAGACCCTAAAGATGAGTTATGCTTCCGCGTCAGACCTGCGCCGTCAAGCAGGACCCGATTTACAACCCTCTGCCGTAGCCTTTCTGGCTCCTCCTTTTTTTTTTTCCTGACTTTGCGTCGCGTCAACGCGTGTGACGTGGTGGAAATGGACTACTGTATGATTGGTTCGCTCAGACTGTTGTTTCCGGTTCAGCGCGAAATCACCCAACATTTTTTTTCTACACGCCAAAATGGACCAAGCCGACGAGAGTATCAACGAAGAGCAAGTTCGACAACTTCTACAATGTCTCGTCAAGACATTATGAAGATTGCCAAATGGCAAGCAATTCGTGGGAGGAGATTGCTGAAAATACAGGGCTGGAGGTCAGCCAGCGATTGAATAAAAAAAAATGGAAGCACCACCGAGACAAGTACAGTATGTGTGTGTTCGGAATCAAATGGCCACACGAAGCGGTGACCCAGTCAGCCAAGAACTGCCAGCTTTTTATCACTTTGTCGTATTTTTGGTTGGTGAACTTTATCATTTATTGTGTACTTATGTTTCCTGTTAGTCTGTGACTTATTTACAGTGCCCTCCATAATTATTGGCACCCCTGAAAAAGATGTGTTTTTTAGCTTCTAATATTTTTTTTATTCAAATAATATGGGACCTTAATGGAAAAAAAAGAGAAAAATCCAACCTTCAATACAAGTGCATTCATTCAGTGGGGAAAAAATCCCACATAAAGAAAAAATTCTCTCACACAAAAATTCACACGGTCCCAGGCTTCAACTGGGACCGTGTGCTTTGGTCAGATGAGACCAAGATTGAGCTTTTTGGCAACAAACACTCTTAAGTGGGTCTGGCGTGCCACGAACGATGCGCATGCTGAAAAGCACCTCAGTGATGCTGTGGGTCTGTTTCGCTTCCAAAGGCCCTGGGAACCTTGTTAGGGTGCATGGCATCATGAATGCTTTGAAATACCAGGACATTTTAAATCAAAATCTGTTGCCCTCTGCCCAAAAGCTGAAGAGGGGTTGTCACTGGGTCTTTCAGCAAGACAATGACCCTAAACATATGGCCAAATCTACACAGAAATGGTTCACCAGACACAAAATCAAGCTCCTCCCATGGCCATCTCAGTCCCCAGACCTTGTTTTGTTGGCGAAAGGGGGTTGTACAAAGTATTAACACCAGGGGTTCTAATAATTGTGACACACATTATTTGATGACAAATAATTATTTCTTTATGTGGGATTTTTTTCCCACTGAATGAATGCACCTGTATTGAAGGTTGGATTTTTCTTTTTTTTTTCCATTAAGGTCCCATATTATTTGAATTAAAAAAATATATATTAGAAGCTAAAAAACACATCTTTTTCAGGGGTGCCGAAAATTATGGAGAGCACTGTACGTGTCACATTTCAATTATATGAAGAATAAAGCACAGGTTTGGTGTCAAAAGAGTTGTTTTGATGTTTAATTTTCAACAATAGACGGTTCACACTCGATACATCATCACTGATTGAGAGTGCCTCGGTGCTTTTATGATAACGTTAAGATCAGGGCTACCAACGCAGTTGGGAAGTTCCATAGCTGCCAGAAATCTGTTATGGCTTCCAACTGGCTGGTTGTAGGACACGGCAAACAAATCTGGCTGGAGGGCTTTGCAGACCTCGGACAAAACGCTGGACGCAGTGCTCGACGCCAGTTTGAAGCTAGCCGCCACAGCTTCCTTGTTTCCACCTGAGGATAGAACTCTCTGTGTGTCATCAAACGTCCTCGTCGTCCAGACCGCCTCGAAACAGTCTTCTGCGTCGCCTGCGCCTCAACATTTGTATGATCAACATTTATTCAATGTTGATGAGCTGAAGATCCACATTAAAGCATTCCATCTTGCATTGTTTATTTTTTCTCTGTTAAACTAGACTAGTGGAAGTCAACAAGCATGCCCCAAAACCGTACATACATAAATAACGCCACACGCCTCTTGGCGGCTTGGCGGTGAATTACAGAGCAACGCGTTCCCTTACCACTGAACTACCGAATGCTCATTGAAGCCGTAGTCACTTCGCCGTCACCGGAACACAGGAGCATAACTCAAGCTTTACCCTATTTAAGGTGCGGGAGCGGGCAGAGAGAAGCGGAGCAAGAGAAAGAGGAGTGCGGAGATACGCCGGCGGGGAGGCTGACCCACAGCTTGCTAATGCAGACCGTACCGCAGAGGACCTCCAACAACAGGCGGCGGCAAGACACTCGGGAGTACAGGTGAAGCTGATTGGATTCTACCTTGACTTATGAGTGCCCTAATTTAGGATTTTTTCAAGTTACAAGCTGTCACTTCGTCTTTTTTAAATTTGATTTCATTAGTATTGTTGTTTCGATCACAAATTCCAATTAAAGGGGAAGTTCAGGATTTTTGACATCAGGCTTAATCTTCGAGTTAGCGAGGGTTTCATTAGTCGATGGAGTTTATTTCAACAAATTCCGTGTAGCTTTTTAGTTGTTAGTTTCAGGGCTCCGCAGTGGCTAAGCTAGCGCAAATCAATGGTACCTTCATAGCATGCCATTTAAAAAAAAAAACATGCGCACATGAAAATCATGGATGACCCATGCAATCAATAAATTTGGCTATGTTTTCAGGATAAAGTTATGAAAACTTACTAGGGCTGCAGCTATAGAATATTTTGGTAATTGAGTAATTGACTGAAAATTCTATCGATTAATCGAGTAATTTGATAAAACATATATTTTTAGGTAAAGAGCAATTATAAATATTCATGAGAAAACAAGACATTTCATCTAATAATGAACCCTTTTCAGTCAATCAATGTTTTCATTTTCGATGTACATTGTTGAAGACAGCCAACAATTGCATCTCAGATGTGACTAGAATAAAAAAAGACTAAGGCTACGTTCATACGACGGGTCTTAATGCACGAATCCGATTTTTTCGTGTTTTTCCGACTCGAGTGAGGCATTAACTTGACGGTCTGAACGTGACAAGTCGCATAGAACGGGACCATTTCAAATCCGATCTGGGTCACTTTCGTATGTGGTCTAAATCCGATCTGGGCCACATTTTTCCAGACTGTCGCGGCGGTCTGTACTGTCCAGTCCCGCAAATCGGATTTAATGCAGCAATTACGTCATGAAAAAGCGAGAGAGACGCTACAGTAGCGATTCAGCTATGCGTTATTAGCGCCTAGCTTGCCTTGAACATGGCTTTTTAGGAAGGGTCGGACTTGACAACAGTCATAAAAAAATAAAAATGGGTTGAAGATAAGCCTGAGAATGATCGGTTTTCTCTCTGCTCCATATAAGCAATATTTCAACATTGCTTACACGGCCGAGATGTGGGGCAAACTGCTCGTATGTGTGTGTGACATGCACGAACAGTGCGTGCATGCTATCGATCCATATACTTTGAATATAACCCTAAACGGGGATTATTTATGCCTTTTATTTGTGTCCTCTTTTTAACAAGCAAAATATGATATCCCTGGAATGACGGATGACAGCCGGCATGTGTGATTGTGTGGTCATTTGTTTTGATGCTTCTGCGCATGCGAGTCGTCTTGCTCAGTGCGTGTCGGACTGCGAATTAGTGCGCATGCGTAATACTTGAATGGTCTCAATGGACAAAGGCAGTCTGAACGGGCACGCCAAAAAAACAGATATGACAAAAAATCAGATTCGTGCATTAAGACCTGTAGTATGATCGTAGCCTAATTCATAGCTTTTACTCAAAAAAAAGTTTAGACCTTATAAAAAATATATACATATTCATAACACACATCACTTTAAAGTTAGGTGTTTTCCCGCGTGTTTCAATTGAATTTCCATTCGTGTCAAGCTATTTTTAAGTTCTAGTTAAGTTTTAAGTTAGTCTAAACTAAGTCCTGATAGGATTTTGAGTTTTTGCAGTGTTCAAAATAAATGTATTGTTACATATCAGGTTACAATATGATGGGGATATTTGCATGCGTTCCTGAATCGACCATGTGACGTGCGGGGGTGAGGGAGGTGCGAGAGACGTGCCTTCCTGTTGTTGTTGTCGTTCTGGCAGGTGCGTGTGCGTCGGTTGTGGCAGACAGCAGTCGTGTGTGGGTTGTTCCACAACTTCCCAAAAAATAAATCATTGCAACTTAACGAAGCGGGTGACTCTCTGTCATCGTTACATTATTATACCAACTGCATTGGAGCACATTAGGGACCAGTGCTACTTGGTGTTTTATCCAGCAATGACTACTGAGCTAAAATTGACAGTTAGCATTAGGGCTGGGCGATATGGCCTTAAACATGTATCACGATAAATTGAGCAGATTTATCTCGATAACGATAAATGACGATAAATTCGCCCAAGCGGACTGTTATATAATTTGAAAATCTGAATCAATGCATGAAATACAGATTAACTATTTCTTGTTGATTTATTTACCAGCATTCAATTTGATATACTGTATTTAACAATTGTACATGCAGTCTAAACATTAAGTTTATAAAAATGTATTGTAAGCAATAAGAATTCAAGTATGAACATTTATAACAGCGTGTATGACTTGAACAATGTACATTGTCAAAATCAATATGCCTGTGCAAACATGTCATTGTAACACAAATGACTTGCAGCTTGAACAGTACACTTCAAAAAGACAACTTATTGTTAATGGTGTCATTGTAACACAAATGACTTGCAGCTTGAACAGAACACTTCAAAAAGACAACTTATTGTTAATGGCTGCTGTGACATAATTATTAAATACAAGTGTACACTTTATGGTTTAAGGGTTTTTTTCCCCCCCAGTGCATTTTTTAATAAATGCACGCACAATAAAAATAGCCGGGACCATTTCTCGGTCATTATAAGTTTCGCCGTTGGGTTGTACTTTATGCTGAATGCTTTACCATCACAAAAGCTATCAGAGGAATCACACACAGACAGATTCAAAATAACGCCACATAGTAATTGCTAGATGCAGTCCGTGCCCAATCCACTCATTAAGTTCAGCCGTTTCGACAAGGTTAGAGCCGCTATCCGACTCCATAACGTTCATTTGTAGCGTTAGCCGCTAGCTAGCGTTAGCCTGGCTACCAGTAGAAAGCACTGAAAGCACCATCTCCGGAAATCGTGAGAACAAAGGAGGACAGCGGGTGAAAGCCCGCCTGGATGCCACCAAGAGTCTACTAAATGTCGGTTGAAAGTTTGGTGAACCTCCCTTAAGCCACACTCCATCACGTTTTGCTTGTAGCGTTAGCTGCTAGCGTTAGCGTACCGGGCTTTTGTTTGATTGGCTTCCTGATGATCACGTGACTCACTACGTAAGCACATTCACTGCTTTCTTAAAGGGGAATGAACATAGACGAACAACACAGAATCAAAGCGGGATGAAAAGACTATATTTTCTTGTTTTATTAATTTACCGAATTTACCGACATGGTCAAAATTACGTCGGTCATCGTTAAGAATTTCGGTGACGGTAAATTTTCGGTTTACCGCCCTGCTCTAGTTAGCATTATTAAGTTTTTATTTTACACCCTCATCACTCTCCAGCGCTATGTTTTCACAGAGTAAATAAAGCCTGTATGAAAGACATTTTAGCCATGCATCGACTGTAGTCATAATTACTAGAAACCTTGCCCTCCGCAGGGCTAATGTTACGTGAGCGAGTGACTGTAACGTTAATCTTATTTATTAGCACTGAGAAGTCTACTGCTTTAAGATGGCGGCTGTTTACTAACGCTGCTGACACTGTCATTCACATCTAGTACAACATACATGTGATATCTATGAGACGCGTCAGACACTACCTGCTACCACCGTAGCATCATGCGGACGAGGTTTTAGCAACGTGGGTGTAGTTTGTAGCAGCTGTCACCTGCAGTAAGGTTTTTTTTTTCTTTTTTAATTGCTTGTTCCTCTCAGCACGTGACAGCGCGTTTTCCGCATTAAAAGTAGTCGTGCAAAACCTGATGCCTAGAGCTGGCAAAATTAACCGATTCCTCGAGGTGAATAAAATTACTCAGATCAGTTTTTAAAATCGAGTTACTCGAGTTGCTCAAGTATTCGTTTCAGCTCTAAAACTTAGTATGTCAATCATTGCAGTATGACCAGCAACATTTGTAATCCAGAAGCTCTGCAGAGGAGCAGGGCAGAGTGATATCACATCGTTTTTTTTTTTTTCACCGCTGATTTTTTATGTTGTAGCCAGCAGCAAGTAACCAGTTTATATTGTTCTTTGTTCTTCATAGGGAATTTGTGGCAACTTTCCTATGCCAATTTTTCTGTCTGTTTCCCCAGCCTCTAAATGCACATTTCGCTGTGTTGCCGGCTGTCAGTTAACTCTGCAGACGGATGCTGCATTTGAGGAAGGTGCGAAGTTAGAGTTCCCAACCTCCGATCTGAAAAATGTCATTGGAACACCTGCACTATTTTGATTGCTTACGAGAAGGCAGGTTTGCTGGAGGTCAAAATGTCTTTTGATGGCCAAAATAAAAAAAAACAACATGTTGCGATCAGCCATCTTTGCTGTTTACATTCGCTAGGAAAGCTTTAAGGCCGCAACTGGTACTCTCCGAGCGGGATAAGTACGAATTCCCTGCTTCCTCGAATGCAGCGTGAGCACGAGTGGCCGAAGCACTCCTCTTTATTGTGGTTGTATTACGCATCTAAAAAATAGTCCTGCAGAATGAAATGGATGACGGCAGTTTGGTGTCACATTGTTTCGGCCACATGGGTGTTTTGGAACACCCATCTGTGTTTTGATTTGACTATGTTGGATCTGTTCGTAGATCTGTATCGTTTTTTATTTGTATGCTAAAGGGCTGCAGATATCGATTATGTTAGTAGTCGATTAATAGATGAACTATTTAGTTCAAATAATTGAGTAATCGGATAAACATTAAAAAAATTAAAATACCTGAGCTGAGCCTCAAATAGTATAAAAAAATAAAAATAAATAAGGATCTATGTACAACAAAAGAACAATTGGCTAACTTACATAAGTCCCCTATCTTAAATGCTATAAAAAAAACTAATGTTTTTTTTCTTTTTTAAACAATGCTCTTTACAAATGGTTCAGACACATATTCCCACAAAAAATTGGCTAACTATACCTTTAAACTAAATTACGAATGCATTAAAAAAAACATTAGCTAAAACAAACTTATAACTCGTCTTAACAGGGAGCAGCTGGATTTAGCCATGTAAAATGAGGCAGACTAGAGGGCAGTGTATCCACCCAAATCAATGAAACTAAATGCAAACACTTTCAAAAACAAACTATTACAACGCCACTTTAGTTAAACAAATACTCAAAGCATCAAAATTCGAATCTTTTTTTCTAATTGAATACTCAAGTTAATCAATTAATCGTTGCAGCACTAGTATGCTATGAAGGTGCCATTGACTTACGCTATCTTAGCCACTCCAGAGTCCTGAAACTAACAGATAACTTGCAAACTGTACAGAATTTGTTGAAATCAACTGATTAAACCCCTGCTAACTCGAAGATTTAGTCTAATGTCAAAAATTCTGAACTTATGCTTTAAATGTGAGATTCAAATGAATTTTTTTTTTTTTTTTTTTGGATGAAGTTGCTCACCCACTGCCATTCTACTGCTATCATGAAGTTGCTGCCGCCATTATTAGTGTTCATTCAACTCAAATTTTTGCTTGCAAGTCAAAACTAAATCAGTGACTGCTTATGTCTCAAAATGTATTAGTTAAGGTACCACTGTTGTAATACTTCACCTACTAATACGACTAATACCAACGCTACTACTACGACTGCTACTACAAATATTAATAAATTGTCTGTTTTCAGGCCCTTGAGAGAGCCGGTGAACCCTTACTACGCTAACATGGGTTATGCCCGCGCCCCTGCCACCAGCGCTAACGACAGTGAGCAGCAGAGCATGTCTAGTGACGCTGACACTCTGTCGCTGACCGACAGCAGCGTGTAAGTCCACAATCCCCATTTTCTAATTGCCCCCATCTCAGTCATCACAATTGTTGAGTCGTTCCCTTGCATTTGTGTGTGCAGAGATGGTATTCCTCCTTACCGATATCGGAAGCAGCATCGCAAGGAGATGCATGAAAGTGCCAAAGCTAACGGACGTGTGCCCCTACCTCATATACCTGTGAGTATTTCTTCTCAGAAAGATACTGAAGCAAAAATCATGAATTAACAGTATTGTGTTTAAAATATATGAAAATGCAAAGATTAACAAGCATATTAAAAATATATGGCGGAAAACACAGACAAGACTGAAAAAGCAGTCTTCTTTAAAAGAAACTGCTGTATTTTAAGCCAAAATAATTGTTGTGTTTGATAGAACAATGTGTCTATATGCTGCCATAGCAGATTCATGGCGCATTAAGCCCCCAAACTATTTTTAATTTGTCCGATTTACCCTGAAAACCCCCGTTTTCAGACGTTGGGAACCGCTTTTGTTTCAACCCAGCCATAAAAAGCTCAGTAATTATATTTATTATTCGAAATGTCTGTCATTTTTAGCTTACAATCATTAATTGATGTCTAATATTTAGTCTACAAAAAAAAACGACTTTAAAAGATTATTCACTCTCATATTTTAAAATTTTAAACAAATTACGTCACAATGAAAATAATGTAAAAAGATCACGAATATCTACCTCATAGCTATCGCTTAATTGTTTTTGGATCGAAACAAGGTAAGTACTCAATAACATCTCGTTAAAATCATGGCCCCTTAGTAAAATCTCGATAACTGCGTGATGTCTGCGATTTCTGCTTCGCGACCCTTGTTATATTACCATGTTTCACCCATAAAATCCCCCAAAAATCCAGCTGTGGCCATTCACAGCTGTGTCTTGACACTCAGTGATACAGGCTATATGGAGTTTTTGGATCGAAACAAGGTAACTACGCGATAATATCTCGTCAAAATCATGGCGTCTTTAATTCTGCTCTCACATGCTCTCGCCTCCAGTTAGGGTTTTGCTGTTTAAATTTTTTTTTTTTTTCTAAATACCCTCCTGTTAAAATTTTTTCTTCCCCTAGAAAATAGTTTTTTTAAGCTCTCCAATGGTGTATCACACATGCATATCGGACATTTTTTAAAGTTGGCCAAATTGGGGTCTCAGGGCGGAACTTCAAGTCACCTGAGTGTTTTCCGCCATATACTGATAAATGACAAGAAAGCTTCTAAAATAGTAGATGAAAACAAATATTTGACAGAAAGCAAATGCAGGCACAGTCTTTAAAATATGGTTTTAACAAACGAATTATCCAGTGGATAAAGGGCACATTTTAGGAGAAATGATGAAAAACAGAAACTATATTCATTTACATCCATTTGTGTCTGCTTTCCATGCAGCGCACGTATCGCATGCCAAAGGACATCCACGTAGAGCCCGAAAGATTTGCAGCTGAGCTCATCAGGCGGCTGGAGATGGTTCTTCGGGAACGTGACGCCGAGGAGCGACTGGAAGAGAGATTGAAGAGAGTTCGACTGGTGAGTGGTAATGTGGAGGCCGTTTCAATGATCTCTAAGCGGAATTAAGCCTCATTTCGCTCAACATTGTCATGTGATTCGAACAGGAAGAAGAGGGGGACGAAGCCGACATCTCTGTCACCACGTCCATGTCGTCGCACAGCATAACGCTTCCGCTCCCTTCGTCTTTCCCACCACTCTATGGAGCCCATTACTCGGAGACCACTGCCAACACGGTGGCCGTCACCACCTACGGCGGTCTGGTGGCCATGGAGGACTCTCACGATGACGACCCGGAGTCCATTTTGGATGACCATGTACAGCGGGTAATGAAGACGCCAGGCTGCCAGTCGCCGGGCGCCACCAACGTGGCCTTGGGAGGTTGTGGCCGTCAGACACCGCCCAAATCATCGCGGTCCCCCGACGGGGGCATCGGACCACCTCACTACCCGACGCACAGAGTGGGAGGACACAGTCTGCCTCCTGCCGGGGTCAAAGGTGAGCAACCACAGGGTCTAATGGAAGCGTGTCTTATATAGAGCTTTAATTGCTTTCAATGAGCAAGAGACGTGAAACTCGAATAGTCGGTCTAAATCATTAGCTGCCAGTGACAGCCATAGACGTCCAATCATTTTGAATCAGAAGTGCTTGCAGAGAATGAAGATACCAGTCTTTTTTTTGGCAGCCCTTTTAATTTTCGTCTTTAGTCTTTTGAACGATAATACTTACTAGTACATATTTCATCTCAAAATGCTTGTCTTAGTCAGGTTTTTGTTGACGAAAACTCAAGACTAACTTCGTCTAGTCTTAGTCGACATTTACTAAAAAAAAAAAATTCATCTGTACAATTAAAAAAAAAAAGAATTATCTCCAAATAAATAAAGGTTTCCAACTATTTTAAATGAACATTGACAGACGAGCACATATAGTAACGTCTACAAGAACAACGCCAACTTCCCAATGATACACGCTCAGCAGGAAAAACAGTACATTATTTTCAATTAATTATTAAAGCTGTGTGAAAATTGCGATTCTTAGATTATTCTCGATTCACCCACTGAAGATTCGAGAACGATTCGCAAACATCCATATTTCGATTATATAAATATGCTAAGTAAAGCGGAACTAAAACGCAGTCGGCGCGGTCTACTGGACGCAATGAGGAACGGACCGAGAGTAAACATCCACACTCCACAACTTATGCCGCGAGATAATAAAACACCGACAGCTGCTACAAACTACGCCCACATAATGCTACGGTAGATATCACATGTATATAGAACTAGATGCTGTTAACTTTATACTGAAATAGTAGTTTATTTAAGCCTACGATTTTCGTACTCTTTTTGTAACTAATGTACGAAACATTAAAAGCAGCTAATAGCTGTGGGGCGGGGTTCTGCATCAATAATCGATTTATAATCGAATCGTTGCCTCTGAATCGTAATCGAATCTTGAGTTGCCCCAAGATTCCCACGTCTGTTAATTATACCCACCTGGTTGCTAGAAACTATCTAAAAAAAAAAAAAAAAGTCCGAGAGTTTAAGAGGACGCTCGCCTTTAGCATTAGCCTAATGCAGATGCGAATGCTACGCTAATGCAACAAGTTACATTTAGTGTGCGATGATCACTCAGATAAGCCCTTTAAACGCAAAACCAACATTGCATATTTTCTTTGGCCAAGAAGACGAATCTTGCCGTGCGTGCAAGCCTGCATTGAGACTGTACACGACACACTGGTGAGCTGGGAAGGGGGTGGGCTACGATGGTAGCAGGCTAACTACACATAAAATGTCACACATTGTGAACATGTGACGGAAACTATTGCGCATTTTCGTCTCGTCAGACGAAAACTGGCGTTCGTCTCATTATGTTTTAGTCACCCAAAACCCGTTTTTAGCTCGTTACGGTCACGTCATCATCAAAATATTTTCGTTATCGTCATCGATGACGATAACAACACTGGGAGATTCGTTCATTTGCTGCCAGGCCTCCCAGTTCAAACAGATTGGAGTTCTGCTAGTGAGAAACTAGTTTATTTTCACAGTAGAAGGATGAAAAGAGCCACATATTTGATTTCTGTTAAGGTCGATGTCACTGAGAGAGTTAATGGATGTCGTTTAAAGGAAGAACTTAAGGTAGTTGCACAGGTCAAAACAGACACTGCTCCCAATATTTGGGAAAAAAAAGATGAAATTTACACACAAAACCGTTGACAAAAACTGCATCAATATTCAGAAAACTTTGGAAAATAGATAACTCGACAACAAAGAATTATGCAAGTAACATTTTGTTCTGCTTTCTAAAAACAATATGATCCTCATCATTGGCCTTTTTTGTAGTTCTCTTGTCTGTCATTAAATGCACTGCAAAGCATCTTAACAAGCAGCCGCGACTATTCTTTTTGTTAGGTATGCATCACCACAAGCAGCTATACCACCACCGAGGACGAGAAGGTCAGGAAGAGGGGGGATCCAGGTCGCAACCCAACTTCCTCTGGAACGGCGAGGCAGCCGCTCAGTACGCGGCCAGGAGTCGCAACTACGGCGCCGGTGCCAGCACCATGGATGGAATGGGCTACAAGTAAGACCCCAGAGCGCACCACCTTTAAGTCCCTGCGAAGGGTTTCCAAGATGGTGAGGTGTGTGTTTGTTTTGCAGTAGTAAAGGAAGCACCCTGTCGAGGCGAGGCAAGAAAACGTCAGAAGTGTCTGGCAAGGGTGACGACTGTGGCCGTGGGATGGACACACAGGTGCCGCTGGAGGACCTGGAAAGGAACCAAAAGATCCTCCAGTGGATGATGGAGGGAGACAGACAGAGGAAAAGTTCCCACGGGTGAGCAAATGTTTAATCTGATAATAAATGAATATTGTGAATAATGATACTTTTTTTCTTTGCAGCGGTAGCACCAGCAGTTCCCGGCGAACAGGGGGCAGTAGCGAGTCGCCGCGGCCCACCTCGGTGGAGCGCCCGGGCGCTGTCCACCCATGGGTGTCAGCCCAGCTACGCAACAACCCGTCCTCGGTGCCGCCTGCCCTCATGGCACACCCTTCCTCTGTGGCGTCCACGCAGGTCCAGCCTTCTCATCCCTTCATCCAGGACCCCGCCATGCCGCCCAACCCGGCGCCCAACCCTCTCACGCAGCTGGAGGAGGCCCGGCGCCGGCTAGAGGAGGAGCGCCACTGGGTGGCCATGCAGCAGGCTAAGCAAAGGTGCGCCTCTGCGTGGCGCTCAAGTGTTCATGTATGTAATATCATACGGCTAATGGATGTTTTTCATCTGAAGGCACAAATCTGGAAAGAGGCAAGTGTGCGAGAACATGACTGTGGCCTACTATTTCTGTGGAGAGCCCATCCCGTACCGGACCTCCGTCAAAGGCCGAGTGGTGACTTTAGGCCAGTTCAAGGAGCTGCTCACCAAAAAGGGCCACTACAGGTGAGCTGCAAGTCTTATGTGATCTTTTGGGAGGTCATCCTGCCATAAGACTTTCTCTTTATAAAACAACTAGGGCTGCAGCTATCGATTATTTTAGTAGTCGATTAATCGATGAACTATTTAGTTCGAATCATCGAGTAATCGGATAAGGAACATAAAAAATTAAAATACCTGAGCTGAGCCTCAAATGGTATAAAAAAAAAAAGAATAAAATGAAGATCTATGTACAACAAAAGAACAGTTGGCTAACTTACATAGCAAAAGTCAGCTAGTTTAAATGCTATAAAATGCTTTTTTTTCACAATGCTGTTAACAAATAGTTCAGACACATATTCCCACAAAAATGGCTAAATATACCTACTGTATAAAGTAAATTACAAATGCATTAAAAAAAAAACCTTAGCTCAAAAAAAAACTTAGCTTATGTTGGTCTTAATAGAGAGCAGATGGATTCAGCCATATGAAATGAGGTAGACTAGAGGGCCGTGTATGCACCCAAATTAATAAAACTAAATGCAAAGACTTTCAAAACAAACCATTACAACACCACTTTAATTAAACGAATACTCGAAGCAGCAAAATTTAATTCGATTTTTTTTTCTAATCGAATACTCGAGTTAATCGATTAATCGTTGCAGCACTAAAAACAACACTACCATTTCATTCCATGTAGAGAATACCAAGGACGTCCCGATCACGTGATCAGAAATCGGGCCGATTGCGCCTTTTTTTTTTTTTTTTTTTTTTTGAGGATCGGAATCAGGTGAAAAGGATAAGGTCTTTAATTTAAAAGAATATATATATGTTTTTCTACTTCATGCTCGTACAGCTCCACATTCTTCCTTCTACTAAGCAGTGTGACCAAACTGTCCAGTGCAACTGATTTTTGGTACTCGGTTAACGATGATTGACAGGTTTACGAATATAAGACCGTCCTGATTATAAGACGACCCCCTCTTTTTCAAGACTCAAGTTTGAAAAAAAGACTTTTTGAACACCAAATTGATTTTTATACAGAAAATACAGTACATCCGAAACAAATGATTATAACTATATTTGAGAGAAAAAGCATGTTATTTTGCCTCATTCAAATCTTAATATCTGAACATTTAAATATCTGTCATGACAGAACATCGCTTTAATGATATCTGGCGCCATCTAGCGTCGTGAATGGGTATAACATCTAGACCGCGAATATAAGACGACCCCCACTTTTTCAGTCTTATTTCATTGCAAAAAAAACACCATCCTATATTTGGGCCAATACGATACATCACCATTCACATACAACAGTAGTTCTCCTTTTCAAGCATCTTTAAATGTCTGAAAATGAAGTCTTAACAAGTTCTGACCAAACTTTGTTCCTCCCTTGCTTAAGGTTTTACTTCAAGAAGGTGAGTGACGAGTTTGACTGCGGCGTGGTGTTCGAGGAGGTGCGCGACGACGACGCCATCCTTCCCATCTTCGAGGAAAAGATCATCGGCAAGGTGGAGAAGGTGGACTGAATAGCGTTACAGAAGGTCGGGAAAAACGGAAGGTGAAGCAGCACGTGGAGCTCGAAGGGATATCTCGGTAAAAGTGAGGATTCGTTACCTTGTCTAAAATGGCCGCAGCCGTGGACAAAAAATGGCAGGGGAAGACGTCGACTCCCGCCGGTTCTCCAGACCGTTATTCACGATGCTGCTACATAACCACGGAAACCGTAGACAACTTAAAACCTTAAACCTAACGTTAGGTGCTCGGCGGGCCACGGCGGATCAAAGGGAAGTAAGC
This sequence comes from Corythoichthys intestinalis, assembly GCF_030265065.1. Taxonomy (NCBI): domain Eukaryota; kingdom Metazoa; phylum Chordata; class Actinopteri; order Syngnathiformes; family Syngnathidae; genus Corythoichthys; species Corythoichthys intestinalis. Next base: position 17,915,511 of record NC_080402.1, read on the forward strand.
GTGCAACTCCGCAGCTGCATTTGCGGGACGTCAAGTGGGCGAGCGGTCATCGATGGCGACAAGTTCTCTACATAGTTCGTTTACCAACCAAAGCTACGTTTTGTTTTGTTGTGTTTAAATGTTTATTTGAATTGTGTATGTACAAGGCATGGTACTATTAATTAACACAGCCTAGTTTGGACATATCTTAAAGCGTAATGTCGTATTATCGTGTATGTTTTTGTTTTCTCTTGCTTTTAGCTATTTCTGTTCTTTCCTGCCGCCTTGGCCCCAATTCGGTTCCTTTCACAAGTTTGTACGTATCATTTCTTAAGTTGTTCTCACACACAAAAAAAGAAATGAAGTCGCTTGGAAAGTTCGCCCTGTCTAGCCAAAGAACACAACGTTGCATCCCGCTAACCCGAAGGAGTTGATAAAACAAACGTGGAATGTTCTCCAAAATCACGAAAAATTGGTAAATTTGACGATTAGCATTTTGTGACTTGCTGCTGAAAATGCAATTTCGCTGTCCGATAAACAGCATTTACGTATTTTTTTCCCCTCATAACTTCAGTTTGTTGTTTTTGATAAACATGTAAATGCTTAAATACAAAAGCATGCATGTCTGAATTTCCACAGTTTTTGAGTTGTTGGAAAGCAAACAACTGTCCGTTAAAAAGCATGCTTGTTTTTTTCCTTTTTATCACTGTTTTTGGAGGGAGGTTATGTCTGATTAAAAATGCTAGCAAATTCGTATGCCCACTACAGACAGATATATTTGTGACTGCAATACATGTAGGCTTGTGTAGGCATGAAACATTAGCTAGATAACGTGTTACTGTAATTTTCGCACTATAAGGCACACCTGGTTTTTAGCCGCCACCCACCAAATGTGACACAAAAACTGCTTTTCTTCGTAGATAAGCCGCACTGGACTTTAAGCTGCAGCTGTCCTCAATGTATTATGGAATATATACACCAAGATACTAACTGGTAACACTATGTTTGATAGCGGCAATATATGACTGTCATATGACTAAATGTACCACCATTAAGCTTTGAATCAATTAGCTGCAAAGCTTCATTTGGCCATCACTCCTCCCTTTGGGGTAGGGTTGGGCATCGAGCATCGATAGGAACCGGTTCTAACATTCCGATGCTCCCGGAATCTTTCGAACTTTTAAATTTCGATTCCTCGTTTCGATGCCCTGCGTGCCGAGCGGAAAAATATTGCTCGAGTTCAAAGACTAATATTTATATAAGAGTTAAAATTAGCCCCGTGAGAAGTTCATTTTATTTAAAAAATCATCGAGAAGTTAAGACATTAATATAAACGATGCAATTTTTTTGACCCTGCATTTTTTTTTTTTTTTTAATACCATGCCTCTTAAAAGAATCGGAATTCAAGAATTGTTCGGAACCGGAATCAAAAGGTGGAATCTGAATCTGAACCCGGATTGTTCAATTTCAAACGATGCCCAACCCTACTTGGGGGAGACAGTCAACCTCTACTGCCGCCTACTGTCAACCCTGTTGTCTATCTTGCCTCCTAGCATGCATTGCAGCACTACAGATCGAAATAACAATCAAAATTCATGTTATGTGCTAATTATTTATGAAGTTACTGTTCCAATTGTTTCTTTAATTTCTCGTTATGGTATCTAGTAACACTTCATTAGACAGTGGCGCCATAAGACCATCATAATTATGACATTACACTTCCATGAGCATTAATGAATGCTTATGACAGATGTCATTTAGTGTTATATGGCAAATTATCTCACTTTTGAATGGATGTAAAACATCCGAACTGGACATAAATGGAGTTGGTACCATCATTTGCCGAATGACACTTAAATCACATCTGTCATAAGCATTCAGTAATGCCCATGATAGTGTCATGACATAATTATGACTGTTTTATGACAGTCATGACTCCACTGTCAAATGAAGTGTTACTAAATACCATTACTAGCAATTAATGAAACAACTGGAACAGTAACTGAAGGAATAATTAGCACAGAACAGGAATTTCAATTGTTATTTAGATCTGTAGCGCTGCAATGCATGCTAGGAGGCATGGGTTACATATTAACCCAAATAATTCTACAAATAAGCCATATTGGACTATAAAGGACTATAAAAGGATTACAAATAAAGGAAAAAAGTAGCAGTTTATAGTCCGAAAATTATGGTATCCTATTTTGCTATTGGTTTCAAGCATTGAGCGAAGACTTGACTGCTTGATTTTTTCCGATTTTGTACCCTCATTTGCTTGCCTTTTTTAAATCATTCAAATTTGGCAAGTTGGTTCACCACACTATTTGTCGTGGGTCAAATTTTGATGTGTTTGTCAGTTTTGCAGTTGTCATGTCATGTTAAAACCCTTGATTCTTAACTCGATGCGAGAAGAAAAATATCGTCGCTGACTGACAAAAAAGCGTGTGTCTACGACCTTTCTGCTTTATAACAATAATTTCATATTATCTTTTGGAGTAATAATGTAAGAGTACAAAAAACAAGGTACATCTACCAAGCTAGCTTTGTTTTTTCTTCATATGAATCAATGCTAATAAGCTAATTTATTTTTATTTGAGAAGCATTTTGGTTTGCCTTTCATGTTTTTCTTTCATGGTTTTCAGCAGTGAGGAAAATGGCTAGCTAGCAAGTGTTTTTTTTTTAACAGAAATATTTTTGTATTCATGTTTCATAGAAAAAGCACAAAAATTGGTTATGCATTTATGCTTTTTAACGGACAGATATTTGCTTTTTCTACTTTGAACAGGATGACGAGAGCTAGCAACAAGTTTTTAATGCATCTATATGCACATTTTGTAAGTTTGTTGTGATTTTTTTTTTTTTTTTTTTTTTTTTTTTTTTTGGGAGAACCAAACCAAATTTTTTTCCTTTCAGATAAATGGCAAAAATTTGGTTTTTTTTAAAAAATCAGACCGCACATGTATTTCTTTTTTTGACTTTCAGTCTGACAATAAGCTTACAGGCATCTGGCATTTTTAACAATTTTCGGATATTGCCCCAACAATTTATAAATTGGGCTAGCAATAAAGTCATCCCGTCGTGACAAAAAAAAATCTTTGTATGCCTGAGAACTCTAAATTAAAAAAGCTGAATGTATTTTGTTTTCTAAATCGAATGTATGCAGATGTGCGGGAGTGGATGTAAAGTGTTTACGTTAAAAAAAAAAAAAAAGTGCAGTTGAATGTGGACCTCCTAACAAGTTGGCGGGAAGAAACTGACGTGATGCCAACTTGACTTCAATGCCTTGATAGGATTTTTTAAAAAATGATTTGTTTATTAAGAGAGGATTTGAATAATCACCTAGCATGTCCTGTACATTATGACGGCCTTGCCCATGTTTTTTGTTTTTTTTGGGGGGGATGCTAGCTAACACCTCTGTCCTGTTTGTGAAAAACACAGTGCCTTTTTGTCATATCTTTAATTTTGTTTCTAGGACAAAATTCATGAATTTAATGTTTTCATTGTTATTTGCTTATTTTTCTTTCCCTTTTTGAAGCTTCAGACATGCTAAGCTAACTTGTCATTCTCATAGCCAGTCTGCTGTAAATATGTACATTATCTTAATTTCATACACGCGCCACCGCAAGTTGTCACTGTGCCGGTTCCACTTGTACATTTTTTTTTTTTTTTTTTTTTAAAGGTACTTCATGAATAAAGATGTTGGATTAAGAGCAGTTTTTAGTTTTTCTAGCTTTAAAATTGAATTATAGTGTGACAAAATGCAATGTTTTCATATCACAATGCAACATATTTTAATGCCTGAAATTATTTGTGCTAATTCCTTATGCTTTTTAAATTTTAACTACTTTCAGGATGAGGTCATGAAAAGCAAGCAGAGATGGGTTGAGTAGTCAAAAATTGTACTCAAGAGTAGCATTACTTGGAAATAATAATGCTCAAGTAAAAGTTGTCAGCCAGTGAATACTCAAATACAAGTGAAAAAAAATACTCAAGTAAGAAGTTACATTGTGAGAAACTTCGTGTCAACACGAAGTTCACAATATGAACTGTATTATAATATACTATAATTTATTACATAACTAAATTAAGCCACATATTTTTTAAAATCCCGACAGAAAAAAGAAAACTGAACTGAAGCATCATTTGTCCAAAGAGCATGTGTGCCCTCTCGTGGAGAAAATAATTCCTAGTTTGAATAGTGAATACAGTGATCCCTCGCTACTTTGCGCTTCAATCTTTGCGCCCTCAAATCTATCGCAGATTTTTGTTCAATTAAAATAAATAAATACCCAAGCTGTAGTCTCACTATCCCTCCCTCTCACTGCTCATTGTTTGTCAGGCAGTGCACTGAAGTTGCTTATTAAAGTTAACGATGATTGACAGATGCTTGAGTTTGATCTTACCAGAGACACGAACTTCAAAGCGCTGCATGCCTCAGTCATCGTTAAACAGTTGCTGTGGCATCTCATTGTGTGTAAGTGAGCAGCATTTGCGTGGACTCACTCAATATGAAGCATTTAATAAAGCCAAGCATTTTTTTTACCTTGTTTAAAAATAATTTGGTGGGACGGTAACGTGTAAAACTTATCATAATTATTACATTGAAGTGCTTGAAAACCATTTATTTAAATGTATGCATTTTTAAAAATTATACTTTAGGGAAAAAAGTGAAAAAATATATTTTATGCATCTCTTTTGAATGAAAAATCTGAATAAGTACATTGAACCAGGGGTTAATTTGTGCCGGAACACGCCGGAACAGGATCCGCCACCTCTTGATTTTGGCGTCCCCCCCCTGGTGGGCGAAAAGTGTCATTGCAAATAATTCACTTTTATATAAGTTGTAAAGCAATAAAACTGTAACAAAAATGAATGAAATGAATAAAAAAATATATTTTTATAATGGGTCAAAATTATTTTTCGAGCACGCTTTGCAAATACTTAAGAAAAAATATATAATAGAAGAAAATTTTAAAAAACGATTTTTTTCTTTGAAAATAATTGTTTTGACTGAAGCAACTTTTTTGGGGATTGAATGATTTAGACACAAATGTCCTAATCATAATATGGTCCAAACACAAAAAGGATTGCTTCTATGAAAGAAAACTTTTTCAATGAAAAATTAAGCGTTCAAATGCAAAATTTTCAATCTCAAACATTTTTTCGCATTCAAAAACTTTTTGGGGATTGAAATTTTTCCTTTTTTGATTGAAGTGATTTCTTTTTGAAAATCTATATTTAAAAAAAAAAAAAATTTTTTTTGATTGAATAATAGACTAAAAATTCCTAGCCAAAATGTGGCCTAAACACAAGTCAACATTACTTAAATGTAAAAGTTGCTTCAATCAAAAAAAACTTGACTTCAACCAAAAAAAAAAAAAAAAAAAAACACTCAAAGAAAAATAGCTTTAACATGCATTTTTTTTTTTAGTTTCAAATTTATTTTTGTATTCAAACACTTTTGTTTTTATTGAAGCGACATTTTTTCGGTTGAAATTTTATATTTTGATTGAAGCAACTTTTTTTTTTTTAAATGAATAATAAAGACACAAATCTACCTCCATAGGGCTCCGCCCAGGGAATACAATTTTTCACTGGGGTAACTACATTGGCACGACACTGGCGGGCGTACCATAGTCAATGGATGACGATCTTGAGAAAAAGTATTGCCTAAGCGGCCTGATTAAGAATTCTATCCAAGAATGATGGGGGAAAAACGCTCATTGTCACCTTATAATTATAAATATTCTTGTAAGTTAATTTTATTGCTGACACTGCGTTTCGCGGTCATTAACATGTTTTGCCCCCCCCCCACCCCCCCCAAAAGTCAAACTTCGCCTATGCTTGACGGGTATGTTCTTCTAACAAGCCGTGTTACCGTTTTTTTTGTTCCCCAAGACGATATCATGCATATCAATAACTATATTTAAGTGTATTTTAGTGCATTTCTGACGTTAGTGAAAAACAAAGCTGTGCGAAAATTAAGCAATTTACAGCTACTTCAAGAACAGTGCTGACTAAAAATGGCCGACAGTCAATATCGCCGTCCTTGTTGGCTCACGCCGCGCAAAACGCATCTAGCCCGATATATTTGTGATATCCTAAATTGTTTGTAGCCGACTGCCATCTTGAGGCGGTATCGAGTGACATGCTTTAGTGTTTAGTTGACACGAATCTAAACTCATCTTGAGCATGTCTTTCATTAACTCAATTTATCAGGTGGCGCACATTTAGTTTTATTTCGAAACACGCAAACGTGTAGGAACGCTCGCTCTTGTTTATATCAGAAGATAAAATGCTAGCTAGCTAACACTTCTTTTAAGTGGCTACTAGCTTCGGCGTTGTTAGCCATGGATCCTCTAGGCATGGTGGAGGATGAAGTGGCATTGGAGGGACTGGACGGCATCACTATCCCCACTTTGTGGATACGGCTAGAGGATAGAAACCCCAAATTTCCACTCAAGTTGGATGACGGCACCAAGGAGTTCGTCTGGAGGTCGCTGGTGGCTAACACCGACCTGACATTTTACCGACTGCCCGTCGATAGAGACGATGTGGTACTGTATGACAGGTAATGCTTTGAATTGTTACACAGCACTCGTGTCCAAAATATATTTGCTATTTCTAACCGTAATTACAATGAAGTAAGAACGTTGTGTTAATTAAACAAATACAAAGAAAATTCAATGATTTTCAAATATATTGAACTTGTATTTAATTGAATACACTAAAAAGGCAAGATAATTAAAGTAAAACTTGGTAACTTTTCAGTTTTGGTCGATTTAAGTGACGCCGGTGGACTAAAGCGAAAGTGTTTTGCCTTGAGGAAAACTGCGTTTCCCATGAGGACCAGCGCACACCCGCACAGTGTCGCAAAATCGTCACCAATGTTGTAATCTAATTACTTTCTTTCAGTAACGAGCAATATAATGCGTTCATTTTTCCAAGCCAGCAATCTGATTAAAGTTAGTTTCCTCATTGCCTGTGCGTTACTATTTTGTTGTTGCCTCATACTGTATGTAGAATGAAGAATACTGTAGTCACGTACGAAGAGCATTTGAATAAAAAAATACTGCACTTGAGTTTGGGAGTGACATCACATCTCACGTTTTCTCATCGGGAAAAAAAACGGGTCACGTGTATTAACATGCTGTGTGCGCGCCGTCTGCCACTGTGCCACATTGCTTGTCTACCTATCAGGATGCTAACAGTAAAGGAGCCGGAGAGATAGAACAAACGGCTGCATTTGCTCACTGGAAATACAGCCATTACCTCACATATCCGTCCAGTAAAGATGACAAAAATATCTCAGTCCGTTGCAAACTCTGCGCTGGCTCAGAAAGACTGTCGACCGCTACATACTCGACTTCCAATTCAACAAGGAAGTACTTGGAATTACAGCACAACGCGTCGCGATAAAAAAAAAAAACTCGAAACAAAGCCCACAGGTAACGAGACAGCCAGCACTTCTACAGTTTGCAACCAGCCTTTATAATATGTGTAATTATGTACATTTTATAGTTAGTTTGTAATCATAGGCGGAGTTTTACATTTGTGGGACTGGGACTATATATATATATCTTGATACTGTTCGAGTTCAATCAACTGTTCAAGTTGTTGTTGGTAGCGTTTGAAAGCTTAGGTTTAAAAAAATTTAAATATCCACCTTGCCTCGTCTGGTGTAGTTTTGGCTAAGCAAAGCAAAATCTCCAAGGTGCTAGTCACATGATCTGTTCGAAAAATGATTTTGACTATGAAAACTACGCTGTAGGATTTTTGTTCATTTCATTAATTTTTTGTTATTTTATTGCTTTACAACTTTTATAGACAACATTTTAATGGATAGGTCTTTCGAAGGGGAAGTTCAGAATTTTTTTACAGTAGGCTTAATCTTGGAGTTAGCGGGGATTTAATTAGTCGTTGGACTTTATTTAAACAAATTTCGTGCAGTTTGTCAGTATTTGTTAGTTTTAGGGCTCCGGAATGGCTAAGCTAGGGCGAGTCAATGGTGGTTGAAATCAACTCCATCGACTAATTAAACCCCCGCTAACTCAAAGATGAAGCCTTATGTGAAAAACTCAGTTACACGCGATGACATTTTTCTGTTATTTTTATGTTTAGGCAGCAAAAGGAGAAAAATTGGTAAAAACGTTAATTGATAAGTTACTTTTAAAGTAACTTAGTTACTTTGATAATAAAGTAATCAGTACAGTAACTAGATTACTTTTTTGAGGTGTAATCATAATCAGTAATTAAATTACTTTTTTAAGTAATCCGTGACAACACTGATCGTCACTCAATCAAAAATCAATCTCATCATTCATTCTCAATCATTTTTCTTTGCATCAACTTCAACGCCATACTTTAGCGCAGCTAAAGGTGGTGGCAAAATCATGCTCTGGGGTTACATCCAGTATGGGGGTGTGCGAGAGATGTGCAGGGTGGAAGGCAACATAAATAGTCTGAAATATCAACAAATCTTAGCTGCTTCTTACATTCCTAGCAGGATGGTGCTCCATCGCATATTTCAATCTCTACCTCAAAGTTCCTCAAGGCAAAAAAGATAAAGATCCTCCAGGACTGGCCAGCCCAGTCACCAGACAGGAACAGGATGAAAGAGGAAGCATGGAAGACGAAAGCCAAGAATGTTGCTGAACTCTGGGAAGCATGCAAGACTGCTTTCTTTGATGTTCCTGAAGACTTCATCAATAAATTGTATGAATTCTTGCCGAACCACAAGGATGCAGTCCTTCAAGCCCATGGAAGTCATACAAAATATTCAATTTGGATCTCACAGCACCACTACTTAATTCGCTTATGTTATGTAACATATTTTTGTATTTGAAGTACATTTTTTGTTCAGTTTTCACACTACTTTCTGTAGGCGACAAAACTTTTGTCTTGCCCAAATTTGACCTCTGTCTTCATTAAATGATAAATCGTTTTTCAGTGACACAAATATATAATATATATATATATATATATATATACACACACACAGTGGGGAGAACAAGTATTTGATACACTGACAATGGGAAAACCCATTGGCAGTGTATCAAATACTTGTTCTCCCCACTGTATATGTGTGTGTATATATGTATGTATATATTAGTGCTGTCAAACGATTAGAAATTTTAATCGAGTTAATTACAGCTTAAAAATTAATCGTAATTGCAATTCAAACCATCTATAAAATATGCCATATTTTTCCGTAAATTATTTTTGGAATGGAAAGATAGGACACAAGACGGATATATACATTCAACATACGGTACATAAGTACTGTATTTGTTTATTATAACAATAAATCAACAAGATGGCATTAACATTATTAACATTCTCTTAAAGCGATCCATGGATAGAAAGACTTGTAGTTCTTAAAAGATAAATGTTAGTAAAAGTTATAGAAATTTTATATTAAAACCCTTCTTAATGTTTTCGTTTTATTAAAATTTGTAAAATTTTCAATCAAAAAATAAAGTAGTAGGCTGTATTCTAGCGATTTTAATAACGATTGTGGACACGGAACAAATGTAGCTCATATTTTAAGTACTTTTTCTAATATGTGACAGGTTTAAAACATCTCCTGATGGAAGCCATCTTGATGTAATGAAGGATGTTTACCCCCTGCACGTCGTGCAGGACAATAAGGACGGCATCCAGGGCTCGTGCGCCACCTTTAGCAAAAGAACTGATATCACGGCTCGCCTTCGCTCACCGCCACCCATCTGTTTGGACGAGGTTTTAAAAAGGTAGGACAGCACCATTTTCTCAACTTGTCATGTGAAGCGTCACCTATCGTTTTCCACGTTACAGGTACGGCAGGAAGCTAGTAGTGGTGGCGTCGCAGAAGCTCCGTTTCCGTGCGCTCATCGGTAGCGAGAGCGACCCTGACACCAAACTAATGGACGATTCCTATTGCATGCTGGAGCGTGTAGGACGTGGGCGGTGGCAAGGGGAGCTACAGAGTGACCTGCACAAGTCCGCTTTCAAGTATGTGCACATTAGGGCTGACACGATTAGTTGACTTTAGGGCTGCAGCTATCGATTATTTTAGGAGTCGATTAATCTATCAGTTTGTTAGTTCGAATAATTAAATAATCGAATTTGGAACATTTAATGTGTTGCAGAATAAATTTTAGGGGATGTAAAACAAAGGGTTGCTAAGATTGCACTTTCCAAAGAGCATTTCATGCAAACACAGAATTCATTTCTTTTATTTAAAAATTAGGGCTGTCAAAATGATTGCGTTAACGGGCAGGAATTATTTTTAAAAATTAATCACGTTAAAATATTTGACGCAATTAAAGCACTTGCCCCGCTCAGACAGATTTAAATGATAGTATAGTGAAATGCCCACATTTTAATTGTGTTTTATGGAGTTTTGCCGCCCTCTGCTGGCGCTTGGGTGTGACTGATTTTATAGGCTTCAGCACTCATTAGCATTGTGTAAATAATTATTGACATCAACAATGGCGGGCTACAAGTTTATTTTTTGATTGAAAATTTTACAAATTATATTAAAACGAAAACATTAAGAGGGGTTTTAATACAGAATTTCTATAACTTGTACTAACATTTATCTTTTAAGAACTACATACAAGTCTTTCTATCCATGGATCACTTTAACAAAATGTTAATAATGTTAATGCCATCTTGTTATAATAAACAAATACAGTCCTTATGTATCGTATGTTGAATGTGTATATCCATCTTGTGTCTTATATTTCAATTCCAACAATAATTTACAGAAAAATATGGCATACTTTATAGATGGTTTGAATTGCGATTAATTGGAATTAATTACGATTAATTAATTTTTAAGCTGTAATTAACTCAATTAACTCAAACAGTATTTAGAAAGTAAATAAATGAGGATTAAGTACAACAAAAGAACAGTTGGCTAACTTGCATTGCAAAAGTCCGTTAGCTTAAATGCTATTAAGCTAACTTTTTTGTTTTTTTACAATACTCTTTACAAATCGTCCAAACACATGTTCCCACAAAAAATAGCTAAATTTCCCTCTAAACTGAATTACAAATTAGCTTATGTTGGCCTTAACAGGGAGCAGATGGATTCAGCCATGTTAAATGAGTTATGTCATATTCTCCGTTGCCACTAGAGGGCAGTGTATCTACCCAAATCAATAAAACAATTCATGACTCCACTAATTAAAACGAATTCTCGAAGCAGCAACATTTTATTCAAATCTTTTCTCTAATCGAATTACTTGAGCTAACCGATTATTCGTTGCAGGACTCGTCGACTTATCGATTATCAAATTAATGAGCAACTATTTTGACAGTTGGTTAATTGTTTTGAGACATTGTTAACACAAAAATTTCAAAATCCAGTTTATTTGATCATCTTAGCAGTAACTATCCTCTTTATTATTTTATTTGGAACTTTTTTTAATTCATTCATGTGTCCATCCTCAGGGTAGACGCACGTAAACTACACTACATCAGGAAGTCTCTGGACCGCCACGGTCTGCTGATCATTCAGCCCTTCACCAAACGTCTCCCGTCGGGACAAAAGCAGAGTTCCATGCTCCTCTTATTGAAGCGCTTCAACATCATAAGGTCTGCTTGCATCTGTCATTTCCAGACTATAAACTGCTACTCCCCCCCCCCCGATTATTGCTAGCAGTGCAACGGTTCGAGGTTCAAAGCCGAACCGTACGGTTCGCCCTGTACGGTTCAATACGCCTTTATGAATCGCGCCTTTTCGGTTTTGCAATTAATTTATTCCGAACGCTTGTGGAATGAATTGGTCGAGCTCTGTGTGCGACGTGAAGCACAGCTGAGCTGTGGAGAAATTCCCGCCCCGCTAGTAAATGTCCGATCGCTGTCAAGCACCTGTGTAATAGAAGCCGAGTAACGCCCTCTCTCGCTTACGAGCGAAGTGAAAGTGAAACAAGAATGAAAACAAAAAGCTATGGCGAGCGGAGGAGTGGAGAGACCGAATTGTGAGGAAGCACCGGCTTCTTTCAAATCTGCGGTGTGGCAACATTTCGGTTTCCCCGTGGACTACAATGCGGAGGGAGAGAAAATATTGAGAAAAAAAAAAAAAAAACTATATGCAAGCATTGCTCAGCGCTTGTTCCCTATGCTAATGGTAACACTTATAACATGACTCCGGCACCTCAGCCGGCATCACCCACAGATATCACTTTCTCAGAGCAGGACAACCCTGAAGATGACACCAGTGAAAACACACGGCGGGCTTCGTTAATTTATTTGCAACGCTTGACCCGCGTTACATTGTTCCCTCGCGGACATATTTCTCCAACAACGTAATCCCCCACATTTATGAAATGGCACGCAAAGCCATCGAAGATGATTTCGCTAAAGCACAAAGCTTCGCCCTCGAAGGAGAGGAAAGCAGTGCACCATTAACACTGTGTATAGTGAAGATGGTGTACTGCTGACCTCGACTCGGGACGTCGTGAGTAGGTGGGGAGAATACTTCGAAGCCCTCCTCAATTCCACCAACACGCCTTCCTTTGAGGGAGCAGAGTCTGGGGACTCTGAGGTGGGCTCTTCGATCTCTGGGGTTAAAGTCACTGAGGCGGTTGGTAAGCTCCTCGGTGGCAAGGCCCCAGGGGTAGATGAGATCCGCCCGGAGTTCCTAAAGGCTCTGGATGTTGTGGGGCTGTCATGGCTGACACGCCTCTACAACATTGCGTGGACATCGGGGACAGTGCCTCTGGATTGGCAGACCGGGGTGGTGGTCCCCCTTTTTAAAAAGGGGGACCGGAGGGTGTGTTCCAATTATAGAGGGATCACATTCCTCAGCCTCCCCGGTAAAGTCTATTCAGGGGTGCTGGAGAGGAGGGTCCGTCGGGAAGTCGAATCCCGGATTCAGGAGGAGCAGTGTGGTTTTCGTCCCGGCCGTGGAACAGTGGACCAGCTCTACACCCTCGGCAGGGTCCTCGAGGGTGCATGGGAGTTCACCCAACCAGTCCACATGTGTTTTGTGGATTTGGAGAAGGCGTTCGACCGTGTGCCTAGGGGAGTCCTGTGGAGGGTGCTCCGGGAGTACGGGGTACCGAGCCCCTTGGTAAGGGCTGTTCGGTCCCTGTACAACCGGTGTCAGAGTCTGGTCCGCATTGCCGGCAGTAAGTCGAATTCGTTCCCAGTGAGGATTGGACTCCGCCAAGGCTGCCCTTTGTCACCGATTCTGTTCATAATTTTTATGGACAGAATTTCTAGGCGCAGCCGAAGCGTTGAGGGTGTCCGGTTTGGTGGCCTCAGCATTGCATCTCTGCTTTTTGCAGATGATGTGGTGCTGTTGGCTTCATCAAGCCGTGATCTCCAACTCTCACTGGGGCGGTTCGCGGCCGAGTGTGAAGCGGTTGGGATGAAGATCAGCACCTCCAAATCCGAGACCATGGTCCTCAGCCGGAAAAGGGTGGAGTGCCCTCTCCGGGTCGGGGATGAGATCCTGCCCCAAGTGGAGGAGTTCAAGTATCTTGGGGTCTTGGGGTGAGGGTAGGAGGGAGCGGGAGATTGACAGGCGGATCGGTGCAGCGTCTGCAGTGATGCGGACTCTGCACCGGTCTGTTGTGGTGAAAAAGGAGCTGAGCCAAAAGGCGAAGCTCTCGATTTACCGGTCGATCTACGTTCCTACCCTAACCTATGGTCACGAGCTGTGGGTCGTGACCGAAAGAACAAGATCCCGGATACAAGCGGCCGAAATGAGTTTCCTCCGCAGGGTGTCCGGGCTCTCCCTTAGAGATAGGGTGAGAAGCTCGGTCATCCGGGAGGGGCTTGGTGTCGAGCCGCTACTCCTCCGCGTTGAGAAGAGCCAGTTGAGGTGGCTCGGGCATTTGGTTCGGATGCCTCCTGGACGCCTCCCTGGAGAGGTGTTCCGGGCATGTCCCACCGGCAGGAGGCCCCGGGGTCGACCCAGGACACGCTGGAGAAACTATGTCGCTCGGCTGGCCTGGGAACGCCTTGGAATCCCGCCGGAGGAGCTGGCTGAAGTGGCTGGGGAGAGGGAAGTCTGGGCTTCCCTGCTAAAGCTGCTGCCCCTGCGACCCGACCCCGGACTAAGCGGAAGATAATGGATGGATGGACAAAGCTTCGCCCTGACCACTGATAGTTGGATGTCCCGTGCTACAGAGTGCTACTACCTTATTGTGACGGTCCACTATAATTCATACCTGTAAAGTCGTACGATCTCGGCGTAATTTGTACAAGTGAGCACTGATTTTTAAATGTTTACGCCGTACGTTACGTTCAAAATCTGTGCGTTTTTTGTGCATTGTTTTTTTTCTCCGTTCGGATTTCGTCACCGTTTCAGCAACGAGACAATGTGCGTTAATACGTTGGTTGAATGACGCGAGAAAAGTCAGAGATACGGAGAGGGAAGAGTGTTTGTTGTGCCGCTGTAGCAAATGCGATGCTAGGCTAGGTGGCTCCAATATTTCCTGACTGTAGCCGACAGCCTACAATCTACGCCTAGATATCTCATGCATATAGAACTACATGCGAAATGACAGACTCGGTAGCGTTAGTAAACAGCCGCCTTTTTAGAGCAATAAACTTCTCAGAAAGGCTCTGTTGTAGTGAACCTTCCTAGCGAACCTAAGTAACTTTTTATCTAAAATACTACTAAATCGGCAAAATCTTGACTTGAGTCCATCTTTAAAGGATGAAACAGTTTTAAAATTTTCACATGTTGAAAGTAGACAGAAGGGAACTAATGCAAAAACGGGAACAATTTGATCAACTTTAAAAGTTGATTCACAACATTAAATAACCTCCAAACATAGCAAAGGTTACTATGTTTTTTTGTTTGTTTGTTTTTTTAATGAAAAAAAAACCATGAAAGGTAACACCAGTTACTTTGCCAAGTAACTTATTTACTACTGTGTGTGTATTTCAGTAGTCAGTCACTACACTGGCCAAAGAGCTAAGAGGTATTTTAACAGTGGAAAATGTTAACATTTCAAGTGTTTCATTTTCTTGAAAGCAAAATAAAGGCAGTTTAAAAAAAAAAAAAAAAAAAAAAGAACACGCAAACCGAAGCCGTGATCCCAAAACCGAGGTTCAAACCGAACCATGGGCTAACTGAACCATTGCACCCCTAATTATTACGTACATCTGTAGCGCTGCAATGCATGCTAGGAGGCATGTTGGACAACAACAGTGTTGACAGCAGGGGGCAGCAGAGATTGACTGTCTCCCTTAAGGGAGCAGTGATGGACAAATGAAGCTTCTTGAAGCAATGAAGCTTTGCATCCAATTGGTTCAAAGCTTCATGGTGGGTCATTCAACCCTATGATGCCGCTGTCAAATAAAGTGTTACCGGTTAATATATTTTGGTGTAAATATCCCATAATACAGTGAGGACAGCTGCGGCTTATACTCCAGTGCGGCTTATCGATGAACAAATGCCGTTTCCGTGTAAAATTTGGTGGGTGGCGGCTTATAGTGTGCCTTAGAGTGCAAAAATTAAAGTATATACAGTTCATACCAGGCCCTTGAGGGCTTTGCAGTTTTACACGGCGACAGCCAATGATGCACTTCCTTGACAACCACCTCCTCAGGCCGGAAGACAACATACCGCCTATTCCAAGCAATGACTTTAACCCCCCCCCCCACACGTTTTATTTTGTAGTTTGATTAATGTTTTTCTGTATATTTATTTTCTCGTATTTCATGTCGGTTTGCTGTTCTTTACATGTTTAAGTGATTGTATAACATTGCTTGTCAAAAAAAACAACAACTCGAAGCAATCCATGCGTTTTTTTTCTCTTGCTTCAAAACGCACAAAAGCGCAAACATAAAACATGCTTAAATTAAAACTAAAATGAACATATACAGTGCCTTGCAAAAGTATTCGGCCCCCTTGAATCTTGCAACCTTTCGCCACATTTCAGGCTTCAAACATAAAGATATGAAATTTAATTTTTTTGTCAAGAATCAACAACAAGTGGGACACAATCGTGAAGTGGAACAACATTTATTGGATAATTTAAACTTTTTTAACAAATAAAAAACTGAAAAGTGGGGCGTGCAATATTATTCGGCCCCCTTGCGTTAATACTTTGTAGCGCCACCTTTTGCTCCAATTACAGCTGCAAGTCGCTTGGGGTATGTTTCTATCAGTTTTGCACATCGAGAGACTGACATTCTTGCCCATTCTTCCTTGCAAAACAGCTCAAGCTCAGTGAGGTTGGATGGAGAGTGTTTGTGAACAGCAGTCTTCAGCTCTTTCCACAGATTCTCGATTGGATTCAGGTCTGGACTTTGACTTGGCCATTCTAACACCTGGATACGTTTATTTTTGAACCATTCCATTGTAGATTTGGCTTTATGTTTTGGATCATTGTCCTGTTGGAAGATAAATCTCCGACCCAGTCTCAGGTCTTGTGCAGATACCAACAGGTTTTCTTCCAGAATGTTCCTGTATTTGGCTGCATCCATCTTCCCGTCAATTTTAACCATCTTCCCTGTCCTTGCTGAAGAAAAGCAGGCCCAAACCATGATGCTGCCACCACCATGTTTGACAGTGGGGATGGTGTGTTCAGGGTGATGAGCTGTGTTGCTTTTACGCCAAACATATCGTTTTGCATTGTGGCCAAAAAGTTCAATTTTGGTTTCATCTGACCAGAGCACCTTCTTCCACATGTTTGGTGTGTCTCCCAGGTGGCTTGTGGCAAACTTTAAACGAGACTTTTTATGGATATCTTTGAGAAATGGCTTTCTTCTTGCCACTCTTCCATAAAGGCCAGATTAGTGGAGTGTACGACTGATTGTTGTCCTATGGACAGACTCTCCCACCTCAGCTGTAGGTCTCTGCAGTTCATCCAGAGTGATCATGGGCCTCTTGGCTGCATCTCTGATCAGTTTTCTCCTTGTTTGAGAAAAAAGATTGGAAGGACGGCCGGGTCTTGGTAGATTTGCAGTGGTCTGATGCTCCTTCCATTTCAATATGATGGCTTGCACAGTGCTCCTTGAGATGTTTAAAGCTTGGGAAATCTTTTTGTATCCAAATCCGGCTTTAAACTTCTCCACAACAGTATCTCGGACCTGCCTGGTGTGTTCCTTGGTTTTCATAATGCTCTCTGCACTTTAAACAGAACCCTGAGACTATCACAGAGCAGGTGCATTTATACGGAGACTTGATTACACACATTTGGATTCTATTTATCATCATCGGTCATTTAGGACAACATTGGATCATTCAGAGATCCTCACTGAACTTCTGGAGTGAGTTTGCTGCACTGAAAGTAAAGGGGCCGAATAATATTGCACGCCCCACTTTTCAGTTTTTTATTTGTTAAAAAAGTTTAAATTATCCAATAAATGTTGTTCCA
Organism: Corythoichthys intestinalis; assembly: GCF_030265065.1. Lineage (NCBI taxonomy): Eukaryota > Metazoa > Chordata > Actinopteri > Syngnathiformes > Syngnathidae > Corythoichthys > Corythoichthys intestinalis. Next base: position 17,932,820 of record NC_080402.1, read on the forward strand.
CTTCACGATTGTGTCCCACTTGTTGTTGATTCTTGACAAAAAAATTAAATTTCATATCTTTATGTTTGAAGCCTGAAATGTGGCAAAAGGTTGCAAGATTCAAGGGGGCCGAATACTTTTGCAAGGCACTGTATATCCTCGCATTCGAATCTCTCCGCTTTGGAGCCCGTAAATCAAAAGTTTGCGTCTTTGCCTTCCGTTTTTGCTGTCACCATGTAAAGGCGAGGCCATTACGCGACAAAATTGTTGCGTCTTGGTCTTGCACCATCACAATCGCAACGGTCCATTATTCTTACCATTGACAAGACATTACAATAGTTTATTGAGTTGATTTTTTTTTCTTGTTGCGTTTTTCCTTCAGTTGTGAATTTTTAAAAGGAGAACTGCAGTGGCCCCCCCTGATTTTGCTCTTGCTCTGTTCTGTTCTTGCAGGAGGTCCAAGTACGACATGCTTATGGAGTACGTGTCCACCCTTCTTCAGAAGATGCCCCGTCAGCTGGCTGCATTAGTCACCATCCGAGAGCACCTGGTTAGTACAGGGTTTCCCACAGGTCCTTTAAAAGTCTTAAAGGGAACTTCGGAAGGCTTGGAGGCTCTAATAACCCACAATTGTTCTCTTTGAACTCATTTGCTCCCAAAAACGCATGAATACGTTCTATTTTTAATTGTTTCAGTGTCCCAAAAACATATTTATACGTCTTCTACGTTTTTTTCCACAAGAGACATCTCTAAGTTCTGATGCAACTTCGCTACAAAGCACAATGCTGAAAACCCATTTTAAAGCAATAAAACTGGCCACTGGAGGGCAGTAGCGCATTTGGTAAGAACTCACATAGGACCATGAAAGGAAGTTAAGTGGGAAAAATGGTCAGGAAACGGAAGTTGGAAGAAGTAAGAAGCGTGAGAAAAATGTGGAGAACGATGGAAAACAAAAAGCAAAACAAAAAGCTCAATTTCTCTGTTTTTTCGTCAGAAATTGGAAAATTGCTCAAACTAAGCTATTTTCTAATGCTGATTTCTAAGGAATGGAAAAAGACATGAACTAACTTTTTTTCCTGCTGAAAGAAGAGAGTGTAATCTTTCTTTTGGTGGGATCCATGTTTACAGTTGTGGTCAAAAGTTTATATACACTTGTGAAAAACATAATGTCATGGCTCTCTTGAGTTTCCAGTTATTTCTACAACTCTGATTTTTCTCTGATAGAGTGATTGGAACAGATACTTTGTCACAAAAAACATTCATGAAGTTTGGTTCTTTTATGACTTTATTATGGGTGAACAGAAAAAAGTGAGCAAATCTGCTGGGTCAAAAATATACATACAGCAGCGCTAATATTTGATAACATGTCCCTTGGCCATTTTCACAATTAGGCTCGTTTGGTAGCCAACCACAAGCTTCTGGCAAGCTTCTGATTGAATCTTTGACCACTCCTCTTGACAGAATTGATGCAGTTCAGTTAAATTTGATGGCTTTCTGACATGGACTTGTTTCTTCAGCACTGTCCACAAGTTCTCAATGGGGTTTAAATCAGGACTTTGGGAAGGCCATTCGAAAACCTTAAATCTAGCCTGATTTAGCCATTCCATTACCACTTTTGATGTGTGTTTTTGGTCATTGTCCTGTTGGAACACCCAACTGCGCCCAAGACTCAATCTTCGGACTGATGACGTTAGGTTATCTTGAAGAATTTGAAGGTAATCCTGCTTCTTCATCATCCCATTTACTCTCTGTAAAGCACCAGTTCCATTGGCAGCAAAACAACCCCACAGCATAATACTACCACCACCATGCTTGACGGTAGGCATGGTGTACTCGGGGTTAAAGGCCTCACCTTTTCTCCTCCAAACATATTGCTGGGCATTGTGGGCAAACAGCTCGATTTTTGTTTCATCTGACCACAGAACTTTCCTCCAGAAGGTCTTATCTTTGTCCATGTGATCAGCAGCAAACTTCAGTCGAGCCTTAAGGTGCCGCTTTTGGAGCAAGGGCTTCCTTCTTGCACGGCAGCCTCTCAGTCCATGGAGATGCAAAACACGCTTGACTGTGGACACTGACACCTGTGTTCCAGCAGCTTCTAATTCTTGGCAGATCTGCTTTTTGGTGATTCTCGGTTGAATCTTCACCCTCCTGACCAATTTTCTCTCAGCAGCAGGTGATAGCTTGCGTTTTCTTCCTGATCGTGGCAGTGACAAAACAGTGCCATGCACTTTATACTTACAAACAATTGTTTGCACTGTTGCTCTTGGGACCTGCAGCTGCTTTGAAATGGCTCCAAGTGACTTTCCTGACTTGTTCAAGTCAATGATTCGCTTTTTCAGATCCATGTATGTATATTTTTGACCCAGCAGATTTGATCACTTTTTCTGTTAACCCATAATAAAGTCATAAAAGAACCAAACTTGATGAATGTTTTTTGTGACAAAGAAGTATCTGTTCTAATCACTCTATCGGAGAAAAATCAGAGTTGTAGAAATAACTGGAAACTCAAGAGAGCCATGACATTATGTTCTTCACAAGTGTATGTAAACTTTTGACCACAACTGTATATAGCAATAGAACAGAATTTTCTGTGGGCCTTGCAAAATCAGTCAAAATCCAGTAAAACTGCCGGGAGCGAAAGGGGTTGCTCCGGTGAAAATGGCTGAGAGTGAATGAGTTAATAAAATATGTTATTAGAAGTGCATAAAATATTGCCATTGATTTAAAAATACAGTGATACCTCAGCTCACGAACGCTTAAGCTCACGAACTTTTCGCCTCAAGAACATTAAATTCGCGAGCATATAGTCTCTGCTGACGAACTAGTTTTCGGCGGACGAACCAATTCACGCGGTCGAAAAGCGCCACGAGAAGCTGACGCACGCTCACGGCGTCCCAGTTCGTCCCCTCACTTTCGTTGAGTGCGGACGTGGTTTGTGTTTGATAGACATTTTGGACCATATTGAGTGTACTTTTGCTATTATGGGACCGAAAAAGAGTTACCTACAGTCCTTATGGAAGGTGACTCGTGTCACCAATTCGCCCTCGACTGGTAATTGGCGGTGCTTTCAGCTTCCCACCGTAGTGAGAAGTGGACCGGCGAGTCACGTTGGCTCGTTGTCGTCGGTTGTCTTCGGTTCGCCCGATTTCCTCTCCAGAAAGGTGGCGGCGTGCATACAAACACCCAGAGGCGTCGGATGGCTTTTATTAACAACCAAAAGCATGTGGGGGGCACAGCAGTGGAGTCTACGCTAACTGCGCACTTTGCTGGTAACACTCTCCTTCCAAACAGTAACTCCCTCCCTCCCTCCTCCTCCCACTCCATTCCATCAAGCCATCAACTACCATCACAAAGGTAAATAAAACGACTTTATTATACAGTACAGTTTATTTCTTTAATTATAATACAAAAGCACATTTATTATACATAAAATAAGGTATATTTTTGTGTAGTTTTAAGGCTTATTTAGTAGAAAATTATGTTTTATGGGGACCTGGGAACGGATTATTCTCATTTTAATGGTTTCTTATGGGAAATAAATGTTCGGAAGACGAACTTTTCGCCTTACACACACTTTCTGGGAACCAATTATGTTCGTGAGCTGAGGTATCACTGTATATAATATTTAGTATATGTTTTGACCTACGGAGGGCGCCTTGTTTTATACGCAATGGACGCTCAGGTTGATGACGTACTGGACTGTCTCAGAAAATTAGAATACACAATATTCTAATTTTTTGAGACAGTCCTGTGTATATATACAGGACTGTCTCAGGAAATTAGAATACACAATATTCTAATTTCCTGACTGTCTCAGGAAATTAGAATATTGTGTATTCTAATTTTCCTGAGACAGTCCTGTATATATACAATATTCTAATTTCCTGACTGTCTCAGGAAATTAGAATATTGTGTATTCTAATTTCCTGAGACAGTCCTGTATACATACACAGGACTGTCTCAAAAAATTAGAATATTGTGTATTCTAATTTTCTGAGACAGTCCAGTAGTTTGTCACTGTCACGAGACGAACACTACCAGTGTTCTGCAACTCCTTCCGATACGACGAGACATCCAAAGCGGCGAGAACTTACTATTTGTGTTTTTATTGAGTCTTTTATTACCTTTTCATTGCCTCAAAATACTTTTTGCATGTGTTTTTTACCTCATACTTTCAAGTAGAGATGCACGATAATATCGGTCACCGATAATTATCGGCCGATATTGGCAATTATGACGTCACACAGATAATCCAGATAAAACGAAATTCAACCGATAATGCAATTCCATAATTATATACTTGATTTAGCCTCCAAATGTGCGCAATCAACAGTTTTGTCCAATTCTGCTAGTTTTAAGGAGGTGTTTTTGCAGTGTAGTAATGTGATATATGTTAGGAATGGCTTACTTTTAAAGGCATTTTTGTGCAACTTGGGTGTTTACTCTCTAAATAATTTTTGCCAAAAGCTTACCATTACACAACGTCATTGCAATTGTTTAGTTGTTGGAATTTACTACTTGTTCACATTTGATGTGGAAAAAAATAGCACTAAATTACATTTTTGCACAGTAACATTTGATCTTTGTATACTTTAAAATTTTACTTACATATTTGAATAGAATTATCGGCGTGACATTATCGGTTATCGGGTGGGTGGGGCAGGAAATTATCGGGTATCGATATCGGTTGAAAAATGTATTATCGTGCATCACTGCTTTTAAGCATTGTGTGGCCATGGTCAGTTTGATAATGGCGGCAAGCAAAACAGGAGACGGCATCTTTTTGGACTGAATATTCCAGGCAGTGATATTTATAGTACCGTATTGGGCCGAATATAAGACAGTGTTTTTTGCATTGAAATAAGACTGAAAAAGTGGGGGTCTTCTTATATTCGCGGTCTAGACATTATACCCATTCACGACGCTAGATGGCGCCAGATATCATTGAAACGAATGCTGAACTTCAGGAGTAATGTTCTGTCATGACAGATCTCAGCTACTCTCAAGTTTAACCAGTTTACATTATTTTATTGCAATGTTTTACCTTATTCCGATTTATTTCAAGACTACAGTTACAGTTAGACCTCACTTTGATGGTTATTGCAATTTTGTTGTTTTATCACAATAGATTGGTTTATTTACATTTCAAAAATCAGAAGCCATTCATTTACGAATGTGATTGCACTTTAGTTTACATATTTAAAGGTTCAGATATTAAGATTTGAATGAGGCAAAATAACATGCTTTTTCTCTCAAATATATTGTTTTAACTGTTTTTTTCAGATGTACTGTAATTATTTTCTGTATAAAAATGAATTTGGTGTGCAAAAAGTCTTTTTTTCAAACTTGAGTCTTGAAAAAGAGGGGGTCGTCTTATTATCAGGGCCGTCTTATATTCGGGCCAATAAGGTAATACGTTGAAAATGAACGTTTTTTTGTTTACCATCATTTTTTAGGGGAATTCTTAATCAGACTGCTTAGGACAACTATGCTTTTGACCAAGATCATCCTCCATTGAATATGGTACATCCGGTGGTGGTTCTGTTGTACAATTAGCATCTTTAGTGGGGGAAACTCCGCTTACTTTTGGCGATGCCCTCTGGCGTTTGGTCCACATCTTCAATCCTTGGTTCTCACTCAGTAGTTGTTGTTGCTTTTGAAAGCGTAGGTTTGAAAAAATTACATTGTTATCTATCTTACCTCTTCTGTCCTCATGTAGTTTTGGCTAAGTAAAGCAAATGACCGTCTCTAAGGTGCTAGTCACATGATCTGTTCAAAAATGTATTTTGACCCATTATAACATTTTTTTTGTTCATTTCATTCATTTTTGTTGTTTTATTGCGTTGCAAATTTTATAGACGTTTTACCGGCAAAGTCTTGATTTTAAATTCATATACACTGTATAGGAAAGTTAATTACATTCAATGACATTTTTCGGCCACCGCCCCCCTTAATCTCTGCGTATGGTAATATCGTCAAATACCCTAAAACGAACTTGTTGCCTGGCATTGCCTGCCACTGACAGCCATAGAAGTCCAATCAATCCGTTTGAAGTGGGAAGGTGGTAGTGAATGATAAAGTCATTCCAATTCACAGCAGAAGGATGAAAATAGCTTATTTTCTGTTAGTTCTTTTGTAGATTGAGTTTCTGACCCATGTATTGATAATTGCTGTATCGTGAGACCGTCATTATCGTGAGCCTTGTATCACAAATCGTATCTTATCACGAAGTGCCCAGAGGTTTCCACGCCGAATGTAAAGTCCGCAAAAAGACTTTTCCGTTAGGGACAATGGGGCTCAAAGTCATCAAGTCGCACATGAAAGGAGAAAAACACCAGTTACAGTGAAATAAAGTTAGTTTTTTTCTTCATCAGAAATTGTTGCAAAATGTCTTGGTCTTAAATTATACATTTAAGGTCTTTAAAATGTCTTAAAAGGCATTAAATTTGATTTTTAAAAGGCTGCAAGAAATCTGTAGCATCTTTGCTTGGGACATTTCATCATTTCATTCTTAATCCTTAATATTTTTGTACTGTAGAATATGCCGGAGACCATGTGTAAGCGCATCTTTCGCTGCATGCGAGACAACAAGTTGGTAGAGTATTGCAATGTGCCTCTGGAGGAATTGGATGAGGAAGGAGGAGACTTGCGTAATAAAAGTGGTAAGTCAGCCGTATCCTTATCCTTTAGTTATTTATTTCCTAACTGTTTCCATGAACCTATTTTTGCAATACAATGGGCAATTTCAGGCAAAAAAGTCCAGGTGCGCTGCTTGAAGCTGCTGAAAGTGTACACAGGGAAGGTTGCCACGGGCGGGGAGGAGTGGAAGGAGGACGAAGACGACGATGAAGATGATGAGGTTGACAGGAGGCGAGGTCAGCCCCCTGTTGGCCACATCATGGAGAAGGACATATTGTCACAGGCGTACGACCTGGGTGCGTTTAATCAGTATCCTGGTCAGGCTTACTTGTGGCTGTTATTTGATTTTTTTGCTGTTGATGATGCAGTTCTATCATCTGGCACCCTTGGAATCCCACAGTCGGGCGTTCGGTCCAGGATGAACATCGGCAGGCTGGAAGCTCGCATGATCTGTAGGAAGTTAGAGAAAGATGGTATCATCAAAGTAAGTACCGTATCTATCCTGGTAAAAAAAATGTATGGATTTTAGGGCTTATTAACCTAAAAAAAAAAAAAAAAAAAAAAGCTTCTAGCAATGTGTAATTTAAGCAGCATGTGCAAAAAGAGTCATTTGTATTGTTTTTATGCAAGTTTAACATCCATACTGTATTCATATTATCAAAGTGAAGCTTTGCTTGACTTCATTTTGTAATTGTAATACATGAATAGCTACTGTTTCAAAAAGATATTTTTTCTTCCTTTTAGGAAAGTGCAGCATTAACTGTCTTTAGGAAAATGCACGGTCAATATTTTTCTTCATTTCAGCAAGGTGAAACATCAATAGTTTATCTTCTTTTATAGCAGGGGTGGGCAAACCGGTCCTCGAGGGCCGCAGTGGGTCCTGGTCTTTGTTCTAACTGACCCAGCACAGATAGTTTAACCAATGCGGTTTCAGCAGAAATGAGAAGCACCTGACTGCAATCGACTGATTGCACTTGTAAAACAGCAGATTGGTGAAAAGGTGTCCTCTTAATGGGTTGCAACAAAAACCCGCACCCACTGCGGCCCTTTGTGGAATAGTTTGCCCACCCCTGTTTTATAGGGAGATGCTCCATCTCCAGCGTGTCTTTACAGGAAAACGCAGAATCAATGTTTTTCATTTTAAGAAAGTGCAACCATGGAATTTACTATCAGTTGACGGGAAATGGAGCGGGGGCAGCTCCGTAGGGGGCCTATTTTCAAAAACTTCAGATATTTTCAAAACCAAAGCCGATAGCGATCTAAACCAAAACTGGCACCTCCCTTAGACATATGAGTCTCTATGAGAAGTGGCATCAAAAAATTCAAAGTCGTTCCCTAATAAAATCCTGATTATTTTTTATATCAGTATTACAAAACTTATAATGGGTATACAATCACAGATTTTACGCTAAATGCAAAAAAAAAAAAAATCACCAAATGCAGAAATAAACAGCTATATTTTCAGGATAGATTTCTGCAGAAATGTCTAAATTACTTTTTTTTTTTTTTTTTTTTTTGTGCCAAAAACGGGCAGTTGGCTGAAAAATACCTGATTTGAATATAAAGTTACGCTATTGTGTATGGATACAAAATCCAACATGGCTGCATCACAAAACCGAGCTTTTAAAATGAAAATTCTTGTAAATGAATGCGTAAATCCCAGAATTTCTATAGATGTCAATGTAAAACTGCCTAGATTCCTTGGTTACAAGTAGGGTTGTTCCGATCATGTTTTTTTGCTCCCAATCCGATACCGATCGTTTTAGTTTGAGTATCTGCCGATCCCGATATTTCCCGACCGGTTGCTTTTTTTTGCTCCCGATTCAATTCCAATGATTCCCGATAATTTTTCCCAATCATATACATTTTGGCAATGCATTAAGAAAAAAATGAATAAAACTCGGACGAATATATACATTCAACATACAGTACATAAGAACTGTATTTGTTTATTATGACAATAAATCCTCAAGATGGCATTTACATTATTAACATTCTTTCTGTGAGAGGGATCCACAGATAGAAAGACTTGTGACTTTGTATATTGTGACAAAATATTGCCATCTATTTGTTGAGCTTTCAGTAAATGACACTGTAGCCATGCCCAAATGCATGATGGGAAGTGGAACAATGACTGTGCGTAGTGCTACCAATTGATATATCTTCTCTGCGTTGGGAAATAACATAAGGTGTTAAGAAAAAGATCAGTTGCTACCTTGCTTCCCCACATTGCTTCCCATGATGTTTCTAATCGTAGGGAGAGGGATTGTAAGGCTTTAGCTAATTAAAAAAAGGATCCAAAGGCTGCCAAAATTCACTCTACTCATTTTACACTGCCTTTTATCTCTCTATATAGGTAAAACGGCGCTATTACAGATTGAGCGCGACACTGCGTGAGTGGGTCGTGCAGTGCATGCATTAACTGCGTTAAATATTTTAACGTGATACATTTTTTAAAAAATTAATTACCGCCGTTATCGGGATAAATTTGATAACCCTACCTTAAGCCTAAACTAAAGACTCTGGGTGAGTGTAACATATTATGTCTGTAACGTTAAATACAATTAGAAAACAATTTAATTAACAAAATATATACAGTGGGGAGCTGCCAATGGGAAAACGTTCTCCTCACTGTATATATTAAAACAAAAGGCATGGCCGATATTTTTTTGCCGATTCCGATACTTTGAAAATGACATGATCTCTAGTTACAAGCAAAAAAAAACACGGGCAGTTATCTTTCATTTTACGTAAATATTTCAAAGTTAGGCTATTTTTTTAATTTAATTTCATTTTTTTCACAAGTGTCAAAGTGCATGCACGGTCCTTTTTAACAACAACAACAACAACAAAAAATTACCTTGAATCTTCGACCAAATCATTCTTGAGACAGTCCTGCCTGCTTGTATGCACCAAAACATTCGTCCTCTTTCCACATAAATCCGGCATTGGAACACAGCGTGTGTTTGAGTTAATCTCAGTGAAAGCTTCCAGGACGCTCTGCCTGGTCCGGCCCCCTACGGCAAGCCGTGGTGCAATGTCTGTGGGAGCTGTCTCGTTAACTGATAGTGAAATCTACCTGAAATTTTTCTTTTGGAAGATGCATCAGCTGTACTTTTTGTTCTTTTTTTGCAATGCGCAACACCAATGGTTTGTCTTACTTTTAGGAAAATAGAGCATGAAATTCATCTACTTTTTAGGAAGGTCCACGATAAAACGTTTTTCTATTTTGGAATACAATACTAGTAGTCTGTCTTCACTTTAGGAACTGATACAGTCAATACTTTTATCCACTCAAGGAAATTGTAACTTTATAGTTAGCACTGTTTTACAACAGTAAACTCTTATTAGGAAAATGCACATTTAATATCATTTTATGCAAAAGTATAACATTAAGTTTTTCTTTGAAAGGTATCCACGGATAAAAAGACTTGTAGTGCTTAAAAGATAAATGTTATTAGGAGTTAAAATAATTTGATATGAAAACCCCTCTTAAATCTTGATGTTTTCGTTTGTATACAATTTGTAAAATGCATGAAATGTAAAATAATTAACTCATAGTTTGGCATTGTTGTTGACTTCGCAGGGCGGTGATGTTATTGTTCAACCCTTTCAATTTGACCCCGAGAGGAACATTATTGAGCATGACAGCACTGTCGATATTTTCCCAAAACGAGCAGCGAAAGCAAAATGAACAGGAAAGAAAGGATAAGACGAGACGAGAGCATGACAAAACCGGTGTTCTGCCAAAATGTGCTACAACGGCAAAATGTAAAAACACAAAGTAAATACTCGCCGCTTTTAACCGATGTGCGCATGTGTTGAACGCCTCGCCGTGAAGAAGGAATTGCAGAAGACTGGCAGTGTTCGTCTAGTTAGTGACACACTACGTCGTCACCCCGAGTGTCCATTGCGCGCATAAAAGATGGCACCCTCAGTAGGTCAAAACGTGTACTAAATATCAGATTTTTATATCAATGGCAATATTTTATGTGTTTCTAATAACATATTTTATAGTAAAAGAGAACAATTGTGGCTTATAAGAGCCTACAAGTCTTTTAAGTCTGAGGTTCCCTTTAAAAAAGCTGAAACATAAGGGAATGATCTTTTTAGGGATAGTGCAATGACACTGCTTGTCTTGATATTTCAAAAGTGCATCTTGAAATGTTTTTTTTTTTCCTTTTTAAACAACTAAAACTTCAAATGTCCTTTTTGGTGTGGGGGTTCAACATCTAAATCATTGGCGTCATGTGCCATCTTTTCCACCTTGCAGGGCTTCATGGTGGACGAAGGCCGCCAGAGAGTAACAAGGTTCATCGGCCATAGGTAGTGTTGATGTTTTGATTCTCCATGCGAAATTTTTAAGGGACAGTTATATTCATTTTGATGATTTGTTTCTAAATACATGAAATACTCTTGAGGAAAAGTGCTGAAAGCGTGCATAGGCTTAGAACAAATGTGCTCAAATTCTTCATGTCCCGCAGCCCTCCTCCTCCTGATGATAAGCAGTACAGAAGATGAATGAATTAATGAATTTGAGTGTGACAAACAGTCGGCCTCAGGCAACGATGCATCATATTTGGCTGGCAGCTGTGTCTCGTGCATTGTGATCGGTTTTGCCAAGGGTCCGCTGAATTTCTAGTGTTACTTCCAGGGGCAGGAGCGAAAAAAATTACAAACGCCATCACCGAAATAAAACTGCCGGGATCATGTGTTTTATGTGATGTAGGCTTTGCGTAATAATGCATGGCACAGCTGGTAATCGGCCGGGAGATCCTTCTTTTGACAGGGTTGGTGGAGGATACATACAGTTAGCTAAAATTCTGACAGCAATCCACTTAATGTCAAGTGAATTTTAGCTGACCGTACAAGTTTACTGACTGCAACTGTTGCACAAGACACCGTGACTGCATGCTCGCGGGCTTCCTTAGGTCGTTGTTTGCCGCCGGCTGGCTGTTTTGCTCTTGCAAAGCCTTGCTAATGAAAGGGACGCTTCTCCTCATGTTCACATAGCCTCGCTAGCATAGTAGATGAATTCTGTAGCGATGGGAAACATCTAAGCAAGGTATCATTCACATTGTAACAAGCTAAGCTTCAGTTAGCGGCTACGCCTACAGCATCATAGACCTGAAGGGCAGACCTTATTTTTCCCTTTATTAGATATACTGCTATTAGCAATTTGTTTAATAATTCAAATGTGGCAGGCTTGTTGATTTCCACTGGAGTGTCGCTTTAACATTGCAGCAATGCTTTTTCCTTTCTAGGAGTGTGGGTGGGAGCAACCACCTGCAGCTCCTCTCAAAAGAGAAGCAACGCAAGAAACTTTTCCACTCCTCGACCTCACCTGCATCACCTAGCGGACCGGAGGCCTCCCCGGCCAATGGTAAACAACCACAGAAAACTCCAAAGAAGAGCAAAGCGGCAAGTAAAGGGGAAGAAAAGAAAAAACAGGACACGAGTTTGGAATCTGGAGGGAAGAAATCGAGACAAAAGCCTGCAAAGGAGTCTGAGGCCACCCTTGCAGAAGCTGCTCCGTCTCCAGTGCTTCCAGCAACACAGCCTGATAGCACATCAGGTAAATATCAGTGCTAAGATTTAGTCGATCGCCTTGTTACGTAGACGTCAAACCTGGCAGGAGGGTGCGTGTTTGCCAGCTTATATTTTTTAAAGCGATAAAGATGTTTTTTTGTCTTCCAAAACTAACAACAACAAATTACATTAGCGTTGATGTGTTTCTGTGCACATTGTTTAATCCAACCCAACACATCGCAACGTCATTTTTAGCTATCAGAACTAACAACCCAATCTGAATGCACAAAAACTGCCTAATGCTAAGAATACATTTTCTGATGAACACGCGAGGGAAGTGCTGAGCTGTCATTACGCTAACAATTCCAATGTAAATACAATTTGTACACCAAAGACATCTTGCCTTTTACAGCAATACTTAGCTACCGTATTTTCAGACTCTAAGGCGCACTTAAAATCCTTTAATTTCCGCAAAAATTAACAGTGCACTTTATAATCCAGTACGGCTTTTGTATGAATTCTAATTGTGCTTAATGACCTCGAAAACTACAATGGCAAAAAAAAAAATTTTTTTGGACCGCCTGACAATTTTCATTATTCTTAATTGCAAATCATTATGTGTTTGGAGAAGCAACTTAATTTTGATGTACATAATCAGGCAAAATGATCTGACACATTTGTAGGTTTGATAAAAGCCAAATAAAGGAGCAAAAAAGTGTTTTTGTTTTTTTTCTTCAAAAAGTACATAGTATAATGCTATTTTGTTTTATTACATTTCAAAAATTAGTCAAACGGGATCCGTTGTTATTGTGTTATTATTAATTAATTGATTGTTATTAATGTTATTACTGCTGCCACATTTTCTGGAGTTCTGGCGGTGCGGGGCCGGCCGGTTGATTTTCATTTCAATGCAGATCCAGTAGCTCTGAAGTTGGTAACCCATAACAAGATCGTGGTTCGAGCAGGTACGGGATCATGTCTACCAAGATTGAAGTGCAAACGGAAAGCTTGTTATGTTGCAGTTACAGGCTTTCGTTGTGGAAACGTTTATCAACACAAACAAATCTGTGTTGTTACGCCGCCAGAACTCAGTAAATGTGGCAGCGGTAATAACATTAATAATTAATTAATTGATAATAACACAATAATAACGAATCCCATTTGACTGATTTAATTTTTAAAACCTAATGAAACAAAATGACATTATATTTACTTTTCGAAAATAAAAACTGTTTTTTTGTTTCTTTATCTGACTTTTATTAAACATACAAATGTGTCCGATCATTTTGGCTGACCCTGTATTAAAGAAAAAAAAGATGGGTAGAGTGATCCCTCGTTTTTCGCGGTTAATGCGGACTAGAACCCGCCGCGATAAGTGAAAAACCGCGAAGTAGCGCCACACTCCACCCCCCCAAAAAGTTTTTTTGTTGTTGTTTGTGTTCAATGTATCCAGATTTATCATTGGAAAGAGAAACATATTTTACATGTTTTTCACTTTCTCCCCCCCGAAGCATAATAAAAAAAAACCTTTATATATGTATACAGTATATTTGAATTAGGGCTGTCAAACGATTAAAATTTTTAATCGAGTTAATTACAGCTTAAACTGAATCGTAATTAATCGCAGTTGATCGCAATTCAAGCCATTTATAAAATATGCCATATTTTTCTGTAAATTATATATATATATTCTGTAAAATGTTGGAATGGAAAGATAAGACACAAGATGGATATATACATTCAACATACGGTCCATAAGGACTGTATTTGTTGATTATAACAATAAATCAACAAGATGGCATTAACATTGTTAACATTCTGTTGAAGCGATCCATGGATAGAAAGACTTGTAGTTCTTAAAAGATAAATGTTAGTACAAGTTATAGAAATTTTGTATTAAAACCCCTCTTAATGTTTTCGTTTTAATAAAATTTGTAAAATTTTCAATCAAAAAATAAACTAGTAACCCGCCATTGTTGATGTCAATAATTACTTACACAATGCTCATGGGTGCTGAAGCCTATAAAATCAGTCGCACCCAAGCGCCAGCAGAGGGCGGCAAAACTCCATAAAACACAATTAACAAGTGGGCATTTCACTCTACTGACATTTAAATCTGTCTGAGCGGGACATGTGCGTTAATTGCGTCAAATATTTTAACGTGATTAATATAAAAAAATAATTACCGTTAACGTGATAATTTTGACAGCCCTAATTGGAATCTTTTTTTAAGCACTTCAAATGTAATAATTATGATAAATTTTAAACATGTTACTGTCCCACAGAATTATTTTTAAACAATAAAAAAAGTAGACGCCCAATCCATTAAAAAAAAAAGTAGAAAAATGCTTGTCATTAAATTAGTGCTTCATTGAGGGAGTCCACTCAAATCCGCTCAAGATGCTCACTTACACACAATAAGTTGCCACAGCAACTGTTTAACAAGTTAAACGAAGTTGACGCATGTGGCGCCTTGAATCAATCATTGTTAACTTTAATAAGCAACTGTGTGCCTCATGAACAGTCTTACCAAATTTTGAGGAGGATCAGACTTACTCCCTTGGTGCCATTGTCTCAGATTAGCACACTGTAACTCGATGTAAGTTTTATATTCAATCCAAAATACCCGATTATTTCCTGTTGCAAAACACCACTTTTGCATTATTTGTTAAGATTGTTGTCTTGTAAACATGGCCTAAATTAGTGATTTAAACATTGCTAGATAGAACAACCGCCTAATTTCTGCATCTGAGGCAATTCAGAGTGAACTTAGTAACCACTGTGGTTTTATGCCTTTCTCAATGAAGAGCTACCAGTAATTTGCCTTTTTCTTCCAGAGCACGCTTCAGCTGAGGAAAAACAGAGTCAGGAAGAATCCTTGCCTCCACACCAGGAGAAGGAGGGGAATGCATCGAACGGAGCAACGGACATCATGGAAGTGGATAGTGTTTACAGGCTGCCGGTTTGTCTTTTTCTTGTTGTTTGCTGTCAGGCAATTTGGAAGCTAACCACCAAACCCCTGTGCAGATCTCCAACAGCAATAGGAGCCAAGAAACATACCGCGTGCTAAGGAGAAAGAACCTCATCATCGAAGCTGTGCACAAGTTTAAAGTCATCGACGGCCTTTACCAGTCAGTCTCACAGTGAATAGTAACCTTCTATTCCAACAAAAATGATGGTTTCCTTTCTGTTTTGTTCCAGGCTGCAGAAGTTGATCAACGAAGAAGAGAAGCTGCAGGGTTTCACAACCAAGTGCTGCAAGAAGACCACGGCACGCCTTGTTCAGACTCTGTCCAGAGAAGGGCTGCTCAAAATTTTTACCACAACCGTTATACAAGACGGCATCAGCAGGAAGGTACCACAAAGAGTGTTAATCCATTATTGCTGTATTTGCTTGGAATTGTCAGCATTTAAAAAAAAATTGCTCTGTTTTTCTAGCTCGAAATGTTCGTTCATCCGTCTGTCCAGCCCAAGGACAAACTGGTGACGGATAGCATTGATCAGGCCCGCTTCAAAATCAGCAGCTCCTGCTCTGCTCCATGGTGAGCAACCAATTCTACTGATTGGATAGCGCGAAGTCTTCTATCCAGATGTACTGACTCTTTTCTCAACGTAGCCAGCAGAAGGTGAGCAGCGACAGCGTCCGCAGAGTGAAAACGGATGAGCCCAGCAAGAGTTTCAGGAGCTTCAGTGAAGTCAAGAAGGAATACAAGAAAGAATACAAGAAAGAAGAGGCATTCAAGCCCCCTTACAGTGTGTTAACATGCTCAAAAATACATCTACACATACACATTCACATTATTTAGGATCATTTTATGGGACCTTCACACAATAAAAATTCAGCCCTGAGAAAGAGCTTCGGTTAAAGAGCGGTAGACATCAAATCCATTTTAACTGGGATGGCTGGAATTGAATCATCATGTTTCAGTGCCATTGACAGTGATAGACGTCCAATCCATTTGGACTGGGAGGGGCAGGCAGCAATCGAACTATATGGCTATCCTGTGAAGACAAACAAAAAAATCTTATGCCTGAAAAGTCACAATGTCTGACTAGAAGTGGCCACTTTTGTCTTGTTTGCGCTCGTAACATTTTTCAATATAATTCCCCAAATACAGTGGTTCCTTCTCATACGACTGCTTCGACACACAATCTTTTCGAGAGCCGACATTTGACTCGCCATTTGTTTCTACATCCGACGACATGCTCAAAATACGACGACACGATAGACCCGCAGACGGAGGCACGGAGGATTTTCTTGTGAGAGAAATCAACACAGGTTCCAAGAAGGCTAGTGCAGGTGGTGAAACAAGGAAAAACGTGACGCTTACCATTGAAATGAAGATGGAAATAATAGTAAAATATGAGAGTGGGATGCGCGTCCGTGAACTGGCGCAACAATACGGCCGTAGAATGTCGACAATCTCCACGGTCCTCCTCTGACCTCCGTTCGCCAGTCTTTTTAAGTTAAAACCCATGGGCATTATTTTGTTTTGACTAAATTCTTGTGATTTTGTCCAAAGTATGGCTTTTCCTTTGAAGTGTGATAACTAAGTCATTTATGAATATTTTTTCACTTTCAACCACTCAAAAATGTTCATTGGCATCAGACCTATCTACAAATATATGGTTTTTATTTTTCTTATTTTTTTAATGCCCCCTATGGACATTAATAGCAGTATTATTCTAATAGAAAAACTATCTAATATGTATATATACAGTATATAATAAAAGTCTTAATTTCAGTATTTCATATGACATAGTTAGAGGCTTGAATAAGTCCATAAGTCATAACAGCAATGTTTTTATGCATGCCCAGTTTTTACACAATGGCAGTTTTCTGAATCAAACTAAATTCTTGTGATTTTCCTTTGAAGTGTGATAACTAAGTCATTTATGAATATTTTTTTCACTTTCAACCACTCAAAAATGTTCCTTGGCATTAGACCTATCTACACATATATAGGTTTTATTTATTTTTTTAATGCCCCCATGGACATTTTTAGCAGTATTATTCTAATAGCAAATTAACTATGCTGTATATACAGTGGGGAGAACAAGTATTTGATACACTGCCAATGGGAAAACCCATTGGCAGTGTATCAAATACTTGTTTTCCCCACTGTATATATAAAATAGAAGTCTAATTTGAATATTTCATATTACATAGTTAGAGGCCCAAATAGGTCCATAGGTCATAACAACAAGCTTTCTTTGCAAGCAAATTCATGTATTGGCCTTTGGCACCCCCTAGTGGCTTTTGGGTGTTAAGCCTCTCAACACACAAATTTCTCTATTTCCATGTTTTTGACTCACCAAAGAAGCAATTGAATGATTAATCACGGACAATTCATTATAACACATCAGGATTACAGCATATCAAAAATTATGATTTATAATGGGAGTAAATGAGCCAGAACATGGCATTATTACAAGAATTTAGTGCGAATCTCCCCAACCTGTTTGCAATAAGTTAGAAATTGCAGCATGGTGCCATTTTGATCTTTACATGATTTTTACTATCCTGGGGAAATATTAGCTCCCTAGTGTAATTTTTCCAATGCTTTGTCTTTGATGAAACACAGAAAAAAACAAAGCCAGGAAATGGACAAACAACACCGACGGGTTAAGGTGATATTATTGTGGTAAGATCGCCAAAAAATTACCAGCTTAGTCAGGTTTTTAATCATTTATTTCATAACTTGTGCAACACAACATGGATACTGTCCACAATGTCTGAACAAAGTGAAAGTAAAAAGTCCCTCTCTCATTCTGTCAAGTCAGCCACACGGTGCGCTCAGTTACACAACGCTGAACACATCCGGCACATTAGAACCCGATTCGTTGCATTATTATAGGTAGTATTATTACTATTATAACATTATTATTCCAATTTTTATTAATATTATCTGTTTACTCTACAGTATGTAATTGCTATTTGCAATAGTACCAGCAGCATTCATTAAGGATTCAGTGTAGGTTTTCGGGCTGTGGAACGAATTAATGGAATTATAATGTATTCTTATGGGAAAATCCTGCTCGACATATGATCATTTCTACTTCCAAACAAGGCCCTGGAATGAATTCACTTCGTATGTAGAGGTACCACTGTAGTTTTACTTGGCAACATGACACTTCTCAGGAATGTCTATCATGTATGGACCCACAAAAAAATCTCAGGAACCCATACCTGAAAATTAACAGAAAATCTGCCAGCCTGAGGACAAGCACCCACTTTAGTTTTGCTAGAACTTGTGACATTTTTCAAAATAATTCGGTTCCCAAACAGCTTCACTTAGCAACATGAAATTTTGAAGATGTGTCTCCCAACTATGGACCCACACAAAATGTCCTGAACCCTTGACTGAAAGGCAATAGAAAGTCTGCCATTGTAAGTAGAATTGGTGACTTTTGGCTTGCTAGCGCCTTTAGCGTTTTTCAAATGAATTCAGTCCCCAAACACAGTTTCACTTCGCGCCGTGAAATTTTGTAGGTGTCATGTGTGGAACAACAACAAAAATCTCAGGACCCTTGCCCGAAAGGTAACAAAGTCAGCCATTATGAGTAAAATTGACTTTTGGCTTGCTAACGCCTTTAGCATTTTTCAAAAGAATTCAGTCCCCAAACACAGTTTCACTTCGCGCCGTGAAATTTTGTAGGTGTCATGTGTGGAACTACAAAAAAAATCTAGGACCCTTGCCCGAAAGGTAACAGAAAGATTGCCATTGTGAGTGTAATTGGTGACTTATGGGTTGCTAGCGCCTATAGGTTTTTGTTTGTTTGTATTTTAAATCCGACCCCAATTTCACTCAGCAACATGAAATTGTGTGTCAGTCATGTATGGACCCCCAAAAAAATCTCTGAATCCTTGCCTTGAAAGGCAATAGAAAGTCTGCCATTGTAAGTAGAATTGGTGACTTTTGGCTTGCTAGCGCCTTGAACATTTTTCAAAAGAATTCAGTCCCCAACCAGTTTCACTTAGCGACATGAAATTTTGTAGGCATCTCTATAATTTGTGGACCCACAAAAAAATCTCGGAACCCTTGCCTGAAACGTAATAAAAAGTTGCAACTGAACTGCAGTTATCGATTATTATAGTAGTCGATTAATCTATAAACTAGTAGCTTGTAGTGAAGATATACTTTCAAAAAAGCATTAAATGCGAATAAAAAATACATTTCTGAGTGTTTCTTTAAAAAAATGCAAAATTCCACTTTCATTTAAAAATAGATCAACATACCTGCGCTGAGCCTCAAACGGTATAATAAATAAATAAATGAGAATCTAAGTACAATAAAAGAACAATTGCCTAACTTGCATAACAAAAGTCCGCTAGCTTAAATGCTATAGAATGCTGATGTTTTTTTTTACAATCCTCTTACCAAATCGTTCAAACACAAAAATTTCCACAGAAAACGACTAGATATACCTTTGAATTATGAATGCATAATAAAAAACATTAGCTCGCGTTTTTCTAAAGAATTCAGCCCCCAAACACTGGTTCCCTTAGCAATATGACATTTTATAGGCATGTCTATCATGTATGGAAGCACAAAAAATGTCTGGGGAACGAACTAATGCCTGAAAAGTCAAAGTGCCAATCTGAGTAGAAATGGCTACTTTTGCTTAAGTGCCCTTCATTATTTTAAGTTAGATTCCAGTCCCCAAACAGTTTCACTTGGCTACGGGGAACTTGGTAGGTGCAATTACCATGAATACATCTATAAAAAGAGTAACAAGACATCACACAGGGTCTTTTTGGGTGCACTTTCAAGACTTGCTCTAAAATCGAAGATGACAATTCATCCTGAGACGGCATACCACTATTTTTCAGTTCGTGGACTTGGCAAGACGCTTGGATTCCAGCCGAAAATGCACCGCCTCCGCGTTTTGCATTCCTTCCTCTGGTATGTCACTTACGATCACCCTATGGGGCCACGGCCCACCAGGCTGACAGCCCCTCAAGTTGCTGCCGTGGTCGACAAAGAGCCACAGGACACAAAGGAAGACGATGTCCCCCAAAAGGATTTGGAAGCGGCATTGTCAGGAGATGATGATGAAACACAAACTGAAACTGCCAGTCACTCAAAATGTGATATAAAAGGTAAGAATACTCAAATGCAATATTAGGACGATGACACTTTAACCACCTTTACGCCGGTGTTCAGTTTACTCTGAAGAGGATTCGTGGAAAAGGTTCGTCCCGCCGGTTCGCACGCACAGCGATCGAGGCAGCGGTTGGGTGCTCGTGGGCGACTTGCTCCATTGCTTGCCGCTATCCATATTCATCCAGCTCATTCAGATTAACTATCAGGTGAGCAATGTACATGTAAATGTAGAAATAAATCAGAGGTGCTAAGATTTTTACTAGAGATGGAGTTCAAATACTTACTGGCTGCATTAATTTTGCATGTTTGTGTACCAAATTTGACCTCGCATTTCGTAAATCTGGTACTGAGGCTCTCTAAATGACTACTAGATCATTAATTATTTTTTTGATATGCTTGTATTATTCATTCAATGGACATCTGGCTGGATAGGTATGGAATAGATAATGGATACTTAAAATACCATGAAAATGGTTAAAGAAAACACTAAAATATTACAAGTAATATACTACAAATATTTGATAAATACAAAATGTATTAGAAAAATGGACTAGTATTGGTATAAAGAATTCCAAGGACGAATATAAATAGTTGACATGTCCAAAGCACAGATCAATTCCACTTCTTGTACCTAATCAGCTATGTTGGATGTGGTTACCTTCGCAGGTTGACGGCTTGGAAGAGTATTTAAACGACCCGGTGAAGCAACACCATCTGGTTTGGCAGCTGCCCCTCGGAATTAGAAGGAAGCTCTTTTACAAACGGTTTGTGAAATTCTGTCCCTCGGAAGTTTACAGATTGTCAATCCCTCTAAATGTCTTCTTTCCTTACCAGGAAATACGTTTTTATCTTCTTTGAGAACCTGCAGCGCTTGGTCTGCATGGGCCTGATGCAATTTGCTCCTGTGGAGAAGATGAAGGAGAAAGACCAGGTACTGTGTAAGAAATGTAGAAGCGTCTACCTTGCTTGATAATCGTGATATCAATTATAAGTATGACGGACAAGCTGAAAGTCACAACGACAACATTGGGTACCCCGAAATGCCATTTAAATGAAAGTTGTTTTTTTTTTTTTCAATAAAGTATTGCCAATGAAATAAATGCATAGGTTTTAGGAAGTGTTGATCTTACTTTAAAAAAGTAATTAATTACAGTTACGAATTACTTCTCCCAAAAAGTAATTGCCTCAGTAACTCAGTTACCTGAATGTAAGAGTAATTAGTTACTTGGCAAAGTAACTGGTGATAATTTTAATGTTTTTTTGTTCTCCCCCCCAAAAAAAACAGGTCACACAATGTGAAGTTTAAAGGGTTTTTGGGACAATTGGCCCTAGTCCAATTCTTTACCCTAAACTTAAGTAGACACAGGGGTGTTGCGGATATTGCGATAACTAGATGCTATGTGTGGAAGTCATTTAATGTTGTGAATCAACCGTTAAAGTTGTTAAAATAGCTCCCGTTATTGCATTAGTTCCGTTCTATTTTCGACATGTGTAAGTTTTAAAACTTTCATCATTTAAAGATAGATTTAAGTTAAATTTTGCCGATTTAGTTGAAGTTTAGATAAAAAGTTACTTAGGTTCGCTAGGAAGTTTTTCTACAACAGCCTTCTTGAGAACTCTACTGCTTTAAGACGGTGGCTGTTTACTGACACATCTAGTTCTTTATTATACTTGTTGCTAATGCCGCTGTGTCTGTCATTTGCATCTAGTTCTGTATATATGTGATATCTACCGAAGCATCATGTGGGCGTAGTTTGTAGGCTATCGGCTACAGTCAGGTATTATTGGAGCCACCTAGCATAGTAGCATCGTGTTTGCAACGGCGTCACACTCCCTTGCCTCCTCCCTACTCCTGCTCTGCTCTCTCGTCTCCGTGAGTCCGTCTTTTTCAGACTTTACTTGCGTCAGTCAACCAACATCGCAACGCATAGTAACGCACGCCTTTCCCGCCTCAGTAACGGTAACGGCGTTGCCAAGATGAGAAAAGTAATTAGATTACTCACTACTGAAGAAAATAACACCGTTAATAACGCCGTTATATTCTAACGCCGTTATTAACAGCACTGGTTTTAGGTGTCAAAGAAGTTAATATGTGAAGAGAACTTCTTATTTTTGCAAAAAAAAAAAGTTTGGCGCTAACAAAGGTAGTCCCCCGGGTTATGACTTACTCGACTTTCACGACTTTATGACGCCGGAGTCTCGCCCTGTGCACAAACAGTACTTAATTGTACCTAACAGTATCTTATTATTCACATTACTTTATTAACATGGCTTGTTCTGTCCTCACCAGAGGTGAGGTTGTTCAGTTTGACTGAACGCAAACAAAACAATTGTGCTTTTTGAAGCTTTTTACTTCCTTCACTTTTGACAATTTGTAAAGCTATAACACACATATGTTCACGTCTGTTCAAAACGACATGCATTTTAACAATAAAACACTTGACACAAAACAACTGGTGTTCAAACAGCCATCTAGTCTGATCAATATGTAAATTAAGAAGAATAAATTAGCCTAATTTGCTTCAGGAGGAAAAATAGAACAGCTCACCAACATCAACACCTCATCCTCACTATGAAGCAAGGTGGAGGGAGCATCATGATTCGGGGCTGTTTTGCTACCTCAGGGCCTGGACAACTTTCAATCAATAATGGAAGAATGATTTCAGAAGCTTATTAGGATGTTTTTCAGGAAAACCTGATGCTGTCTGTCAGACAGTTGAAGCTAAAAAGAGGATGGATGCTGTAACAAGACAATAATCATAAACACAGAAATAAATCAACTTCAAAATGGTTTCAAAAGAAGAAAATACGCGTTGTGGAGTGGCCAAGTCAAAGCCCAGACTTGAACCCCATTGAAATGCTGTGGCATGACCTAAAGACAGAGATTCATGCCAGACTTTCTTGGAATCTGACTGAACCAAAGCAGTTTAGTTGAGAAGAATGGGCCAAGATTAGTCCTGATCGATGTGCCAGGCTGATCTGCAATTACAGGAGGCATCTCGTTGAAGTTATTGCTGCCAAAGGGGGACACACAAATTATTAAATGTGATGGTTCACTTACTTATTTTTCCCCCTTCTGTCATTGTTTGCATACTATCCTCATTAGAATATGAAAACTTATAATTTTTTGGGTGGTTTTAGTTAAAGCAGACAGTTTTTTTCATCTGTGTGATTTTGACAAAGATCACATTTGATGATGATTTTATGCAGAAATGTGAGAAATTCCAAAAGGCTCAGATACTTTTTCATACCACTGTAAGTCACATTGAAGTATAAGTCGCATTTTTTGGGGAAATTTATTCGAGAAAACCCAAGACGTGACAAAAACAGGCTGGATAAGTGTACAGTGTGTTAATGGTTGCATGACTCATAAACAACGAACTAAAAACGTGCAGGTATGTTAATGTAATGTAACAGGCCTTGAGCACCATCTTGCGGTTGAGTGTTAAAATAACGTAAAAATATGTAATAACGTGTTAATAATTTTACACATAAGTCGCACCATGGTCAAACTATGGGGGGGGGAATAATAATAACAACAAACTGTGACTTAGTCCGAAAAATAAGGTACTTTGTTAAAGTAAAACTTGTAATCCTATGAGCAAAAAGTTCCTTATTTCTGAAAGTTCCGTACTAAATTTATGATTTTAGGGGCACAAAAAGTTGTAATTTTACAGAATAGTTATGTAATAACAAAAACTTCCAAAATTTCCTTTAGTATTTTCCAACAAAATTGTCAAAATTTTATTTAAGTCAAATTTTAACACTCAGAAAATGACATTTTAAATGATTATGAACAATAAAAGCTCATATATATCTGTGTTCCCTTTTATCTTCTGCAGCTGTTTTGTTACCTGAAGCGCTGCGCCACCATTGTAGATACCACCAACGCAGAACCGCACTATTGGCTGGTTAGCGAGCCCACCGACAGCCCCTTTGACAGACGCCGCTACACCTTCAATAGCACGGACGATGTGGACACATACTGGTTCGACCTCATGTGCGTCTGCCTCAACACGCCTCTGGGTACGTACACAAAAACAAGCACACGTTAACCTCTGAAGTGCTTTTCTTAAAAGTTAAGATTTTATTTGCGTAGGGTTGATTCGTCCTAAGCGAGGCGCCTCCGAAGACGACGCCCCGCCCTCCTTTGTGCACGAGCGAAGTGTCTTTGTGGGAATGGCTTCCTTACTCAAGTATGTGAAAGACAAAAAGTTACTTTATATAATGTATGCATATTCACCTCCCCGCCTTATTATGATGCTTGCTTGAGCCTGATTGGCCGCTTAGTGTATGCTTATGTTAGCTCATAAGCTACCATTGAGAGAAACAAATGAACCAGAGTTACTTTTAAAAATGTTTTTTTTTGCTTTGATCATTTGATCATACAGTGACATTGTCAAATTATCACTTAACAACACTTAAACTAAGGAAACAGCCTTCTGACTATTTTAGCGGCTTTAACTGCCGAGGTGGTAATACCTTCAATATGAGTTCGCATTTATACAAAATTAAGAGTAGTAACCACTGTTATGAAGTTTCACACCAGCTACAAGAGTTAACTCCAGCGTGTTTAGTGTGTCTAACGGTGGTAAAATGTGTTTTTTTAGGGCTGTCAAACGATTAAAATTTTTAATCGAGTTAATCACAGCTTAAAAATGAATTAATCGTAATTAATCGCAATTCAAACCATCTCTAAAATATGGCATATTTTTCGGTAAATTATTGTTGGAATGAAAAGATAAGACACAAGATGGACAGAAACATTCAACATACTGTACATAAGTACTGTATTTGTTTATTATAACAATAAATCCACAAGATAGCATTAGCATTATTAACATTTATGTGTATTTTGCATAGCTATTTGATTGGGAATACCAGTTCTCTTTGCATTGAGCGCTTTTCTTTTTGTGAGCATTATTTTTTTTTTTTTTTTGAGAAATAGAAATATTATTTTTGTTGTGCTTTCACTAAATGATACTGTAGCAACTTAACTGTTCTTAACTGCCCAAATGCATGATGGGAAGTTGGTCAACCATGACTGTCAGTGGTGGCTGCAAATCGTATACCTTCTCTGCATTGTATTCAAAACTGGGTGTTAAGAAAGAGATAATTTCCTGTCATTCTTCCCCATGTCGCTTGCCACAATAGTTATAAATGTTGTGGAAGAGATGCCAAAGCTACCAATAACTACTGCGGCTCCAATGAATGCCTGTGTCCACTCCACTCGCTTGTCTCCGCCTCTTAGCTCTCATTATTCCTAAAACGGCGCCATTGTAGTCTGTTCGCGGCAATGCGTGAGTGGGATGTCCGCACATACGTTAAATGCGTTATATATTTTAACGTGATTAATCTAAAAAATTAGTTACCGCCCGTTAACGCGATAATTTTGACAGCCCTAGTTTTTAGAGATTGACTTATCACTGATCGGTGGGTAGCGCAAGAGAAAAATTGTGTTTTAGTAGATACTCCAAGGTTATTTTTTAGATTTGGATTTCAGAACAAGTGACTTGGCTCAGAAACAGTCAATAATTAGTCTATTTAAGATTTGGAGGATGGGGCACGAAATGCGCTTACATATAAGAGAGCTTTGCAGACGGTGCATGCGAAAATAATATCTAGTCTGCGGCGTTACCTTTATTTACGCTCTATGGGTGTTGCTGCCAGTTTGAATTGAATTGCCGTATTGGCCCGAATATGAGACGGTGTTTTTTGCATTGAAATAACACTGAAAAAGTGGGGGTCATCTCATATTCGCGGTGTAGACATTATCCCCATTTACGACGCTAGATGGTGCCAGATATCATTGACGCGA
Source organism: Corythoichthys intestinalis (assembly GCF_030265065.1). NCBI lineage: Eukaryota > Metazoa > Chordata > Actinopteri > Syngnathiformes > Syngnathidae > Corythoichthys > Corythoichthys intestinalis. Next base: position 17,958,893 of record NC_080402.1, read on the forward strand.
TGTTCTGTCATGAGAGATCTCAGCTACTGTCAAGTTTAACCAGTTTGCATTATATTATTGCAATGTTTTTCCTTATTCAGATTTGTTTCAAGACTACAGTTACAGTTCACTTTGATGGTTAATGCAGTTATTGCCATTTTGTTGTTTTATCACAACAGATTGGTTTATTTACATTTCAAAAACCAGAAGCCATTCATTTACGAATGTGATTGCACTTTAGTTTACATATTTAAATGTTCAGATAATAAGATTTGAATGAGGCAAAATAACATGCTTTTTCTCTCAAATATATTGTTACAATCATTTGTTTCAGATGTACTGTAATTATTTTGTGCATAAAAATTAATTTGGTGTTCAAAAAGTCTTTTTTTAAACTTGAGTCTAGAAATAGAGGGGGTCGTCTTATAATCAGGGCTGTCTTATATTCGGGCCAATACGGTATTTGTTTATTTGACTAAGGAGGCGGGGGGGCAGAACTGGGCTCCGGAGGGCTCCGGCCAACTTTAACACCCTGTGTATGTATGTGCGCACCACCAGGGGCAGCTATGTGGTGAGCGACGACGGCACCACACCGGGCAACGGAAAAGGTGCGGGAGGTCTCGACTCTGAGTTCTTTGCCCATCTAAAGCGCAACTGGCTGTGGACAAACCACCTGCTGGGCGTCAAGCAGGTACGAATGCCAGCGCAGTGTTTGGCGCTTTGCTAACGAGATTTTCTTTGTTGTGATGCAAGTGTGTATTTCTGTGTTGCCTCCTAGCGCCCTGGCATGACAGCGAAAGTTGAGAAAGCCAGAGTGAGACTGAAGAGCCTGTTAAGTAAAGAGTCGATGCTGGCCGCGTTGAAAGCCGGTAAATTTGCTGTTGGTTAAACGGATGTTGTAATGCACTTTTCAGCCTTTTTAAGTTGTGACCGTGTTTTTGCAGGAGCTTCTTTGCCGCGATTCTTGACAGCCAAGAAAATGGTAGTCGCAGAAGAAAATGTGGAGGTGAGAAGTCTTTAGATGATTGTTTTATGGTTGTATTGTTAGTTGAAAATGCAAAACCTTAAAAAAAAAAAAAAAAAAAAGAAAAGGATGGATTGGATGAAAATACACGCTTCACCAAAAATTTTGAGAAAAAATATTGGACCAAAATATTACATTAGTTAAAAAAAGAAATACATGAAAATTACTGAAATCGAAAAGAATAAAAACACGAGATGGAAAAATAAACAAGTGTTATTGAAAAATCTAAATTTTTTGATGAAAAATAGCAAACAATTTAAAAAATATTAACAGTTTGAAATAATGACAAGAAATATTACATTTTAGGTGGCTAATGTGGTATATTCTATTGTTATCATAAAATCCATACACATTTAAAATGAAAAAATATGGGTTTCAAATAACACGATTTAATTTGAAAATGAAATTGACGTCAAATACAGACATTTTACCCCAAACAATTCAACGGTAGAAAAAGAAAACCTGAGTGGAAAAATACATCAGAATTAGAAAAATATACACAAATGTTGCAAAAACAAAGCAAAATGTTTGGTTTTTTTAAAATCTAGAAATTGCGCGCATTTTAGATGAAAAATAGACTGTTAGACAAAACAAAATGTTAAACAATTAACAATCCAGTACAGGTTGCCCCAGGGTTACAAACGAGTTCAGTTCCTACGCTGGCGACATGACCTAAATTTCAGCATAAATCTGAATTAACTCTTTAAGTACCCTTAAATACCCCAAAATCTCAAAATAACTATCCAAAAACATGTATAATACATCATTACAGGCATGAAAATCACTCACCTTTTGGCAAAATTCGTTGTTTTGAAGTCAAAAAGGGTGACCTACGTGAATTGTATAGATCCAAGGAGAAAGTTTATAGGGGTTAGGGGGGCGATCGTAAGTCCATGTAACTAACTAACGACATCTTTTATTGAAGTTGCTAAGCCTGTCGCGATATGCAATGAGTCCATTTATCGCAGTGTAAATAAAAATCAGGGCGGTAATTTTCAAGGCTGCGTTATATCACCGCGTGCGTGCATACATTTGTGCGTGTGTGTAGATGACATATGAGACTAAAGTTGTTGTGCCCAGATGTTTATCGGTTATCGACACGCCGTACAATTACAGTTCACACATAGAAATAAGGAAACACATCTATATTAAGCACTGTAAACGTTAGCATTGCTATATTGACACTAATGGGGAACAAAAGACGACCTACTTTAGCCGGCTATAAAACATTTGCAGTCTTCTCCAAAACGCAAACTTGTGATGAAAAGGTGACACCTCAAACATGAAAAATCGCTGGTTAACAGCATTTGCAAACGAAAAAAAATAAAATAAAAATCTCTTGGTGACACCACAAGCAATGACGAAAAGTGCTTTTTGCGGAGTGTAAAGTTGTTAGCGGTTTAGCGAACGTTCTTCCGGTGAACATTTCAAAACAAAAGCACGTCACGTTCGTCATATAAATCACGATTCCTGGAGTTAATTCTGAAGTATGTGGGATTGATACTATAATATGTAAATACTATAATACTAAAGAATTCAGATTCTACACTAAGAATAGCTTTAAAATGACACCCTTTTTAAAAAAGATGACTGACAATGAATATTATAATTTATAATACGATTATAATAATATAGTAATATACTATAATAATGCGAGATTTTTTTAAAGAATTGTTTTGAATAATGTTGGAAAGGCAAAGTCAGTGTTCTGAATCTGTTTACATTCCATTTTTTCGGACTAGTAAATGCTATCAGCTAAGCCTGCACAATATATCGTTTGAACATCTCCATTGCAATGTGCGCATGCGCAATAGTCACATCGCAGGACATGCAATTGTTTTTTTTTTTTCAACATTTCAACTTTTGTTTTACTTCATAAACGCAGCAAGTGTGCAGATCCTGTATTAAACAGTGTTATATAAATTAGGGCCGATGGCACCATGTTTCAGAGCATCGGAATTGGGTGAAAAGGATCGGGTTTTTATTTAAAAACAACATACATTCATATTTTTCTGCTTCATGGTAGTACAGCGCCACAGCATTTCACTCTCCCTCCTGCTAGGTAGAGTGAACAAACTGTTTTTCTTGGTCAACGGCAGGGGTGAAAGTGAGCGGGAACGGTCAAGAACGCAGTTCCAGTATAAGATTCAGGTCAGGAACGCAGTTCCGGTATAAGATTCAGGTCAGGAACGCAGTTCTGGTATAAAATTCAGGGCAGGAACGCTGTTCCGGTATACGGTGCTTTGAGTCTGAAAATATGACGGCAACTGTCAAAACACTATGTAAAAAAAGAAAAATACAAAGCTGCCACACATGCATTTCATCTCCAAGAAGAAAACAATCTACCAACATCACATTTACATACACAAGTGTTAACAACAAGCATAATAAAGTGCAGTGTAGAGTAATCCGTTTCCACCGATATTTATGATTAATTTTATTCCACGGACGGCATGGAGGTTTCCCCAGCTGCTGCAGTTATCAGAGTCTGATGAATCCACGCAGCAAAGCAAAACGCCTGGACTCATTTATCCGTTCAATTGGCTGTCATACTGACATGTGATCACCAGAGATAGTTAGCTCTGATTGGTTCAGACGTGCAATTTTTCTGAAACAGCAAAAAAAAAAAATAAAATAGGGCAACGCAACAGAAAATGGATCAAATCTTTAAGAGCAAGGAAAGAGCTAAGTTGGCTTATTTATCATATTTTGTTTTATTTGCTCTGATGGGGAGGTTCAGAACATCTTAGCTGTCAATGTGCACTTTGGACTTATATTTGTTAATTTGTGTTAGGCTACCTATTCATTTCCTTATGAATTAAAAAGTAAATGTTTGTGCGATCTTCAAAATATCTTCACTCTGCATAATATAAGTCATTTGTTCTTATTTTTTCTGAATGTATGTTACTTATATCTTTATTATTAAAAAACACAACAAAAAATAAATGTTTACATTATCTTCAATTTCAATAAACATCTAATGTTCAAATGAGGGAAAATAGAAATTAGGAGATGGAGGTTGGGGTTACCTGTTTTTGTTAACTTTTATTTTGCAAATCATTGAAAAAAATACAATTTTGAATGAAAATCAGTGTTTGTATGTGTTTTAGAAGTAACTGACCAAAACAGTTTTCTTTGCATTTCAGTAGTTTTGCCCCCCCCCCCCCCCCCCCCCCCAAAAAAAAAAAGAAAAAGTTTTCTTTGCATTTCAGTAGTTCACTTCGGGGAGTTCCGGCAAGAAATTCTAACCACTTTCACCCCTGGTCAACGGTGCACCTATTCCAAATAGAGCTATTGAAGTTATTTGGTGAAAAATTTCTCATTTTAATATCGCAAACACCCCACAAATCGCAATGATAGTTTTTTTCCAATATCGTTAAAAAAAAAGTAAAAAAATATTAGTCAATTAATCGTAAAAATAGTCGGCTGACTAATCGGGAGAAAATTAGTCGTTCGTGACAGCCCTACCGAAACATATTTTCTCCACACCCTTCTCACCTTTTTAACCCCTGACCCATTTTCATGCCTGATCATTGTGCTGTCCTTGCCAAGATGTTCGAGCTAAGTCCTAGCTAGACAGCGAGCCAAGCTCTGGAATTATTTAGCTGCTTGATGACATAAACTCCAGAATGAAACTTAAAAAAAAAAAAAAAGAAATTATGGCAGTTTCATCTTTAAAACAGCAATTTAAATTTGCGTTTATAACTAGCTGCTGATACAGCAATAACAATCCACACAAATGATTAGCATCGATCAGTTAGTGTCCGTACATCATCAAAAACAATCACATAAACTCGCCCCAAGTAAAACGCACAATTAACAGTACAAAAGGTGTTATATACAGGTGTTTCCTCTGTGGATGCTTCACAAGCAACAAATGTGAGCTCCTAGTTTAATCATTGCCCTCTCACTCGGCTGCACGTGTGCTCTTCTTCGTGTGCGCAAATACGTTCTTCTTCGAGTGTATATGCGCTTTTACTGCGGATGTAATAAAAGCATGCATCACAAAACAAAAGTCAACATTATTAGAAAAAAAAAATGACTGGAGACAAAATGGCGGACGAGAATTAGGCATCGTAAAGTCAAAATCACGTAAGTCGGGTACGTCGTTACCCGGGGACTACCTGTACAAAAATGTTTTGATTGTTAAAAAAAAAATCCCAAAAATATCATATGCAAACCCAAATACCCTTCACAAAGCTAAAATAAAAAATAAGGTATTATGGAAAATAGAAGTAAAATATTGTATTAAAAATACTTCCAAATGTTTCCCGAAAATTTCCATGCCAGCTCGTCCCTACAAGCCTCATTCAATCATCTGCTGTTTATGCAGAACAGAGAAGTGGAAAGAAAACACTTTCCCTGGCAATGCAAAATGAACTAAATATGCTTTGTCTTTTTTTTGTTACCAGGTGGCGATTGAGCCGGCATCTCGAAACCAGGAGGTGGTCGGAGGGAAGTGTCGGAAGCGGAAGAGACTCAAAAAGCAAGTCGTCAAAGTTCCTCGCAAGAAGAAAAAAGGTAGGACAAAAAAACAGTAGGTAAAATGCACCAGTATTAGACAAAATACAGTGGTACCTCTACCTACGACATTACCGTATTGGCCCGAATATAAGACGGCCCTGATTATAAGACGACCCCCTTTTTCAAGACTCAAGTTTGAAAAAAGACTTTTTGAACACCAAATTCATTTTTATACAGAAAATAATTACAGTAGATCTGAAACAAATGATTATAACAATATATTTGAGAGAAAAAGCATGTTATTTTGCCTCATTCAAATCTTAATGTCTGAACATTTAAATATGTAAACTAAAGTGCAATCACATTTGTAAATGAATGGCTTCTGGTTTTTGAAGTGTAAATAAACCAATCTATTGTGATAAAACAACAAAATTGCAATAACTGCATTAACCATCAAAGTGAAGTCTAACTGTAACTGTAGTCTTAAAACAAATCTGAATAAGGGAAAACATTACAATAACATAATGCAAACTGGTTAAACTTGAGAGTAGCTGAAATCTGTCATGACAGAACATCGCTTCAATGATATCTGGCGCCATCTAGCGTCGTGAATTGGTATAACGTCTAGACCGCGAATATAAGACGACCCCCACTTTTTCAGGCTTATTTCAATTCAAAAAACACCGTCTTATATTCGGGCCAATAGACCCTACTCACCAACGTCACAGAATGACGTGTCGCTGTATCCGGCCGCCATATTGTCCGTCATTGTTTATCCGTATTCTCAATGGTTTCAATTTGTCGTGCAATTTATAGTGCAATTCATGGAAGCCCCGGTGCTTTCAGACTCATTGGATTCGTTGCATAAAAGGCGTTATGTGAAAAAGCTTCAGTCTATCCATTCGCCAGATCCATATTTGATGCCTAAATCGATATTTTTCGACCCGCTGTCTTCGCCCTCTCTGCCTGACATCTGCTACCCTGGTATCTACAACTATCTTGTCCACACAAAATCAGCCTATTCTCACGAAAGTTTGAAAAACTTTAAGAACAGCACTCTAAGCAACATTACCCCGTGTGACCCTTTACTTCCAATTTTCTAAAATGGCGACAATCAATAAAAAAAAAAAAGTTGACTGCGATGGCCGACGCTTCAAGGATAGGTGGATATTGGACTATTTCTTCAATAAAACACGCAACAACTGTGTCTGCCTAATTTGCAAAGAGACAGTAGCTGTTTTCAAAGAGTTCGATGTGACGCGATAATGATATTACCGAACAAGACACGCTGACATGTACGACAACATTACAGGGAAGATACGCAGCGAGAAATTATGGCAACTTGAAGCTAGTTTAATTTCACAGCAGCAGTATTTCGCAAGAGCCCGAGTGTCGAAAGAGAACGCCACAAAGACGAGACTGTTGAAATTATGAATTAAAAAATAATAATAAAGCAAATGTGACACACAGAAGGGCTTGCTAAAATTTGTTTAAATATATTGTTCTATGTAAATCAGCCAAGGTAGCCCCCCGCATTTTTACCACACCAAATCTGGCCCCCTTTGCAAAAGGTTTGGACACACCACCGCAGCAGTCCATCTCGCTCTCCTCTCCGGGTCTCTCGGAATACGGTAGAACTTCAAGTCTGTCCGTCTATCTTCTCTGTTATTGCAACCAACCGCCACACACGCCTTCACCATTTTGATTATTAATGTTAACGAGCAGAAAAACACGCCATAATAGGAGGAATTTACGTAGCGGTAATGCGTCAACACAACGAGTAGAAGGACAATATGGGGCGGAGGCGTGGTTGTGACGTCATGTGAGTAGGGTCTATTGAAGTGGTGGATGTGATATATGTAAAATTAGTTCCGTGATAATGTTTGTAACTTAAAATACCCCACCGTAGAACCCAAAAAGCGCACTCCTGCTCACGACGAGGCCGACCACCGAGCGTTGAAAAAGATGACGAGGCAGCGAGTTTTCTGGACGTTGCAGGAAGACTCTCTGCTAATGCTGTGCGCCGTGGCTTCGCATCTACTCAACAGCAAGGTACCTACTTTTATGTGCCTCATTTGTGCAAACGTCCCTGAGCAAGTCCGCTCATTGTATGCGCGCTTGTGTTTGATGGTTTTCCAGTTGCGGAGGTTGTTCGTGGCCCATTGTTTAGTGCGAGACCTTCTCCAGGCCTCGTTTAATCTCTCTGAGGACAAAACGTCAGTGGCCGTCGGTCGGCGCACTCGTTATATCCTCAAGAATCCGCAAACGTTCCTCAACTACAGGTGGGTTCTCCAGCCTGATCATGATTTGGCTCCTACATATGTTGTTTATTCTTTTTTGTGGTTAAGCCAAGTTTCTAGAATTAATGTTTTGTTTGATGGGAAATTATTACTTCTCGTTATATCAAAAAGTATATTCATCATGTACAAATACTAGATTAAAACACGTAACAGAGTGAACAATAACAGATGGGACATATTGTGCTAAAGTTAGCCCTCAGCCTAGCTTTGCTAGCATAATAGCTAACATGGTTTTAGATGCTTGATGAAAGCATTATTTTACAAAAAAAACTTTTGAAATGATTCAATTTCTTTGATATATGGCTTTAACAGATTGGACAAGGTATGATCAGCCACACTGAGCGTACGTCATAAAACTGCAAAATCTGATTTAAAATAAATGTAAATTTTTTTAAAATTCAAATGAAATTACTTACCACAGTTTTTCCTGCCACTGGTGTGATGTTATTGCAGAACAGTGATGTCCTTTAAAATATGGGGAATTTTCTTTAAAGGACACTAACACACCAGAGTGGACAGTGACACTGGCGTCGAACAGAAAACTTTTTTAAAAATGAAATATTTTAATTTAAAAACAAGACATGATGAATGGGACAATAAAATCATAACATTTATTTTGGAATTTTTCCTTCTTGTAATATTTTTATAGGTCTTTGAATGAAACACACTGGGGACATGGAAAAATACCATAACCTTTTACAAGAAATAAATTTATAAAATAGAATTTAGGAGCTTGTACCCTTGAATTTATAATGGACTACAATTAATTATACACACAAAAATAAGTTGACTGAGTATTTGTCCAACTTTAGTGAAAGTACAACTTAATTTATACTGGGGACACAAATGGCACCCTATAAAAATGACACTAGTATATTATGATAGTAGTAAAAAATGTTCGAGACAATAATCTGTCATTCTGCCCTTAGATCATCCTCCTCCATACATTTGTCTGTCCCCCCCGCTCGCCGCCGCGTTCAGCCGCTCGGCTCCCCGGCTTTGGAATTCACTCCCACCCGACCTCAGGAACACAGATTCCCTCCCCCTTTTTCAATCAAAACTCAAAACTCACCTGTTCAGACTAGCCTATCCACAATAACCACCAAGTTCTGGTCTTTTTAACTGTCCTCATATCTCTTTTAGTATTTTAAAGTTCCTTAAACGTTCTATACTTTTCTCACTTTTAATATGTTTAAATGTTTTAAATGATTGTACGCCGACCTTGAGTGCCAGAAAGGCGCCTTCAAATAAAATGTATTATTATTTATTACTATTCTTATTCTTCCTACAGTTAAGATTAAAAATGCACATTGCAAAATCACAAAAATAAAACAAACACATGAAAATATCATGAAAGAATGCTATTATTTGGTGTATTTTAGTAGTTTTGTGTTTTTTTTTTTTCTGCCAAGATTGACAAAGTACTACTCACAAAAACACTAAGCTATCCTAAAAATACTTGAAATAATAAAAAGTTGGGAAAATACAAAAATATTTCTCCTTCTGTCATTGTTTGCATACTATCCTCATTAAAATATGAAAACTTATAAATGTTTGGGTGGTTTTAAAGCAGACTGTTTTTTTCATCTGTGTGATTTTGACAAAGATCAGATTACATTTGATGGGGATTTTATGCAGAAATGTGAGATATTCCAAAAGGTTCAGATGCTTTTACGTACCACTGTATCATTAAACAAAAATCTGAAAATAATTACAACAGAAGACTAAACATTTCAAGTAAAAACAAACATATTGAAATAATAACTGTCAAGAAATACTCGTGTTAAAGCAACACTAAGTAACACTTTTACCTTTATAAAATATTTTCATAACATTTGTGATGATATGTCGACTGACAACTAGTTGAATGACACCTCTTTAATATATTGAAGGGATCCATATCATTTCACCGGCACTAATTAACTTTGAGGAGGGTGGCAGGAACCCTGCCAGGCTGCCACACAAAAAAACTACAAATGTGGTGACTGTTTTATGGCATACTTCACTTCCATCTTTCCCTATACATAATAAAGATGAAATTCAATGCGAACGCTTTTGCGCAAAATCTTCAAAGATGGCAGAGCAACAAAAGAGACAAAAAGTTTTGTCTGAGAAGGGGAAAAAAAGCCCAGCTTTCACTCGCTGGTGTGACGTCAGCACTGACGAGTTCGGGTCGGGTGGGAATGGGGTAGCCACACTAAGCCACACGGTTGTTAACCGTCATATGCTATTGTTTAGCCACAACTGGATTCATTGCCTTACCACTGGAAACAGAAATGTTGTTTAATCCATCTGCAGGCGACCGGGAGAATAATTTTTGATTGTCTGAATATTTTACGACACTTTGCGGGTGTGCGCTGGTCCTCATGGGAAACGCAGTACTTCCTTCAGGCAAAACAGTACCGCTTTTGTCCACTGGTGTCGCTAAAATCTACCAAAACTGAAAAACTACCAAGTGTTTCTTCAAACAAAAATCTGAAAATAATTACAACTTAAAACTAAAATTTTCAAGTAAAAGCAAACATTATATTTAAATAACAACTGTCAAGAAATACTCGTATTAATTTAAACATTGAAATTACAAAAATATAATCATCGAACCATAAAATGGAAAAAAAAAAAATTGTTATTGAATCTGAAAAAATATACTACAAAAATATTCAATGACTACCATGCAAATTCATTCCAAAAGCAGAAAAAAACATCTCTATTTGACAAAGGCAAGGAAATATTTAATAAATAAAAGAAATTAAATCCACATTAAATTGCTTTGTTTGTCTTGTATACTTAAGGTGATCTCGTGCTATTTTGTTGCGCAGAACCTGTTTGGCTGAAATCTACCAGGACAAAGATCTGCTGAACCAGCTTCAGGAAAACAAACCTGTCAATCCTAATGATGCAGATGTACGTTTTTCCTTTCACGCTGTTCTATTTCCAGACACATAGTAGTAATTTACATCTTACCTTCAGGATTGCGCCAAATCATTCAATGAGTACGTCAAGCTCCTCAGAAACAAGTTCAGCTCGGTCATCAATGCCGACGATGTAAAACTGCCCGCAACTAAACAGCAACTCTTCTCGCAGTAAGTAAAAAGACAGACATGTAACTGGGAATGATTAAAGTGTTGGTAGGGGTTCATATTCATTGTGTTTCTGCAGGTTTAAAGTATGCACAATACAGAGCGACCAGCAGATTCCCTCCAGAGACGACCTGACTTGGTATAAATTTTATCACATTTCTTTTTCCGTTGGGGGGAATGAACATTTTCATACTCTTTGCCCATTGCAGCACAACGGACATCCATAAGTTAGTGTTGTTCAACCTCATTCAAAGTACGCTAGCCATGACCAACTATCAGATGAAGTCTTCAAGATCCTTTCAGGTACTGTTTTCTTACAAATCTACCACTTGATTCTTAATTGAGATATATTTTTTTCGCAATGCTGACTTTCTCTCTATCAGACTTTCCAAATTTATAGTCAGTACCCGCAAGAGCTACTGTGCCAGGTGTTCATCCAGTGCCGCAAACGTCACATGGTCAACCGGCGCCGCGTTCATCAATCCACGGGACCCAAGAAAAACCGAGCGCTGCCCATCTTGCCCATGTCCTTCCAGCTTTCTCAGTCCTACTACAGGTAGGTTTTGACATTGTCTGTCATAGTGCTGTTTATTATGGGGAAGAAAAAGGCCCTTTCATATCATGAGAACAATATGCCTCGAGAGAACAATTTTGTAGTTATTTAGAGGAAAAGTTGTACAATGATTATGACAGTTTCATGACAGCTCATTGTATTTTTGTATTGACATTAACCCATTCAGGGACAGTGGTCCCAAACGTGGACAGTTTTTCAAAAGTTACTTTTTAAAACAATGTAATAAATACACTTAACACTAGAGTTGTGCGATAATATTGACCGATAACAGCATTCAAAAATAATATCGGAAAATATCGGTATCAATTTTACGCCAGTATGTATGCTGGGTTAGGGTTAAGTTACAGTTTAAGGTGACATCTAAATGTTTCTAAACTAAGATTCTTGGGATTTGTTAAATGAGGGAAAGACCCTTATCACTCATGGTGCTCAAATAAAATGAACAATAATGAATTATAAACTATTCACTAGGGCTGGGAAAAATTATAATCTGGCGATATAGGGCGATCCTTGATGTCACGATCAGAGTGTTGTTACTTTATGAGTATCGATACTCAGGCCACAGGACAGATCATTTTCTCCAGGGTATTTTGCCGACTATTTTTATACCTGTCCACACTTACGTTTAAGGTAATACTCTTTCAGTTTTTGACATTTTCAAGCAGGTGTCTTGCCACATTTTGTTGTTGACAGGTTATTTTCATGGCGTTTTCCTCACACGCTGTGCACCGACACATTCCGCTTTTTGAGGAGTTTACTTAACAACGGTTCGGGCGACGAGAGGCCTGCAGTCTCCTACTTCCACGAGACAGAAAACCGTGTGGAGAGTGGCGAGGAAGCACCGGAAAGGCCCCTACCTGTAGTAACCGAGGAAGCCGAAGGCAGCCCAAACTCTGGTTCGGAACCTTCGGGGATGATGCGCTACCCTCTGGACTCTCCTGGAGGAGCCTGCATGGTGTCGCTGACGCTGATGAGTTTAGGACTGCTGTCTGTACATTTGTCCATCCCTAAGAAGATGGTGGTGGTGGACAGCAACCTGGTGGACACTGATGTCAAGAGGTACGTCCTTCATTTTCTGTTCCTTGATCTGGAGGACATTATACATCCCGCCCTTCATATTTTCAATAATCCACATACAAATAACAAAACATGCATATTCTGAATAGATTTATTATCGTGAGATCAAATCTACGAGAAAAGAAGGCTTAAAATATTTTTAAAGGGAACCTCGGACTTAAAGACTTGTAGGCTCAAATAAGCCACAGTTGTTTAGTTTTACTAAAATATGTAACCTGAAACACATTATTGCCATTGGTTTAAAGATCTATAATGTTTAGTACATGTTTTGACCTAGAGTGGTGCCATGTTTTACGCATGCAATGCATGCTGGGGGTGATGACGCAGTTGGGCTGGACTGAGAGAATAGCTGTGCTAGCTAGCAAGCCAAGCTAGTATGACGACTGGCGTGATTTTGTCACAGTCTGCTGTTGGTCACATTGTTTTGTTACAGAGCTGTGGGATGAGTCCCCAACATCTATCCTGCATCCAATTCCAGCTCATCAGCAGTGTCCTTAAACCGATCCTAGGTGGCTTGTCGAGATATTGACTTGCTGCCATTTGACAATTTGTGTATCCCATCATTGCTAGTTGCATCATTGCCTTGTTTTTTCATTTGTCTGCCTCTCATTGATTGATCGTTTTTTTGTGTGTGTGTGTGCAAAAAACTCTTTTACGCAATCCCTATTTTATTGTTGTCTGCTTGCTGTCTGAAGTAAGCCGTGTTTTCTAATTCTTTGGTCAAGCCAGCCGCACATTCTTTTCAGTTGCGTTTCTCTTTCAGCTTTTACCGCACAGGCGGACAACGCATACGAGTTCTGATTGCTTTATAAGGAAAATCATGACTAACGCTACATGGTAGTATAGTCCTTTGGTCTACACGCTCGTCCATCGCATGGGAAACGTGGGGCTGGAGACCTTCATTTAATTGCTTTTGCTGCTCATTTTGTGAAATATCGACAGTGCTGTCCTGCTCACCACTTTTTCGCTCGGGTTCAAATTGGAAGGGCAGAACGGACGACATGTTTATGTAGCTAACGAGTGACACTGTGGAAGTATGGCAACGCTGCCCAGTGACGTCACTGCATTGCATCGTAAACAACAATGGCGACTCACTAGTTAAACTACCGTAATTTCCCGAATATAACGCACACTTTTTTCCCCCGAAATCAACTTGTAAAATCATGGTGCGCATTATAAACGGGTACATAGATGGAGACAGAAATATATATATATATATATATATATATATATATATATGTATAAAAATTTTATTGACACGGCCATGTTGTGTTGAAGTAACTTATGCGGCGATTCGTTGCCGACCATTACGGTACGCGACATCACCAATTTGTTCCGGTAATACTTCACTCTGATCAGCCAAATGATTTCGTCTGTGTTAAAGTCTGCTTTTTTCACTCTTCATAAAGCACAGAATTTAGTTTCTTGAACTCATTTGAGTCGACGTTTATTGCAGCTCCGCAACTCAGACCATAACAAACGTAACAACAGAGACTTCCTGTGTCTGTTAACTATATCTGTCCCTCGGGAAACTCAAACCCAAATAACAATAGTTCCTATTGCTACTGTCGCGTCGACAGCGATGAGCTCTCTCGGATTTCCGAATTACGCTCTCACTTTCATTTTACTGTATCATTTAGGGCTGTCAAACAATTAAAATTTTTAATCGGGTTAATTACAGCATAAAAATTGACTAATCGTAATTAAGCGCAATTCAAACCATCTATAAAATATGCCATACTTTTCTGTAAATTATTGTTGGAATGGAAAGATAAAGACACAAGACGGATATATACATTCAACATACGGTACTAAGTACTGTATTAGTGTATTATAACAATAAATCAACAAGATGGCATTGACGTTATTAACATTCTCTTAAAGCGATCCATGGATAGAAAGACTTGTAGTTCTTAAAAGATAAATGTTAGCACAAGTTACAGAAATGTTGTATTAAAACCCCCCTTAATGTTTTCGTTTTATTAAAATTTGTAAAATTTTCAATCAAAAAACAGACTAATAGCTCGCCATTGTTGATGTCAGTAATTACACCATGCTCACTCATGGTGCTGAAAACCATAAAATCAGTTGGACCCAAGTGCCAGCAGAGGGCGCCATACACCAAAAAACAAGTAACAAGCGGACATTACACTCTGCTGTCATTTTAATCTGTTTGAGCGGAGCATGTGCGTTAATTACGTCAAATATTTTAACGTGATTAATTTAAAAAATTAATTACCACCCGTTAACGCGATAATTTTGACAGCCCTAGTATCAATCCATGGAGGAAACATTTATTCATCATGATGAAACGAGCAAGTTGTACAGCAGCCTTTAAAAGAAAAGTCACATCTGTTTTGTTTTCTCCTGGATTCTGGTAAGTTCAAGAAGTTATCAGATCATATTATTACCGTACACATTGTCAGTTTAAGGTAATGTTTTGTAACTACTAATGTGCTATGCTTGTGCTGTGTTTAACCACTCAGTAAAATAACATTTCTGTATCTGTACACGAGGTCTGTTTTCTTGTATTCTATTTATTGGTGCTAAAATTAGGGCGCGCGTTATACATATGTAAACTAATTTCCCCTAGGTTTTACAAGTAAATTTGCAGTGCGCGTTATACACAGGTGCTCCTTATATTCGGGAAATTATGGTACTTTTACACATTTTATAAAAACGAAAACATTAAGAGGGGATTTAATATTAAATGATAAAAACTCATACTA
Source organism: Corythoichthys intestinalis (assembly GCF_030265065.1). Classification (NCBI taxonomy): domain Eukaryota; kingdom Metazoa; phylum Chordata; class Actinopteri; order Syngnathiformes; family Syngnathidae; genus Corythoichthys; species Corythoichthys intestinalis. The sequence continues at coordinate 17,974,120 of NC_080402.1, forward strand.
ACATTTATCTTCTAAGAACTATATGAAATATCAGTTATTATTCGTGGAACGCGTATCTCATAACATGCAAGCAACTCTTTTACACAAATCTGGGACATTCACACTTGCGCAATTCACACTGTAAATGGTAGAGGATTAAAAAAACCAGGGCCACAGACAAAAAAAAAAAATCAAGGCAAAGATGCAACTTGCAACGAAGGGGTCAAGAATACAGACTGTCTAATGGCAACAAGTCAATATCTCAGCAAGCCGCCTAGGAGCGGTTTAAAGACACTGCTGATAAGCTGGAATTGGATGCAGGTACGACGTTGGGAACTCATCCCATATCGCTGTAACAAAACAATCTGACCAGCAGCTGAATGTGACAAAATAATACCAGGTGTCATACTAGCTTCGCTTGCTAGCTAGCACAGCTATTATCCCTGTTCATCCCAATCGCGTCATCACCCCCAGTGTGTATAAAGTGAGCATGACTTGATCTGCTTCTAAAGGGTAGCTAAATTTCTTTGGCAGATCTTGTAAGTGTCACAGTATATATCAATATATACCTGGGCTAACGTATTTTTTTTAATGTTAAAAAGTATGAGCGGCTCACAGTGTTATCTTTTTCATGGATACCAGGTCGAAATGGCTCTTTGAGTGTTAAAGGTTGCCGACCTCTGAGCTAGTTAAACTGCTAGATTCTACGGCTGAAAAAAGCTAACAGTAGTACGGATTAGCAACCATGCTACCTGAAACCTTGATTATGCCAAAAATTGTAAAACTTTAAGAAATCGTACAATAGAAATATTACCATTGATATGAGCTAATCAAGCCTTTGGTAGTTCATTAGTTGATAAATATAGATTAAAACAAACCGGAAAATGAAGGCAGTTTTTTCTTTTTTTTTAATTTGAAGACAAAATGTCCTCCAATTTGTTCTTTTATTGGCATCTTGTATGGCTGTGTTTGGTTTTCAGCATGGCGACATTAGAAGAAGAGGATGACGAGGACGATGACGTTGCCGGCGGGGTGTGCGAGGGCAAAAAAAAACGGCAAGTCACAGCTCACCAGGCATCGCACACCAAGTACCTGTTGATGAAAGGATTTTGCTTTCCCGGCATCGGTGCGTTAACATTTAATGTTTAGCAGCGTCAGTAAATTGAAAGTTGTTAATATCGAATGTGCCTTGCAGTCAAACTCCGCAACCTGAGCACCAATGAAAACATCGTAGTGGAGTCGTGCGGGATCATGATGCGGTTGCGACAAACTCCGGGTCACGGCTTTCTGAAGGACGCCGCCCACCTGGAATTGTCCAAAACAGGCCCGTCCCTGCTGCCGTCCGTCCTGACCCGGTGCATCCAGAATGTTCCGTTGACTCCGGCCCAGCGTTCCGGGTACTCACCTGAAGACCTGCAGGCGAGCGCCCAGCTGAGAAAGAGCCTGGATGAAGCCGGAGAGATGGGAGTGGACCAGACAGACTTGTTCCAGCAGCTCGCTCACCTCCGTTTGCCGATATCTGGACGAAGCAGGAGCTTAGTGCAGTACCTCGGGGTAAGTTGGGTCCATCCAAACGGTTTCACTTCCAAACATAGAAAATTGTCAAGGCTGATGACATGGTTTGAACTTAAAACAGGTTTACAGTGGGGAAAATAAGTATTTAGTCAACCACTAATTGTGCAATTCCTCCCACTTGAAAATATTATAGAGGCCTGTAATTGTCAACATGGGTAAACCTCAACCATGAGAGACAGAATGTGGAAAAAACCCGAGAAAATCACATTGTTTGATTTTTAAAGAATTTATTTGCAAATCATGGTGGAAAATAAGTATTTGGTCAATACCAAAAGTTCATCTCAATACTTTGTTATGTACCCTTTGTTGACAATGGCGGAGGCCAAACGTTTTTTTTTTTAACTCTTCACAAGCTTTTCACACACTATTGCTGGTATTTTGGCCCATTCCTCCATGCATATCTCCTCTAAAGCAGTGATGTTTTGGGGCTGTCGTTGGGCAACACTGACTTTCAACTTCCTCCACAGATTTTCTATGGGGTTGAGATCTGGAGACTGGCTAGGCCACTCCAGGACCTTGAAATGCTTCTTACGAAGCCACTCCTTTGTTGCCCTGGCTGTGTGTTTGGGATCATTTTCATGCTGAAAGACCCAGCCATGTCTCATCTTCAATGCCCTTGCTGATGGAAGGAGATTTTCACTCGAAATCTCTCGATACATGGCCCCATTCATTCTTTCCTTTACACAGATCAGTTGTCCTGGTCCCTTTGCAAAAAAACAGCCCCAAAGCATAATGTTTCCACCCCCATGCTTCACAGTGGGTGGCTTCACTTCAGATGCAATTCAGTATTCTTTCTCCTCCAAACACGAGAACCTGTGTTTCTACCAAAAAGTTCTATTTTGGTTTCATCTGACTGTAACACATTCTCCCAGTCCTCTTCTGGATCATCCAAATGCTCTCTAGTGAACCGCAGACGGGCCTGGATGTGTACTGGCTTCAGCAGGGGCACACATCTGGCAGTGCAGGATTTGAGTCCCTGGTGGCGCATTGAATTACTGATAGTATCCTTTGTTACTGTGGTCCCAGCTCTCTGTAGGTCATTCACTAGGTCCCCCCGTTTAGTTCTGGGATTTTTGCTCACATTTCTTGTTATCATTTTGACGCCATGGGGTGAGATCTTGCATGGAGCCCAAGATCGATGGAGATTATCAGTGGTCTTGTATGTCTTCCATTTTCTAATAATTGCTCCCACATTTGATTTCTTTACACGAAGCGTTTTACCTATTGCAGATTCAGTCTTCCTAGCCTGGTGCAGGTTTTGTCTCTGGTGTCCTTCGACAGCTCTTTGGTCTTGGCCATAGTGGAGTTTGGAGTGTGACTGACTGAGATTGTGGACAGGTGTCTTTTATACCGATAATGAGTTAAAACAGGTGCCATTAATACAGGTAACGAGTGGAGCCTCGTTAGACCTTTTTAGAAGTTAGACCTCTTTGACAGCCAGAAATCTTGCTTGTTTGTAAGTGACCAAATACTTATTTTCCACTCTAATTTGGAAATAAATTCTTTAAAAAGCAAACAATGTGATTTTTTTTTTTCCCACATTATCTCTCATGGTTGAGGTTTACCCATGTTGACAATTACAAGCCTCTCTAATCTTTTCAAGTAGGAGAACTTGCACAATTGATGGTTGATGGTTGACTAAATACTTAAAACATATTTTTGCATATGCGTCTGAGTCATATGATTTAGAGGCTCTGCCGATAGTCCCGATCCAGTACCTCAGAAATGTATTAAGGAATAAACGATTGCTGCCTCCCCTCCTAGTCAAAATGGATTGGACATTGAAATAATGGCAGTTAATGAGTTAGTGTATAAACAAAAAAATTAATACATTTTAAAAAACAAGATTTTTACTGGTTTATGATCCTCAGACAGTGACGTGATTGGGCCCGATTTCTCATCGTCATAAATGCATAGTTATGCTAGTCATTACACTTTAAAATGCTTCAGTTTTTCAGGGTTTGGACACCTGACATTCACATTGATGAATTAGAACAACATTTAATTTGAGGACTTTCAATACAAAGAGTGAAAAGCCTTTTAAGAAACAGGTAGCAGTTGGCAAAAACAGCTGGATACCACTCACTATACTTGGATACTGAGCATGGGGTTCCACAGGAATCTGAGCCGGGTTCCAAATCATTTATCATTATTTATAACCATAAATTAGAGGTTTTATGTTTGTGCCTTTCCCACGAGCTGTCCTCAGTTTCGCACGAGTTCTTGCTGCTGATTTTTGCAGGATTTACAAGAAGATGGACAGATCCTCCAGGTGGGCGGTTATGGCATCCGCTGGGTACTGACCGAACATGCAGAGCCCTGGATTCTCTCCGTCAACTCCGGGGACTGGCACCAGCCGCAGGTCCCCTCTGGTAAGAGGCGATCCCAGCACAACATCCCCTTCATTCGCAAGAGGCGGCGGCGACTCGCAGCTTTAGAAGATGACAAAACAGAAGGGGAGCCACCGAGTAAAAAATTGTTGACGGACGAGATCGTTGAAAAAGAGGAAGCGCAACCCGTGATGACAGAAGGAGAGGACCACATGGAAAAGGTTACCACGGAACGCGAGAGCGGCGAAAACGATGAAAAGAACCCTCCCCTCAAAGAGGATGAGACAGAGGACGTGGAGAAAGACAGAGAAGCTCCACCGGTGCCACAAGTGGACCCTCACGAGTAAGTTTCTCGCATTTAAAAAAAATATAAAGGCTTCCAGCTATTTCCAATGAGCATTGACAGACGAGCACATATTGTAGTGTCTACAAGGACAACACCAACTTGGTGATAATACACACTCAGCAGGAAAATAATACATTATTTTCAATTTATTATGACCACCTGGACTCCACAAAACTGTCTGTCCAAAAAAAAAAAAAAAATTTGTCCGAGAGTTTCTCATTCACTCCCAGCCATTTTCACCGGTGCAACCCCCTTCGCTCCCGGCAGTTTTACTGGATTTTGATTTGCTTTGTAAAGCCCACAGAAAATTTGATTCTATTGCTATATAAATATGAAACCCACCAAAAGAAAGATTAGACTCTCTTCTTTCAGCAGAGAAAAAAAAGTTAATTCATATGTTTTTCCATTCTTTAGAAATCAGCATTAGAAAATAGCTTAGTTGAGCAATTTTCCAATTTCTGATGAAAAAAAGGGAATTGAGCTTTTTGTGAAAGCATACATTTCAAACGTAACTTTGACTTTAACACAGCTTTTTTTTGCTTTAGTTACATCCCAAACATCTGAATGATGTTTTCCTTTTACAAAATAACATAAACAACAAGACAAATAGAGCTTTTGATAGAAAAGTAACTATTTATTTACACATAACTGAGAGATGACGCTGCTGTGGCTGCGACAGCCGGGGTAAACTTTTCCCTCATCGCCGCCTGTCTCTGCTCGGCGAGCAGCACGGACTCATCGGCATCGTCTGCTGCACTGGTGGTCCCGGTCGTTCTGCTCAGTCGTCTAGCGCCTGGCATCCCGGGCGTCCTCCCGGTTGTTCTGCTCGGTCGTCCGCTGCCTGGCATCCTGGACGTCCATTCGGTCATCTTCCGCCGGCGCCCCGGCCGTTCGTTCCGTTGAATCGGGTTGCGAGTCTTACCAAATGCGCTACTGCCCTCCAGTGGCCAGTTTTATTGCTTTAAAATGGATTTACAGCTTTGTGCTTTGGAGCTAAGTTGAATCAGAACCAAGAGATGTCTCTTGTGAAAAAAAACGTAAAAGACGTATAAATACGTCTTTGGGACTCTGAAACAATTAAAAATAGAACGTATCTATACGTTTTTGGGAGCAAATGGGTTAATAAGCCATGTAACTTGCTATGATCCAAGGTCTTGAGCAGTCGTGACTAGGGCTGCAGCTATCGAATATTTTAGTAATCGAGTATTCGACTGAAAATTAGTCGAGTAATCGGATAAAACTTTTTTTTTTTTTTTTTTTTTTTTTTTTTAAGGTAAGGAGCAGTTATAAATATACATGAGAAAACAAGATATTTCATCTAATATTGAACCATTTTCAGTCAATCAATGTCTTTATTTTCGATGTACATTGTTGAAAACAGCCAACAATTGCATCTCAGAAGTGACTAGAAAAAAAATCCTTTTACTGTTTTCACTCGAAAACTTCTAGATCTTATGAAAAAATAAATAAAAAAAACTTATTTCTTACCTAAAAATTTCCATAACGCTTGATAACACACCAGGGCTGAAGCTATCGATTATTTTAGTAGTCGATTAATCGATGGACTAGTTAGTTCAAATAATCGAGTAATCGGATAAACATGAAAGAATTAAAATACCTGAGCTTGGCCTCAAACGGTATTAAAAAACAATTAAATAAAACAAGGATCTACATATGTACAACAAAAGAACAATTGGCTAACTTACATAGCAAAAGTCCACTACCTTAAATGCTATAAAATAGTAATGTTTTTGTTTAAAAAAAAAATTGTTTTTTAAACTATGCTCTAAACAAATGGTTCAGACACATATTCCCACAAAAATTGGCTAAATATACCTCTAAACTAAATTACGAATGCATTAAAAACACTAGCTCAAACAAAAACCTAGCTTATGTTGGTCTTAACAGGGAGCAGCTGGATTTGGCCATGTAAAATGAGGCAAACTAGAGGACAGTGTATCCACCCAAATCAATAAAACTAACTGCAAACACTTTCAAAAACAACTACAACGCCACTTTAACTAAACGAATACTCGAAGCAGCAAAATTTAATTTGAATCTTTTTTTTTCTAATCGAATACTCAAGTTTATCGATTAATTGTTGTAGCACTAGTCGTGACACTGGTGTGTGGCCACCGTGTACACATATGATGTTGCTCACCGTGGTCCGCAGTGTGCTCAGGGAGCTTGTGTGTCTGCTCAGACATATGGAAAAATTAGAGGGAACATTGCTCCCAAAACACGTTTTTCGCTTGTTATCATCCCGTTACGTCATGAAAAAAGTGTTGGTTGACGAAATATTTTCGTTATCTTAATCGTTGACGAAAATAACACTGCAAAGAACCCGTGCTAGAAGTATATTACATAGTCTTTGACTTATACACTCTTTTGCAAAAAACGACTAATTCACGTCAGTGCCGTTTAAACTAAACGGCAATTTGTAAAACAGTAGCAATACAAAATAAAACATTTTTAGAATAGTCTTCAAAAAACAGTTTAAAGAAGAAAATGGATTATTTTTCCATAATAAAGTAGCTTTTTAAAAGTAGCTTTAGGGAAATGTAAAGTCGCACATAATGTTTTATATTTAAGTAGTTTTATGTATTCATTAATAGTCCTATTCTTAAAAAAAAAAATCATACAAGAATAAATTATCTGCCCTACCAGAATATTTTTATTAGTGGGATTTTTTAAAAAATTTTTTAAACAAAGTACCTGTAAATAATACTTGTCTTCAAAAATATTCAAATGTAAATTCCTATTTGCTTGTGGACAGATTTACTTCCACATTGCAGTGATCCCTTTCACGACACTTGTTGAAGAGTTATGTTCTCCTTTAAACACTTTTGTTTCTGAACATCCCACAGGGAGATGGTCAGCTTCATCAGCCGTCCATGGCGCTTGGTGGATGGGACGCTCAACCGTCAAGTGTGCAAAGGCATGCTGGAGGGTCTCCTCTACCACATCATGTCCCGTCCAGGCATCCCTGAGTGGAGGCTTCTGTCTCACTATGAGGATGTGCTGCAGCCTGTCGTGGTTCTGGATTTGGTTCAGGTGAAAACTGCAAGAAGAAAAAAATCCTTTTTCTTCAACTTGTCTTCCTCTTTTCTTACCTTTCTCTCTCTTTGTACAGTCCTTGATTGAACTGGGCTGCATAACAAAGAAAACTCTGATCAAAAAAGCCAAGCCCACCCTGTTCGGAACCCCGGTGACGCAAGAGCAGACGGAGGAGAAAGAATGCGTGTTTTATGAGCCCACAGTAAGCTGCTGCCTCAGACTCGCTCAGGTGCTGCCCAACGAACGCAACTGGAACTATTGTCACAAATAGTTTTTTAAAACTCCATAATTCCTGTAAAATTCAAATGAAATAAAGACTTCTCATATCAAATAATTTTGCATATTGAAGCTGAAATGATTACTTGAATAATTCGAGTAACTCGATTTTAAAAATTGATCAGGGCATTTTCTCCGCCTTGAGGAATCGTTTAATTTTGCCAGATCCAAGCATGATGTTTTGCCCGGACTACTTTTAATGCAGCACAACACGCTGACGTCATCTGCGTACAGGAAGGAGGGAGAGGCGGCAGATATATTTGATTTTAACCACGCATGAATATAAAGGTAATGACGAAGACGCCAACAAAAGCGAAGAGAAAAGCACCAAGAAAGAAAATCAGAAGTGTGGGAGCATTTCAAGCTGGAGACCAATGCCAACACTGTTTCATGTATTCACTGTAAGACTGCTTGCGTAACATTGCTCGCCGATGCTTTCGCACCCCTGGCTGGACCCCGAAACCGATGACCGCCCCCGATAACTGGGGCGCGCGACCTGCCCGCCTAGCTCCCGGTCCACCGAATACACGTTTACTCCGAGAGCGGATGACCGATACCCAAGACAAATTAAGTTAACGTAGCGCTAATAAATAAGATTAACATTACTGTACCTTGCTAATGTAACATTAGCCCTGCGGAGGGCTAGGTTTCTATTGATTATGACTACTGTCGATGCGTGGGTAACCTGTCTTTCATAAAAGCTTTATTTCATCTGTAAAAACACGGCGCTGTAGAGTGATGAGCGTGTAAAATAAAAAATTTATAAAGCTAACTGTCAATTTTAGCTCGGTAGTCATTGATGGATAAAACACCAAGTAGCACTGGTGCCTAATGTGCTCCAATACAGCAGGTATTTTGAACACTGCAAAAAACTCACAATCCTATCAGGACTTACAATTTAGACTAACTTAAAACTTGACTGGAACTTAAAAATAGCTTGACAGAACTATTATTTTTATCACCGATTAATGGTTTAATATTAGGGGAAATGTCTTGTTTTTTCATGTATATTTATTAATTGCTCTTTACCTACCTAAAAAAAAAATGTTTTATTTGATTAATCGATGGAATTTGGAGGAGAATACTTGATTACTAAACTATTCGATAGCTGCAGCCCTAATCGACATACCCTGGTAGGCTATGTAAAATGCCTTCTTCAGTTTGATTTTTTTTAATCACCTCCATAATTACTGCAAAATTCAAATGTAATAAAGACTTCTCATTTTAAAGAATTTTATACATCGACATACCCTGGTAGGTATGTGAAATGCCTTCTTCAGTGTGAAACCCTTCACAAGAACAAGTAAACTTTCAAGTGCGTCTGTAATATAAAATATAACTGCGAGGCAACAAAGTACCGTAATTTTCGGACTATAAGCCGCCACCCATCTAATTTGATACGAAAATGGCGATTAACCGCAGCTGTCCTCACTGTATTATGGGATACTTACACCAAAAGATTTTAACCGATAACACTTTATTAGGCAGTGGCATCATAAGACTAAGACCAAATGAACCACCATGAAGCTTTCAACCAATTGGCTGCAAAGCTTCATTGCTTCAAGAAGGTTCATTTGGCCATCACTGCTCCCTTGGATGGGTCAGTCAACCTCTGCTGCAACCTGCTGTCAACACTGTTATCGTCCAACTTGCCTCCTAGCATGCATTGCAGTGCTACAGATGTAAATAGGCATGTGCCGGTATGAGATTCAGACGGTATGATAACTAAATATCACGGTTTCATGGGATTGCAAATAATGTGTTACTTTGAGATATCTGGGTTTAGAAAAACGAAACTTTTTTTCCATTGAACAGGATTTTATTTTTCAAAACATATTAGCAAACTGTAACATAAGTCTAATGTTAAAATAAAAAAATAACTGAAACACTATTTAATAAAATTTAACTAAATGCAGTCCTTTAGACAAGCCTAAAACCACAGCCATAGCTCAACATTTTTACCATCAGAACAAAAATTGAATTATTTTTAGAGATGCACGATAATATCGGTCACCGATAATTATCGGCCGATAATGGCAATTATGACGTCACACAGATAATCCAGATAAAACGAAATTCAACCGATAATGCAATCCGATAATTATATACTTGATTTAGCCTCCAAATGTGCGCAATCAACAGTTTTGTCCAATTCTGCTAGTTTTAAGGAGGTGTTTTTACAGTATAGTAATGTGATACATGTTAGGAATGGCTTACTTTTAAAGGCATTTTTGTGCAACTTGGGTGTTTACTCTCTATGTAATTGTAGCCAAAAGTTTACCATTACACAATGTCATTGCCATTGTTTAGTTGTTGGAATTTACTACTTGTTCACGTTTGATGTGGGAAAAAAATAGCACTAAATTACATTTTTGCACAGTAACATTTGATCTTTGTATACTTTAAAATTTTACATATTTGAATAGAATTATCGGCGTGACGTTATCGGGTGGAAGGGGCAGGTAATTATCGGTTATCGATATCGGTTGAAAAATGTATTATCGTGCATCACTATTTTCCATAAAAAGCACGTGTGAACGACTTGTATTTACATTATACACTCTTTCTAAACACAGTTGCCAGAGAGGAGAAAAAACATGTTTTACCTACACTAGACACACTGAACACGTTGGTATTACTAACCTTTAATTTTGTATAAATGCAAAATCATATTGGAAGTACCAACTCCTCGCCAGCCTCCCTCTGCAAACATGTTTTACATGTCAGTTGGCCTTCCTCTAAACTGCGGCCGTCTGTAACTTTTCTATAGCCGAAGTATTCCCATACCAGCGATTTCGTTTTCTTCAATGGGGGAAAAAGTTCAGGAGTTTCACCTCCTCCAGCCATCGTGTAGCACAGCTGACTCATTTTTGGGACATAAAAAATAGCCAATACCTTAGCGATGGTATGACTGAAATTTTTTGCGGTTTTGAAACCTTGATGTTTTCATACCACTGTATACCTTGAAACCGGTAATCGGCACATGCCTATAAATAACTATCAAAATTCATGTTTTGTGCTAATTATTTCTTCAGTTTCTCTTCCAGTTGTTTCATGAATTGCTAGTTTTGTATTTGGTTACACTTTATTTGACAGCGGCGCCATAAGACTGTAATAAGACCATCATAATTATGACATGACACTGCAATGAGCATTAAGAATGCTTATGACAGATAGCATTTTGTGTCATTTGGCAAATTGTCTCACTTTTGAATGGATGTAAATGATTGAGTTGGACCTAAATAGTCAGTGACATAATTTGCCAGATGACACTTAAGACATCTGTCATAAGCATTCATTAATGCCCATGACTGTCTTATTGCAGTGTTATGACGCCGCTGTCAAAAAAAGCGTTGACTATTAACCAAATAATTCAACAAATAAATTGCAGAGTTCAAAATGAGGGGAAAAAAGTAGCGGCCTATAGTCCGAAAATTAGGGTACTAAAATATTCTATAGCTACAGCCCTAATCGACATACTCTGCTAGCATATGTGAAATGCCTTCAGTTTGAATAGGTCTGTTTTTTTAAACTCCATAACTACTGCAAAATTCAAACGTAATAAAGACTTAGAAGAAATGTCTTCTTCAGTTTCAAACCCTTTACAAAAACAAGCAAACTTTCAAATCCGTCTAATATAACTGCGAGGCAATAAAGTAACTTCCCATTGACTGCCATTAAAAAAATGCAAGAAAAAGATGCTTTTTAGCTCTGTCAGTTTAATTCACAATTTCACAAACACTCTCAATTCACTTTTCACATGAAGCTGATGGCGGACCATGATCAATTTCATTAATCACAAAAAAACAGGTGAAAAACTACTAGCTGGATTTCTCTCAATTTGCCATTGAAGTTCGACAAGTTTAGGCTCCGTACACTCTCAAGGGGTTGTCGTGACTACACGGATTGAATGGCAAACAACCAAAAAAAGTCATACAGCAAGTTCTAAATTTGTAAATGACTTGAGTTTGAGGCTTATCAAAAGCTTACACTGACACAAAACAATATTTTGTTGGTCTTGAAGAATAGAAGTGTTTTTGAAACAAGTCATAGCTGTCAATCTTGCAGAATAGCTTTTTTCTTAAATGTGGCTGTCAAATGAATCACGTTAAGAGGATGCTAAACAGAAAATGGGAAAATGAAAACATGTGAGCAATTTTTTTAAGCTTGTGTCTCGCTCGTCGACGTCTTTCTCTGAGAAAGCGCCAGTTCCTTGACTTGCGGTGTCAAAAGTTTGAACTGCTCAAAAATACTTGACGTCTCCTCATCCTGTTCCTTGGTTTCGTTCTTCACTTCTTCCTGCTTCCGTCCCTGATTCTGGCTCATAAGTTGCTTCACAACCAGGCTCTGATAAACGCTAAGTAGCTGATGCTTCTCTGCAGGTATGCGCCCCATGAGGGTACCGATAATATGAGGAACGCATCGTCCCGGGGCGTGCAGGATGCAGTGGGTGCTGTCCTGAAACAGCAACACACTAGTCAGGTGGAGGACCAAAGCGGGGTCTTCGGTCTCTTTCAGCTGTTCAGTCAGCGTCTGCCGGTGCAGCAGGAAGGCCTGTCTCTCCTTTTTCTTGTCGGACTTCTTCATCAAGAAGCCGCACGCCTCCGCCGAGGTCTCAAAGTTTTCCAGAAATTCGTTGATCGTTTTACCGTTCAGACAGTTGTGCAGTTTCATCAGAGGCGTTTTGGTGTCGTCTGACACTTTGCCTAGTATCTTCAAGCGGACCTCATTGGTTATGGTGGCGGGGTTCTCGACGGACATCATCAGGTCGGCGGCTAGGAAATTGACGAGGATGTTGGTTACATCGGTGCCGACTGTTTTTAAAACATGCTTGGCAATGATGACCTGGGTTTCTTCTGAGAAAAACTTGGTGCCTTTCTCAAACAGCCTGATGTTGTTGTAGAGGTTAGTGATTTCTTCCTGCAGGTCCTTCACTGACTTTTTGTTAGCGCCTGAGAGAGGGCAGGTGGTGGACATGAACAAAGTCCGCATCGCTTCCTGGTAGGCTTTAGTCAAAGGCCGCATTAACTCCTCTGCCAACTCGGAGAAAACTTCTTGCGGACCGTCGTTCAGCTTGTCCTCCAGTACGACGACTATTTCTTCCTGAGTCATAAACGGAGCTTCCTCCTTCTTAGAACGAGGTCCGCTTTCTTCGTCGTCTTCGTCTTTCCTCCCTTTCTTCTTAGTTTTACGAATTTTGATCTCTCTGGCGTTGCTCCCCCCGCTCGATTTAACGTTCCCGCTGCTCTCTGTGGCTTTTTTCTTGCGATCTTCTCTTTTGTCCTTTCTGGACAATCCAGCGTTTTCAGCAACCATGGCGGACTGCTTCAGATCCTCTTCAGTTATCAGCAACACTGGATTATTTTTGAACTCATTTTGCGCTTTCTGTTGTATGGAACTGTCAAATAGCGCCAGGCAGTCGCTGATCCATTTTTCACTGCAGACAATTGTGCCTCCCAGGACTCTGGCAGCCGAGTCAGTGTTGGTATTCCTCATGGCCTGGCTGATCAACATGCCCACGTCTTCATCCGACAGGCAGCTCGGCAAAATGGCCTGTATGTCGGTCCACGTGGCGGAGCTGATGGCTTCTTCTATAGAGGCCTCCACCTGGTCAACCAGAGCCTGGCCCACGCAAGCCGCTTTGAGGAAAAGTAGCTTGTTGCCCTTAAAGCGCTTCTTTATGTAGCTGCTGGGCTCTGGGATTCCCAGTCGGATCAACGAGTCAAATTCTAAATATCCGTTCTGTCGGAGGAAGGAATCCACCCAAGTGTTCTGTGTTTTGGAGTAAATGTCGGGGATGTAAACAGCATTGTCCTGTCGCCCTCCCACAACAGTTCCTCTAAGGCGGCCGGTGTTCACCAGCTCCTCCAGAACAGAATACAGGAGATGCTCGTGAAGTCCAAAAGCACCGATCATTCCGCTGACAGGTGTCGGACGAGTGACTGCACTGAACAGTCCTCTTATCTTGGCTGTGTGACGGGAGACAAATGCGGGAGTGAATATGACCCCTCGACTGTACTGATCCAGTTCTCCCTGGATCACCTTCCCGAGACGCTTGGAGAGCGCCTCATTTAGGAAATCGCCTGGTAGATCGTAACTCTTGCACAGGTCTGCAATGCTGATCGCGCCGGCTTCCTGCAACCGGTCATTGACTTCCTCGGCCAAACGGTTCAGATAAGTGTCGTCGATAAGTTGCCCAAGCACGAGCTGGATACTTTTGTCAGATTTTGCAATTTCATTTGCTCTACATTCAACATCCACCCAATTGACATTGATAATCTGCTGGAGTTCCAGAATATTTACTCGCCCTCCGTGACGGTAAAGTTCATCTCGAATTTCTCTACTAATCTGTGCAGGGGTGACGTATTCCTTCCCATCGAGCGTGTACACCACTTCCAGTTTACTGTCTTGAATAAGTTTGGTAATTATTTCAATGCAATCCCTCTCTGATAACCTTTGAGCAGTGTCGGCAAACTGTGCTTTCTGGAAATCAGCTGCAAGACGTCGGATTTCTTCCCATTCACTTGCCATGATTGCGTTGTGTGTTGCAAGATATTCACACTGGGTCACTAGCAAACGAGGAAAGAGAAAAACGTATTAACGACACGTCAACATAACACCCTCGCAAAGAAGTAGGAGCTTCACATTCATAGAGCGAGATCATACCCTTTCACGTGTCAGCTCCGTATGGTGGCCCCCAGAAAATCCACTCCAAAAATGTATAAACTCGTTGGTACAACCTATAATTGGTCACGTATGAACTAGTTTTACGAGTAGTAAAACATAAGAAACAGCAGCAAAAGCAAGTGCGTCCCTCTTTCCACCGTTATCAACTTGCAGGGAACATGGCGCTGGAGGCGGTTCCTGCTGACGTCATTATGACGCGACGAGGTCGGTTGTCAACAACATCGGACTTGTATATACGTGTTGAATAGTGGGAATTTTCACTGAATATATCGTTAGTATGTTGTGTTGATGTAGTAATTTGTAACTCCAGTTTGAGACATTTACAATTCAATTCTATTATGTATTTCCGTGACTTTGTTTGCAATAAATCTTGTCAAAGGGGCGAGGCACGCTGGAGGCGTCATCGTGACGCGACGAGTTCAGTTGTCAACAACGTCTGACTTGTTGTAAATTTATCTAGTTTCACGAAAAAAAAATGTTTTATATGGTATCTCTGTATTAGAGTCATCGCATGACCTAGCCATCAACACAATAATAATTCTTGGGAAATGTTTCATAAGAATATTTCAAATCTATTCCAAATTTTAATATTTTTCACAAAGAATTATGTCATTTTTCTTTGAAATATATGAAAGGGAAAAATTCTTTGAAACTGTGAAATTGTTGTGGAGCTTGACTTGGCTAGTAGACCCTAGAATTCTTCTTTAGTTACTATTATTTATTTTTATATTTTTTTTTTCTCATTAATTTTTTAAATTTTATTTTGCAATTATATGTGATTGTAATTTCTGATGTTGTCTTCATGATTATTCTTTAGGCTTGTCTGTTACGTTCAAAGTTGTTTAACATTGTACCATGCCACTTATGGTGTAATGTTTGTTGTTTAGTTAAAAAAAAAGTGACTTGTTGTATATACGTTTTGAATATTGATAATTTTCACTGAATATGTCGTTAGCCTGTATTGTAGATATTTAACTCCAGTTTGAGACATTTACAATTCAGTTAGTAGTTGTGTGATTTTGTCTGCCTTAAAACTTGTCAAATGAACGAGACACGCTTTACTCCAATTTTCATAAATCAAACGTCCTACGTGGTGTAATTTCCCAAGCTTTGTAAGAATAATCTCTTACGTTTGTGTGTACGGTACAGAACGTTTCAAGATATTTTTGTTGTTGTAACGTGGTGTCGCTATGCTCCTCCAGAAGCAGGAAGTGAAACGAATGTGGTCATCTTGACGTCATGTGTTTGTTACTCTTTGCACTACCGTTCGACGCCATTTTGATGAAACAGCGACGACAGGGCACATTGTCGTCTTGTTGCCTCGTCGTCGAAGAGATTTTTGTGGAGAAAAAAACATCGCTGGCTTTATTTTTTTTCTTGTAAAACGTTTTTTTGCTCTCCCGGCGAGTAAGAGAAGGAGCACACTCCGATGGATCCCGAGAGGAGAAAGACACCGTTTCACTTTAGCGGGGATTTATCGTTAGTCATAGCTCGTTAGCTCGGCGGCTTTCGTTTTTCGTCTTTTTATTTCCGAATTACTCGGCGAGTGTGGGTTGTTATGGTTGACTTAAATCCCGTGGACTCATTCTGTGGACTATTTTTGTGACGAACTAAACCCAAAGGCAGCAAGCACTGGCTGGACTCCGGTTAGCAACATTAGCTGCTAACTAAGCGGCCTTGCCGTGCTTTGCTCTTCCCCCGCCAAAGGACTACCGGTGGCGGACGCGGCCACCTTTAGCACGCCGCTCTGTCGGTAGAGGCGAGCTCGGACAGCCTCGCCCCTCTCGGTTGGATTTTCAGGGCGTTGTTTGTGTGTGTCGCCTTTATTTTGGACTCGAAAGGACTTGACTAAAAGGCACATGGCGCCGTCAACTGGCGCGCCGGCCTTTAATCTCACGCGTTGGGATTAAACAAGGACTCTGCGTCATTGATTCGCCCTCCATTTTTCTTTTTTTGTCCAGTGTCTCTCAAGACCATTTTGACGCATTAAAAAGTTACCAGGTTTGGCCTCCTGTGATTTGAGTGTTGACGCTGTTTATTTTTGGGGGGTTTGGTTATCCGAAGCCTGTGTCTCTTATCTCCCCGTCCCCAACCCTCTTTCTCTCCCAATCATTGTTTTAAAAAAAGTGTGGCAAATATGTCGTGTGTTCACTACAAGTTCTCCTCCAAACTGGACTACAACACGGTCACGTTCGATGGGCTGCACATCACCTTGAGTGAGCTCAAGCGGCAGATCATGTCCAGGGAGCGCCTCAAGGCCACAGACTGCGACTTGCAGATCACCAATGCGCAGACACGAGAAGGTAAGATCCAGACGTAGCGAAATTGAACTGCAATGCTTTAGAGCTGTGGTTTTTAATTGGTGAAGGTTAAGAAACAAAGTCCCATTTTGTTCGCTGACTAAGCAAAGTTGTGTTTTAGACCAGGTTTTGGACTGATATGCCCTTAATTTACAGGCTTTATTCAATTTCTTTCAAATTCTAGCCATCTAAGGGGAGGAGAAATTGGTTTGCTCAGTGGAAGGTTTACTGGCACTTGGTATGAGAATGTATAACAGACTTACAGACGTGAACTGCGTTGAGAATTGTCATTTTACGCCATGAAAATAGTATGGGATGTGACAATAAAATGAAAATGTATACATGAAAATAAAAGGAACAGTTTGAAATGAGTCATTTCATGTACCAACGTGTAAATCAACAGCAAAAGGCAAATGATTTATAGTAAATTAGAAATCTGAAAGACATTTGAACAGGAATTCACTTAGATGTTAGCTTGCTAGTTTTAAAATTCATAAAGAGTTGGCTTTATGAATTTCCAAAGGGTTCGATAAATACACTTGTGAAACTCATGGGGTTTTGTACCTTTAGCAAGGTTAAGAAACACTGGTTTAGATCTAGTTATTTTAAACAAATGCATTTGAAACGTGCTTTTACTCGGGTCCCCATTTTTCATGGATGGTTGCGTGTGAGTTGGAAATATTCCTCCAAGTTGTAATTCTAGTGAAATTGGCAATTTTGTCTTATATTTCTTCGGCACTTGGACAAAAAAAAAATTGGAACTCTTTACAATTTTTGTTTTTATACTGCAATACTCACATAAAAATTGATGCCCCTCTTGATTTCATTCAAAAAATCCATATAAACTTAGTTAAGGACAAAATGTAAAAGATTATTTGGTCCATTGATTTTTGTGATACAAATTAGGGATCAATCATGTTCATTAGAGGTGTGCAAAATTTCCGATTCTTAGATTATTCGCGATTCGGCCGTGGAAGATTCGAGAACAATTCACAAACATCCAAATTGCGATTACTGAAATATGCCAAGTAAAGCGGAAGTACAACACACTCAGCGCGCCGCGCGGTCAATGAGGAACGGAGCGAGAGTAGCTAAACATCATGCTTCTCATTACCCGGCCCCTCTGGTAATGCCAATGCTCAACTCATGCCACGAGATTAAAAAAAAAAACACAACAACATACCTGACTGCTGCCGAAAAGCTGCTACAAAGTACATCCACATAATGTTATGGTAGATATCATTTATATAGGACTAGATGCAATATAGATTTGGTAGCGTTAGCAGCACACCTACAAAAAGCGAAATGCGGGCGCTAGTAAATGGCCGCCATCTTAAAGCAGTACACTTCCCTGCAAGGCTGTTGTAGCAAACCTTCCAAGCAAACCTAATTAACTTTTTATCTAAAATACTCCTAAATCCGTAAAATATTGACTTGAATCTATCTTTAAAATAGTTTTAAAACTTTCATATGTCGAAAGTAGACAAAAGGGAAATTATGGAATAACGGGAGCAATTTTAACAACTTTAACTGTTGATTCACAACATTAAATTAATTGAATGTAGTTTAAAGCTGCTGATACAGAATGGGGACTGGAGTTTTTTATTTACTGTTATTTTTGTATATTTGTTTACTGCTTTATGTTAACTTGATACTGAAATAGTAGTTTGGTTTAACCTGAGAGTATTTTTGAACAATTTTGGAACTAATGTACAAAACATTAAAAAAAAAAAAAAAAGGGAAGGGGGTGCATCAATAATCGTTTTATAATCGAATCGGAGCCTCTGAATCGTAATCGAATCGTTAGGTGCCCAAAGATTCCCAGCTCTAATATTCATTACTTCAATTATCTTCCATTCCACTTAAAATCGATTCGAAATGTTTTAAGACACATCTCACCACGGCTGCGTTGTCGATTAATTTAGTAATCGATTAATCTATCAACGAGTTGGTTCGAATAATTGGATTAGGACCATTTAATGCATTGCTGAATAAATTTTAGGAGATGTAAAAGGCATGCTAAGATTGTACTTTCAAAAGAGCTTTAAATGCGAACAGAAGATAACATTCCAGAGTGTTTCTTCAAACTGCAGAATTGTTTTAAAATTAGGGCTGTCAAAGATTAAAATTTTTAATCGAGTTAATCACAGCTTAGAAATTAATTAATCGTAATTAATTGACATTCAAACCATCTATAAAATATGCCATATTTTTCTGTAAATTATTGTTGGAATGGAAAGACCCAAGACTGATATATACATTCAACATACTGTACATAAGTACTGTATTTGTTAATTATAACAATAAATCAAGATGGCATTAACATTATTAACATTCTGTTAAAGCGATCCATGGGTAGAACGACTTGTAGTTCTTAAAAGATAAATGTTAGTACAAGTTATAGAAATTTTACATTAAAACCCCTCTTAATGTTTTCGTTTTAGTAAAATTTGTAAAAATTTTCAAACAAAAAATAAACTAGTAGCTCTCCACTGTTGATGTCAATAATCACACAATGCTTATGATGCTGAAACCCATAAAATCAGTCGCACCCAAACGCCAGCAGAGGGTAAAAAAACACCAAAAAACAAAAGTAACAAATGAACATGACACTGTGCTGCCATTTTAATCTGAGCGGGGCATGTGCGTTAAATGCGTCAAATATTTTAACGGGATTAATTAAAAAAATAATTACCGCCCGTTACTGCGATAATTTTGACAGCCCTAATTAAAATACTTGAGTTTATTATCAAACTGAAAGGGGATCTAAGTACTACAAAAGAACAGTTGGCTAACTTGCATGGCAAGAGTCAACTAGCGTAAATGCTGTAAAAAAAAATTTTTTTTTTTTTTTTAAACAATGCTCTTAACAAATCGTTCAAACACATTCCCACAAACAATTGCTAAATTTATAAATTCCTAATGCATAAAAAATAAATTGGCTCAAACAAAAAAATAAATTGGCTCAAACAAAACTAACCTTATGTTAGTCTTAACAGGTCTTAACAGGGAGCAGCTGGATTCAACCATGTTAAATGAGTTATGCCATATTCACTGTTGCCACTAGAGGGCAGTGTATCCACCCAAATCAATAAAACCAAATACAAACACTTTCGAAACAAACCATTACATCACCACTCTACTCGAACGAATCCTCGAAGCAGCAAAATTTTATTCGAAGCTTTTTTCCTAATTAAATTACTTGAGCTAATTGATTAATTGTTGAAACACGACATCTCAGTCGCAAGAAAATCAAACAAATGGTAAATTCATAATCTTTATGACATGATGTGCTTGACATTTGACCTGACAATTTGACCTGACCATTCACTTTTTTCCAATTAAAATATTCGAAAACGATTTATTAGCTTCCTGACTTAAAACAATACAGTTCTACACTACGGTTATGTTTTTAATAAAGGTTCTGAGTATAAAACAAAAAACATTTCTCAGTACGGAAATCAGACAAAAGTCCTGTCCATTGAAATTTAAAGTGCTGCTCATTGACTTTTTCTTGTGGGCAAAGCGCTGATATAAATTTTGTCAATGACTCATTTATAACAAAATCGAATAAGGTTACCAGTTTTCTTTATCAGTTGTTTATTAATACAATCCAAACCCAATTTCAAGGCACTCGCTGTTGTATGACAATTTACAGCTTGAAAGGGAGTTTGTTGATTCGAGACTCTAAGCTGTTTTTGAATGGGTTTACTTGTTTGTTCTTTATAAAAAGAGACAACTCTACTATCTAACAATGACTCGAAGTGCTCATATGCTTCTGAAAAACACAAAATACAAACGGACACTTGAGGCACTGACTAGCATAGTCGCTAACTAGCTTAGTGCTCCGTGCTAAGTAGTAGCATCTCATCAACAAAGACTATAAACAAAACAATTGGCTTCATTTACTCACTTCTGACGGAGGCACACTGGATCTAACAACACAAAAGACAATCTAACTCGACACTTTGTATGACAGTATTATCGATTCAGCAACCAAACCTGAGTGTTTCAGTGAGATCTCTTGTTGCTATCACTGGTGCCCTTGTGCAGCCTCTCATTACACACAAACAAGGACCCAAGCAGGATTGCTCATTGCTCCCAGCAAAAATGATTATCAGATTTGTTGGCAACTAAATTTTTAATCGATTAGTTGTTGCAGCCTTAATCAGAATCATGCATATTTTGTGAAAAGATGGCATTATGCCATTATTTTGAAAAAACTTTGTCACAGCTTACGGGTGTAAATTGCTGTGGACAGCGATATGTATCGATATGACAAAGTCTTCCACAATTCAATTTAACTGAAGGATTTTCAATGCGATCGGTACACATTTAACTGGTATATTTCACCTCCAGTAATGTAAACAACTTTTGATAATTTTGTTGCAGAAAAATTTGGACATTTAAATGAAAACAATTAAAGAAAATGGCATATCTCAAAGATTACGATTTTGATCGGTTTTATTTTCATTTTTATCAACTCAGTTGTGCCTAACCAATTGATATCACTCCAGAGTGATGCGCCTCGTAATAGCTAACAGAAGAGTTAAAGAAAAAAAGGCACCTGACACAAATTGATCTGTCAAAACAGGATTCATAAAATCTGAAAGACTAACTGCAAGTTGGCCTTTTTACTGTAGAAAAATCCCAAATTCAGCTCAATGATACAAAATTTTGCGGGCAAGTCAATCGTAGCGAGGAGGTAAAAATAATAGGACTGAAAATAAATCCAAAATTGTGAATTAAAGCTGTTCTGCTAACTGAATAACACACAAAATATATCACTTGACTTAATTAATTTGTACTTTTCCAGAATATACGGACGATGAAGCTCACATCCCCAAGCATTCGTCCGTGATCGTCCGCAGAACGCCGATTGGCGGCGTCAAACCAGCTGGCAGGACGTTCATTGTGTAAGTCTTCTTTTTTGCATCCCATACCTGATTGGATGAGCGCACGGTTATTTACAGATGCTTCATTTGTTTGTCTCCGCAGAGATCGTTCTGACACGTCAATGGCGGGATCGTCGAGACCCGTATGTAACAAAACCAACCGAAATCAAAGCAAACACACCCAAAAAGCAACACTCATTCCTATCACCCTTCTACTCTCCTTCTTGACAACATTTTGTCGATTGCATCATGGTGTACATTTTGTCTCTCTGTGATTGGCTGTCTCATGGAGGGGCGGGAGGGCGTCACAAGTCAAAGGGCTTTTAATTGTTTGTTTTTTAAGCAAGTCAAGCGCTATTTTTCTAATGTTGTACTGTATTTGCTAGCTTCCAAGTGAGTATGAACTATCCTGACTTGTGTTTCACATTGAAATGGCTTTTGTAGCCCGCTTTAGCTCGGGCAAGTATTTGTCACACAAAGATAATATTGTCACATGATAATGCTAATGTCATTGTATTTTCTGTGAAAATAACATGTGGTTTATAACAAATTAAGTGAAGCGTGGTTTGGGTTTGAATGTAATTAATGACTGAGTGAATGGGGGGATGGGAAATATTTAGTAAATTCTTTGTTCTTTTGATATAATTTGATTGCAGTTTGAATACACTCTTAATGTCACATTTGTCAGCTCTTATGTACAAATTTTGTTTGTTTATGGTCTGCACATCACCCAAACTTTTTTAAAAGCCTCGCATCTGATATTTTACAATGAAGACGTAGAGACTAGCATAGGGAGTCAAACAAAAAAAGTTTTATTTTTTTGTTCAAGCAGCGTTTATGAATGACACATCATTGCTGGTGTAGTTGTCCTGTAAGCTGCAGAAGCCTGTCAATAAAGGTTTTTTAAGCGGGTTCTGCATGTCAGAGCCGCTTTCACACCACATTCCCTGTGTGTTCCCTCCGCAAACGCCCAGTCTACAACCTAACCAGCAGGCTACTCTCTTGTATGTCGAAATGCCTCCTTTGCGAATGTTGTTTCTGTGAGCTAATTCTTCGCAAGGTGACATTTTAGACAGAATGGACGCGAGTTGACATTGTCGTTTGTCTGAGCTAACTTATAACTCTTAAGTTGTTGCTAGCTTTCGAATGAAGACGATCGCGACGCGTCGTAGGTTCGAGGTACGAATGCTCAAAATAAAACCTTGAAAATTTTGAAATCTTATAGGTCGCCAGCACCTGATGGAAATTTATGTTATGCGAGTCGACAGATCAGATTTTGAATTATTGAAAGTCGCGCAGTTTATGCCAATATAAAGTTAACACTTAATCATTCAAAAATTTAGTCAGATAGGGATCAGATTTTTTTTTTTTTTTTAAAAGACTTCTAGCAGGGAAAAGTACATAGCAAACCCTTTGTTTGGAAACGCCACGAATTTTTCATCGCTTCGGTTATTGCGTCTGAGGATAATTTTAAGGGACTGGCCTCAAGCTAGGAATTTGACATCGTGTTGTAACACCTTCAATGTCTTGTATTCTGATTTTCCCGCAGACCGACTCCTCACCTTCTATGTCTCTCGCCCAACTCACCAAGGTAGCGTTTATCACCACAACTTCTAGCTTTTTGGGAAAAATTTTGGGACGCGAATACAGACTATTTTCCCCCCATAGTTTTAATCTTTACTTTTTGGGGTTTGGGATTTTTTTTTTTTTTTTTTTAGACTGCTAACCTGGTTGACGCGAATGCATCTGAGGAAGACAAGATTAAAGCCATGATGACTCAGTCCAACCATGAATATGACCCTATTCAGTTAGTATTCACTCTGTTTTGAGGTGTTTTTCCAGGTCAATGCGCGCTCTGTGATCTAGGTAGCACTGTTGAACTGAAATGTTTTCTGTAGTTACTCCAAGAAGGCAGTCGGACCGCCACCAGCTCACTACCTCTGTTACCGTTGCGGAAAGACCGGTCACTACATTCGGCAGTGCCCCTTGCTCGTGGTAATGAATCATTTGACCTCTGTTGATATATTTTTGTGGGTGTGATTATTTGAAGGTAATAACTGCATTGTGTTAGGTCCAGGATAAAAATTTGGAGGCTCTAAAGCAGGTGAGAACCAGCAAAGGGATTCCTCAGAGTTTCATGGTCAAAGCTGAGCCCGGCACCAAAGGAGCCATGTTGACCAGCACTGGAGAATATGCCATACCAGCAATTGATGCGTACGTCCTAAGTCTTATCTAGAATAACTGTAACAGTTTGGATTTTGTTTGGTAAAGATCCTTTTTACCTTAGGGAGGCATACGCACAGGGGAAGAAGGAGCGTCCGCCATTTGTTCCACATGATCAGTCGTCTTCCGATGACGATTCTGATCCCATCCCTGACGAGCTGCTGTGTCCCATCTGTAACGATTTGATGACGGATGCAGTAGTCATTCCTTGTTGTGGGAACAGCTACTGTGATGAATGTGAGTATCGAATAAACGTTGCAGAAAATTCACTTGCTGATTGCAGACATTAATAAAAGGTCATTTGAATACAAAAAAACGCTGTTAAGATTTAAAACAGTGTTGCACTTGGCAACCATTTTAATGTTCGTCTTAGTCTGTAGGACGAAAATTCTTATTACAATCTAGTCACTTCAAAATGTTTTCGTCTTTGTCTAGTTTTAGTCAACAATTTTCAAAATGTTTTCATCTATAGACTTCAAAAGTTTTAGTCCATGAATAAAAGGTTGCCAACAATTTTGAATTAACTTGACAGGAGCACACAACTGTAGAGTCTACAAGGACATCACCATTTTCATGATGATTAGGAGTGGGAACCTCTTGGTACCTCACAATACGATACGCGATACAAAGCTCACGATAACGATGATCTGACGATATGGCGACACAATTATCGATACATTGGTCGGAAAATCATTCTAGGATATTCTAGGATATTCTACGAACAACTAATAAACAGAAAAAACAAGCTTCTGCTGTGAATTAGATTGATTTTATCAGTAGTAGACGTCCAATCCCTCCCATTTCAAACAGATTTAACGTCTATGGCCGGTAGTGGCCGCCAATGCCAGGCAATGAGGTAATTTTGGGGCATTTAAGGTCATTGATCTGTTAATTTTCAGTTACTTCCTGTTGATTTTGAGATATTTTATGGGTCACTTCCTGTTGATTTTCAGTTACAGAACAGGAAGCGACCTGGGATCACCCAAATCATTAGGCTGTGACTCAAACTCAATATGAAATGACCTATAAATGCCCTAAAATGAACAAGTGACCTGTAAATGCCCTGAAAATCAGACAGAATGACTGTGAATGCTCCGATTTCGAAAGAACGAACGTTCCCAGTCTAAATGGATTGGGCGTCGAGCACCGTCAATGCAGCCTTAGAGTTACCTTAGACCAGAGGTGTCCAAACTTTTTGCAAAGGGGGCCAGATTTGGCTTGGTAAAAATGTGGGGGGCCGACCTTGGCTGACGTCCTTTACGTAGAACAATATATTTAAGCAAAAATTAGCAAGCCATTCAATGTGTCACATTTGCTTTATCATTTTTTTAATGAATAATTTCAACAATCTCGCAACTAGCCTTTGAGGCATTCTCTTTCGACTCTCGGGCTCTTGCAAAATACTACTGCTGTAAAATTAAACTAGCTCCAAGTTGCTTCAATTTCTCGCTGCGTATCTTCCCTCTAATCTTGTACATGTGAGCGTGTCTTGTTTGGTAATATCACCTCATTGAAATCTTTAAAAACAGCGACTGTCTCTTTGCAAATGAGGCAAGACAAAGTTGTTGCGTATTTTAGTGAAGAAATGGTCTAATTTCCATCTATCCTTGAAGCGTCGGCCGTCACAGTCAACTTTTTTTTGTTGATTGTCACCATTTTAGAAAATTGGAAGTAGAGGGTCACATGGAGTAATGTTGCTTAGCCCTTAAATACCTGCAACATGAAGCAATTATCAGAGAATCCCAAAATTTGAAAAATAAGGTCCTAATGAAACCTTTTTTCAAACTTATGAAAAGAAAAGTCAAAATGAGTATGTGTAACAAGCACTCTAATGTCTATGCTAAATCGTGTTTTTTCTCATGGAACCTGCAGATGCATGTGTTGACTTGCATCCATGATTTATATATTTATTTATTTTTCAAAAAGAAATGTCAAAATTCTAAATTAGTCTGAAAATCATGAAATTTTAGGTGTATCAAATGTGATACATTTGGCAATTAAGGGTTAAAGTGCTGCTGCCTTTTAGTGGGTAAATGAGGAGCAGAATTTCGTGTGTAAGCTACTTCATATGCTGGTTGCAGTACTGCTGACCAATTTATTAAGCCTGTGTGCGGGCCAGATGTTATTGATTTTATGACAGAGGCTGGGGGCCGGATGAAATTTGACCAAGGGCTGCATTTGGCCCCCGGGCCGGACTTTGGACATGTCTGCCTTAGACAGTATTATGGTGGAAGATTTTGGTAGCAACTTATTGGTTTATTTTTTATTTTTTTGTAGACATTTACACCATTTTAAAATGATATCTTGATTCTTGGCAGGAGCATATCGATAATCTTTTGGGATACAAAGTATCACGATATATCACCATTTAGATTTTTTTTGTTACACCACTAATGATGATAATACACACTCAGCAGGAATACAGATCATTATATGCAATTAATTAAACTCACCTGGACGCCACGAACTATGTAAAATGTTTTCCAAGATTTTAAGAAGACACCGAGCCACCGCGCTTAATGCTAACTCAAACGCTATGCTAACGCTGTAATTTAGTTTAGTGTGTGATGATCACTAAGCAAAGACCTTTAAAGGCTAAAGCAGCATAGCATATCTAGCCAAGATAAGAAAGCAAAACTTACCGAGCAGCACCTGTGTGTGTGGGGGGGGGGGATGACACGACCAAACATTGCTAAATGCGTTCTAACTACACATCAAATAAGAAAATATTAGACATTGTGAATTTATGGCGGAAACCATGGTGAATTTTCATCTCGTTCTCGTGTCGTCAGGCGACAACTGGGATCCATCTCGTGTTTGTCTCCCAAGAAATGTTTTCAGCGCGTCATCGTCATGAAAAAATTGTTCGTTGAAGAAAAATTCGCGTTATCGTCATCGTTGACGAAAACAACTGATTTAAAAGCTTTTTTTTCTCAGGCATCAGAACGACCTTGTTGGACTCTGAGGAGCACGTTTGCTTCACGTGCAAACAGTCGGATGTTTCGCCTGACAACCTCATTGCTAACAAGTTCCTTCGACAGGTAAATTTTTTTTTTTAAACGTGCATTTAGTAATAGTCCTTGTACAAATGGTTTAAATCGTTTATTTTTCCACCCAGGCCGTAAACAACTTCAAGAACGAAACTGGCTACACAAAACGCGGACGCAAACAAATCCAACCTTCGGCCCCTCCTCCCCCGCGGCCTCCTCTCATGAACAGGCCTCTCCAGTCCAGGCAGCAGGACCCCCTAATGGCCAACATCTCCCAACCTCCACCTCCTGTTCTGCCTCAGCCCGTTACTACCGCTAATGTGGCAGTCCCCAAGGCTCCGACCCCGCCCATTGCACTTCCAGCCACGAACACGCCCACCCCTACACCTTCGCCGCCCCC
This sequence comes from Corythoichthys intestinalis, assembly GCF_030265065.1. Lineage (NCBI taxonomy): Eukaryota > Metazoa > Chordata > Actinopteri > Syngnathiformes > Syngnathidae > Corythoichthys > Corythoichthys intestinalis. Next base: position 18,001,178 of record NC_080402.1, read on the forward strand.
TCAAGCAGATGTCACTGAGGAGGAAAGTAAAGAAACCTCGCCGGTTCCACCGCCCACGGTTGACCGCGGTTCTCCTCGGGTGTCCGGGAGCCAGGGAGAGCCTCCCCCACCGGGGTGAGTTATTTTTCATCACGCAGGACAAAAAAAGATTCTAAATCCACAACGTTAAATTGTTTTTTTTTTTTTTTTTTTTTTTGATAGTGAGACAGATGCTCCCCAACCCATTATAACGCCAGGCCCGCCTAAAAACACAGAAAGCAGACCACAGGTGAGTCAGTCTTGAGTTTGGCCTTCGTAGGAAATGCATCGGTGCCTTCTGGTCATATTTAAAGGGAACCTAGGACTTAGACTTTTTGGCGTGAAATAAGCCACAATTATCTTTTACTAAAATTTTATTAGAAACACATGAAATATTTCCATTGATTTAAAAATCTCTAATATTTTGTACGTTTTGACCTACGGAGCGAGCCATGTTTTATGCGCACAATGGACACTTGGAGTGATGACATACATGGTCACTCACTAGACAAACACTGCCGGTGTTCTGCAATTCTTTCCTACGCGGCAAGACTTCTAACAAATGCGCATATTGGTTAAAAGCGGCGAGTACATAATATTAGTGATTTTATTGAGTCTTATTACTACCTTTTCATTGCGCGGTACTTCAAACTTGTCCTGTTTATGAAAGTTGATTGACTAATGCTGGTGTTGTGCAGTAATGAGCAGATGTGACTTCTGTGGCGTTTGTTAACTTGCCCGACAACACTCACGCGCACACACTAGATACCATCAAATAGCAACCTAGATGTGCTACGTTAGATCCCCCACAAGTCCCATGCCATTGGCTGAGTGAGCCCAGAGCGATCATGGGACACGTAGTCCATACACTACATCGATGAATTAAAAACCGGCATAACTGAATGGAAGTTAAGCAGGCCAAATCGATCCATACCAGTGACTATAGGTAATGCTGAAAAAATTGTTAATTCAGTACGTAACACAGATGGACTTGGACCACAAATGTTTTTCTCATGTGGTAAACATACCTGCAATCAACAGTGTGCCCCACCTCTAACCCTAACCCTATACAAAATTTCTTCAGATCAGAAAGAAGTAAGCATTAAATGTATTGAATCTAGTGCTGCAACGATTAATCGATTAACTCGAGTATTCGATTAGAAAAAAGTATTCGAATTAAATTTTGTTGCTTCGACTATTCGTTTCATTAAAGTGGCGTTGTAATGGTTTATTTTGAAAGCATTTGCATTAGGCCTGAACGATATTGGAAAAAACTATTGTCGCGATTTTTTTTAGGTTTGCAATATATTGCGATATTATATTGCGATATTAAAAAAAAAAAGATCTATCTTTTTTAAAGAAATTTTCACTAAATGACTTGAATAGCTGTTTGGAAATACTTTACATAACACACCGTGACCACAGTGTATTCATATAATACCGTTTAATTTGTTAATGATGAAGATTTCTGTATGAAGGTATCCAGGAAGTCATGTCTGCACAAAATAGATCATTTATTGAATACAATATTTTACACTTCAACAGCAGCAAATACATTAAATGATAAATAAAAGAGCAGGTGCATTAGTCCCCTTAGTTTTTGACAAAATATAACAAATAAAAACTTCTGTAAAATAACAACAAAGTTGTCAACATATTTGAACAAAAATATTAAATATGACAAATAAAAGAGTTGCTCACAAACTATAACAATAAATAAAAACCTCAGTAAAACAACAAAGTTGTCAACATATTTGAACAAAAATATTAAATATGACAAAAGAGTTCACAAACTATAACAATACATAAAAACCTCAGTTAAACAACAAAGTTGTCAACATATTTGAACTTAAATATTAAATCTGACTAATAAAAGTGCAAGTGCATTAGTCCCCTGAGTTGTTTACACAAAATATAACAATATAAAACTGCAAAACGGCAACAAAGTTGTAAAAATATTTCAACAAAAATATTAAGTATCAAAACTTTATGTGCAGCTGTACTATATATAGTTATTTGAAAAATACGGTTTACAATAAATTTAAATATAAAAGAAACAAACTCAATTGAACTTGTAAATAATTGAACTGAATAACTGCAAATAACTGTGATGAATAACAGAACCATTTTAACTCCCAAATTTCCTGCCTTCCTGATAGCTGTCACATTAAAAGAAGAAAAGACATTCCTTCAGCTGTGTTATGTATTTGTCTGCATATCGTCCACCTTCCTTGCTCAGCAATTCTCAACTGGGTCTCATAGGTTTTTGGCCAAGACTATTAGTTTATCCACTATAGCAGGCTTGAGACAATAACGTTGGCACGTAACAATGTTCCCACCTGTGCTAAAAAGCCTCTGATGGGGAGCTCGTAGCAGGAATGCATAGATACCTGCGTTTTAAATGGTCCCACATGTTTGACAGATTACTTCTTGTTGAGGCAACCATGGCGAGGCACTGTCGACAGGGCTGTTTTTTGTCCCTTATAGTCTTGTTCTTGCCAAAATACTTCCAAAACTCCTTTTGGATACAGTCTTCCTTGCTCCTCCAACGTGTTGATTGCTTGCTTTCACTTTGAGAACGGGCCCTCCTCCCTCCGCTCTGCTGTTCGGCCCCTCCTCCCTCCACTCCGCTGTTGCAGGGGGAGGGGGAGGAGCCGATGACTTGCTGGAGAGAAAGAGAAGCTGTGCGCTTTTTTTCCCCTCTCCTTCCTCAAAACAAACGTTTGTGGATTAAAAAAAATGAAATAAAAAAACTATCGCACGTCCTTGCGATGGGACTATTGCACATGCGCACATCGCGATGGCGATGTTTAAACGATATATCGTTCAGGCCTAGTTTGCATTTAGTTTTATTGATTAGGGTGGATACACTGCCCTCTGGTCTGTCTCTGTTCACATGGATGAATCCAACTGCTCCCTGTTAAGACCAACGTAAGCTAAGTTTTTGTTTGAGCTCATGTTTTTAATGCATTCATAATTTAGTTTATATCTATATTTAGCCGTTTTTTTGTGGGAATATGTGTCTGAACCATTTGTTAAGAGCATTGTACAAAAAAAAAATACTTTAGCATTTTATAGCATTTAAGCTAGCGGACTTTTTCTATGTAAGTTAGCCAATTGTTCTTTTGTTGTACATAGATCCTCATTTCAAAAAAAAAATTCATACCGTTTGAGGCTCAACTCAGGTATTTTAATTTTTCCTGTTCCTTATCCGATTACTCGATTATTCGAACTAACTAGTCCATCGATTAATCGACTACAAAAATATTCGATAGCTGCAGCACTAATTGAATCGAATCGAAAATCGTGTCCCTCGTATCGAAAATCGTACCGAACCGTGACTTAACTGTATCGTTGCATCCCTAGTATGCATCTAAACAAAAGCAAGCTGAAAGCGCACGGTTGTACTTTGGTTGTCAAATTCACCTCTTGTAGGACGTTTTGCCAGTGTAGCACATTTTTGCAGAACATTTTTTTTTGTACTCTGGTCACGTCTCATGCCGGCTTACCCGTTCATTTTGCTTTTGTTGCTCGTTTTGTGATATATCGACAGTGCTGTCATGCTCATCAATGTTCGTTTCGGATTCAAATTGAAAGGACTGAACAGATGACATGTTTATGTCGCTAGTCATACTCTGAAAGCCTGGCAGTGACGTCACCCCCCCCTGCGACGTCAACAACAGTTGCGATGTACGAATTTTATTTGGGCTGCGGCTATCGATTATTTTAGTAGTCGATTAATCAATGAACTAGTAATCGTGTAATCGGATAAGGAACATAAAAAGTTAAAATACCTGAGATGAGCCTCAAACGGTATAAAAATATAAATGACGATCTATGTACAACAAAAGAACAATTGGCTAACTTACATAGCAAAAGTCCGTTAGCTTAAATGTTATAAAATGCTTTGCTCTTAACAAATCTTTCAGACACACATTCCCACAAAAAAACTAAATTCCGAATGCATTAAAAAAAAAACATTACCTCAAACAACAACTTAGCTTATGTTGGTCTTAACAGGGAGCAGCTGCCATGTGAAATGAGGCAGACCAGAGGGCAGTTTATCCAGCCAAATCAATTAAACTAAATGCAAACACTTTCAAAATGAACCATTACAACCCCGCTTTAATTAAACGAATGATCGAAGCAGCAAAATTTAATTCAAATCTTTTTTTCCTAATCGAAATCTCGAGTTAATCGATTAATTGTTGCAGCACTAAATTTTACAAATTGTATAAAAACGAAAACTTCATGAGGTGTTTTAATATCAAAATATTTTAACTCATAATGTGTATTTCCTAACAAGTCTTTCTAACCGTGGTTCCCTTTCAAAGATGGACATTAATTTAAACCGAAAACCATTTTAGTCCCATTCATCAAATGTGCATCCATTTATGTAGCAAACCGATTAATTAGCTGTCTTGAATAGCAAACTCCATTATTTTCAGAAAAAGTGTAAAAATCTGAGTTGTAATTTGAACCATGCAGTGCTAATCCATCTGAAGTGCTGATTTCGTCTACATTTGTTTTTATGCTATAGCCTTACAATTTGCCTCTCCTTGGTGCTCATCCATCGTCTCGACCGCCGTCTCATCTTTCAGGTGAGAAGTGCAGTCATCACATACAATGGTGTTTTCAGATTGTGGTAGAAAGAAAAGTAAAGGACAGATTGTATTTCACTCTCTTAAGGTCTGCATTCCCGGCTCCACCAACCTCACAGGGACAGGGGTGGAAGACACTGGGAAAGGTAAGAACATTCTTTGACACCTGTAAATATTTCGCCTTCTCACAAACGAACATGAAAGCTAAAGGTGATTCGGCAATGCACTCAAAGCATGACACTATACACGGAAACTCGAGTGTGGTTGAATAATAAAACCCTCGTGCTCATAGGTTAAGATTTTGAATGCACTGAAAGTGTCAACTCCACTTAGGCTGTCCCAAACAACTCCCACGTAGTCAGCCGACTGTTTTTACGATTAGTCGACTAATCTAATAATTTTTTTTTTTTTTAACGAATTTAGCAATGAAATTTTTGTTGACGGGTATCAATTCACAAAAACATTTTGGAACACTTAAATTCTTTATTAAAGTAAAACACGTAAATAACAATAATAAATCACAAACAATGAGTTCAAATGCTGATAGAATTAACATGATTTAAAACAATTCTTAAAACAATTCTTAAAAAACACCTAGCATTAATATTATATATTAAAGTACTATATATAATAATTATAATAATTATTCATTGCCAATCAGATTTTTCATAAAGGGCGTAATTTTAAAGGTATTCTTAGTGTAGAATCAGAATTCTGAAGTATGTGGGATGAACTCCAGAAATCGTTATTTATATGACGAACATGACATGCTTTTAATTTAAAATGTTCACCGGAAGTACGTTCGCTAAACAGCTAACTTAAAGAGCATATGACACCAGAAAAAAAGTCTTAAATGGCATTATTATGTGAATTAGAATCATATTTTGAGACGATTCGACTATATACAACAATTTAGCAAAGCGCAGATGACGAGAAATTAGTCTTTTAATCTGCCGGTTAGCCACGCCTACCATTATAGGGCTTTAGCGTCCCCAACAGGTGGATGACGTCAGCGGTAGACTGGGCTCATCGGTTTTACTATTCAGCCCATTGAGGGGGAATTGTTCAGAACGAGGAAAACGCGACGAAGAGAGCCGCAAAATGTCATTGTTTCAGTCTCTCTACTCCCAATATTTTTACAGGATATTCTTTTTATCCAAGTATTTTCCCCCAATAGCTATATAAATGGCTTGAGAAGGACCAGTCAGCCTGTCGAGGGGGAACTATTCACAATGAGGAAAATGCGACGAAGAGAGCGGCAAAATGTCATTGTTTCTGTCTCTTTACTTCAATATTTTTACAGGATATTCTTTTTACCCAAGTACTTTCCCCAATTGCTAAATAAATTGCATGATCATGACAAATAACAATCTTGTGCTAAATGGAATATAAAATAATAAAAATCCATTTATTCAAGACGACATGGCAAAATTACTCCATAATGGTCAAAACAGTCGACTTCACCTTTACTGTCACACCTCCCGAACGATATTTTATGACACCTAAATCGGACATATGTAATTTCCCTTCCCCGGCTTCGCAGAATGTAAACAGACCAGAAGGAGTGACAGCTAGCCGACATGCTAACCCGAACCGAGGGACGTTTCAAAGTCTTCGAAGTGGAAAATCACACATAACTAGCCTGGATTATTTGACATGACGACCCGGTTGTCGAGTTTCTTTGCGGATCGGCAAACCGCCCGGCGGAGAGCAATTTACAGTTCGTTCCCTGGAGGAGGGTGGCTGGAGTTGTTGTGGAGCTAACGTGCTAACAGCTAACTGCTAATGAGCATGAGGATAGCTTTTTACATGCCTATCAATGATCAAACGTAAGTAGTCCTTTATTTAAAGGAATTTTATAGTGTTTACTTTGTAATCACTGTATATGTGTTTGACATAATACAAAACAAGATGTTTACTCACTTCCTTGTAAATCCAATGGTCCCACAGTAAATATCCACGGTGAATGGGAACCTTTTGAAACTCCAAAAAGGCGCATACGCCTCTCCCGCATACAGAATGATTTTTCTGCAGCCGTTTGGCTGGCGTGATGCAAAAAATAAAAGTATTAATCCGCAAAATCAGCTGAATCCTTCGTCCTCATACACAACAGTACACTGTATAGTGAAGAGAACGTCTTCTACCGTACACGTCACAGCGCCCTCCTCCTCAATGAGAGACCGAAGCCAGAAGTCACTCATTTTCATGGCGCGGGATTAAAAAAACTAAATAAATATAGCGATCGCTTCCACACACATCCAAGCGGTCCATATCATTCAGGGGCATAAAATACCGCGTGTATTATGAAATAAACATGCTTTTTCGTGTCACAGGCACTTTAAGCTTTACACTCCGCAAAAAAAGCACTTTTTGTCATTGCATGTGGTGTCAGTAATATTTTTTTTTTCATTGTTTTTCGTTTGCAAATGCTGTTAACCAGCGATTTTTCATGTTTGAAGTGTCACCTTTTAACCGCAAGTTTGCGTTTACGAGAAGACTGCCAATGTTTTATAGCAGGCTAAAGTAGTTTTTTTCCCCCTTTTTTCCCCCCATTCACCTCAGTGTAGCAATGCTAATGTGACAGTGTTTAATATAGATGTGTTTTCTTATTTTTATGTCTGAACTTTAATTCTACAGTGTGTTGATAAGAGAACGGAACTGGAGTCTTATATGCCAGCAGCACGTACACACAAATCTATGCACGCACGTGCGCAGCGATAAAGTGCAGCCGTGAAAATTACCGCACTTTTTTTTTATTAGCAACTTCAATAAAACATGTCGTTAGTTAGTTAGATGGACTTAAAACTGGGTGACAGCGTAGGTGTTTATTCTCGGCTGACGTGCAGCCAAGGTTGGCATTGAAAAGACAGGACACAACACTGTACCCTCTTTTGTTTCTTTGAAATAAGTCAAATGTTTTGGACACTCTGGTGCGCTTTTTTGGCTTGTGCCGCTTTTCCCGCTTGCATACCGAGCGTCCGACATTCTGAACTTTCCAAGCGTATATATATATTTTTTTACCCTTTATTAACATCTCGTCGACGGATTTACGTCATTGATGACGTCGACTAGTCGGGACAGCTCTAAACTCCACCATGACTCCGCTAACTGCAAAACTGGAGCATGTAGCTTGTTGGCTTGTAAAAAATCCACAAGTTAGTTCCTTTGTTGTCAAAGATGCAGGTTTCAAATGGAAAATGAAGCAGTTTAAAGTAGAGATGTTGCATATCTGGTATCTGTATCGGCTCTCCATATAATTTTAATCCACAGATCTGATTCACCCAACCTGGGAAATTTCCGGTCCGTAAACCATTGTCATACGTCTCCAACCTATTCCACAAAAGCCCGCTGTGGGTCCTGGATTTTGTTCCAGCCAATCCAGCACAGGCGGTTGAACCAATGAGGTTCCTGACTGCAATCAACTGATTGCACTTTTAAAATACCAGATTAGTGAAAAGGTTTCCTCATCTTGTTTGGTTGGAATGAAATACTGCACCCACAGCGGGCCTTTGTGGAATAGGTTTGAGACCCCGGATCTAAGGGGCACGAATGTGCTGACGCTCCAATATGTGAATTAGGAAGCTTTTCTACAGCGTGCAACGGTTTAATTCCATTTTGTCAACAGATGTATGCTAACATTTCATTTCAAATCCCCACTTTTGTGAGCAACGGCTTATTCGCCATAGTCAATTTCAGCTACCGCTTTAGGTCGGAGAGTTAAATGGCAGTAAGGCATTGACATTTACTTAGCGCCAGGCTAAAAGATTGTTTGCCTGAGAACCAGGATTTGTCAGGGGTCCTGCAGCAAGACCAAAATAAGGCGCCCTAGGTGTCGGCAAGAATGTCATGATTTTTTTTTTCCTTTCAAAAATGACCACAAACTTCTAGATGAGCGCTCTGGTAGGTTTGCGCCAGTCAATCTGCCTGAAGGTTCCACCACTCCCCCCCTTTTTTTCTTTTTTCGTTAATGCTCTTATGGCAAGTTTAGGGAACACCACTCAGTGATCACTAGGCTTCAAGGATACTGGGGCTTAGCCCCGAGTTGAGCTGCAAACGTTGCTCACGAGCATAAAATTTAACAGCTAACAAAGAAAGAAATTATTCATGCATTTTGATTTACTGTTTTTTAATACAGGTAGTCCCCGGGTTACGACGGACCCAACTTACTTTACGCCTGCTTCTCGTCATTTTTTTCTGTTGACTTTTGTTTTGTGATGCAAGCTTTTATTTTGGCGCAGGAAGCGTAGAACAGGAAGCAAACGCATGTACAGACGCGCCCGGCCACCCCACAGTCCACACGCACGCACACATAGCAGCCGAGTGACAGCCTGCGCGTACATTTGTTGCTTGTGAAGCCTCCAGTGGCCACGGCTGTATACAGACCCTTTTGTATTGTTTATTGTGCATTTTCAATTGTGGTGGAATACTTGGGGTAGGGAGTGTGCCATCTTAGGCACCCCATGATTCGATTTGATTTTTGAAAGATGATCGCGGTATTGGCGATGATTGCGGTTATCGTGATTATCGATGCATCGTGCAGTACTGATTAATAAAGTAGCCAAACAAATTTATGTCCATTATTTATGAAAATATCCTTATGATTCAACAGGAAAGATGGAAACATGCCCATACAGCAAAAAGCTGCCCTTAAGCTGCTTATTTATTTATTTTTTACAAGAAAGTGCAAAAACATTAACCATATTAAAGGGAGTACTTATTTCTCTCAACAATACAATATAATTTACACTGATGGAAGAATTCCACATTTTCTGGATACAGTCTTTTTAGAAAAAAGACTTCTTTTAACCAATATACTTTGTTTTCACAGTGTTACATGTGGAAATCACAACTGCTCTTGACACCGCCACGCACACACTCATTACAGCGCGCGCACTTCTCTCCCTCTCTCTACCGCAGTGCTTCTCAATTATTTTCTGTTACGCCCCCCCCCAAGGAAGATGTAAATGTTTCGCGCCCCCCCAAACTCTGCCGCCACTGTAAATAGTATCATTTGTCTATAATATTACTATTATAAGTACGCCTCTGCCTCACATTGTATCCTCTTTTTTCTATTAGAGAAAATAACAGAGATCAACTTATAAAGTATAACTTTATTAACATTGTTTTGTTTGTAACAGAAAAGACTTAACGCGCATCAATTTGCCTGAATTAAAAAAAAAAAGTCACATCCAAACTGTAAAAACACACTCAAGGTACATTTTTGATCATTTGATACTGAAAAATAAAATCAGTAAATAATAACAAATTCACATTGATTAGAAACATTAACTCATGAAGACAATATGCCAAAAAATTTGACCGAAAAAACAAAACTGAATAGAAGAAAAAAGTGTTTTTGGACAGAGGGACAGTTTTTATTTTCGCTGCTCGCTGCTCCCAGTATCACCTCCAGTTTGCAATGATGTGGGGTTATATTGCACTGAGCATGCTAACAGTGCTCACTGGTTGGTTTACTGATATACCACTGACAAAGCGGGACGATTGTTGGCAATATTCGGCACGTTTTCGCTGAAAAACAACCAAGCGGCTTATCAATGAGATTGGGGTCTAATGTCTTTAAGTGGCGTCTTAATTGATTTGGCTTCAGGCTGTCTGCTATAATCATTTTTAGAGACAGTAAACAGTGGTCTTACCTCGTCTACCACTGTATTAAATGTCAAAGCCAAAAGGTAAACGGCCCGAAAAAAGCGCATTCTCGGCGGCCGAGGGAGAACCGTAGGCGAGGGCGGTCGTCGTGACGATCCCAAGCCGAAAATGGCACTTCTCGGGCGGGCACTTGAGAACCGAAGAGGACAGCGGGTCTCTGCGTGAGTCCGGCCGGAAAACGGCTTTCGAAAACGGCGCACAGCTCTCCAGCTATTCATGAGTCTCTTCCGTGTGCTCTTGCTTACTTCAAAAATACTGCGCGCACTTTGAAAATGAGAGCGCCACTGCCACCCACTGAGTGGATGTGCAAGTACACTTTATTCTAGTACGGCAAAAAAAAAAAAAAAAAAGCATGTTCCCGAGGTCACACACGCCACCCCTGGCATCGCTCTGCGCTCCTCTGGGGGGGGCGCGCCCCACTATTTGAGAAGTACTGCTCTACCGCAACAACAGACTTCTGTACTATTTCGAATGTTTGTAATGTTACTGCTGTACTTAATCATGGTTTTACACATTATGCATATGAAATACACGTTAGCGAGTTCGGTAATTAGCTTAGCACTCGGCGCTAACTATTAACATCTCAAAAACAACAACAATAAAGGCTAAACAGTACAAGAGGGTTCGTGTACTCACCTCCTATAGATGCACACAGGTCTTAGCAACACACTCAGGACATTTCTCAATTGAAATGCCTTAAAACAACTGCTGGACAGTAGTAGTCTCTCTTCCCCTCTCGCTCTAAAAAATAACTTGCGAACATTCTGTGCCTGCCTGTGTCATATACACAAATTTATTTTCCAGTTTTGTAAAAAGGAGTAAATGTCTCTCCCAGTAACTAGGAGCATCCATCATAACGTTGTGCGTGCGTCCGTTAACGGTCTCCGGGCGGCAGACGTGTCTTGAATTTCGTTCGGCAACAAGCGGCTGTCATAAAGTTATGAGTGAAAATCATCGTTTTTTAACCTTTATGAATCGTAATCGAATCGTCACGTGTCGAATTGCGATGCATGTAATAATCGATTTTTTGGAACTCCACTAATTTTGGGCGAGTTTATGTGATTGTTTTCGATGATGTGCGGACTCTTAACTGATACCTGCTAATCGTTTGTTATTGTATTGTTTGCTGTTGTATCAGCAGCTACTTGTAAATGCAAATTTGAATTGCTGTTATTGACGATGAGACTGATTTAATTTCATTTTATTTTAGTTTCATTCTGCAAGAGTTGATGTCATGGGCAGCTGAATAAAGTCAGCAAACCACACGGACGTCTGACATCTTTATTTCGGAGCTTAGTTCACTGTCTAGCTAGGACTTAGCTCCAACTTCTGAACTGGTTTCGGAATTGTATCGTTATCGACAGATAACCTGATTCCAGTTAGGAATTAAAAAAAAAAAAAAAATGTGGATAAGTGGCATGTTCTTCCCGAGTTTTAAAGTAAAATATACAAATTCGGTATTCGATGAGTATTGGTAAAGGCATTTTTACTGCCTTGGTTTTTATGTGTAACTGTCTTCCATTCCAAAAACAACTGCTCTGAATTTGAACTAAAATTGTAACACACATACGTGCATTTTCTCTTCTTTCAGGTCCTACAGAAGCAGAGGTGAACGCCCTTCCACCCACCTCCAGACAGCTCAGCTACCTCTCCCCACTCCTCCCCTCTATGTGTCACCCTCCCTCTATCCACCCCCGCCCCAGGCCTACCCGCCCCTGTACCCTGCCGGACCCGGCCTTATCCCGCCACCTACATTGGGTTACCAGCCTCCACCCATGTACGCTCCTGGGCCACCAGGTGTCAACCCTCCCTGGGGAGCACCCGGTGGCCAGCCCCCTCTGCTCCCTCTGCCCTCTCCCCTCAGTCAGCCCCCTCTCTCCAAAGAAGACTTTTACAGGCAGCGGCATCACCGACAAGACAAGTGAGTAGTTAGAAACTTAACTCCGAGCAAGACCGTGTCAGTTGCTCATGAGATGCTGATAGAGATGAATTCATTTTGTGCAGTTTTGACTAATATTACCTTTTCATTTTTCAGCATTACATCCAAACTTGACGAGTTTACAAAAGACTTCCACAAAGAACTAATGAAGTACCGAAATGCACCAAAGAGACAGAAACCATCATATTCTAGGTAATCTCATTGTGTCTTTGCATCAAACAAGTTGTGGCAATCTACGAGTCTCTCCCAAACCTTTATTTTGTGCTGAGACACTTATTTAACATAAACAAAAATACAGCGCATCATCAAACAAATGTCACAAACATGATAAAGGAATATGTTGTATTCTAAAATATCTATTATTTGTCCATTATAAGATGTTTTAAATTAGATTGGATAATTTCCTATTGGACAAACTCTCGAATGTTTGGGAATCGCTGGTTCCGCTTTTTAGCTGTTGCTAAAACATTAAGTGGAGCTCATCTTACTTTCTTTTCTTTCTAACCAGGTCCCGATCGTATAGCCGCTCTCCATTCAGCCGCTCTTACACTCGTTCTCGCTCCAGATCCAGATCTAGATCAAGGTCTTACTCGTATACCCCGAGTAGATCCCGATCACGTTCACGCTCCCATGGGCGGCCATATCCCCGCTCGCCTTACTCCAGACGCAATGGCCGCAGCTATGGACGCTCCCGATCGAGGTCGCGCTCCCGCTCGAGATCGTATGGGTACCGGCGCTCAGGTACGCCACCACCTTCTTTCCGTGGTGCTGCTTGGGAAGAGACCGAAGGGGCACCACCATACCGATCTAGGTCTCGCTCCCGCTCTCCGGGCGGTTACCGGAATCGCAGCCCTGGTGGACGAAAGCCACCACCGCCTGAATTGGCGCCTTTTGAGCAGAAGGGTCTTAGCCCTGGCCATCAGGAACACTGGAATCGGGAACGCTACCGCCAGTGGGAGCGTGATTATAGGGAATGGTACAAGAAGTATTACAAGGACTTTGAGAACCAACAACAGCTGATGTATCATCGGGGTAGTAGAGAGAGAGAGCGAGAACGGGAACGAATATCCCCGATGCATCGGGAGTACTCGCCCCAAAGCAGAGGGAGAAGTCGTCGAGATGAGAAAGTGCCACCAACTCACAATCCTCCGTCATCCTCATCATCGGGAACTAAGAGCAACCCAAAGGTCCTGAAGACCAAGAAAGTCAAAAAGAGGAAAACCGGTGGAGAGGGCGAGCAATCGCAGCATTCTGTAGACAGGGGTGATGCCACACCCGTCAGAGATGAACCCATGGACGACATCCTATCACCAAGCAAAACGCAACCGGTTGCTCCTAAACCAGCAACATCCACGGCCAGCTCCAAGGCTCCCGCAGCTAAAAGTGCCACAACAATGGCAAAACTCAAGACCACGCCCAAGACTGACAAGGCCAAGAAGGAAAAGGGTCAGAAGGTAAAACCCAAAGCCAAGGCCGATGCTTCCAAAGTCAAAAGTGACAAAGTAAAGAAGAAAACTGGGGAATCTGTGGTGATCAAAAAGAAAGAGCCCTCTTCTGTAGCTGTTCCTGCTGCTGCCGTCGCTGCTCCAGCCAAAACTTTAAAAAGCAGCAAAGCCAAACCAGAAGAGTCCTACAATTCATCAGTGCCGAAAAAGGAAAAGCCTAAAAGCTCTTCTTTGAGACCACCCCTACGAAAGACACCACCACCCCTACGAAAGACACCGCCACTGTTCTCCCATGGCCTACCTCTGCCGCATCCGTCTCTTCAAGAAAGCATTAGACCTGGCAATGACAACAGAGGGCGAAGGGACATCCCACATGCCGCCAGCCTCCTCCCTATCCCCCTCCCTCATCAACAAGTACTCCCCTACCTTCACAGATTTCCCCCACGGATGGGTGAGGAGGGCCGCTCCCTACTCGGGTCTCCCCCTGGAAAACTTCGTAGACTGGACGGACCCGGTATCGGAGTTGAGGTCTACTCACACCTACACGATCCTCATCAGCTGCCACTCCAGAGATTCCCACAACCATCCGACAGACCTGGTCTTCTTCCTGTCCTGGTAGGCCGTGAAATGATCTGGCCAGACAAAGACCGAAGCACTATCAGATCTCTAATGGACTTGCCGGTGGGTCTTATTGCAACACACTTGAAAAACCTTGTCCATACTACTTGTCCATACCTTTCATTGCTTCTAGATTTTGGTTCATCCGACAAACATGTACTGCATGTTCAAGGTTTTACCAATGATATGTGGCAAAATGCAAGTTACATAGTCACAGATAGGCATGTGCTGATTTGAGATTTTGACAGTATGATAACTTTAAGCAAAAATACTGCGGGTTCACGGTATTGTAATTATAGCTCTAAAATGTGTTATTTTGAGATCAGTGGGTTAAAAAAAAAAAAACCATTGAACACTGATTTTTTATTTTCCCCAACATATTTGCAAATTGGAACATCAACATGAATATAACGCCAAAGTAAATAAATAACAAAAAGTAATTAACTGAAATATTTCAAAATTGAAATAAATACAACTTAGACGAAACCCACAGCCACAGCTTAAGTTGCTCAACATTGGAACCAGAACCTTTGGTAATATAGAACTGAACTTTAACAATATATGATCTAGGGCTGCAGCTATCAAATATTTTAGTAATCGAGTAATCGACTGAAAATTCTGTCGATTAATCGGATAAAACATATTTTTAGGTGAAGAGCAATTATAAATATACATGAGAAAGCAAGACATTTCATCTAATCTTGAACCATTTTCAGTCAATGTCTTTATTTTCAATGTACAGTGCCTTGCAAAAGTATTCGGCCCCCTTGAATCTTGCCACCTTTCGCCACATTTCAGGCTTCAAACATAAAGATATGAAATTTAATTTTTTTGTCAAGAATCAACAACAAGTGGGACACAATCGTGAAGTGGAACAACATTTATTGGATAATTTAAACTTTTTTAACAAATAAAAAACTGAAAAGTGGGGCGTGCAATATTATTCGGCCCCTTTACTTTCATTGCAGCAAACTCACTCCAGAAGTTCAGTGAGGATCTCTGAATGATCCAATGTTGTCCTAAATGACCGATGATGATAAATAGAATCCACCTGTGTGTAATCAAGTCTCCGTATAAATGCACCTGCTCTGTGATAGTCTCAGGGTTCTGTTTAAAGTGCAGAGAGCATTATGAAAACCAAGGAACGCACCAGGCAGGTCCGAGATACTGTTGTGGAGAAGTTTAAAGCCGGATTTGGATACAAAAAGCTTTAAACATCTCAAGGAGCACTGTGCAAACCATCATATTGAAATGGAAGGAGCATCAGACCACTGCAAATCTACCAAGACCCGGCCGTCCTTCCAAACTTTCTTCTCAAACAAGGAGAAAACTGATCAGAGATGCAGCCAAGAGGCCCATGATCACTCTGGATGAACTGCAGAGATCTACAGCTGAGGTGGGAGAGTCTGTCCATAGGACAACAATCAGTCGTACACTGCACAAATCTGGCCTTTATGGAAGAGTGGCAAGAAGAAAGCCATTTCTCAAAGATATCCATAAAAAGTCTCGTTTAAAGTTTGCCACAAGCCACCTGGCAGACACACCAAACATGTGGAAGAAGGTGCTCTGGTCAGATGAAACCAAAATTGAACTTTTTGGCCACAATGCAAAACGATATGTTTGGCATAAAAGCAACACAGCTCATCACCCTGAACACACCATCCCCACTGTCAAACATGGTGGTGGCAGCATCATGGTTTGGGCCTGCTTTTCTTCAGCAGGGACAGGGAAGATGGTTAAAATTGACGGGAAGATGGATGCAGCCAAATACAGGAACATTCTGGAAGAAAACCTGTTGGTATCTGCACAAGACCTTAGACTGGGACGGAGATTTATCTTCCAACAGGACAATGATCCAAAACATAAAGCCAAATCTACAATGGAATGGTTCAAAAATAAACGTATCCAGGTGTTAGAATGGCCAAGTCAAAGTTTAGACCTGAATCCAATCGAGAATCTGTGGAAAGAGCTGAAGACTGCTGTTCACAAACACTCTCCATCCAACCTCACTGAGCTCGAGCTGTTTTGCAAGGAAGAATGGGCAAGAATGTCAGTCTCTCGATGTGCAAAACTGATAGAAACATACCCCAAGCGACTTGCAGCTGTAATTGGAGCAAAAGGTGGCGCTACAAAGTATTAACGCAAGGGGGCCGAATAATATTGCACGCCCCACTTTTCAGTTTTTTATTTGTTAAAAAAGTTTAAATTATCCAATAAATTTTGTTCCACTTAACGATTGTGTCCCACTTGTTTTTGATTCTTGACAAAAAATTAAAATTTTATATCTGTATGTTTGAAGCCTGAAATGTGGCGAAAGGTTGCAAGGTTCAAGGGGGCCGAATACTTTTGCAAGGCACTGTATATTGTTGGAAACAGCCAACAATTGCATCTTAGATGTCTAACTAGAATTAAAAAAAAAGACTAATTCACTGCTTTCACTCAAAAAACCTTTAGATCTTATTAAAAAAAAAAAGATATATATATATATATATATATATATATATATTATATATAATATATTATACATATATATATATATATATATATATATATATATATATATATATATATATATATATATGCCGTTACGCTTGATAACACACATCACTTAAAAGTTAGGATTTTTTCCCACATGTTTCAATTGAATTTCTATTTGTGACCAAGCCATTTTTAAGTTCTAGTTAAGTTTTAAGTTAGTCTAAACTGTAAGTCCTGATAGGATTTTGAGTTTTTGCAGTGTTCAAAATAAATGTATGATACAGGCTGTATTGGAGCACATAAGGGACCAGTGCTACTTGGTGTTTTATCCAGCAATGACTACTGAGCTAAAATTGATAGTTAGCATTATTGTGTTATTAATTTTACACCTCATCACTCCACATCGCTATGTTATGTTAAAGCATGTATGTAAGACACGTTAGCCACGCATCGACAGTGGTCATAATTAATAGAAACCTAGCCCTCCGCAGGGCTAACGTTACGTGAGCTAGTAACAGTAACGTTAATCTTATTTATTAGCGCTTAGCGCTCTTTATTAGCGCTTAGTGCTCTACTGCTTTAAGATGGCGGCTGTTTACTAACGCTGGCAAGACGCGGCCGAGTCTGTCATTTTGCATCTAGTTCAACATACTTGTGATCTCTGAGACTCATCAGACGCTACCTGCTACCAACGTAGCATCGTGCGGGCTAGTATTTAGCAACGTCGGCATCGTTTGTAGCGGCTGTCGGCTGCAGTAAGTTTTTTGCTTCTTCCTCTACGCACGTGACATCAGCGCGTTGTCCCGCATTAAAAGTAGTCCGAGCAAAACGTAATGCTTAGAGCTGTCAAAATAAATGATTACTCGAGGTGAATAAAATTACTCGGATCAGTTTTTAAACTCGAGTTACTAGAGTTGCTCGAGTATTCGTTTCAGCTCTAATATGATCAAATTGATTTTATGTAAAACCCGTACCGCTACTACCGTTAATATTAATTAGTTGAATAAAAAGTGGCATGGAAAATGAATGAATGGCAAGCGAGAGTAAAAGACAGAGCCTGTGTGTATGACTCGTATCATTATTTACACAATATACACGCAAACACACCCTTTCTCAACACCGAAGTCGCCAGAGAGAAAAAACATCATAGGTTCTATCATGAAATTGTTATTTTGAACTGATGTTTACAATGGCGGAAGACAAAAGTAGGCTAATGATAGAGAGGAAACCAGTTAGCCGTCTTGTCATGCTAACTAGCCACGTTATTTGCCTCTTTAACAAGCTTACGTTATACATATTACCATCGCTAGACATACTAAATAGGGGTGTGAAAAAATATCGAAATGGTGATATATCGTGATACTTTGTATCCCAAAAGGTTATCGATATGCTCCTGCAAGAATCGAGATATCATTTTAAAAAGGTGTCAATGTCTTAAAAAAAAAAAAAATACACATACAATACAATGGATGGCGTGGCTCAGTGGTGGAGTAGTTGTCCCCCAACCCAGAAGTTGTGGTTTCGATTCTCCACCCTGATGAACTCGCCTAAGTATCCTTGAGTAAGATACTGAACCCCGCATTGCTCCTGGTGCTGTGTGACCAGTAGGTAGATGGCAATGTAGTGTAAAGCGCTTTGAGTACCTTGAGAGGTAGAAAAGCGCTATAAAAGTATAACACCATTTACCATACAGTAAGTAAATATCACACATTGTGAATTTATGACGGAGACTATGGTGGATTTTCATCCCGTTCTCGTGACAGCTGGCATCCATCTCGTTGTTTTAGTCTCCCAAGACAGGTTTTCAGCGCGTCCATTGTGACGTCATCGTCATGAAAAAAATTGTTCGTTGCCGAAATATTTTCGTTATCGTCATCATTGACGAAAACAACACTGGTATCAATGTTTAAAAAACATAAAAGGGAACCAACAAGTTGCTACCAAAATCTTACACCATACTAGTGTCTCAGTTAACTCTATGGCTGCGTTGGCTGTGCTCGACACCTAATCCATTTAGACTGGGAACGTTCGTTCATTTGAAACCAGAGCATTCTGTCAGATTTTCAGGGCACTTGCTGTTCATTTTAGGGCATTTCCAGGTCATTTCCTGTTGAGTTAGAGTCACTGCCTATTCATCTGGGGGATTCCCAGGTCTGTAAGACAAAATGAACAGGAAATGACCCATAAAATACCCCAAAATCAACAGAAAGTAACTGAAAATCAACAGTTAAATGGCCCAAAATTACCTCATTGCCTGGCATTAGCTGCTACTGACGGCCATAGACGTTCAATCCGTTTGAAGTGTTCAAATGGATTGGACGTCTACTAGTGATAAACTCATTCCAATTCACAGCAGAAGCTCCTTTTTCTGTTTATTAGTTGTTTTTAGAATATCCTAAAATGATTTCCTTACCAATTAATCGATAATCGTTGTATCGTCAGATCATCGTTATCGTGAGCTTTGTATCGCAAACCGTATCGTATCGTGAGGTACCAAGAGGTTCCCACTCCTAATACTAAACATGCTGGGGTGAACTCTCGTAGCTGGTGGGAAGCGTTCATGACAGCGTTTACTTACCCTAAAGAGCATATGACAGGAGAAAAAAAAGTCTTAAATAGCATTATTATGTGAATTAGAATCATATTATGAGACGATTCGACTATATACAACAATTTAGCGAAGCGCAGATGACGAGAAATTAGTCTTTTAATCTGACGGTTAGCCACGCCTACCATTATAGGGCTCAAGCGTCCCCAACAGGTGGATGATGTCAGTGGGAGACTGGGCTCATCGGTTTTACTATTCAGCCCATTGAGGGGGAATTATTCAGAACGAGGAAAATGCGACGAAGAAAGCCACAAAATGTCATTGTTTCAGTCTCTTTACTCCAATATTTTTACAGGATATTCTTTTTATACAAGTATTTTTCCCCAATAGCTAAATAAATGGCTTGAGAAGGACCAGTCAGCCCGTCGAGGGGGAAGTATTCACAACGAGAAAAACGCGACGAAGAAAGCTGCAAAATGTCATTTTCTCTTTCCTTCAATATTTTCACAGCATATTCTTTTTATCCAAGTATTTTCCCCAATTGCTAAATAAATGGCATGGTCATGACAAATAAGTCTTGTGTTAAATGGAATATGAAATAATAAAAATGCACTTATTCCAGACATGGTAAAATGACTGTATAATTGTCAAAACTGTTGACTTCACCTTTACTGTCGCACCTCCCGAACGATATTTTATGACACCTAAATCGGACATATGTCATTTCCCTTCCCCGGCTTCGGAGAATCTAAACAAACCAAGAGGTGTGACAGCTAGCCGACATGCTAACCCGAACCAAGTGATGTTTCAAAGTCTTCGAAGCGAAAAATCACAAAACTAGCCCGGATTATTTGACATGACGACCGGGTTGTCGATTGTCTTCGCGGATCGGCAACCCGCCCGGCGGAGAGCAATTTACAGTTCGTTCCCCGGAGGAGGGCGGCTGCAGTTGTTGTGCAGCTAACGTGCAGCTAATGTGCTTGAGGAGAGCTTTTTATATGACTATCAATGATCAAACGTAAATTGTCTTTTATTTAAAGAAAGTTTGAAGTGTTTACTTTGTAATCTCTGTATTAATATTTGACATAATACAAAGCAAGATGTTTACTCACTTCCTTGTAAGTTCAATGGTCCCACAGTAGTAGGGCTTAGCCAATATCCACGGTGAATGGGAACCTTTTGAAACTCCCAAAAGGCGCTTACGCCTCTCCCTCTTAAAGCAAGATTTTTCTGCAGCCGTTTGGCTGGTGTGATGTGAAAAATAAATGTATTAATCCGCAAAATCAGCTGAATCCTTAGTCCTTATACACAACAGTACGGCTGTAGTGAAGAGGACGCCTTTTAACCGTACACGTCACAGCGCCCTCTCCTTAATGCCAGACCGAAGCCGGAAGTCACTCATTTTCATGCCGCGGGATTAGAAAAAACTAAACAAATATAGCAATCGCTTCCACACACATCCAAGCAGTCCATATATTCAGGAGCATAAAATATCGCTGTATTATGAAATAAACATGCTTTTTCGTGTCACATGCACTTTAAATTATAACGGATGATGTCACATAAATGTGAAATCATGTTGGAGGTGTTGCTTCCCCTGACAAACACCCTCCGCAAGCATGTTGGCTGTCCTTCCTCTAAGCCGCGGCAGTGCTTCTTTTCGGTAGCCGAAGTACTCCCATACCAGCGACTTTGTCATTTTTGAGGGGAGGAAAAGCTCAGGTGTAGTGTCACCGACAGACAGGACAGAATACCAAGCGGAGGGCGAGAGGGACATAAAAAATGGCTAATACCATACTACGGTATGACGGAAAATTTTATTGGTTTTTAAACCGTGACGTTTTCATAACACTGTAAACCTTGAAACTGGTAACCGGCACATGCCTGGTCACGAATAGCTATACGGATGACATTAATTTCTCAAAGAGTGTAACGGCATGGAAAAATAATATTTTACAGCGAAGAAAGAGTTATAGGTTATATTTCCAAATGAAGCATTTGTACCAGTCTGGCTAATGTAGTGTTTGCTTTGTTAGGTCAAGCCAGTTACGCAGAGAAACATCCCTCTGAACAGAGACCTCGGAAGAAAAGACAACCCCACCTTGGACCGTGCCTCCTTGGGAGGCCATAAGACCACCGCGGAACGTTCTGGCACCCTCAATAATTCAGATGGACCTAGTAATTCTGAAGGTGGTGAAGCAAAGGAACGGCCGTCTTCCTCTGATAGTGGAATCTCCAGAGAAAAACCTGTGGTTAAATCTGTGGTGTCTGATAAAGATTCTGACCGGACCTCGGGAGTAGACAGGGAGCGGGAAGGTAACTGGAGAACGGACAGAGAGCGTGACAGAGGTTCAGATAGGGGCCGGGAAAAAGCCTCGCGGTCAGACCGAGACCGGGATAAAGCTTCTGGATCGAACAGAGATCAGGAAAAAACGTCAGTGTCTGACAGAGATCGTGAAAGAGCCTCAGGAACGGACAGAGATCGGGAAAGGGGTTCAGACAGAGATCGGGCTAAAGCTTCTGGCCGAGACCGAGAAAAGGCTTCTGACCGTGATCGCACGAAAATGTCCAGTTCAGACCGTGATCGTGGTAAAGCCTCCAGTTCAGACCACGATCATGGTAAAGCTTCCAGTTCAGACCGCGATCGTGCTAAGACATCAAGTTCAGATCGCGCTAAAGCATCGAGTTCAGACAGTGATTGCACGAAAGCTTCTGACAGAGATGGGGAAAAAGCCACAAATTCTGACCGAAAAGTTATAGGATCTGATCAAGACAGGACTCTGCCTTCTGAGAATGAGCGTGACAGAGAGTCAGGATCGAGCTCAAAGAAGGTCTCTGTTGCGAAAGACGACACGGGGGAAAAGTTGCAAAAGACAGAGCGCAAAAACTCCGGAAGTGCAGTTGGTCGATCTGTTTGCTTGGACAAGTTGACCATCGCTGAGAAATCGGCCATCAGCAAGAAGGGACACAACCAGGACAAGCAGAGCACTTCTTCCGTAGAAGGCACAGAGAAAACGGCAAAATCCGATCGGTGTGTACTACAAAGTTTCTTGCAGTTGCCTCATCTTTTTCTTTTCGCCTGTTTGACTTTTTCCCCCTCGTCTTCTAAGTAGTGTTTCCAAGGAGAGAGCAACAAAAAGCGGATCAACCGGGAGGAAATCCGATGCTGCTTCAAAAGAAGGTGAGCTCTTGAGGCCTCTTGCCTACATTACATGGATTTTTATTTGGGCTGGATTAGGGACTTATTTTTCTTAAAGCGGAAATGTGAACTAAGGTTGGCCAACCATGCTTTTGAATAATATCAATGTCTAAACAATTATAAGCATATTTTGATTTTTTTTTTTAACGCAACCCTTCCAGATTCTTTGTTTAACCCATAGCAACGCCCTTGACAACGAAAATGCTTTACTTCGGAAGTCTTCGGAATTACGCAGAGGTTGCGCTAGACATTTTCGTTGTCTGTCATTTTGACTGACAGGGTCATAAAAATCCGGTCATAGTCTATTTTTACCCGTCACTTAAATTTTTAAAATGATAATGATGACATATTCAATAGTATTTAGTTTTCATTCATTTTTAATTAATATTGTAACGCTTGCTTGGCGGCGAAAAATTAGACACAGAAGTCGTGGTATTTTTCTCCCTTTTTACTCTGCTTACCGCCAACAACTCCGCCCCCAAAGAAAAAGAGGCAACGATATAGACCCCAATCATCAACGTCACACAATGATCTTAATTGTGGTTGTCAGCCCAAATTCTTCTAAATATATATTAAATGCATCTAACCAGATATAAAATGACTACTACATAGTCTGTGGTGATCGTTTGGTGCCCAGATTTCTTGTCGAATTACAGCAGTCCATCTCGCTCTCATCTTCGGGTCTCTCAGAATACGGTAGAACTTGAAGTCTCTCCGTCTATCTTCTCTGTTACAGCAACCAATCGCCACACACGCCTTCACCATTTTGATTATTAATATTAACGAGCAGAAAAATACGCCGTAATAGGAGGCATGTACGTAGCGGTAATGTGTAAACATGACGAGCTGACACACAATATGGCGGCTCCGGTCAGGGGGGGCGGAGTTGTGACGTCATGTGATTGGGGTCTATACACAGGCGGCAATCTTGTCCATCAATTGGATGACGCGCTGGCACACCGGGTGCACCAATAAGAACCTCGCGTTGATGTGTCAATCACGGTGCCGCCGCCAGACCCCGGTGACGCTACAATATTCTGACAGAAGAGCCAACGACGTCATGCATTAAGAGAGACAATAGCTAATTAATATGCTAACTCGCCACCCTGTGGTCTGGGGTGTGAATTGCAACCTGTCAAAATGACGGACGGACTTCAGTTTTGTCCGTCACTATTTTAAAAAACCGGTCAACGACGGAAAATATCCGGTTAACGCGACCCCTGGAATTACGTCACACCGGGACGTGCGAGAGAAGTCCGCCATAGAACAGTATTGTTTGTTGCATTGCTTCTCGGTAAGATGCCACAGCGGTGTGTGGCGATGTTTTGTTCTCACTCAAAAGAAAAGTTGTATGAGTGGCCAAAGGATAGCAGGGCACATAAATGGACATCTTTCGTTCGCACGAAGCGAATGAATTTCACGCCATCATCGAGTAGCGTTCTCTGCTGCAAACACTTGGAAGATGCCTGCTTCCTTAACCGGTCTGCTTATGATCAAGGATTTGCCAAAAAGTAAGTGTGATTTTTGGATAGATGACTGATGACTTTGTCAAAGCAGAGCTGCCAACTGTTGTGGAATGAACAGTATAAGCTAGCGACGTTAGCCGAAAGTTAACTCGTGGCAATCCCCAATACTAGTTGTTGTTGCGTTTGCTAGGTTAAACGTGTTTAAATTGTGCGTCGTCTACGATTTTGTCCGAAAAGGTTAATCCACTGTCAATCGGGAAAGGGGTGTGGATGTGCATATAAGCGGGTCGGCGTCACGGTAATTCGCGGTCACGTTGCCGTAAGAGACACACACCGCCGGTGGGTTTGTGCACATTTATTTGTATTTGTATTATGTATTTCCACCTTCATGCTTCAAGCATTGTATTGCTTTTGGACGGTTCGGCGTTTCTTTCACGATGATCGCTTGATAGCCTTCTAGTTTGTGTTTTACGTACGAGAGCCGCTGACAGGTGACAACAACAAGCGTGTTGTCTGGCAGCGAATCAGCGAGCACGCAGGTCACGCAGTGAATCATGGGAAATGTAGTCTCGGAACAACACTGAAGTGGTGCTTTGTAATCTGTTCGCTTGTGTGAAAAAACTACATTTCCTCACGCCATTAGACGCCACTTCCTGCCGAGAGCCCCAAGCTGTGTTAGCTCCATGTGTTAATAAAGAAACAAAGTTGTCAGCACGTCGTGTGTTCGATACATTTGTAAACAAAAAGCTCATAACAAGACACTATGCATGATCCGTTTAAGAGAAGCTGGAGTAGTAGGAGGTGAGGAGGAGATCAGCGAGAAACAAAACTTTGCGGTCGAATGTGGCGGCAGTCCGCTATTATTTTCTTTTCTTATTGTTGCCACAATAAAGTGGAGAAAACCATGAACGACTCATTTCCTTCTTTCCCCCCAACGTTTTTATATTATTATTTTATATGCACGAGAGCTGCCGGATCTGCCAAAATGAACATGAAGTCTTATTATTATTTTTTTAACAATGTCATCAGATAGACAAAAACATAAAATTATGTGCAAATGCCTGCATCTTCAGATCATGAAAATAATAACAGCCTATATTTTACCAATCTTGTAATCTCGATAGATCTTGTATCCATTCCATGTCAGGTAGTCTAGGCACATTGTTTGCATCCTGATTAGCGTCTGGCTAATACATGTTAGGTCCAACATAAAATTCCAACCTCCTCTTCTTCCTTAACTCTTCAAAAACGTGGATCTCCTCCCTTGCGCTCGATCTATCCCTTATATCGCTGTTTGAATCATTGTTTGAAGGGCTTTGTTTGGCCGCCGTATGTATGGAGCTGCCATCGCTGTTCCCGGTGGGAGGTATCACTTCCGGGTTCGTCCCCTTTCAGGCTCGAACTTCGGAAACGCGATTATTTTGTCAAATATACAACATATAAATTATTTTTTCATGCTTTATTTGTTGGGCAATGTTTAATTACTTTAATTGTGACCCTATTTGGTATGTCATGAAATTACTTCACATTTCTGCTTTAAGGTAATTTTTGCATTGTAATTTATGGTTTTAGTTGAATTTCTATTTGCAGGGAAAGAGGGGGAAGCAAAAATTGTTCGAAGCAAACCCAGGATCAGTCGTAAGGTCTTATCCAGTCAACCTGCCAGTGCCACAAGGTAAGAGTTTTATGCAAACAGTGTTTTTGAAAGAAATGACAACATTTCCTATTTTCATCCTCCTCCTTTGTAGTAGATCCACTGAGGATCCTAAACTGAATCCTGGAGAGAAAGAGGAAGAGAAGAAGACGGACTCTTCTACCGCTTCAGATCATGTTACGGCTAGCCCCAAAAGTGCAGGAGAGGAGCTCCTCATTCAGGCACCTCCTCGCTCCAAGTGGGAGCGAGAAGATGATGAAGAGGAGGAGGAGGAACAACAGCAGCAGCTGGTGTCTGCAATCGCGGCTGTGGTAGTGGTTCCTCAAGAGACTCCCAAGGAGCTGTCACTTGTACCCCAAAAGAATGAGGCAAGCCGGGTTGATAAGAAGGTTGTAGCCAGGGAGGAGAAAAGAAGGGCGCCCAAGGATGAGAGTAAAAGTGGCAAACCTTCCAAAGTCAAGATTGTCCGGGAGGAGAGGAAGGCGGGTAGAGGAGAAAGGGGGTCAAAAGCAGAGGCAAGAGAAGGGAAGGAGCGTGGGTCACCTGGAAAAGAGGAGAAGAACACTAGCGGCCCAGAGCCCAAGAGACCGCGCCTGTGCTCAGACCTGGCCCGCGAAACGGACGAGGCCGCCTTCGTGCCCGACTACAGCGAGGGTGACGAGGCCTCTGAC
The DNA here is from genome assembly GCF_030265065.1 of Corythoichthys intestinalis. Lineage (NCBI taxonomy): Eukaryota > Metazoa > Chordata > Actinopteri > Syngnathiformes > Syngnathidae > Corythoichthys > Corythoichthys intestinalis. Next base: position 18,027,482 of record NC_080402.1, read on the forward strand.
AGCAGCCCTTCGGCCAGCCAGCGCTCCAACAGCAACCGCAGCGACACGGCCTCCGGCGCTTCGGCCGGCGGGGCCGCCGCAGGGGACAAGAAGAAGAAAAAGAAACACAAAAAGCACAAGAAACACAAAAAGCACAAGAAGCACAAAGTGGCCGACAAGGAAGGCGGTGAGCATAAGGATCACAAACATAAACATAAGAAGAAGAAACACAAGAAGAGCAAAGACAAAGACACCGAGGAAGCTAAGGTCGAGGACGAGGTGCCGCAGGCCGTTGCTGAAACGAAGACCGCCGATCCTTGATGCTGCTCTGAAATCGAGAGAACTGAGACGAGAACACCAAGGAAGTCAAAGCTAAGATTGAAGTGTGAGAAACAGTAGCTGAAACCCTAGTTTTGACTCACCAGGAAAAAAACAGCCTAAACAAGAGTAAGTCGAGACTGGGGATGAGGAACCGTGAGGTTCTGGAACCCAGATCCCCAAAAAGAGTAACGGTAACAAAGCTAAAGTGGAGGCAAAAGTCAAACCTAAAGGCCATTCATTTACTCAGGGATGCAAAGGAGCTTAATATCTCCACTTGTTACTTCACTGTACATAAAACCAGAAAGTCTTGGTTCCCTTGTGAGGAACTTGGGTTACTTTCCTGTGAAGGATCTCGCGCATTAATGGCGTGTACCTGTAAATATTGTTAGTCACAATTTCATGACGAATTATATGTTACCAGAACAGTTTTCCTGGCTTGGCCAAGATACGAATTCATGGCATATTCCTGTAAATAATCTCGGTCACACTCTCACGACTAATCGTACGTTTCAAGACAGTTTCCCGCATTATGACTAAGCGATTGTTGTCTCGTCATTTGGGACTTGTTTTGTTAGTATTGCACTTAAACGTGACCATTCGTGGAATTTTGCAGTGCAATTACGCTACACTGGATGCAAAAATGACAACACAGACGTGTTTCTTGGGGTCGAGCGAGTGGGTTTTGTCGTAGTTTTCCCAGTCTGATGGTGTGAGTGGACAGAAAATGAGAATTCTTACTGATGGCTTGTTTCTGTTTTTGTTTAGTTTTTTTTAATTAAAGTTATCTGATCCCAAAAATCACTGATTTTTGTGTTTATTTGAACGCCATAAAAATAATTGTTTGTTGCAGGCTGATAATCAATTAATCGGCCAATTAAACTGTAAATCGGATAAATGTCCCTTTTTTCAATTACCTTCACAGTTAAACTTGGAAGTAGTTTTCAGCATGTTGTACGTAACAAGACAAAATCAAATTTCAAAGCACACTCTTGTATGACAATTCACAATTTGAATGGGATTTTGTGTTGAGACTAAGCAGCGATTGGCTAGCAACTGTTTGGGTGTACCCTGCCCATAGTTAGCTGGGATTGGCTCCAGCACCCACTGAGGATAAGCGGCTCAGAAAATTAATAAATGAACTTTACTATCTAACAATAACTTCACCAATATGTTTATCCAAAACAAAAACGGGTGCTTAGGACACAGATTAGCATTATTGCTAACTAGCCGTGATAAGTAGTAACGTCTCATCAACTAAATGCAATGCACTTGGCTTCATTTACTCGCAGGATCTAACAACACAAAAGACTAACTCGAAATTTCGTCGTATTGATTCAGCAACCCAACCAGAGTGTAGCAGTGAACTGTCTCTTGCACTAATCACTGGTACACACGCGTGCAGCCTCACATTACACACAAACTAGGACCCAAACAGGACTGCTCATAGCTGCCGGCAGAAATTGATTATCAAATTCGTTAGCAGCTAATTAATTGAATCGATTAGTTATTGCAGCCTCATCAAGAAACTAGTTTAGATAGTAAGATGTCTGAAAATTGGCAAAAATGTGTTTTCCAAAATAAAAGCAGATTATTTTCATGAAGATATCTGATATTTACAACTGAGAAGTTACATATATATAATTTCGACAACTTAGACAAGTTTAATGTGAAGAAGATCCTAAACGATTAATTGGTTATTAAAATAGTTGGTAATTTTCAGACGATAAACTGCTACTTTTTTCCTTTATTACGAATCCTGATTGTATGATGTTGATTTATTCGGGTTAATCGGTAACACATTATTTAATAGCGTCACAAGACTCATAATTTTGTCATGACACTATCATGGGCATTACTGAATGCTTATGACGGATGTCATTGTCATCTGGCAAATTATGTCACTAACTCCATTGATGTCCAGCTTGGATCTTTTACATCCATTCAAAAGTGAGATAATTTGCCGAATAACACTAAATGACATCTGTTATAAGCATTCATTAATGTTAATGACAGTGTCATGTCATAATTACGATTGTCTATTGACAATCTTATGGCGCCACTGTTAAAGTGTTACCAAATACCATAACTAGCAATTAATGAAACAAATGGAACAGTCACTGAAGGAATAATTAGCACAGAACATGAATTTTGTTATTTACATCTGTAGTGCTGCAATGCATGCTAGGAGGCATGTTGGACGGCAACAGTACACCAGGTGGCAGCAGAGCTTTGCAGCCAATTGATTCAAAGATTCATGGTGGTTCATTTGGTTTTATGATTATGTTTTGATGCTGCTGTCAAGTAGTGTTACCGGTTAATGTCTTTTGGTGTAAATATCCCACAAAACAGTGAAGACAGCTGCGGTTTATAGTCCAGTTATCTATGAACAAATGCCGTTTTCGTGCCAAATATGGTGGGTGACGGCTTATAGTCAGGTGCGCCTTGTAGTGCGAAAATTACGGTAGTTGTCGATTAGTTGATAAATTGTTGCACCTCTAGAACGTCAGCATGTCAAGTATGAAAATGACTAAAACTTCTTGCGACAAACCGGGCCAGTTTACACAAAATTTAATAAACCAAATGTATACATTTTTAGTCATAATTTAATAACACTATGGGCTTTAAAATCATATTTTCCCCCTTCCATTAAATATCCTGAATAAAATTTTGAAATTTGGTACTTCCACATTTTGGCATTGTTTTTCTTCACAGTATCTTTTCCCAGCATTTTAACTTGAATCCAGTTTGTAAATATTCCTTTCAAAAACTGAAAAGTGAATAGAATTTAAATATTTAACAAGAAATACACATAAAATCATTTACATATATAAATTAAATGTTACATGTTATATGGTCTACCATTGCTACAAAATTAAGGCCAATAACAAATAACAATTTCAAATCTAAAGCAATTTAACGACAAATACTCAATTTATTGTAATGTTTTTTTTAAAGAAATTTAAGAAAAATAAACGTATGACGTGACGTCTTATCGGCCACTGTGTGGCGCTGTAAACCTTAGATGAACATACATCAACTTTGTAAAGGCACAGAAAAGGCTGAGCAGATGGATTTCCTCAAACAACAGTCGGCTTAGTGTTTTGTTCATGTTCACATCACATATGTAAGGTCAACCTTAATGGACTGAGCACACAAGAAGATTAATCTATTATTTTAACCCCTGCACAGATTATCATCCATTATTTCAGGCATCTTTGATTTACGGGTGTGGATGAGCATGTCTGCTGCTTCTCACACACACACACGTGTGCGTCCATGTGTGTTCTTTCTGACAATCTGACGTCACTTCCTGTCGTCAATGCCAAAGGTTGCTAAGCAACTTGATACTCTGTCCGAAAAATGCTTCTCTATTGTGCCACCCCTTTTGTTGCGTCTTTTCAATTTATCATATTTTAATAGTCTTCCAGTTTTTTTTCCTTGTCTTTAAATCGAGCCTCTGGAGTAAATTTCACTTGGCTCCTTCAAATTTGATAGGTCTATCCTGAGTGCACCCACAAAAAACCCAACAAGATTACAAAGCGTCGAGACCAGGGATGTCCAAACGACGTCCCGCGGGCCAACTGCGGCCAGTTTTTATTGGCCCGCAGCAAATTATCAAAATATTATACAACTCCTAGCAAAAAGTATGGAATCGCCAGTCTCGTACAAGCATTCACTCATTTTATCATGTAGAACAAAAAGCTTGAAAAAATAATGAATTAGTTCAAAAGTGCAACTCTTTAGCATTCAGAAACACACAAAAAATAATAATAAAAAACATTGTGGTGGTCAGTAAATGTTACTTATATAGAGCAAGTGCTGGGAAAAACAAATATATGGAATCACTCCATTCTGAGAAAAAAAAATGGAATCATTTAGGGCTATCAAAATTATCGCGTTAACGGGCGGTAATTAATTTTTTAAAATAATCAAGTTAAAATATTTGACGCATTTAACGCACATGCCCCGCTCAAACAGATTAAAATGACAGCAAAGTGTCATTTCCACTTGTTACTTGTGTTTTTTTGGTGTTTTTCCGCCCTCTGCTGGCGATGGGTGCGACTGATTTTATGCATTTCAGCACAATAATTATTATTGACATCAACAATGGTGAGCTACTAGTTCATTTTTTGATTGTAAATTTTACAAATTTATTAAAACGAAATCATAAAGAAGGGTTTTAATTAGCGCTGTCAAAATTATCGCGTTAACGGGCGTTAATTCATTTTTTAAATTAATCACGTTAAAATATTTGACGCAATTAACGCAGATGCCCCACTCACACAGATTTAAATGATAGTACAGTGAAACGCTCACTTGTTGTGTTTTATAGAGTTTTGCCACCCTCTGCTGGCGCTTGGGTGCGACTGATTTTATAGGCTTCAGCACCCATGAGCATTGTGTAAATAATTCTTGACATCAACAATGGCGGGCTACTAGTTTATTTTTTGAATGAAAATTTTACAAATTTTATTAAGACAAAAACATTGAGGGGTTTTAATATAAAATTCCTTTAACTTGTACTCACATTTTTCTTTTAAGAACTACAAGTCTTTCTATCCATGGATCGCTTTAACAGAATGTTAATAATGTTAATGCCATCTTGTTGATTTATTGTTATAATAAAAAAATACAGTCCTTATGTACAGTATGTTGAATGTATATATCCATCTTGTGTCTTATCTTTCCATTCCAACAATAATTTACAGAAAAGTATGGCATATTTTATAGATGGTTTGAACTGCGATTAATTGCGATTAATTACGACTAATTAATTTTTAAGCTGTAATTAACTCGATTAAAAATTGTAATCGTTTGACAGCCCTAGTTTTAATATAAAATTTCTATAACTTATACTAACATTTATCTTTTAAGGACTACAAGCCTTTCTGCCCATGGATCGCTTTAACAGAATGTTAATAATGTTAATGCCTTCTTGTTGATTTATTATTATAATAAACAAATACAGTACTTATGTACAGTATGTTGAATGTATATGTCCGTCTTGTGTCTTATCTTTCCATTCCAACAATAATTTACAGAAAAATATGGCATATTTTATAGATGGTTTGAATTGCGATTAATTACGATTAATGAATTTTTAAGCTGTGAATAACTCAATTAAAAATTTTAATCGTTTGACAGCCCTAGAATCATTAGAAACAAACAGAGATATAACAATCAAAAACCATCTGTAGTATTTAGTAGCATCACCTCTGGCTTTTATGACAGCGTGCAGTCTCTGAGGCATGGACTTGATGAGTATTCTTCATCAATTTGGTGCCAACTCTCTTTGATTGCAGTTGCCAGATCATTCTTGCAGGTTGGAGCCTTGCTGTGTTCCATTTTTTTTTTTTTCAATTTCTACCACAGGTTTTCAATAGGGTTGAGATCTGGGCTATTTGCAGGCCATGACAGTGGCTGGATTAGTCTTTCTCCAAGGAATGCTGTAACAGTTTTAGCCCTGTGGCACGATTCATTGTCATCTTGGAAAATGACATATTTTCAAATGAGGGGATAAGAAAGCTGTCTAAAATTTCAATGTGAACTTTTGAAAATTTAACCACAGCCATCTCCCTAGTGCCTTTCCCTGACATGCAGCCCCATATCATCAAGGGCTGATGGTTGATGAATTTTGATGTTTTCTTCAGGCAGTCATCTTTGTAAATCTCACTGGAACAGCACCAAACCAAAGTTCCAGCATCATCACCTTGTCCAATGACAGAACCTTGTCATTGCAGCATCATCACCTTGTCCAATGACAGAACCTTGTCATTGGACAAGGTGATGATGCTGGAACTTTGGTTTGGTGCTGTTCCAGTGAGATTTACAAAGATGACTGCCTGAAGAAAACATCAAAATCCTTTGTTATGTTGGCTTTATGCTTTGGTTCATTGTCTTGTTGCATGATGAAGCTTCTCCCACTTAGTTTGGATGCATTTGTCTGTGAATTGGTTTTGTAGACATCAGAATTCATTCTGCTCATCATGAGCTACATCATCAATAAAGACTAGTTAGCTCGTTCTGGTCTCATTAGTCCATAACACATTGTTCCAAAACTTTTGTGGCTGATTTTCATGCTTCTTTGCAAAATCCAATCTGGCCTTCTGATTCTTGTATTGATGAGTTGTTTAGATCTGGCCTCTATCTTCGGATTGTGACACTTTCACTTCCGCGCTGTGAAGGTTGCTGTGGTGTCAGTGACTGCTGTTTTGTTGTTTTTCTTCACAGCTCTCACAATCAACTGTTTTTGTTACAGTGGGTCGGCCTTTTCGATGTTTTTTGCTCAGTACACTAGCAGTTTCTTTTTCAAAACATTCCAAAATGTTGTAGTGGCTATGCCCGATGTTTGTGTAATAGCTCTGATCAATTTTCCATTTTCTCTCAGCTTCAAAATGGTTTGCTTTTCTCCCATTGACAGCTCTCTGGTCCTCACGTTTGCGCAACAGAAAATTCAGTTTTAACAGGTGAAACCCAAAGCCAAAACAAGAACTATTTCATGTCTCAGCATTTAATCTTGATGGTAAATTCCTTTTTGTGTTCTTGAAAAGTGGGTGGGTTCAAAGAAAAGGTAATCTCTCATGGGTGGTTTAACACATCTTTATGTAAATCTCACCAACTCAAACCTGGATTTCTGAACTTTTGTCTCATAGTCATCTTTATATGAGAATCCCAAATGACTTCAGTATGTAAAAACAAAGGAAATGAACTTTGTCTTCCAATACTTTAGGAGGTGACTGTATATTTAATTTTTGTGTGTGTGTGCAATGTCCTTATAGATAAGTTTCCGAGGTACACTTTCTTCATCCAAAACATCAGTGGATCTGAAGTAACATTACTCATCAAAGACAATTTGGAAATACCACATCCATCTGCCACCATCATGACATGGGAGGACAACATGTTCATGAAGGCAGATGTGGAACCAAGCCCATACTACCACCAAGACAGGGTGTTTATGTAGTTTATGGAAGGTATGTTCTTCCTGTCCCTGCATTTTCATGTGTCCGGTTCTCCAAAAATACAAAAAGCACTTGCCTGCAGGACTATCACACGTCTGATGGGATTCAGCCATGACTGGATGCAATTAGACACAAGTAGAGAAATTGTCGGTGTCAGGATTAGCGATCAGGCAACATAGAATAGGATGTTAACATAATCGCACTTACATTTCATTCGCGTAATACTGGGTTCCACACCTCACATTTCTGATTTGTTTACTCTCCACCCGGCCTAACCACATCTCTTTCTGACTCTCCGCCCCTCCTCTTTCTCCTCAGTCATCGGGCCCCACTCATGGTGTTCACGTGAAATACGATTAGTTAATATTCACAGGTAGTATAGGTGTTTATTGTACAGTGGGGTAAATAAGTATTTAGTCAACCACTAATTGTGCAAGTTCTCCCACTTGAAAATATTAGAGAGGCCTGTAATTGTCAACATGGGTAAACCTCAACCATGAGAGAGAATGTGGCAAAAAACCCAGAAAATCACATTGTTTTATTTTTAAAGAATTTATTTGCAAATCATGGTGGAAAATAAGTATTTGGTCTATATCAAAAGTTCATATCAATACTTTGTTATGTACCTTTTGTTGGCAATAACGGAGGCCAAACGTTTTCTGTAACTCTTCACAAGCTTTTCACACACTGTTGCTGGTATTTTGGCCCATTCCTCCATGCAGTTCTCCTCTAGAGCAGTGATGTTTTGGGGCTGTCGTTGGGCAACACCAGCAACAGTGTGTGAAAAGCTTGTGAAAAGTTACAGACGTTTGGGCTCCGTTATTGCCAACAAAGGGTACATAACAAAGTATTGAGATGAACTTTTGGTATTGACCAAATACTTATTTTCCACCATGATTTGCAAATAAATTCTTTAAAAATCAAACAATGTGATTTTCAGTTTTTTTCCCCCCACATTCTGTCTCTCATGGTTGAGGTTTACCCATGTTGACAATTACAGGCCTCTCTAATATTTTCAAGTGGGAGAACTTGCACAATGTTGACAAATACAGGCCTCTAATATTTTCAAGTGGGAGATCTTGCACAATTAGTGGTTGACTAAATACTTATTTGCCCCACTGTATTTCTTGTTGTTATTTGTTCTTCTCTTCTGTCTCTCCCTCTCCTCTTCCATTTTCCTTTCTGTCCCCTCATAGTCCCTTCCTGCTTGCTGCTTTCTCCTAAAAATCCTTATCTTGTGTTAAATATCAGCCCATATTTTTGCTTGTGAATTGAATTTGATCTGTAAATTAACTTGACCTGAAAATACTAAACCTTTGTAGTTTATTGTTTTCGGGTCCAGATTGAACTGTTTTCAAGTTTGGGTATGTCAAAAGTACCACTGATTTTTGCATACGAAAATTTCAAAACAGTTCAATTCTGACCCCAACACAATACGAGGGATAAACGAAACATAATCAAAACCAGGATATACTCCCATGTGATACATTAAAACTAGGGCTGTCAAAATTATCGCGTTAAAAGCGGTAATAAATTTCTTAAATTAATCACATTAAAATATTTGACGCATTTATCGCACATGCCCCGCTCAAACAGATTAAAATGACAGCACAGTGTCATGTGCACTTGTTACTTGTGTTTTTTTTGTGTTTTGTCGCCCTCTGCTGGCGCTTGGGTACGACTGATTTTATGGGTTTCAGCACCATTGTGTAATTATTGACATCAACACTACTAGTTTGTTTTTTGTTTGAAATTTTTACAAATTTTATTAAAACGAAAACATTAAGAGGGGTTTTAATATAAAATTTCTATAACTTGTACTAACATTTATCTTTTAAGTACTACAAGTCTTTCTATCCATGGATCATCATCTGCGCTTTGCCAAATTGTTGCATATGGACAAATTGTCTGAAAATATGATTTTATGCACATAATAATGCTATTTAAGACTTTTTTTTTATCATGTCACTGGCACTTTAAGACGAGGGGCTGTCAAAATTATCGCGTTAATGGGCGGTAATTAATTTTTTTTCAATTTATCACGTTAAAATATTCGACGCAATCAACGCACATTTCCCGCTCAAACAGATTAAAATGACAGCGCAGTGTAATGTCCACTTGTTATTTGTGTTTTTTTGGAGTTTTGTCGCCCTCTGCTGGCGCTTGGGTGCGACTGATTTTATGGGTTTCAGCACCCATGAGCAATGTGTAATTATTGACATCAACAATGGCGAGCTACTTGTTTATTTTTTGATTGGACGTTTTACAAATTTTATTAAAACGAAAACATTAAGAGGGGTTTTAATATAAAATTTCTCTAACTTGTACTAACATTTATCTTTTAAGAACTCCGAGTCTTTCCATCCATGGATCGCTTTAACAGAATGTTAATAATGTTAATGCCATATTGTTGATTTATTGTTATAGTAAACAAATACAGTACTTACGTACAGTATGTTGAATGTATATATCGGTCTTGTGTCTTATATTTCCATTCCAACAATAATTCACAGAAAAATATGGCATATTTAATCGATGGTTTGAATTGCGATTAAATACGATTAATTAATTTTTAAGCTGTGATTAACTAGATTAAAATTTTTAATCGTTTGACAGCCCTAATTAAAACTGTTCAGACTATAAAGACACTCAGATTCCCATTTTCTGTGTCAGAGCAGCTGAACAGGACAGGTTAGAAGAAAAAAAAATGCATTGACAATAATTTCAATAAAATTCAATATAAAAATACAGACTCACTGAATTATCAGACAGGGAAGCCCTCCACAAACTGTAATTACAGTATGATACTCCCCTGCTGTGAAAGCGGAAACTCTACGTTGACACTGACACCATTCATTGTTTGTGTGTGTAGTCCATTGACCGCCTTGCGTGGCTGTGAAGTAACCAGGTCAAGTTAAGTTGTGTGTATGTGCAAAACTGGGATGTGCCCCTAGGTGGTCGCCATAGCAATCCCGCCGACTGATCGGAGCGTATTGATTGGCCGTCAAATTCCCACAGTGCCTGTGAGCGTGTTCGTGTGTATCTGTGACGGCGGCGTGAAACGAGGCACTTCCTGACGATGCGATGGTTACCATGGAAACGCACCCATGGGGGGACAAGGGGGTGATAATAATGTTTGGCCTAGATACTCATCCTCGACCGATAACGCAGGGAGAGAGTATGTGTGTGTGTGTGTGTGTAAAACGGCATCTGAACACGGCGCGGTGACAGTGACGCGGTGAAAAATGCATGAAATGAGTCCATGTGAGCAGAAAGAACCATACTTGCACGAGTTTATGTCACACACACACAAGAAGTGGCGGAGGGAGGGATGACTTCATCATGTGGAAGATTCTCGGAAATGTTTCTTTGATGATTACGTAATGCGAATACCCTTCCTCAAAGGCAGGGACTCCCGAAAAAACATATTGGCCCGTTTATATGAGTCTTATTTGGACACGGTTGCTAACTAGAACAGCAGCACCTGGTGAGCTCATTGAAACGTATTAGTCTGAAAAATAAGTTATTTTGTAAACATTCAGGTGCTCACTGACGGCTAGAGGTGTCCAATCCATTTAAACTGGGAGTGGCTGGCCGCCCTCCGTCTGTCGCTGTCAAAGGCATTGAAATATAATCGTTTGCTGCCAGCCCTACTACTTTAAATTGTTATCTACTTCCTCAATCTAAGTACGAGACTTGAGTGGAACAACACTTTTTACTCAGTGTGGTGGGGTTGGTGGTGCGTCCCCTCTTGCCATCCCTGAGGGCCGGTTGATGGGTGCGCGGGTGGCCCGGGGGACCACCCTGGATCCCGGGGGGGTGACGATGACTCCTTTGCTGGGCTGTGGGAGGAGGGATGGGCTTCGCTGAACACCCCCGCCCGCCCTCCCTTCCCAGGCTGGCTGGGTGGGGGCCGGGGCCCTGGGTTGGAGCCCACGTGGCGTCTCTGCTCGCGTGCGGCGGGATGTGATAGGGCGCGCTCGGGTGGGGGGTCTCGGTGCCGGGATTGGCGATGGGGCGGGGTAGGGTCGGTCGCCAACGGGCTTACACTCACAAAGGATTCACACGATTACTGGGTTCTAGATCACAGCTGAATTGTGTACACTCTACCCCTTTCAATCACTTAGCTCATAGACACCCCCACCCCCGTCCCCCTCTTTCCCTGGTCAACAGTCCCCCCACATGGTGTCAACCGGAAATACATCTAGCTGAAGATAGCACCAACATATTAGTAGTTAGTCTAGACGTCCAATGTATTTCTTCTTGTAATTTGTGTTTCTTTTCTTTCTGCTTTTGTGTTTCTTTTTTTCTGTCCCCCATAACTGCTTCCTGTTCACTGCTTTGTCATAATAAACGAGGTATGTTGAATGATCACAATGGGAGTATGTCAGACTCTCAATGTGAAACATTAAAACTGTTCAGACTATCCAGGCACTTAGACTTCCATTCTCTGTGTCAAACAGCTGAACAGGACAGGTTTTTAAAAAAAACTAGGGCTGTCAAACGATTAAAATTTTTAATCGAGTTAATTACAGCTTAAAAATTAATTAATCGCAATTAATCGCAATTCAAACCATCTATAAAATATGCCATATTTTTCTGTAAATTATTGTTGGAATAGAAAGATAAGACACAAGATGGATATATACATTCAAAATACAGTACAAAAGGACTATTTGTTTATTATAACAATAAATCAACAAGATGGCATTAACATTATTAACATTCTGTTAAAGCGATCCATGGATAGAAAGACTTGTAGTTCTTCAAAGAAAAATGTTAGTACGAGTTATAGAAATTTTATATTAAAACCCCTCTTAATGTTTTCGTTTTAATAAAATTTGTAAAATTTTCAATCAAAAAATAAACTAGTAGCCTGCCATTGTTGATGTCAATAATTACTTACACAATGCTCATGGGTGCTGAAGCCTATAAAATCAGTCGCACCCAAGCGCCAGCAGAGGGCGGCAAAACTCCATAAAACACAATTAGCAAGCAGTTCACTGTACTGTCATTTAAATCTGTCTGAGCGGGGGGAGTGCGTTAATTGCGTCAAAAAAATTAATTCACGCCCGTTAACGCGATAATTTTGACAGCCCTAAAAAAAACACACAAAAAAACTTTGCGCCCTCAGTCCATCGCAGATTTTTTTCAATTAAATAAAAAATAAATACAGATGAGTTGTCTCAAGCCGATTGCGTCTCACCCTCTCTCCTTCCCTCCCTCCCTCTCCCTGCTCTTTGTTCATCAGGCAGTGCACCGGAGTTGCTTATTAAAGTTAACGATGATTGACAGACGTTTAATGTTCGATCTTGCCACAGATGCCTGGAACCCAAAGCATCAAAACGCTGCATGTGTCAATCATCGTTTAACTTGTTAAACAGTTGTTTTGGCAACTCATTGAGTGTAAGTGAGCAGGCTGTGCGGATTTGAGTGTACTCACTTAATGAAGCATTTACTAAAGACAAGAATTTTGATACTTTCTTCTTGTTTAAAAATAACTTGGTCGGACAGTAACATGTTAAAAACGTATAATTATTACATTTGAAGTTTTTAAAAACCATTTATTAAAATATACAGTATGACAACTAATGAATTAGATTGTAAATGATTCACTTAAGAGTGTAATTTTTAAAAATCTCATTTTGCGGATTCACTGTCATACGATATGAGCTATGTAACATTGAAATATTGTCTGTTAGTATGCGCAGATTTATGCACACACCATGAGCTTAACATTTTGCTCTCGGCAAAATGCAAATAGTGATAACCCCTCCAAAAACGGGTTTGTAGCAGCCTGCCCATGTGACTAAGCAATGAGCAAACCCAGCTCTTAGACTTCACTATCAGTTGACGGAAAACAAAGCGCGGGGGCTGCTCGGTTGGAGGGCTATTTTCAAAAACTGAAAATTCAAATATTTTCGAAACCAAAGCCGCTAGCGACCTAAAACCAAAAGAGGCACCTCCCTTAGGCATATACGAATCTCCATGAGCAGCGGCATCAAAAAATTCAAAGTCGTTCCCGAGTAAAATCCCAATTAAATATTTTTTTGCAGTGGTATGAAATTGTATCTGAACCTTTTGGAATGTATCACATTTCTGCATAAAATCCCCATCAAATGTGATCTGAACTTTGTCAAAATCACACAGATGAAAAAACAGTGTCTGCTTTAACTAAAACCACCCAAACATTTATAGGTTTTCATATTTTAATGAGGAGAGTATGCAAACAATGACAGAAAGGGAAAAATAAGTAAGTGAACCATCACAGTGAGAAATTCCAAACGGTTCAGATACTTTTTCATACCACAGTGTATCAGTATAACAAAACTTAAAATGGCTATAAAATGCTCAGACTTTACGCCAGATACACAAAAATTACCAAATGCAGAGATAATCACTGATACTTTCAGGATCAATAGCAATATTTAACATATCATATAAGTTTTTGCCTGAAATAGCGACTTTAATTTTTTTTAATTTGGTGCAATTATGACATAATTTTTCAACAGCTAATAAATAAATATTCATTTTCATCTTAATTTTCCTCAGTTAGAGCAAATTTAGCATTTTTCTATATACAATCCCAATTTATTTAGGTTGAATTCCGATGCCACTATTGGCTAAGTACATCTTGCGGGCTATCTGGCCCTTGTCGTTTTTTATTGAAATGTTACATGAAATAAAACACGTACAAGCCGATATTTCTTTGTATGGACGCAGAAATGTCTAAATGAAGACGGTGAAGACGCAGTTTGTCACTCACTAGACAAACACTACCGGTGTTCTGCAATTCCTTCCTACGCGGCAACACGTCCAACACATGCACACATCGGTTAAAAGCGGCGAGTACTTACTATTTGTGTCTTTATTGAATGTGTTTCCCTCTCATACTTTAAAGCATCATGTTTTCTTGTGGTAGCTTTAAAGCAGATAGTTGATCTGTTGACCACGTTAGTCACATAGCGTATTTAAACCACCCATTTTTGATATTACTATGTTTAAGTATTTTCTTCAGGCATCTTTAGTATGTTCTGTCTGTACGCTTCTAAACAAAGCAAGCTGAAAGAGCATGGTAGTACTTTGGGTGTCAAATTCGCCTCTTGGAGGACGTTTCACCTGTGTAGCACATTTTAGCAGAACATTTGTCCACTCTCCTTTCGTCGCATCCCGTCTTTCCTGCTCATTTTGCTTTTGCTGCTCGTTTTGTGAAATATCAACAGTGCTGTCATGCTCATTAATGTTCTTCCCGGGTTCAAATTGAAAAGGTTGAACAGATGACATGTTTATGTCACTAGAGCCATACTCTGGAAGCCCGGCAGCGTAAGGTGACGTCACCGCCCTGTGACGTCAACAATAATGGCGACCTACTAGTTATACAAATTCTACAAATTTTATAAGAGCAAAACATCAAGAGGGGTTTTCATATCAAATTATTTTAACTCATAATGCTGTTCATACAGTATTTTAAAAACTACAAGTCTTTCTATCTGTGAATCCCTTTACGATGAAAATTCTTGTAGGTAAATGTGTAAATCCCAGAATTTCTAAAGATATGAACGTAAAAGATTCTTGGTTAAAAGGAAAAAAATCGGGCAGTTACCATTCATTTTAAGTAAATATTTCAAGCTAAAGTTATGCTAATATTTTCCATTCCTTTCATTTTTTTTTCACAACGTTTCAAAGTGTATGCATGGTGCGATTTTTAATATAATAATCACCTTGAATCCTTGATCAAATGACTCTTGAGACACTCCTGCCGACTTGTATGCACTAAAACTTTCATCTTGTTTCCACCTAAATCCAACATTGGAACCAGTGGCGCCTCCAGAAATTTTTCATAGGGGTGGCCAGATGGGGCCACTTAAAATCTTAGGGTGGCACACCAAAACTAAAAGCCGCAAAAAGGCCAGAAGAAAACTATCAGAAAGACACGCCTACTAATTTACTTTGGTGTATTGTGTTACATTTAATGTTACTAATGATTTTATATGCATATCCCATAACAGTAAAGTCAACATTTTAAGTTCCACAATAATTCTGTTGTATTGTGTTATTTACATACAGTGAGGCAAATAAGTATTTAGTCAACCACTAATTGTGCAAGTTCTCCCACTTGAAAATATTAGAGAGGCCTGTAATTGTCAACATGGGTAAACCTCAACCATGAGAGACAGAATGTGGAAAAAAACCCTAGAAAATCACATTGTTTGATTTTTAAATAATTTATTTGCAAATCATTGTGGAAAATAAGTATTTGCTCGATACCAAAAGTTCATCTCAATACTTTGTTATGTACACTTTGTTGGCAATAACGGAGGCCAAACGTTTTCTGTAACTCTTCACAAGCTTTCCACACACTGTTGCTTGTATTTTGGACCATTCCTCCATGCAGATCTCCTCTAGAGCAGGGATGTTTTGGGGCTGTCGTTAGGCAACATGGACTTTCAACTCCCTCCGCAGATTTTCTATGGGGTTGAGACCTGGAGACTAGCTAGGCCACTCCAGGACCTTGAAATGCTTCTTACGACGCCACTCCTTTGTTGCCCTGGCTGTGTGTTTGGGATCATTGTCGTTCTGAAAGACCCATTCACATCTCATTCTTTCCTTTACACAGATCAGTCGTCCTGGTCCCTTTGCAGAAAAACAGCCCCAAAGCATGATGTTTCCACCCCCATGCTTCACAGTGGGTATGGTGTTCTTCAGATGCAATTCAGTGTTCTTTCTCCTCCAACACGAGAACCTGTGTTTCTACCAAAAAGTTCTATTTTGCTTTCATCTGACCGTAACACATTCTCCCAATCCTCTTCTGGATCATCCAAATGCTCTCTAGCGAACCACAGATGGGTCTGGACGTGTACTTTCTTCAGCAGGGGGACACGTCTGGCAGTGCAGGATTTGAGTCCCTGGCGGCGCATTGTGATAGTAGCCTTTGTTACTGTGGTCCCCGCTCTCTGTAGGTCATTCACTAGGTCCCCCCGTGTGGTTCTGGGATTTTTGCTCCCCGTTCTTGTTATCATTTTAATGCCACGGGGTGAGTAGGGCGTTGAAAGTCCGTGTTGCCCAACGACAGCCCTAAAACATCACTGCTCTAGAGGAGATCTGCATGGACGAATGGGCCAAAATACCAGCAACAGTGTGTGAAAAGCTTGTGAAGAGTTACAGAAAATGTTTGGCCTCCGTTATTGCCAACAAAGGGTACATAACAAAGTATTGAGATGAACTTTTGGTACAGACCAAATACTTATTTTCCACCATGTTATGCAAATAAATTCTTTAAAAATCAAACAATGTGATTTTGTTTTTTTCCCCCCCACATTCTGTCTCTCATGGTTGAGGTTTACCCATGTTGACAATTACAGGCCTCTCTAATATTTTCAAGTGGGAGAATTTGCACAATTAGTGGTTGACTAAATTCTTATTTACCCCACTGTATTAAGCATAAAGTGTATTTTCATCCCATTTGGGATGAAATGTATAAATTATGCTACTACAATCTAACGATATACTGGCAAGTGGGGAGGCCAGTGGGGTGGCCAACAAATTTATAGAGGGGGCTGTGGCCACCCCTTGGTGGCGCCACTGGTTAGAACGCAGCGTGTGTTTGAGTTTATCGCAGTGAAAGCTGCCACGTCGCTCAGCTTGGCCCGGACCGTACAGGAAGCCATGGCGCAATGCCTGTAGGAGTCTACGCCCAACTCTGAATAACCCATCCTGCAGTCAGTGTACGTTCCCCTCCGCTAAAGAGACAAATTGTCACCTGATAGCTTTTAGTCGAAGCGAAGCAAACGCTAACGACATGCTAATCCTCCTTGCAGCTGTCAACAAAAAACTCCAAATTCCAAGCGGGAGTGATGGATGCAATTAGCCACTCTTTTCTGCAGTGAGGGTCTATGGTTGGGGGGGTCTTTGCAGGATTATGGTCTGTCATGCGGCCCATCTCATTAAGGCATTCGGTGACGGCCCGTGGCGTTATTCTTCTCAGCGTTATCTTCCTCATGAGTTTGTCTGGCAGTATGAAAACTAACGAACATGATGACAGCATTGCATTATTCTAGCGTCAACGCCGAATCATGAGATATAACATTCTCAATGGCTTGTTTTGGGTGGCAATTCTGTGTTGTCCCCTAAATTCTCCACTAGTTAATTTTTGTCCAGTTAACTTTTTTTGCTCGCTGCACAGCACACGCACTTTGACCGATTCTCATCGTTCCAACTTCAAAACATTTAAAAAATGTACTCGTTTTTCTAGTTTAGATTCCTCCCCTAAATTTTCAGCAAAAACACAGGCTTTTCGACATATTTTAACACTTAAACACTATATTACAGTGCCGCGCATCATCTTACCTTTGTATTTGACCCCTCCCCTCACCCAACCATGCCCACTTTACACTTGCCCCTTAGAGGCCCAGGCCCGAGTATGGTCGACCCCTAGTTCCGCCCCTGGTTCTACCAAAATTTGCCTCGAACATTCCCATTTCTTTACAATGGCCTCATTAATTTCCAACAGTGAAAAATATCATCCAATATGGAGAGAAAGTGACCTTAAAAAACTCCAAATCTACATGAAGTGACTCAGAAATATCCTAAATTCAACACAAAATGATCCAAAATGAACAGGGAGTGACCCCGGAATCCCCTAAAATGAGCAAGAAATGACTCAAAATAAACAAGATGTGATCTGTAAGTACCCTAACATGAACAAGGAAACATTTAATTACCAATGACAACTATAGGCATCCATTCTGAAAATAATTTCTCACACTACGCTTCCAGAATGTTTTCAAAGATATAAAGTACCGAATTTTTTATCAAGTCGTAGTTTTTTTCATAGTTTGGCTGGGGGTGCGACTTATACTCTGGAGTAAAGGTGTGCAAAATTTCCGATTCTTAGATTATTCGCGATTCGGCCGTGGAAGATTCGAGAACGATTCACAAACATCCAAATTCCGATTATTGAAATATGCCAAGTAAAGCGGAAGTACAACACACTCAGCGCGCCGCGCGGTCTTCGGGACGGAACAGAGCGAGAGTAGCTAAACATCATGCTTCTCATTACCCGGCCCCTCGGGTAATGCCAATGCTCAACTCACGGCTCTAGCTCAACTCATGCCACGAGATAAAAAAAACACAACAACATACCTGACTGCTGCCGAAAAGCTGCTACAAAGTACAGCCACATAATGTTACGGTAGATATCATTTATATAAGACTAGATGCATTATAGAGTCGGTAGTGTTAACAGCACATCTCCAAAAAGCTAGATGCGAGTGTTAGTAACCGGCCGCCATCTTAAAGCAGTACACTTCCCTGCAAGGCTGTTGTAGCGAACCTTCCAAGCAAACCTAATTAACTTTTTATCTAAAATACTCCTAAATCGGTAAAATATTGACTTGAATCTATCGTTAAAATAGTTTTAAAACTTTAGGGAAATTATGGAATAACGGGAGCAATTTTAACAACTTTAACAGTTGAGTCACAACATTAAATTAATTGAATGTAGTTTAAAGCTGCTGATACAGAATGGGGACTGGAGTTTTTTTATTTAATGTTATTTTTGTATATTTGTTTACTGCTATATGTTAACCTGATACTGAAATAGTAGTTTGGTTTAGCCTGAGAGTATTTTTGAACAATTTTGGAACTAATGTACAAAAAAATAAAGGAGGGGGTGCATCAATAATCGTTTTATAATCGAATCGGAGCCTCTGAATCGTAATCGTAATCGAATCGTTAGGTGCCCAAAGATTCCCAGCTCTACTCTGGAGTGACTTATGTGGGAAATTAACACATTAATATATCATTTCACATGTTATTTTGGTGCTTTGGAGTGACACTGATGGTTTGGTAAACTTGTTAGCATGTTCTTTATGCTATAGTTATCTGAATAACTCTTAATAGCTATGTTACGTTAACGTACCGGCCACGTTCGCATTTCGTTGTTCATGCAACATGTAACATTATCATACTGAACACTTATTCAGCATGTTGTTCTCCATTGTATTTTTTATTTTAAATTGCCTTTCAAGATGACATATCTGTTCTACAGTCCCTGACAAAAGTCTAGTCGCTTATCCATTTTGTGCAAACAATTGCTAATAACCTGACTTTTAATTATTCAATTGGTTTCAGAAATGGCTCATATGGAAGCTAAGACCCTCCCAAATGATGTTGAATGTACAAAAATATATATTTGCTTCACTGGAAAAAGATTTATCATTTAATGAAGACATAAAGGTCAAATTTTGGCAAGACAAAAGTTTAGTCGCCTACAGAAAGTAGTGTGAAAATTGAACAAAAAATATACTTCAAATACAAAAATATGTTACATAACATAAGCGAATTAAGTAGTGGTGCTGTGAGATCCAAATGTAATATTTTGTATGACCTTCATGGGCTTGAAGGGCTGCATCCATGTGGTTTGGCAAGGATTCATACAATTTATTGATGAAGTCATCAGGAACATCAAAGAAAGCAGAGTTCCCAGAGTTTATCAACATTCTTGGGTTTCGTCTTCCATGCTTCTTCTTTCATCCTGTTCATGTCTGGTGACTGGGCTGGCCAGTCCTGGAGGATCTTGATTGAAGTATGCGATGGAGCACCATCCTGCTGCAGAATTTGTCCCTTTTTATGGTTAGGAATGTAAGAGGCAGCTAAGATTTGTTGATATTTCAGACTATTTATGTTGCCTTCCACCCTGCAGATCTCTCGCACACCCCCATACTGGATGTAACCCCAGACCATGATTTTGCCACCACCAAACTTCACTGTTTTGTGGCAAAAGGTGGATTTTTCAGATGAATCTTCCATTTAATCACACCACAGTCGCCGCAAATATTGCAGGAGACCTACTGGAGCCCGCATGGATCCGAGATTCACTCAGAAAACAGTGAAGTTGTAAAATTTATAAACGACAAGACTTTTGTCAAGGACTGTCGGTGTTGGATTTTATCAAGTAAATGCGACTTATACTCCGGTGCGACTTATATGTTTTTTTTTTCTGTCTTCATTGCGCATTTTTGAGCTGGTGCGACTTATACTCAGGTGCGACTTACAGTCCGAAATATACGGTACGTTTGCAAAAATTTCTATATATAAAAAACATTTGCCCTTTCCAGCCTGGATTATATTAGCCACCTGCTATTTAATGGCACAAATGAGGCGAGAAGGAACGTATCTTTCAGTATCCAAGCAGATCCACTCATGAAGAAGGACTCATAATGGCAAATGATTAAATCAAAGGTCAGTCAAACTCACAGTATCAAACTGAAACGACCGTAATTTTCAGACTATAAACCAGTACTTTTTCCCTTCACTTTGATTCTTGTGGTTTATAGTCCAGTGCGGCTTATTTGTTGAATTATTTGGGTTAATAGGTAACACTTTATTTGACAGCGGCATATTAAGACCGTCATAATTATGACATGACACTATCATGGACATTACTGAATGCTTATGACGGATGTCATTAAGTGTCATCCGGCAAATTATGTCACTAACTCCATTTATGTCCAGCTTGGATCCTTTACATCCATTCAAAAGTGAGGAAATGTGCAGGATAACACTAAAAGACATCTATTATAGACATTCATTAATGCTCATGACAGTGTCATGTCATAATTATGACATTTATATGGCACCACTGTCGTATAAAGTGTTACCAAATACCATAACTAGCAATTAATGAAACAACTAGAACAGTAACTGAAAAAAGAATTAGTACAGAACATTCATTTAGATTTTTATCTACATCTGTAGCGCTGCAATGCATGCTAGGAGGCATGTTGGACAACAACAGTGTTGACAAAAGGTGGCAGCAAAGGTTCACTGTCTACCCCAAGGGAGCAGTGATGGCCAAATGAAGCTTCTTGAAGCAATGAAGCTTTGAACCAATTGGCTGCAAAGCTTTATGGTGGTTCATTTGGTCTTATGACAGTCGTATGATGCTGCTGTTAAATAAAGTGTTACCGGTTAATATCTTTATATCATACTAAAAAGCCTATGAAACAATTTGAACACCAGTGGTGGAATGGAACGAGGTACTTCATTACTGTACTTAAGTACATTTTTGTGTATCTGTACTTTACTTGTGTACAAATATGAAGTGGTACTATTTACTTTTCCTTCACGAAATTTTACAGCACGTACAGTATCTGTACTTTTTACTCCACTACTTTTCAAATTGTCACCTGCGCTAAACGTTACTTTTGTTTGTTTTTCTTTCATAGTTCCGTTTTAATGCCTCCAGCGCCATCAATATTCCCGGTGCAATTGAGCACATGAGCACTAGAGGGAGCAACACGAGATTAGGCAGGTGAACAAGATATTGACCAATAAAAAAACTGGGAGCAGCGGGGCTTCAAATAGGATTTGCACACTCTTGTACAGTAGGTGGGGGTATGCACCTGATAGTTGATTGCAATCTGCCATTGAGGAGTTTTTTTTTTAGCTTGTTAAGCTTCTGTTTACAGTGCATTCAATTTTACTACTTTTTTTTCTCCATTCTACATGGTTATATAATATATTTAAAATATAACATATACATATCACACTTCTGCATCGGGGGAAAATACTTGGGGTGTCAAACGATTAAAATTTTTAATCGAGTTAATTGCAGCTTAAAAATTAATTAAGCGTAATTAATCGCAATTAATCGCAAACCATCTGAAAAATATGCCATATTTTTCTGTAAATTATTGTTGGAATGGAAAGATAAGACACAAGATGGATATATACAATCAACATACGGTATATAAGTACTGTATTTCTTTATTATAACAATAAATCAACAAGAAGGCATTACCATTATTAACATTCTGTTAAAGCGATCCATGGATAGAAAGACTTGTAGTTCTTAAAAGATAAATGTTAGTACAAGTTATAGAAATTTTATATTAAAACCCCTCTTCATGTTTTTGTTTTAATAAAATTTGTAAAATTTTCAATTCAAAAAATAAACTAGTAGCCCGCCATTGTTGATGTCAGTAATTATTTACACAATGCTCATGGGTGCTGAAGCCTATAAAATAAGTCGCACCCAAGCGCCAGCAGAGGGCGCCAAAACTCCGAAAAACACAACAAGTACACATTTGACCGTGCTGTCATTTTAATCTGTTTGAGCGGGGCATTTGTGCGTTAATTGCGTCAAATATTTTAAGTTCGTAATTTAAAAAATTAATTACCGCCCGTTAACGCAATAATTTTGACAGCCCTAGAAAATAGTTTTACTTTTTACTTGTCAAGTAAATTTTAAAGCAAGTACTTTGTACTTTTACTTGAGTACATTTTTTGTTAGATACTTGTACTTTTACCTAAATATTTTTTGCCCCTTTATCTGTACTTTTACTTAAGAAAAAAATGAGTACTTCATCCATCACTCTGGAACTCTAACTGAAGAAATAATTATCACAGAACATGGCTTATACATCTGTAGTACAGCAGTGCACGCTGGGAGGCATGAGGCATGTTGTACGACAACAGTGTTGAAAGCAGGTGGCAGCAAAGGTTGTCTGTCACTCCCAAGGGAAGTGAGAGATACCATTGAGCAATGATAGCCAAATGAAGCTTTACAGCCAATGGATTCAAAGCTTCATGGTGGTTCATTTGCTCTATGGCGCTATCAAGTGGTCATGAAGCCCAAGTGACAAACAGTGTTGAGAATTCTATAGCAATTTTTTTTTAAAGAAAATAATATGAATGTGCTTGTGTTCATGTACAGTATGAACAAAATGCAAAGTGTTATAAGAATAATTTGCTACTAATTTATCTTTAGTAACAATAGCGTCTACAGTGTTTTGGCAAAATATAAAATGAAATAACAAAAAAAGGCTGTACATATAGAGTATATACTGTATCTATCCTAAATGGATTGAACCTTTAGCGCCGTCAATGGCAGCTGATGAGTTTACAAGGAAGTGACCTGAAATCAATAGAAAGTGATCTACTGTAGATCTGAAATTTACCCGCAATTCTTCCAAAAAGTAAAACTAACATTAGAAAAATGTCGGTGGCCCTAGTATGCTCAGTAGCGTTTATTTGCACAAGAGAGTAGTGAATGAGGTAGTAGAAGTAGTACTGTTTGCTTCCTTAAGTAGGCTCCATGGAGCACCGGTGGTCTCCTGTGGGAGACGAGCGGAGCCTCCAGAAAAATGAACTGTACCCTTCATTAAAAATGAAAGTTAAACATTAACGAAGGCTCAGCAGTACAGTTATCGTATACGTAGTTTTTGTTCAAATGACATATTGGTGGCCTGTCAGGATTTCGGAGTTATTGCAAGTTACCACAGACTACAATCAAACTGCGTTTGTTATATATGGTCATAAGCGGATTTTAAGGGGGGTGGGGTGGGGGGGGACAGAGGTGACAGGCCCCCCCTGGTGGTCGAAAAGTGTCATTGCATGAAATTGACTTTCGTATATATATAAACGTTGTAAAGCAATAAAACTGCAACAAAAAACACATATTTTTATAATGGGTCAAAATCTTTTTTCGAACAGATCATGTGACTAGCACCTTAGACGGTCATTTGCTTTTTTATATAATTAAAAAAAACCTTTTTTTTTTAGATTGAATGTAGACACAAATGTCCTACCCATTATATGGCCCAAACACAAAAAGGATTGCTTCAATCAAAGAAAACTTTTTTGATGAAAAATTAAGTGTTCAAATGCAAATTTTTCAATCTCAAATTTTTTCGCATACAAAAACGTTTTCTATGATTGAAATTTTTCTTTTTTTGATTGAAGTGATTTTTCTTTTTGAAAATATATATATTTTTTGAGCAACTTATTTTTTGATTGAATAATAAAGACAGAAACATCCTAGCCAAAATGTGGCCCAAACACAAATCAACATTACTTCAATCAAAAAAGTTGCTTCAATCAAAAAGAACTTGACTCCAATCAAAAAAAAAAAAAAAAAAATCAAAGAAAAATAGCATTCACGTGCATTTTTTTGTGTTTCAAATTTATTTTTGCATTCAAACACATTATCTTTTTGATTGAAGTGACTTTTTTAAATTGAAAATATATATTTTGAAACTTTTTTTTTTTAATTGAAGCAACTTTTTTGGGGGATTGAATAATAAAGACACAAATCTACCTCCATATGGCTGCGCCCAGGGGATACAATTTTTGACTGGAGTAACTACATTGGCACGACACCGGCGGGCGTACCATATTCAATGGTTGACGATCTTGGCGAAAATTATTGCCTAAGAAGCCTGATTTACAATTCCCCTCAAGAATGATGGGAAACAAAAAATACTCATTGTCAACTTATTTTTATAAATATTCTTGTAAGTTAATTTTATTGCTGACAATGTGTTTCAGAGTCATCAACATGTTGTGCCCCCCTGCCCCAAAAGTCAAACTATGTATATGGTTGTCGCAAAATGAATATCAATTGATCGCAATCGAACACATATTATAATGAGGTCGACTCATCATCAATGACATTTATTGCAAATAAAAAGATTTTTTCATATGTAAATGAATTTAGATTAATCTTAAATTAGCCTGCATTTATCATAAACGAAAAGGGATCTACAGTAATTTAGCACAAATTCATTGAGAATTTGCAATGCTATGTATTGTATTTGTATAACTAAAATGTTTTTGTGCATTAACATGAATTTTTCACCGTTTAACGTGGGTTTCCCGTACATAAAGGTCAGACTTTTCTCATTCGATCATTAAGAAGAAAATGAGAATTTGTCTCAGACTGACTCAAATTCATTACATCGCAAACTCACATTCTTTGTAAATGAACGGCTTTATGAACAAGGATTTTTTTGAGAATTAAGGTGGCGTTATCGCATGTGAATGACTATAATCGTATAGTTAGGAGGAGTTATGGTGTCATATTTTGTTAAATGTAATTGTGTGTGGGGTTATCGCAGCTGTCCGTCAAAGGCAAAGCAGGGTCGATGCGGATTGACAAGCGTCATTGTGATTTTTGAGCCCTCACACATCTGCGCAGGGTCAACGGGCCTGACAGATGTCCACCCAGGATTTGTCAACTTGAATCCAATGCCATATTTGCAATCAGATGCTAAATAAAAATAAATAAAAATGAATAATTTACACATTTAATGTATTTCCTGTAACCTAACAAGGAGATATTGTACATAGACATGGATTAATCGTTCAATGGAATGGAATTATGATAAATAAGTGGATTAATTATGCGTCAATAATGATTTATCATAAACGAATGAGATTTGATTGTGTATTAGCTCATCTTTATCATGTCTTACATGATTTTTTTCTTTAATTAAACTTAGTATGAATTTATTGTAAATTAGTATGACTTGAGCAAACATGGCTTAACTTTATATTTAATTGGCAGGGAAATAAAATAAATCAATACAAATCAACTGTAAATTAAAAATGGATTTTATATTTGTAGAACATTGATGCAGATATGAAAATTAATCTTTAGCATTTATTAGGGTGACTTTTTTTTTTTTAATATATCAACATAATTAAAACCTTTAGTAATGACGATGATGGACTTCCAATCCGTTTGAGCTCGACTTTGGCTGCCATTGATGACGATTTCTGTCCAATCCATTTGAACACCTGCGTGAAGTTAGCCCCCCATCAGTTGCAAATTTATACAAAAATTATGTCATTAGTTTGTGCTAGGTTTGTGCTGAAAAGAATTTTCGTTTGTCCTGCTATCGTTTTTGAGGTATTAACAATTCTTTTATAGGTCAATCTGAGGTCAACCAGCCCCCCCATTTTGATTAAAAATGGCTATAAATGGTATCAATCGTTTGTGCTGTAAAAATTTTCATTTATGCGGCTATCGTTTTTTATATATTAAGATATTAATTTCAGGTGATGACGGCACACAGCCCCCCCATTTATTGCAAAATAGACCCAAAATCAAACCTTTTTTTACAGCACAAACGAGCACAAACATAGCAAAAATGAATGGCACCATTTTCGGTCTATTTTGCAATAAATTGGGGGCTGTGTGACTTAATCGCTCAAAATTAATATCTTAATATCTCAAAAATGCCAGATTTTTTAGCCAGATTGCCGGATACACGCCAGCCAAACCGCTGGAACCGTGCTAGTGCAATTCCAATGACCTGGGCCGGCGGTGCTCCACCAACTCGGCCAAAAGGCCAAACCCCACTCGTTCACCTTAGTTTTAACCCCTTGTACTGACTGAAAAAAAAAGCTGGAAAAAGGCTTCGAAACACAATTTGACAATCTATTCCAAGTAGACAGCAATCATACAGCAAGGCAAAACAGCAAATAGTCCCAGGCAAGGAGGAAAGCTGGCTCCAGGGTCGACAAACCAACAAGTAAACAAAGATGTTCCCGAGAAAAGACAGCACTAGCTAAAGAATTCAGTCTTTTGAAGACCCTGGTGAGGCGGGCTGAGGTCCGAAAAAAGGGTGTGTTTGGAATTTTTTTAGGATTATTGTCTGTTGAGGATTGGACAGGAGAGTTTGGGCGTTACTGTTGTCAGGGCAACGAGAGTGGAGGATTTTACTAGCCATAGCGCCGCGTGAGAGCTGAGTGTTCACTTCTCAGTCGCAGGTTCCTCTGTTATCAGATGTTTCTTGTGGGAGGAGAGGATGTCCTTTCGTTGTTCTGGACTGTCCATTGTTGGTGACCAGAAGAGCTGATGGCGGGATTTGGTTATACAGTAGATGTCTTGGCCAACACCTGCTTGCCTCGATCTGTCAGCTGCATGACGCACACGTAGTCAGCAGGCATACTTATCTGCCCATTGTCTTGGTGCTGCAATAATGACTTCAACTCCACTCATACTTCAGATATGTTCTGCTGGTTTTCTTAAACTATGATTTAAATGCTATTTATTTTATATTGGGTGTGTTAGTGGAGTAATGCAAACCGTCAAACAGCAAATATGGGAGAGGATACGATTCCCTTCAACACAAACGATCTATCTTTACAGCACAAACCAGCACTAATGTAGCACAAACGATTGACACCATTCTTTAGCCATTTTTAATTAAAATAGGTTGACCTCAGATTGACCTAAAAAAGAATTGTTAATATATAAAAAAAAAAATCAATAGCAGCATAACTGAAATTTTATTCTGCAAAAATGAGCGCAAACCTAGCACAAACCAACGAGATAATTTTTGTGTACATTTGTGTCTGACAGCGGGGCCAACTTCAGTAGTGCTGCAACGATTAATCGATTAACTCGAGTAATTCGATTACTTTTCTGCTTCGACTATTCGTTTAATTAAAGTGGCGTTGTAATGCTTTGTTTTGAAAGTCTTGGCGTTTAGTTTTATTGATTTGGGTGGATACACTGCCCTCTAGTGGCAACATTGAAAATGACACAACTCCTTTCACATTGCTGAATCCAGCTGCTCCCTGTTAAGACCAACATACGCTACGTTTTTGTTTGAGCTAATGTTATTTTTAATGTATTTTAATTTAGTTTATAGGTATATTTAGCCGTTTGTTGTTGGAATACAGTGGTATGAAAAAGTATCTGAACCTTTCGGAATTTCTCACATTTCTGAATAAATCATCATCAAATGTCAGCTGATCTATGTCAAAATCACACAGATGAAAAAAACAGTGTCTGCTTTAACTAAAACCAACCAAACATTTATAGTTTTTCATATTTTAATGAGGATAGTATGGAAACAATGACAGAAATGGGAAAAATAAGTAAGTGAACCATTACATTTAATATTTTGTGCCCCCCCCTTTGGCAGCAATAACTTCAACCAGACACTTCCTAAAGCTGCAGATCAGTCTGGCACATCGATCAGGACTAATCTCGGCCCATTCTTCTCGACAAAACTGCTGTAGTTCAGTTAGATTCCTGGGATGTCTGGCATGAATCTGTCTTTAGGTCATGCCACAGCATCTCAATGGGGTTCAAGTCTGATCGGCCTCGGGTTTTCTTATAAAACATCCTGATTAACTTTTGAATTCATTCTTCTATTAATTATTACAAGTTACAAGTGCCTTTTTGCGAACATTAAATGAACAAAAATGTTTTTTTTAGACTGCAGTGGCTTTCTCCTTGGAGTCCTCCCATGAACACCATTCTTGGCCATTGTTTTACGTATAGTTGATGTGTGCACAGAGATAGTGGACTGTGCCAGTGATTCTTTCCTAGACACTGTAGGGTTATTTTTGATACCTCTCTGAGTATTCTGCGCTGAACCCTTGGCGTCATCTTTGGTGGACGGCCACTCCTTGGGAGAAAAACAACAGTGCCAGACTCTCTCCATTTGTAGACAACTTCTCTGACTTCTCTGATTGATGAACATCCAGACTTTTAGAAATGGTTTGGTATCCTTTCCCAGCTTTATACATATCAACAATCCTTGGTTGCAGGTCTTCAGACAGCTCTTTTGCCCGAGCCACGATGCACATCAGGAAATGCTTCTCATCAAGACATCTTCTCATCAAAAGGCTTGATAACCCCAGGGATGTGGAGGGGACAGGCACAGAATGTTTAGCTATACTATTTTGTTGCTTAGCAGGCAGTCATAGAACTCTCAGTTGTAATTTATTGTAGCCTACATTGGACAATATGTAGATGGAAATTGTTTGTTTATATTGTGTCACATCACATTACGGTCTGTTAAATTTAACTGTCCATCTCAAAGTAAATAATTTGAAATTTTACGCTGTCATTGCTTGCAAAGCATTAAAGTACTGCGTATGTTGTCGTGACAAGCCGGTGTCAGGGGTGGGGGCCCTATTACGGTCTCTTGTCACCGGGCCCCTGCAAGTCTGTTGACAGCCCTGCCTATAAATGTTTGGGTGGTTTTAGTTAAAGCAGACACTGTTTTTTCATCTGTGTGATTTTGACAAAGATAAGATCACATTTGATGGTGATTTTATGCAGAAATGTGAAATTCCAAAAGGTTCAGATACTTTTTCATACCACTGTATGTGTTCGAACCATTCGTTAAGAGCATTGTTAAAAAAAAAAAAAAAAAGTTTTATAAAAAGCATTTTATAGCGTTAAGTAAGCGGACTTTTGCTATGTAAGTTAGCCAATTATTCTTGTGTTGTTCTTAGATTCTCATTTATTTATTAATTTTTTCGTTTCGCTCAGCTCAGGTATTTTAATTTTTTAAGTTCCTTATTCGATTACTCGATTATTCAAACTAACTAGTTTATTGATTAATCGACTACTCAAATAATCGAAAGTTGCAGCCTTAAACTTCACGGAGGTCATTTGAACTGGAAGAGGCTGGAAGCAAATGATCACTGCCAACCCTCCTAGTTCTAATGGATAGGACGTCTATCGCCGTCAATGGAGGTCAATGAGTTCAATGTTGTAGCGACGTTTACAAGCATACACACCTCTTTAAAAAAATCTACCGGAAGTAATACAGGTCACACTCTTATTTTGGTTGGATTCCTTCGCTGACTCTCTCTCTCTCTAGCTCACTCTCTCTCTTGCTCACACTCTCTCTCTCTCTCTCTCTCTCTCTCTCTCTCTCTCTCTCTCTCTCTCTCTCTCTCTCTCTCTCTCTCTCTCTCTCTCTCTCTCTCTCTCTCTCTCTCCAATTCTCTCCCCCCGGTGCTGGAGATCTCCTCTACCTGACACCACAACGCGTCCGGCGGCTGAGGGGGCGCGCAAGCTGGCGGGGGTCACTCGGTCCTTTGGAACTTTTTCCTCCCCCCCTCACCACCACTTCTCTTTTATGTCAACTTCCCCGTCTTCATTGTGGACTCATACAATTTAAAACATATAGATACATATGTTTTGGAGTGAGCGCGCGTGAGGTGGCGGCATTATGGAGCACCGAGGCTCCCGGAGGAGCTCCGGGCGCGCGGCCGACACGCAGTGACCGATGGACGGACGCTGCTCCCCGGTAAGCCCCGCTGGCAACTTTTTTTTGGTCTAATTGGTCACTTCTGTTAACGTATTAACCGTGTTCCTCCTATTCACACGCTGGGATGTGTATATTATTATGTGTATATTTACAAAAAAGAAAAAAAGAAAAAAAAGAAAAAAGGCATTTAAAGTTGTTTGAACGCTTTTTTCAGCAATGCAAGCATTCAATTGTGTTGGATGACTGCAGTGGATTAATTGTAAGTAATATGGTATTAAGCATTGCCTTCATCCTCTCTATGCAATAATCTACTTTCACTGCTGTTTACAGTGCCGTTGATATAGCCGAGGAAATAATCACATATGCACAGAAATGTGTTTGTTTTGTTGTTCTTTTTTTTTGCAGAGTTCCAGTTGACGGTTGTTGTTGTAGTTGGCTTTCATGAGGAATTCATGATGAATGTATCATAAATGATCATGGATGTATGGTTACCAAACACATATGGTAAATTAACATGGATTTTTAATATGGTTTTATCATAGCTTCAAGAAATTGATCAAAATACATAAGGTGTAAAATTATTGAATATGGCACAGTGAATGAGTGGTAAGCATGTTCGCCTCACAGTTCTGAGATCAAGGGTTCAATCCCAGGTTTACTGTGTGGAGTTTGCATGTTCACCCCATTCCTGCCTTCATTGCCTTCATCCTCTCTATATGCAATAATCTACTTTCACTGCTGTTTACAGTGCCGTTGGTAGCCGAGGAAATAATCACATATGCACAAAAATGTGTTTGTTTTGTTCTTTTTTTGCAGAGTTCCAGTTGACAGTTGTTGTTGTAGTTGGCTTTCATGAGGAATTCATGATGAATGTATCACAAATGAACATGGATGTATGGTTAGCAAACACATATGGTTAATTAACATGGATTTTTTAAAACATGGTTTTATCATAGCTTCAAGAAATTGATTAAAATGCAAAAGGTGTAAAAATATTGAATATGGCAAGGTGAATAAGTGGTAAGCATGTCCGCCTGACAGTTCTGAGATCAAGGGTTCAATCCCAGGTTTACTGTGTGGAGTTTGCATGTTACCCCATTCCTGCGTATTACCCCCCAGGTAATCTAGTTTCCCTACCTACCACATCCCAAAAACATGAAAACATGAATGGTAGGCTGAACACTCCAAATTTTGAAAAAAACAAAACAAAACAAAACAAAAAAACAGGCATTAGTTTGTTCATGATTGGTTGTTTGTCTTCTGCCGTGTGATTGGATGGCCACCATTCAGGGTGCACCACGCCTGTTGCCCATAGTTGGCTGGGATAGGCTCTAGTACTGCTGTGAGCCTAGTGAGGATAAGCGGCACAGAAGATGAATGAATTATGGATTTAGTGGAAAAATTAACATTGGTGTAGTTCAAGATAATCCCCATTCATTCTAAATTAACATATTTTGGTATTTCGCTAACACAGTATCAAAAATTAGCAAAGCTAATAAAAGTGACTTTTTGCAAATGGACAGATTTGTCGTATCTGGCAAGTTAAAATGGTTTCATCCTAATCTAACGTTTTGTTTTTGTTAGGTAAGGTTGGTTTATCATACTTTTACGTGTGTATTTTTTCCTTGACTGAAGTGGATTTGTAAGATGATTTTTTTCCCCCCGTAAATTCATGGGCATTAACATGATGTTATTGTAATTACCGTAATTTTCTAACTAAAAGCCGGTACTTTTTTCCCCTCATTTTGAATCCTCTGGCTTACAGTCCAGTGCGGCTTATTTTGTTGATTTATTTGGGTTAAAAGGTAACACTTTTTTGACAGCGGCATCATAAAACTGCCATAAGACAGTCATAATTATGACACTATCATGGGCATTAATGAATGCTTATGACAGATGTCATCCGGCAAATTATGTCACTAACTCCATTTATGTTCAGCTCGGATCTTTTTCATCCATTCAAAAGTGACATAATTTGCCAGATGACACAAAATGACATCTCTCATAAGCATTCATTAATGCTCATAGCAGTGTCATTTCATAATTATGATGGTCTTATGACAGTCTTATGGCGCTACTGTCGAATAAAGTGTTAGCAAATAATATAACTAGCAATTAATGAAACAATTGGAACAGTAATTGAAGAAATAATTATCACAGAACATGAATTTTGATTGTTATTTACATCTGCAGCGTTACAATGCATGCTAGGAGGCATTTTGGATGACAACAGTGGTGGCAGCAGAGGTTGACTGTCTACCCCAAGGGAGCATTGATGGGCAAATTAAGCTTCTTGAAGCAATGAAGCTTTGCAGCCAATTGGTTCAAAGCTTCATGGTGATTCATTTGGTTTTATGACGACGTCACAGTCAAAAAAAGTGTTAGCATTTAATATCTTGTGGTGTTGATATCCCAAAATAAAGTGAGGACAGCTGTGGCTTATAGTCCAGTGCGGCTTATCTATGAACAAATGCCGTTTCCGTCTCAAATTTGGTGGATGGTGTGCCTTATAGTCCTAAAATTATGGTATTTAATTTTTTAAGTAAATTTTATTCTAACTTTGAAGAGAATTTTTGTAAATTCACATATCCTGATTGTGACTTAATCATTCCATTTAAGCGGTGTTATAGAAATCTAGCGTACTTTTTAACCTAGATTTATGATCTGTCTTATTAATGAATCTATTGATTTTCAATGCCAATGGAGATATCCTAAAACAACACATTTCATAATTCATTTAATGTGAATCATCATGGAATTACAATAAATTAGGAACGACTGCGTTTATTCTTAACATGGATTTGTCACACGTTAAATTAGGATGAATAAATTAGCCTCTATTTACATTATTGTTGATTGCTGTAGATTTACTGCCAGTGAACATGAATTTATTATCAGTTAACTCTGATTTATTATATTGAATATCTTTGGCTGCCATTTGCTAGGGAGCTAATTGTTACAAATTATAATTGATCTAATGCAATTTGAGGTTAGTTTGAACATAATTTACCATGGATTTATCGTATATTGATTATATATTAGCATTCCTAGCCGATTTCTTCAGTGTTGTTGTTGCTTGTTAAGGTGTACTTATATATCGCTCGGTGCGGCCGTCAGCAGTGTTTTTAAAGTCCCTTAAAAGTATTCCTCGGCACGACTATTACATTTTACTGTTTGTGTGCGTCTCTGTGTGCGTGTTTAATGGCTGACTGATGTCCACCCAACAGCTTGCATCGCATCCCACAAAAAAAGGGAAAAAGCCTCAAAGTGAAGCAGCTCTGGAATCCTCACTGGCTTCCAGGCTCTGTGCCCGCCGCCGCGTCATCTCAGTACACACTCACGCACACATGCACGCACTTGCGCACACACACAGTGAGTGCATCTCATTATGTTGCTCAAAGGGCCTTTTTTAAAGCAAGTGCCAGCTCTCCTGTGCTAGGAGTTAACTAAATGATAATTGGCATTACACTTCATTTTTAGTGATTGTAATTTCTACTCCATTTACTGCATATTACATGTAGCATCAATGTGGATCAATACATCGATCGGTTAAGCAACAATTCAATTAAATTGATAAAAATGGAAATTAGCGATCAATATCGTTCAATGTTAGATAAGTTGTTTAAGTTTATAATATATATATATAATAATATATATATAATATATATGTATATATAATATATATATAATATATACAGTGCCTTGCAAAAGTATTCGGCCCCCTTGAACCTTGCAACCTTTCGCCACATTTCAGGCTTCAAACATAAAGATATAAAATTTTAATTTTTTGTCAAGAATCAACAACAAGTGGGACACAATCGTGAAGTGGAACAAAATTTATTGGATAATTTAAACTTTTTTAACAAATAAATAACTGAAAAGTGGGGCGTGCAATATTATTCGGGCCCCTTGCGTTAATACTTTGTAGCGCCACCTTTTGCTCCAATTACAGCTGCAAGTCGCTTGCGGTATGTTTCTATCAGTTTTGCACATCGAGAGACTGACATTCTTGCCCATTCTTCCTTGCAAAACAGCTCGAGCTCAGTGAGGTTGGATGGAGAGTGTTTGTGATCAGCAGTCTTCAGCTCTTTCCACAGATTCTCGATTGGATTCAGGTCTGGACTTTGACTTGGCCATTCTAACAACTGGATACGTTTATTTTTGAACCATTCCATTGTAGATTTGGCTTTATGTTTTGGATCATTGTCCTGTTGGAAGATAAATCTCCGTCCCAGTCTCAGGTCTTGTGCAGATACCAACAGGTTTTCTTCCAGAATGTTCCTGTATTTGGCTGCATCCATCTTCCCGTCAATTTTAACCATCTTCCCTGTCCCTGCTGAAGAAAAGCAGGCCCAAACCATGATGCTGCCACCACCATGTTTGACAGTGGGGATGGTGTGTTCAGGGTGATGAGCTGTGTTGCTTTTACGCCAAACATATCGTTTTGCATTGTGGCCAAAAAGTTCAATTTTGGTTTCATCTGACCAGAGCACCTTCTTCCACATGTTTGGTGTGTCTCCAAGGTGGCTTGTGGCAAACTTTAAACAAGACTTTTTATGGATATCTTTGAGAAATGGCTTTCTTTCTTCTTGCCACTCTACCATAAAGGCCAGATTTGTGCAGTGTACGACTGATTGTTGTCCTATGGACAGACTCTCCCACCTCAGCTGTAGATCTCTGCAGTTCATCCAGAGTGATCATGGGCCTCTTGGCTGCATCTCTGATCAGTTTTCTCCTTGTTTGAGAAGAAAGTTTGGAAGGACGGCCGGGTCTTGGTAGATTTGCAGTGGTCTGATGCTCCTTCCATTTCAATATGATGGCTTGCACAGTGCTCCTTGAGATGTTTAAAGCTTGGGAAATCTTTTTGTATACAAATCCGGCTTTAAACTTCTCCACAACAGTATCTCGGACCTGCCTGGTGTGTTCCTTGGTTTTCATAATGCTCTCTGCACTTTAAACAGAACCCTGAGACTATCACAGAGCAGGTGCATTTATACGGAGACTTGATTACACACATTTGGATTCTATTTATCATCATCAGTCATTTAGGACAACATTGGATCATTCAGAGATCCTCACTGAACTTCTGGAGTGAGTTTGCTGCACTGAAAGTAAAGGGGCCGAATAATATTGCACGCCCCACTTTTCAGTTTTTTATTTGTTAAAAAAGTTTAAATTATCCAATAAATGTTGTTCCACTTCACGATTGTGTCCCACTTGTTGTTGATTCTTGACAAAAAAATTAAATTTCATATCTTTATGTTTGAAGCCTGAAATGTGGCGAAAGGTTGCAAGATTCAAGGGGGCCGAATACTTTTGCAAGGCACTGTATATAATATATATATATCTATATAATAATAAATAAGTTTATTCAAAGAATAGTGTTCATTCGAATGATTTCAGCAACAAAATTGCCAAAAAAGTCAAATTAACTTTATTTGTTTACTAGCATTATGGTATAATACAACCAAATGGCAGATAAAACTTACCGTATTGGCCCGAATATAAGACAGCCCTGATTATAAGACGACCCCCCCTTTTTTTTCTTCTTTTTAAAAAAAAATATTTTCATACAGAAAGTAATTACAGTACATCTGAAACAAATGATTATAACAATATATTTGAGAGACAAAGCATGTTATTTAGCCTCATTCAAATCTTAATATCTGAACATTTAAATATGTAAACTAAAGTGCAATCACATTCATAAATGAATGGCTTCTGGTTTTTGAAATGTGACTAAACCAATCTATTGTGATAAAACAACAAAATTGCAATAACTGCATTAACCATCAAAGTGAAGTCCAACTGTAACTGTAGTCTTGAAACAAATCTGAATTAGGAAAAACATTGCAATAAAGTAATGAAACTGGTTAAACTTGAGAGTAGCTGAGATCTGTCATGACAGAACATCGCTTCAATGATATCTGGCGCCATCTAGCGTCGTGAAAGGGTATAAAGTCTAGACTGCGAAATTAAGACGACCCCCACTTTTCCAGTCTTATTTCAATGCAAAAAACACTGTCTTATGTTTGGGCCAATACGGTACTTTCATTAGAGCTGCAACTGTAATGTAGTAATAATAAAAGGAGACCGTAAAGGGGTTTATGCACAATGACTTTTCCATCACTATGTGCGAGCAAACATAACAATGGCAACTGTCACTCTCAGTCATGGTTGCCACAACTACC
Source organism: Corythoichthys intestinalis (assembly GCF_030265065.1). Taxonomy (NCBI): domain Eukaryota; kingdom Metazoa; phylum Chordata; class Actinopteri; order Syngnathiformes; family Syngnathidae; genus Corythoichthys; species Corythoichthys intestinalis. Next base: position 18,063,743 of record NC_080402.1, read on the forward strand.
CATGAACCATTGGGATGTAACACATAATAAATAACAGTCACAACAGCATGAATATTCAGCCAAAATGAATCCCTTAGTAAAATTGTACACTTTTTGAAATCCAGCGTTTTGTTGTGGAGTACTGAAAGCCACAATGTATCATCACAGCACATCTAAATTTGTACATGAAGCTGTAGAGTTTGAAAGCCAAATGCGACATTGCAGTCGCCCAAAAGACAATGCTAATTTTTGGAGTTTAGAATTAATTTTTTTCGCACTAAATGGAGGCCTACCGAGGACGGAAGCCCCCATCTAAGGACACTCCCAGAAACATAGTACAACTAGGGCTGTCAAACAATTAAAATTTTTAATTGAGTTAATCACAGCTTAAAAATTAATTAATCGTAATTAGTTGCAATTCAAACCATCTCTAAAATGTGCCATATTTTTCTGTTAATTGTTGTTGTAATGGAAAGATAAGACACAAGACGAATATATACATTCAACATACTGTACATAAGTACTGTATTTGTTTATTATAACCATAAATCCACAAGATGGGATTAACATTATTAACATTCTTTCTGTTAAAGGGAGCCACGGATAGAAAGACTTGTAGTTCTTAAAAGATAAATGTTAGTACAAGTTATAGTAATTTTATATTAAAACTAGGGCTGTCAAAATTATCGCATTAACGGGCGGTAATTAATTTTTTTAAATTAATCACGTTAAAATATTTGACGCAATTAACGCACATGCCCCGCTCAAACAGATTAAAATGACAGCTCAGGGTCATGTGCACTTGTTACTTGTGTTTTTGGAGTTTTGTCGCCCTCTGCTGGTGCTTGGGTGCGACTGATTTTATGGGTTCAGCACCATGAGAATTGTGTAATTATTGACATCAACAATGGCGAGCTACTAGTTTATTTTTCGATTGAAAATTTAGCAAATTTTACTAAAACGAAAACATTAACATAATATAAAATTTCTATAACTTGTACTAACATTTAGTTTTTAAGAACTACAAGTCTTTCTATCCATGGATCGCTTTAACAGAATGTTAATGTTAATGCCATCTTGTTGATTTATTGTTATAATAAACAAATACAATACTTATGTACAGTATGTTGAATGTATATATCCGTCTTGTGTCTTATCTTTCCATTCCAACAATAATTTACAGAAAAATATGTCATATTTTTATAAATTTTAATCATTTGACAGCCCTAATTAAAACCCCTCTTAATGTTTTCATTTTAATAAAACTTGTAAAATTTTCAATCAAAAAATCCCTGCCGTTCTTTCACAGTGTCTTTAACTACGTAGGGTAGTGATTGAAATACACCACAAGGGGTCAATGGCGAGTTTTAAATTACTTAGAAAACAAGCCAATGAGTGTGTTTTGTCCCTCGACTGACGCCATAGTTCCCTGTTTACTGGTCCATCCACGTCATTTCAGTGCGGGCTTCACAACGTACAAGACCTCTGATAGTTTGTATATTGTGACTAAATATTGCCATCCAGTGTATTTGTTGAGCTAAACGAAATGTTTGAATAGAGTTTGACCAAAGTCTGAGTAGGTTTTATGTGTATTTTGCATAGCTATTTTTTTGGGGAATGAACATGATTTTTTTTCGAGAGATTTTTGTTGTGCTTTCACTAAATGATACTTATGTTTGTTGTGAAGGAGTTGCTGAAGCTTATGCCAAGAAACGGCGCGGTCCAATCAACACCTGTATCCACTCACCTTTCTCTGCTTCTTAGCTCTCAATGTGGAAAAAACAGCGTCATTGTAATCTGTTTGAGGTAATGCATGAGCAGGCCATTCGGCGCATGCGTTAAATGCGTCAAATATTTTAACGTGATTAATTGAAAAAATTAATTACCGCCCGTTAACGCAATAAATTTGACAGCACTAAGTACAACTGTGTAAAATTTTGTCAAAATCCGCCCAGCTGAGTCCAAAGGGAACGAACACACACACAGGCACACACACAAAGTTCCATTTATATATAAGTATAGATAGATTTTATTGCACATCGCAAAATATGTGCTGGAAAGACTAAACCTACAACTGGATGTCAAATGGGGGCCGCAAAATATTGTCCCACGGGCCGCAAATGGCTCCTGGGCATAGGCGGAGCTTTGCTTGACTTTTGTGGCAGGAGGGACAAAACATGTTGAGGACCCTGAAACGCAGTGTCAGCAATAAAATTAACTTACAAGCGATATGCTCGGATAGTAGCTTAGCCCATGCTAATTACGTATGATTACGTACAGGTATCCCAGCCTTGTGTGTGGGTGTGCTTGCCTGTGTGAGCGTGCGTTTTTCTGTCTTATCTAGTGGAGAAGTAGACGCCGCATCTATTTTGACTGAATATTCCAGCCAGGAATATTTATAATAATGCGTTGAAAATGAGCGTTTTTTTTTTTTTTTTTTTTTGTGTGTGTTTCCAATCATTTTTTAGAAGAATTCTAAATCCGCCTACTTAGGACAGCTATGCTTTTGGCCAAGATCATCATCCATTTAATGTGGTAAGCCCGGTGGTGGCTCTGTTGTACAATTAACGTCTTTAGTGTGGCAAACTGAAACTCCGCTCACCATTTTGGCGATGCTCTCCGGCTTTTCATGGCCAACATCTCCAATCCTTTGTTCTCGCTCAATAGTTGTTGTCGCTTTTGAAAGCTTAGGTTTGAAAGAATTACGTATATCCATCTTGCCTCTTCAGTCCGTGGCTGGTTTTGGCTAAGCAAAGCAAATGATCGTCTCTAAGGCGCTAGTCACATGATCTGTTCAAAAAAATAATTTTGACCCATTATAAAAATATTTTTTTTGTACATTTCATTCATTTTTTGTTGTTTGTTTTATTGCTTTGAAGCTTTAATAGACAACATTTTACCGGCAAAGTCTTAATTTTAAATTCATGTATAGGAAAGTCAATTCCATGCAATGGGTTTCTGCCACCGGGTGGGGGCCTTAATATCTGCGTATTTTCCTGGGCCGCAGGTTTGAAACCACTGTCATGTGTGAATGTAATAAAACATTTTAAGGAAAAAAAATCATAAATCGTACATGAAAAGTTAATTTTCTTTATCGCTTGCCTCTGCGCTCCAGTCTGTGTGAATGTGGGTAGGTATAGCGGACATGACATAAAGTCTGCGCTCGCTAGCTTTGTCATTTTTGTATTATACGCTAGCTTTGTCATTTTTGTAATATAACATTATTTTCTCCATTAGCAGAGGTCTCAAACGTGATTTTATCTTAGCTTCCCACATATGTGAATCATATATTTTATGTCTGTTACCAGGGTTTAATAAGGATATTGCTTAAATTTTATGGTATGCTAACGAAATGAAACGTATCAAATTCTTTTGTTTCAACCAATTCCCCTCAGCGCACTCTGGCAAGTGCCTGCTAAGCTTCTCTGTCGCTTTGTTTACTTTGTATATTCGGCTGTGTTTGCATTGTATGGAGATTTATGCTTCCTGGACACGACACTGCACTTTCACACCAAAAAATGTTTACAACAGGAAGCCTCCTCCTCATTGGTATGTCCTTCTTCCAGGTGGTCCCGGCAATGACGGACCCCCCGGAGCCAAACCCGCATGATGGGGGACCCTCGCCCGAGGACGGCGAACGGGACCGGGTGCACGTGTCGGTGGAGGGCCAACAGAGGAGTGAGGAAGAGGACGAAGCCAAAGAGGAAGACGAAGAGCTGCCGTACCCTTCGCTAGCCCCTGTGGTTCTGTTGGCGCTGACCCAAACCAGCCCACCCAGGTCCTGGTGCCTACGTGCTGTATGCCACCCATATCCTTACAATGCGCGTGAGTTCATTTCAATTCAGCCAATGAGAACTTGAGTAGCCTTTCTCCATTTTGGTGGTTTTTGTAGAAGAGTGCAGAAATTTTATGGCCGCAATAAATCTTTGGGTTACATATCTTGGAAATTTATATGGCAATGATTATGCTGTCTAGATACCTGTTTCCGCAAAAAATGCTGTTTTCCAATCATCTTTTAAAACCTAAAAAAAGATAAATCACTTTCACTTTTACTGCCAAGCAAATGCACTAGTATAGAAAGTTGAGTTTGACTTTGACAGTACGTTCTTAGAGTTCTGTACATCTTGGAAGTGAACTTTCTGGGATCTTTTCTTCTTACATGCGTGTGCAGCTGTCTGGCAAACAAGAGTTGACCTTGTGTTGGTTGCACTGATCCATCAGAAGAAGTACCGGGATCAATAATTGGAATTAATCCCTATCTGAAGGAAATGCCAATGAAAAAATGGCCTTGTGCCTAGCTTAACTTTACCATTGGACTTTCTTTTACGGTATGTGAAAATACAGTGTTATAATTTAAATTTTTGTGAAGATTTGAAAAGACTTTTAAGATTGCACTATGTATCCTTAGCTCAGCCTATCTAATTTAGAGCCAGTGACAGCAGAGGTTGCGCTAGACTTTTTCGTTGTCTGTCATTTTGACTGACAGGGTCATAAAAATCCGGTCATAATCTATTTTTACACGTCACTTAAATTTTTTAAATGATGATAATGACATTGTGGTGACCCTTTGTTTGGCATAATTCACCTTCCGTACTTGTGTGTCCATTTGGCCGAGCGCGTTACCGGCTACGACAGTCACGTCACAGAGACACTTAAGAGCCGCGTGTGGTCCCCTCACTATCCACTCGCTCTCGCCAAAACAGATGACTGTAGCCCCAGTACTGTAGTTAGGTAGCCTACCATATGTAGCATATGGAACAATGAAATTAACAGTTCACCTGCTGTGGCCTGAACGTAGTCTCACACTTTCCTCCTGGTGCGCATGGACTTGAATTGCGTGCCCGCTTGTGCAGTCCCTGTTTTTTCACCTCTTTTATCAACACCATCGTCGTTTTGGGGCTTCTTGAAGAAACTTCGGACACCCAGTTGCCTTGACATTTTTCAGAGTAAGGCCAACGACGTCATGCATCAAGAGAGACAATAGCTAATTAATATGCTCACTCGCCACCCTGTGGTCTGGGGTGTGAATTGCAACCGGTCAAAATGACGGATGGACTTCATTTTTTTCCGTCACCGTTTTAAAAAATCGGTCAACGACGGAAAATATTCGGTTAACGCGACCCCTGAGTGACAGTGTATGTCTATTGATATCAATGGCAACAAGTGAGTTATCAATTGTACATACTCCTTTGTACTCTCCAATATGTAAGTAAACATATTGCAGTTTTAATGTAATACAATATGAAAATAACACTCCTGACACGGTGTTAATTTGTGCTAAATTCTGCTGCAACAGGATCTGGTACTTCTTAATTTTTGCTTCACTGTGTTCTGCCAAAATCTCCTACATTTGCGAAACGTCTACATTAGTTGAATTTGACACCCAAAACACTACCGTGCACTCTAAACTTGTTTTGCTTAGATGCATACAGGAATAATGTACGAAAAAAATGCCTGCAGAAAATACTTAAATGTAGTTATATGAAATAAGGACGGTTTAAATAAGCTACGTGACTAATGTGGTCAACTGCTTCAAAGCTAACACAAAAAACCACAATGGTTAAAAGTAGAGATGTCCCGATCGATCGGCATCCTGATCGATCGGGTCCGATCACGTCATTTTCAAAGTATCGGAATCGGCCAAAAAATATCGGACATGCCTTTTTTTAATATATATTTTTTAATTAAATCGTTTTCTAATTGTATTTAACGTTACAGACATAAATTGTTACACTCATCCAGAGTCTTTAGTTTAGGCTTAAAGTAGGGTTATCAAATTTATCGCGTTAACGGCGGTAATTAATTTTTAAAAAAATTTATCACGTTAAAATATTTAATGCAATTAACGCATGCGCTGCACGACCCAATCACGCATTGTCGCGTTCAATCTATAATGGCGCCGTTTTATTAATATATAGAGCTAAAAGGCAGTGTAAAATGAGTAGAGCGAATTTTGGCAGCCTTTGGAGCCTTCTTTTAATTGGCTAAAGCCTTACAATCCCTCTCTCAACGATTAGAAATATTGTGGGAAACAATGTGGGGAAGAAGGGGAGTAGTTGATCTTTTTCTTAACACCCTATAATATTTCCCAACGCAGAGAAGATATATCAATTGGTACTACTACACACAGTCATGGTTGCACTTCCCATCATGCATTTGGGCAGAACAGTTAAATGGCTACAGTATCATTTACTGAAAGCTCAACAAATACACTAGATGGCAATATTTAGTCACAATATACAAAGTCACATTTATCATTTAAGAATTACAAGTCTTTCTATCCGTGGATCCCTCTCACAGAAAGAATGTTAGTAATGTAAATGCCATCTTGAGGATTTATTGTCATAATAAACAAATACAGTACTTATGTACTGTATATTGAATGTATATATTTGTCCGAGTTTTATTCATTTTTTTCTTAATGCATTGCCAAAATGTAAATAATCGGGAAAAATTATCGGGAATGATTGGAATTGAATCGGGAGCAAAAAAAAAAAAGCAATCGGATCGGGAAATATCGGGATCGGCAGATACTCAAACTAAAACGATCGGGATCGGATCGGGAGCAAAAAAAACATGATCGGAACAACCCTAGTTAAAAGTATGAGAGGGTAATACATGCAAAAAGTATCTTTGAGGCAGTGAAAAGGTTCTATATAATTAAATAAAAACAAAAATAGTGAATACTCGCGGCTTCTAACCAATGTGTACATGCGTGTGGATGCATGCGCAAGCGCGCTGAGCATTGTGTAGGACGTTTCGCCGCGTAGTAAGGAATGGCCGAACACCGGGTTACTTCTAATTGGGCCGATCCGGCACCTTATTGACTGGCTCCGTCACAGTCTACTCGGCCACATTTGTGGTGTATTACATTTAACAGCAGTTGTTATTGGCTGTGACTTCTAGGCGTTGTTGTAGTAAAATGTACCATTATATACGGTCCTGTCTGTAATTATGTGTGTTGCCTTTAAGTGCGTAGATGCGATGGAGATATGACGTATGCAGAAGACAAAAGTCAGTCTGGCGGCAGTGGTGACTGGCCTTGGACAGTGGCTCGTTGTATTTTTTCGCTTTTTGTTGCCGGATGTCAATGAAGCGAGTCAAACGAACATTGCGACACTTCTCCTTCTATGCATGCTCGCGAGGGCATGACAATATTATGCTGTTATTTTCTGTATTCCGCGTTGTTGCCTGTATGAGCTGTCGTCGGAATTTCTATATGGTAGTTTCAGTTATCAGTTATCCAAACAATTTAAACATATTTAAATTTCAAAATAAAAATTCAAAATCACTTTAAACATTGTGCAATTTTTGCATAGCTCAGCGCAACTCTCCGTTGGGTCTAAAAGTAAATTGATTACAAATGAGAAATAACACTTCCAAAATGATAGTTTATGTGTCGCTTAAAATAACAATTGCACTTTTTGAGGCTATAGTTGGGTGAACTCATACAAGGTTTTAATGGAAAACCAGGCACCTTCATGTTTAGTCTGGCTGTAAACACACCAGGGATAAGTGTGTGTGTGTGTTCAGGTATTTCCTCAGATGCGTTAGCCTCGGGGAAAAAAAGATGACTAACACTCCCTGATTGGATGTTTCCATGGTGACCAGCATTAATGAATCTCCAGAGTTACGCGCACCTGTCACTGTGGCATGAAACCTTTTCTTTTTTTTGGGGTCACCAAATGGAATACTGCCTATGTGAGTGTATGTGTGTGAATATGCGTGCTCCTGCATGAAATATGAATTACATAATTGAGTTGAGTTAAATAAATGAAAGACAAGCAGTACAGTAAAAAGGCGAAGTAGGGACGCCGGCAGCCTTGTGGAGCCTGCAGAGCTGTTACCATGCATACCACACTACCACTACAACATTGTAGTTTATATACGCATGTAAGTGTATGTAGATTGTGGCATGGCAGGGGAGGCATTACACTTCAGGGGTTTTCTTCAGTTAAGTCAGGGTGCAGGAATAAGGAGCAGTTCTCAATAGCATTAGCACAAACCCTTCAGGCTTCTGTAGAAGGTAAAACATGTCAGGAAAAGCCTACTAGAACAAATTAGCTTTATGGCTTTGGGGTTTCGCAGACTCCCATTTACAATGAGTTTGAATGTGATCAAACTTGAACTGAACCCTAACCCTTGCTTAAAATGCTACTTTGAAACCCTAACCTTTGCTTGAAAGCCGAACAGGGCCTTGCCCTACTTTCATATCCTGACTTGATGTAAGCCTGAGTTATAGCTGCCCAAGTACTTCATGACGCACACATGCACACACACTGGCAGGGAATCTCCCATGGAGGGTCTCTCTTTGGAGGAATATCCTGGTTGCCTGGCAACTATGGCGTGACGACCTCCCTTCCGCCCGCATGTTTGTGTGTAGCATAAACGTCGAATACATGTGTGTGCATATACAAAAATTCAACGTTATGAGCAATTTGTGTATGTGGAGTACCAATGAACATAACTCATCCGTAACTGTGATCTCCTTTAAAACTCTCAAACTTTGCTTGAAGCCCTACTTTGAAACAGTTGAATTGTATATGATTATTATATCTATGAAGCCATTATCTGCACTGCTTATCTTCATGTGGTTCGCAGGTTAACATTCTAAACTGGTTGCCAAACAACCTTTCTCACAGTCAAGCCTACAGACAATTTAGATTGTTTGCCTGACATAGCATGCATTTCTTTGAGAAGTAGGAGGAGGGATCCCACATAAGCAGATGGAGAATATCCAAACCCCATACAAGAATACGGGTAAACCATCTCAGAACTATGAGGCAGATATACTACACAGTCATCCACCGTGCCACCATGATTATTATTTAGTTCAGCAACTGCTTTAAAACGGTTAGTTTGATACCCTATCCAGGACTGGTAACCCTACTTAGAAACTGAATCTGATCTGAGTTTCAAACAATAATTTATGACCCCAATGCCCCTTTCACATACATGTACACACCGTTTAAATCCCGGAATTTAAACGGGCAGCCCTCGTATGTGAAAGCAATTTCCCGGATCGACTGACACAGGGATGACACGGACATATACCGAGTCTCAGTATAATGCCCGGGACTTTCCCGGGAAGAGGTGTGTGTGAACGTAGGCGTTAAATTCACGGGTCACAGCACGGTGGCTGATGACGGAAATATCATTGTCACTTCCTTTTTCTTCGCAGTAAGACGAAAAGAAGTAAACAAACATCGCAATTATCAACATAGCAAACTGGAAATAGGAAAATTAAACTGAAAATATACCAAAATTAAATTGCTACCGGATCGTAGAGCCGAGGAAGAGAGTCCATCGTCCATCTATGGAAATGTGTGATTTACTTTGTTGCCGATGTTAGGGTACGCAACTGCGGAAACAAGGTTGTACCTCAAATTAGAGAACAATAGAGGGCTGCGTTCAAGGGTTTATACCGTATTGGCCCGAATATAAGACGGTGTTTTTTGCAATGAAATAAGATTGAAAAAGTGGGGGTCGTCTTAGATTTGCGGTCTAGACATTATACCCATTCACGACGCTTGATGGCGCCAGATATCATTGAAGCGATGTTCTGTCATGACAGATCTCAGCTACTCTCAAGTTTAACCAGTTTGCATTATTTTATTGCAATTTTTTGTATACAAGATTTGTATCAAGACGACAGTTACAGTTAGACTTCACTTTGATGGTTAATGCAGTTAATGCAATGTTGTTGTTTTATCACAATAGATTGCTTTATTTACATTTCCAAAACCAGAAGCCATTCATTTACGAATGTGATTGCACTTTAGTTTACATATTTAAATGTTCAGATATTAAGATTTGAATGAGGCAAAATAACAAGCTTTTTCTCTCAAATATATTGTTATAATCATTTCTTTAGGATGTACTGTAATTACTTCCTGGATAAAAAATAATTTGGTGTTCAAAAAGTCTTTTTTCAAACTTGAGTCTTGAAAAAGAGGGGGTCGTCTTATAATCAGTCCCGTCTTATATTCGGGCCAATACGGTAAGTACAAATGAAAATACACACGATCGCGGAAAAGTAGGTCGACGGGGATCGATAATATTAACCTAAGCGGTAGGTAGAGTGCCGATAAGGCAACAAAACAAATACACTCAAATAACAGCATAACGTAGGGGATTTCAAAACAAGGGCGGCAGACGAACAAACTAACAAATGCATGAAATTCAAGAGTACAAGGTGTTGAATGGCGCCCAGCAAGTTAATATCTCGGCACCTTTCTCTTGGATCACCTGGGCTTGAATATAGTCTTGATGTCTTGAATTGGCTGCAGTTACGATGTCAGGGACGCTCCCACAACTGCCTCTGTAACAAAGCACGATCTGACCAACGGAGTATGACAGCCAATACCAATACCGACCAAAAATGACGTAATGTCCGGGTTATAAAATCGCGCCAGCAGCCCTCCCCGCACAGAGAGCGCCAGTGGGAAACACAGGACGAGTCTGTGAAAGTGTCTAACCCGCGTCATTCCCGGGATATCTCTCCATGCGTGAAAGCAATGACACACGTAAATCCTGTGTCACCTTACACGGAAATCTACCGGGATATGTGTGTGAAATGGGCTCAAGTTTGGCTTCAAACACAAATTTGAAAATAATAACCGATGACTGAAACCTTACCTTTTGCTTCAAGTCTTTGCTGTGTCAGTAAGCATAACCTTGGCTTCTAACACAAAGGTCGGCAACCTTTTCTACTCAAAAAGCCATTTGTGAACGCCTTACAATGAAAAGCACTTGGAGCTACAACCCACTCTATATACGTTTATAGTATAAGGTACATGTGCTTCTGCTTCCGTGCTTGGTAATTTTATTGAGTGTAGTACCTAGTTGTGCAGTCAACTGCCCTCCTCGTGTTGAAGAGACAAAAATCCAAACTTTAAAAACTGCTGTCTGCTTCTTGCCAATTCTTCACCGCATACTAAGCAGACTAGGAAACCAATTTCATTAGTGCTGAAAGCAAAAGAATCTTCCACATACTAGCATTTAATGTGCTATATTCAGAAACGTTTCCTTTTAGAGAGTCATCCATAGTTAGGGTTTAAAAACTAAATTGCAACGGTGATGTGCTGGATTACTCCTGGCTGCAAGACACGTAGGCTGCGTGTATGCAAGATATTCGAGTGTTGGATATCGGACACCTATTTGGATGACCAAAGTAGTTTTTAAAAAACCTCTTTTGTTTTAATGTTACTCATTTACTATAATATTTACATTTGGAATTATATTTCAAAACGAACAAACTAAAATAAAATTAATTTGAATAAAATTTTTGTTATTTCCTCTAAGTCACAACAGAAGGATGAAACAGCCACACGTGGCCTCGGAGCCATGGGTTGCTATTCTTTGTTCACAATAACTACAATGTTCCCTAATTGATTGATCCATACAACCACAACTTTGGCTTAGTTCACACTCCCCCCCAAAATTGAAACCCTAACTTTAGTTTAAATCCTACTTTAAAACTAGGGGTGTGACAAAATATCGAAATGGTGATATATCGTGATACTTTGTATCCCAAAAGGTTAGCGATATGCTCCTGTCAAGAATTGAGATATCATTTTAAAAAGGTGTCAATTAAAATAAATAAATAAATAAATAAAAAAGGTTGCCATTGACGGTGCTCGACGCCCAATCCATTAAGACTGGGAACGTTCGTTCATTCAAAACCAGAGCATTAACAGTCATTCGGTCCGATTTTCGGGGCATTTACAGGTGACTTGCTTTTCATTTTAGGGCATTTACAGGTCATTTCCTGTTGAGTTTCAGTCACTGCCTATTCATTTGGGTGATTCCCAGGTCACTTCCTGTTTTGTAACGCAAAATAAACAGAAAGTGACCCTTAAAATACCCCAAAATCAACAGGAAGTAACTGAAAATCAACAGGTAAATGACCTTAAATGGGCCAAAATTACTCATTACCTGGCATTGGCTGCCACTGACGGCCATAGACGTCCAATCCGTTTGAAGTGGGAGGGAATGGAACATTCGTTCATTCGCTGCCACCCTCCCAGTTCAAATGGTTTGGACGTCTACTAGTGATAAACTCATTCCAATTCGCAGAAGAAGCTTGTTTGTCTGTTTATTCGTTTTTTGTAGAATATCCGAGAAGGATTTCCTGACCAATGTATCGAAAATTGTTGTATCGCTGTATCGTCAGATCATCGTTTTCGTGAGCTTTGTATCACAAATCGTATCGTATCGTGAGGTACCTATAGGTTCCCACTCCTATTTAAAACCATAAACTTGGTTTTAAAGCAACACTTTTCAGTTTTGGTCAATTTTAGCGATGCTGGTGGACAAAAGCGGTAGTGTTTTGCCTTAAGGAAGACTGTGTTTCCCATGAGGACCAGTGCACACCCGCACAATGTCGTAAAATCTCCAGGTCACCTGCAGTTGGATTAAACGACATTTCTGTTTCCAGCGGCTGTGCGAAGGATGAATAGTAAAAAGGTAATGACTAGAGGCGTGCGAACTTTCCGATTCCTAGATTATTCGCGATTCAGCCGTGGAAGATTCGAGAACGATTCACAAACATCTAAATTCCGATTAATTATACCAGGTAAAGCAGAACTAAAACACAGACGCAATGAGGAACGGACCGAGAGCAAATATCATGTTCAATTAATTCCGCTAGATAAAAAAACAAAAATACCTGACTGCAGCCGACAGCTGGTTCAAACAACGCCCAGTTGCTTGTTGCTACAAACATACGGCCACATACGGCTATAGTAGATATCACATATATGCAGAACTAGATGCTAAATGGCAGACGATGGCGGTGTTAGAACATATAAAGAGAACTAGATGCGAAATGACAGACTTGCCGTTTAGTAGTTGCAGCGTTGTAAACTGCCGCCATCTTAAAGCTGTAGACTTCTCTAGAAGGCTCTGTTGTAGGGAACCTAATTAACTTTTTATCTGAAATACTTCTAAATCGGCACAATCTTGACTTGAATCTATCTTTAAATGATGAAACAGTTTTAAAACTTTGACATGTTGCAAGTAGACAGAAGGGAAATTATGGAATAACGGGAGCAATTTTCTCAACTTTAACAGTTGATTCACATCATTAAATTAATTCAATGTAGTTTAAAGCTGCTGATACAGAATGGGGACGAGCATTTTATATAATGTTTTGTAACTGTTAACTTGGTACTGAAATAATAGTTTGGTTTAGCCTAATAGGATTTTTTTTTTTGGAACTAATGTACAAAACATTAAAAGCGGGGTTGTTTAGGTGACATCAATAATCGATTTATAATCGAATCAGGGCCTCTGAATCGTAATCGAATCGTTAGGTACCCAAAGATTCCTACCTCTAGTAATGACCCAGCCCGAACTTGTTAGCACTGACGGGTTCGGCAGGGGCGGGGGTCTATTTTTCGGGATGTCACACCAGCAAGTGAAAGCCGGGCCGTTGTTTATTCTTGAGCATCCTTTTATTCCTGGTAACCTCTGTTTTTTCCCTCCTTGGACAAAACTTTTTGTGTCTTTTGTTGCTCAGCCATCTTTGCAGAATTCGCGCGAAAGCGTTCATATTGACTGCCGCCTTTATAATGAAAGGTTGAAGTGACGTATGTCATAAAGAAGTCAGCACATTTGTAGTTTTTTTGTGTGGCAGGGTTCCTGCCACCTTCCTCAAACCTAAATAGTGCCAGTGAAAGCATTACAGACCCCCTCAAGATATAAATGAGGTGTCATTCAACTAGTTGTCAGTTGACATATCATCACAAATGTTATGAAAATATTTTATACAGGTTGAGAAGTTACCTAGTTTTTCTTCAAGTCCTAATATTTTGCTTAAAACTCTGAATTGCCTTGGCATTAAATTCTACTTCAAACAATAAACTTCACTTCACCTTATTTGTGTTTGAAACACCTTACAAATAATTGCAAGCCCCACTTTGAAACCACAAACTCAAAATTTAAGTTTATGACAAATTGAAACCCTTAACTTTGGCTATAATTCTACGTTTCCATGAAAAACTATTTACACCTGTCACAAATTACCCACTTAAATGCTTAAGATGGCCAAGCAATTGTAAAGATCTGACAAGCATAACCCAAGTTAAGCAAAAAATGCAATTTGTTGAATTTTCATTCTCTTCACTTTTATTTTCCCCCTTAAATTTCACTTTACAACATGCAAATTTACAAGTACTTTAGATCGCCGATATTGCGTCCTCCTTTTTTCACTGTCATCAGTCACTAGTCAACAGGATGAAAACTAGGTGTTGCATTTTTACTAGGTACAATTACAAAGGTAACAAGAGTCCATATGCCGGTAAATATAAAAGTGGAGCGCCAAAGAAATAATAAAAAAAAAAAAATCCAAATAACAAAAAAAACCACGACACATTTTATTCACCCTTCCTGGAGATGAACCCATCACTGTTGGCAGTGATTTAGGCCCGCCAATACTGCCAGCACAGTCAGAGAGCCAGATTTACAGGTAGAAATCCGAACAATCACGACATGTACAATGGGCTCTATTTTCATAGACGACACAACTCAAATGTATTCTTGTGCCAGCACAGCCCACGCTGCATGTGTTTTGAAATTTCTTTAGACCTGTGTACGGCAATTTTGACGTACCGGCATAGCGGCAAACGCCGGTGCAAATGACAAGTTTGTCGGTGCAAGTTTCACTTTTGCCAATTATCAAAACCAGGTCTAAATCACCCTTTTACTGGTCTACTGTAGATATATTAAATATGTGCCCAATGTGTGGTTAAACATTTGCTGATTGTAGCCCCACCACCTTGATTAAAATCCCTTTCTTTCTCTCTAGACACTGTAGCAGTGATGTTACGGAATCAGCAGTTTCTAGCTGCTCCAGAGTAGAGCTGGACACTCCTGAATTGCATTTTATTAGGGGCCATGTAACCTACTGTTTTTGTTGTTCTGTGGTGTATTATTTTTCCAGTCCATTTTGATGGACTTCAAAATGACATAGTTGCTCTCCATGGTGCTGAAGCTTTTTTTCCATCACTCCAAAGAGGCAAATACTTTTTCATGGCACTGCTAAATTGAAATCCTAATCCGTTTTTCAAACTCAAACCCCGAATCACTAATCACTCATCAGTAAGATTGCTTGCCCATTCACCCTACTTTATCACAAAACTATCTTCCCTCTTCTTATTGTTCTGGTTACTAGGTGTAGCCCTTCCCCACATGGTGTCCCTTGATACGTGGCACAGTATAACTGCTTCAGCTTTTACACCTTTTTAGCGGACTCATTTAAATAATATGAAAGTGAAATAAAAGTATATTTTAAAAAAACAACTTAAGAGTGTTATTGGGGGTCATAACCAGAGTGTATTTCTGTTTTTATTAATTTCAATTACCGTAATTACTCGAATATAAGGCGCACCCGTGTATAACGCGCACCCCAAATTTACTTGTAAAATCTAGGGAAAATTATTGTACCCGTGTATAACGCGCACCCTAATTTTAGCACCAATAAATAGAAGAATACAAGAAAAACAGCTCGTGTACAGATATGTACAAGTTGGAATTTAGTCCTCCCGGCCAAAGCTGCACGGGAACGGCGGCAGCCGAACGGAACTGGTGCTCCGCTGTTTAGCGCCCCCGCGAGCCAAACCGGGAGGAAACAAAACTCTGCGCGTTCTCTTCTTATTTTAACCCTTTGTACTGACTCCATGTTTCAAAAGTTTGAAGAAGACTCACCGAAAACAGGTTGACAATTTATTCGTCGACAATGGTCAAAAACAAGGCAAAAACAGACGACGGAGGGACCATTCTGGATCCAAAGCAAGGCTACATAGAAAATGTTTCCAAGCAGCAAAATCTGTCTTATCTCAGTGTCCAGTGTTTTTTAAGTCCGTGGCTTAGTGGGCCGGCCGAAGGTGTGTTCGGGCGTTGCTTTGGGATCATCCCTCTCTGGCCGGTTTCGGGCTGTTTAGGTTTGTGCGTGGATGGGATGTGGTTGCCACAGCGACCGACGCTGGTCTTGATGTCACATGCGCCTGCTATCAACTTTGTTATCCGGGCTGGCGCTACTTGTTTTAGGACAAAGCGCGCTGGTCTTTGTCCTTGTTCGTTTGTCGGGAGAACTGATTGCCAGAGTTGGTGCGTCAATCTTGCTCGTGGCGCACACGTTGGGCTTCCGTGATAAGATGGCGTTGTGTATCTATTCTGTTTCTTTAAACTATGGTGTGCTATTTATTTTACATTAGGTGTGTTAGATTAGTGCAGTCCTACAGTGAATATGAGAAATGATACTATTCCCTGATTGATTATATTACGTGTGTTCGAGTAATGCAAACAGTTGGACGGTGCCTACGAGAAACGGTACCATTTTTCCTTTTCCCCCTCATGAGCGCCGATAAGGTGATTCACTTTACTGTATTCAAGGCCACTGAGTGAAGTCAGCCTAAACTATAGTTAAATTATATGGTGTGTGCGACAATGGTACCTTTTTCCTTCATACAGAAATGTAATTTTACTGACTGGTGAAACACAGCACCAGCATAGCACATTGATAGTTCAAAACATTACCGTAAACTGAAAATATGTACGGTAATAATATGATCTGACAACTTCTTCAACTTACCAGAATCCAAGAGAAAACAAAACAGATGTGACTTTTCTTTTAAAGGCTGCTGTATAACTTGCTCGTTTAATCATGATGAATAAATGTTTCTTCCATGGATTGATACGGTAAAATAAAAGTGAGGATTTACGTCGGAAATCGGAAAGAGCGCATCGCTGTACATTAGACTGTAACAATAGGAACTATTGTTATTTGGGTTTGAGTTTCCCGAGGGAAAGATATAGTTGACGGACACATGAAGTCTGTGTTGTTTTACGTTTGTTATGGTCCGAGTTGTGGAGCTGCAATAAACGTTGACTTAAATGAGTTCAAGAAACTAAATTCTGTTCTTTATGAAGAGTGAAAAAAGCAGAATTTAACACAGACGAAATCATTCGACCAATCAGAGTGAGGTATTACCGAAACAAAATGGTGATGTCACGTACCGTAATGGTCGGCTACAGTTACAGATTGCCGCATACGTTTCTTCAACACAACTTGGCCGTGTCAAAAAAAAAAAAAAATCGGTCTTTATATATATATAATATACTGTATATAAATTTCTGTCTTCATCCCTGTACCCGTGTATAATGCGCACCATGATTTTACAAATTGATTTTGGGGAAAAAAAGTATGCGTTATATTCGGGAAATTACGGTAATTTAAAAATGTATTTATTAGGGCTGTCAAAATTATCACGTTAACGGGCGGTAATTACATTTTTTAATTACTCATTTTAAAATATTTGACGCAATTAACGCACATGCCCCGCTCAAACGGATTAAAATGACAGCACAGTGCAATGCCAACTTGTTACTTGTGTTTTTTGGAGTTTTGACGCCCTCTGCTGGCGCTTGGGTGCGACTGATTTTATGGGCTTAAGCACCCATGAGCATTGTGTAATTATTGACATCAACAATGGCAGGCTACTAGTTTATTTTTTGATTTAAAATTTTATTAAAACGAAAACATTAAGAGGCGTTTTAATATAAAATTTCTATAACTTGTACTAACATTTATCTTTTAAGAACTACAAGTCTTTCTATCCATGGATCGCTTTAACAGAATTTTAATAATGTTAATGCCATCTTGTTGATTTATTGTTATAATAAACAAATACAGTACTTATGTACCGTATGTTGAATGTATATATCAATATTGTGTCTTATCTTTCCATTCCAACAATAATTTACAGAAAAATATGGCATATTTTATAGATGGTTTGAATTGCGATTAATTACGATTAATTAATTTTTAAGCTGTAATCAACTCGATTAAAAAATGTAATCGTTTGACAGCCCTTGTATTTATTCATTCATTAATTCGTTCAAATTATACATATTTATAATACAATAATGATGAATGATTAAATAAATAATTAAAAAAATGTATATGGTGGAAAACACTCAGGTGACTTGAAGTTCCGCTCTGTGACCCCCAATTTGGCCAAATTTCAAAATTGTCAGATACGCATGTGTGATACATCATTGGAAAGCTTCAAATCCTATCTGGCGGTGAGAGCACGCGAGAGCAGAATTACAGACGCCATGACTTTAACAATGTATTATCGCGTACTTACATTGTTTCGATCCAAAAAACATGTAGCATGTATCACTGAGTGTCAAGACAGAGCTGTAAATGGCCACAGCTGGATTTTTGGGGGGATTTTATGGAAGAAACATAGTAATATTAAAGGTTCGATGCAGAAATCGCAGACATCAAGGTGTGGTCGAGATTTTCTTTTTCATATATTTACCGTTTTAAACATTTTTTTCCCAATTCTTCTTTGTTTGGATCGATTATTTATCATCTAACATATCGGAGAAAATGCAACAGTAACAAAAAAAAATACAATTAAGTGATAGTTATGAGGTAGATATCCGTGACTTTTTTACAGATGCCATTTTTTTCCATTGTGACATAATTTGTTTAAAACTTTAAAATATGTCAGTGAATAATTTTCTAAAGTCATTTTTTAAAAACGAAATATTAGACATCAATTAATTATTCTAAGTTAAACATGACAGACATTTTGATTAATACATATAATTACTTACCTTCTTTTTATGGCTGGATTGAAACAAAAGGGGTTGCGCGACGTCTGTAAATGGGGGTTTCCAGGGTAATACGGACAAATTAAAAATAGTTCGGCGCTTAATGCGCCATGAATCTGCTATGGCAGCATATACACATATTGTTTTATCAAACACAAGTTATTTTGGCTTAAAATACAGCAGTTTCTTTTACAGAGGGGTGCAAGAGCAGAAACTGCTTCTTCAGTCTTGTCTGTGTTTTCCGCCAACCTGAAATATGGTTGACTTAAGATTTAGTTTCACTCTACAAAAATTGCTTGAAAGTTTGTGTTTAAAGCTCTATCCGGGATTGAAACTTGACTTTGCAAAAACAATATGTTAAAACACAATTTAAAAGCCTAGCTTCTGTTTGAAACACTAACCCAGCCAACATTCCTTCAGATATTATACTCCTGTTTTTCTAAGGTGCCGTTTTCACGTAATGCTCCTTCAATGCCACCCCCCCCCCACACACACACACTAACTTATTCATCAGTGCATGAAACATTCAGACTGTTTCCTTTGTTTTAAGGAACAACAAACTCATTCCGTCACTCTTTTCTTTTCTTCTCATTCTCCTCTCTTATTTACCTTTCACTCGTTCTGTCAAAATGTCGGTCTTAATTGGCTTTTGCGTAATGGGGGGTGGTCCCGATGAAGATCTCTCCATGCCCACGTGGTCCCACTCAAAATAGGCTGAAGCTGTCATCCCAGTTTTTTTTTTTTTTCCTTTTTTTTCTCCCCAATCCAATTAAGGTGATTGCAGTGTGTGTTGCCGTGGTAACCGGTTGACAGGGGCGGTGCCCAAGGGCGGGGGAGATTGTGACAAATTGACAGAAACTTTCCTCTCGCTACGCTGTATGGACGCAGGCACATGGAGTCAAGAGCTAATTGAAAAGGGTAACTCTGGTTTGAAACTGTCATTTGAAATTTAAACCCGGATTTAAAACTCTACTTTCAAATCTTAAAAGTCCCTGAAGTAAATCATTTTTAACTTTTAATTTCATCTATGGTGTTTTTTTAACGATCAAAAGCTCAAATTGATCTTAATTTCCCTCTCAAGAAAGCGTTCCTGTTGATTAATAGATCCCAGAAACATCCAAAAGTAGAACAAGTAGCTCAAAGCAGTCTTTTTGAACTATTTCTTTCTTTCTTTTTATTTTTTTAAAGGATTGAGTAAAACTTTTTCGGATAATACTAATAGGGACAGTTGATACGTGTCCTGAATCATTCCTGCTTTACTTGGAAACTAGCTGGGGGATTTCCCACAATGCAATTCTCTCCTCCTCCTAACCTCAATGTTATATTGCTTTGTTTCTACGTCCTTGTTATTTTTGTACAAATAAATGGTCCTTATGGGGGGTTTTCAACTTGGAGAACCTCACCAAATTGGCAGGCATTTTTAGTCTGAAGATATGTGTGACTGTTAAAAATGAGTAAACATAGTAACATTTCATTTAGTTAGCATGTTCATTATGAGTTGACACAGAAAGTGGTCAAAAAGCCATGCCTGGTTAGAAACGGCCATTTTCTGCCGTTGTTTCCAAAAGCCAAACTAACTTATTTACAAGACTGATAAATGAGGTTTGAAGGCTTTTTGTGGCGTGGTGACTACACTTGTATCATAAAACATTCATATCTTAAATACTCATTCCCCACCCACCCATCTTTCTATCTACCCATCTGCCCATCCATCTACAGTGGTATGAAAAATTATTTGAACCTTTTGGAATTTCTCACATTTCTGCATAAAATTACCATCAAATGTGAACGGATCTTTGTCAAAATCACACAGATGAAAAAACTGTGTCTGCTTAAACTAAAAGCACCCAAACATTTATAGGTTTTCAGCAATAACTTAAACCAGACGCTTCCTGCAGCTGCAGATCAGTCTGGCACATCGATCAGGACTAATCTTGGCCCATTCTTCTCTACAAAACTGCTGTAGTTCAGTCAGATTCCTGGGATGTCTGGCATGAATCACTGTCTTTAGGTCATGCCACAGCACCTCAATGGGGTTCAAGTCTGGACTTTGACTTGCCCATTCCAGAACGTGTATTTTGTTCTTCTGAAACCATTCTGAAGTTGATTTACTCCTGTGTTTTGGATCATTGTCTCGTTGCAGCATCCATCCTCTTTTTAGCTTCAACTGTCTGACAGACGGCCCAGTGATTTCTGTAAGTCTTTAGCTGACTCCCTGGGGTCCTTTTTTAAACTCATTGAGTATTCTGTGCTGCAGTCTTGGCATCATCTTTGGTGGATGGCCACTCCTTGGGAGAAAGGCAACAGTGGCAAACTCTCTCCATTTGTAGACAATTTCTCTGACTGTCGACTGATGAACATCCAGACTTTAAGAGATGGTTTTGTATTCTTTCCCAGCTATATGCTAATCAACAATCCTTCTTCTTCGGACAGCTCTTTTGAACGAGACATGATGCACATCAGACAATGCTTCTTCTTATCAAGACATTTCTTACCAGGTGTACATTTTATAGTGGGCAGGGCAGCTTTAAACCACTCATCAGTAATTGAGCACACACCTGACTTAAAGTGTTTGGTAAAAATTGGTTTCAATTGCTCTTTAGGTCTACTTAGGCAGAGGGTTCACTTTCCTATTTTTCCCTCTTCTGTCAATATTTGCATGCTATCCTCATGAAAATATGAAAATCTATAAATGTTTGGTTGGTTTTAGTTTAAGCAAACACTGTTTTTACATCTGTGTGATTTTGACGAAATCACTCTGAAGATGGTTTACGAAATTTTGATGAAAACTGCAAGTTACACCTTTGTGTGTGGGAGTTGCAAAAAACAGACTCAGTTTACACTTTTACTCTTTTTACAATGTCTTGACAGAACTTGTCATTGCGATACAGAAAGTAAAAGACAGCAATGAGTATCATAACGACAAAATAACATGAAAGCAAAATTAGAAATGTGAACATAAGACAATCGGCACAACAAAACTTTGAGTGCTGTCGGGATTTTTTCCCCCATGCTTTCTATACATCTTGACGTTCCTCCCAGTTGGACCACACATTTTCATCCATGTCACGACGAATGTCCTCTCGTGCCATATAGCGTGGAAAGAATCTTCTTGAATGCCTAATCCAGCCTCTGGAGGCATATGGTGTGATGTCATTGCATGCTGCATTTATGGCATCCAGAAGAGTCATCTGAGTGTGAGGCTGGCGATCATACACATGCCATTTCCATGTGGAGAAAAAATCTATGGGATTGAGGAATGGGGAGTATGGTGGGAGGAACTCCATTACCATTCTCTTGTGGGTTGCAAACCATTTCCTGATTATGTTGGAGTGGGGAAAACTCAAATGGTCCAAACTATTACAAATTTTGGCAGATTAAAATAAGTTACGTAAAATAAGTAACGACCAGTGTTGTTAATAACGGCGTTACTAACGGCGTTATTTTTTTCAGTAGTGGGTAATCTAATTAATTACTTTTCTCATCTTGGCAACGCCGTTACCGTTACTGAGGACGGAAAGGCATGCGTTACTATGCGTTACTATATTGGTCGAAAAGTCTGAGGGAGACGGACTCACCGAGACGACAGAGCAGAGCAGGAGTGGGGAGGAGGCAATAAAGTTGTGACGCCGAGCAAACGCGATGCTAGGTAGCTCCAATAATACATGTTGTAGCCGATAGCCTCCAAACTACGTCCGCATGTTATGGTAGATATGGTAGACATGGTAGATATCACATGTACTGTAGTAAGGCGTTATTTTTTTCAGTAGTGGGTAATCTAATTAATTACTTTTCTCATCTTGGCAACGCCGTTACCGTTACTGAGGGCGGAAAGGCATGCGTTACTATGCGTTACTATATTGGTCGAAAAGTCAGAGGGAGACGGACTCACCGAGACGACAGAGCAGAGCAGGAATGGGGAGGAGGCAATAAAGTTGTGACGCCAAGCAAACGCGATGCTAGGTAGCTCCAATAAGATAGATATGGTAGACATGGTAGATATCACATGTACTGTATATAGATATAACTAGATGCAAAATGACAGACATGACACTAAATGCGTTAGTAGACAGCCGCCATCTTAAAGCAGTAGACTTTTATGGACGGCTCTGTTGTAGACAACCTTCCTAGCGAACCTAAGTAACTTTTTATCTAAAATACTTCTAAATCGGCAAAATCTTGACTTGAATCTATCTTTAAATGATGAAACGGTTTTAAAACATTCATATGACGAAAGTAGAGAGAAGGGAACTAATGCAATAATGGGAGCAATTTTAACAACTTTTAACAGTTGATTCAGGGTAAAGGGTAAAATAGGGTAAAGAATTGGGCTCAGGCCAATTGTACCAAAAACCTTCACATAGTCTGGCCAATGTTTTTTTTTTTTTCTTCTTCTTTTTTTTTTGAGGGGAAAAAAAAAAGTAATTATCACCAATTACTTTGCCAAGTAACTAATTACTCTTACATTCAGGTAATTGAGTTACTAACGCAATTACTTTTTGGGAGAAGTAATTTGTAACTATAATTAATTACTTTTTTTCAGTAAGATTAACAACACTGGTAACGACAGTGCTTAAAAATAATCGCACATGTTAACATTCTGACAACATGTTAATCCATTTTGCATGTAAAGACTTATGCAATGAACTAATGACTAAACGTTGTGGGTTGTGAGACTATTCAATAGAGACCCATGATAATCCCTTTTGACCATCATGGCAGATGCAGCTGATAATGTAGGAAACGTCAGAGAATTGTGCAAATCATTTGCATTGATGTACCAAAACATCTGGAACTTATTCAAAGAAATGAGAAATTGCTTTTTTGATGTGCACTAGTCATCCAATGTTGTGAGGATTGAACAAGTAGTTTTGAGAATTTCAAGCCTGAGCAGAGAAACGTACTAAAGCAATTGATAAAAACTGTAACATCCCAAGGGAGGCATTTCTCAATTTTTTATTCCGTTGTTCTGAGTTGAACTGGGGACGTCCATAATCATCCAAGCAACACTTGATTTGTTAAAAACGACTTGCGAAAAATTGAGCTTTAATTTCTGGTGTTTTTTTTATATTATTATGTTAGCTGCTTGTGTTTGGAGACTTGACTTCTGGCACTCTAATTCCTTTCCCAATGGAGCAGCGGGTGCCGCTGAGCCCCTCCACTGTCACAAAGCCTCTTCCCCTTATTGAAAGACCAGCATCTGCCACTTATATATATGGTGGAAAACACAGACAAGACTGAAAAAGCAGTTCCTGCTCTTGCACCCCTCTGTAAAACAAACGGCTGTATTTTAAGCCAAAACAACTGTTGCGTTTGATAGAACAATACGTCTATATGCTGCAATAGCAGATTCAAACTATTTTTAATTTGTCCGTTTTACCCTAAAAACCCCTGTTTACAGACGTCGCGCAACCGCTTTTGGTTCAACCCTGCCGTAAAACCAAGGTAATTAATTATACAGTATTTATTATTCAAAATGTCATTTTTAGCTTAGAATCATAATGGATGTCTTACATTTTGTTTAATAAAAAAATAAAAAATAAAATAAAAAATTATTCACTCGCATATTTTAAACTTTTAAACAAACGACGTCACAATGAAAACAATGGCGTCTGTAAAAAAGTCACAGATATAAACAGTACCTCATAACTATCGCTTAATTGTATTTTTATTTTGTTACCGTCGCATTTCGCCGATATGTTAGATGATAAATAGTCGATCCAAACAAAGAAAAATTGAAAAAAAAAAAAAAAAATGTTAAAAGTGTAAATATATGAAAAAGAAAATCTCAACCATTCCTTGATGTCTGCGATTTCTGCATCCCGACCCTTGTTATATTGCAATGTTCCATGCATAAAATCCCCCCAAAATCCAGCTGTGGCCATTCACAGCTGTCTCTTGACACTAGGTGATACATGCTACATGGAGTTTTTGGATCGAAACAAGGTAAGTACGTGATAATATCTCGTTAAAGTCATGGCGTCTGTAATTCTGCTCTCGCGTGCTCTCACCTCTAGATAGGGTGTTGCTGTTTTTTTTTTTAAAATGCCCTCCTGTTCAAAATGTTTCTTCCCCAAGAAAATTGAGATTTTAAGCTTTCCAATGATGTATCACACATGCATATTAGACAATTTTGAAATTTGGCCAAATTGGGGGTCTCAGAGCGGAACTTCAAGTCACCTGAGTGTTTTCCGCCATATACATTTTATGTATGAGGAAAAAATGGACTTAGTATCTGGGGTGAAAGTGGGCCAGGACGGTCAGGAACGCAGTTCCGGTATAAGATTCAGGTACAGAACGCAGTTCAGGTATAAGATTCAGGGCCTGAATGCTGTTCCGGTTATAAGATTGAGGGCCGGAATGCTGTTCCGGTACACGGTGCTTTGATTCTGAAAATATGACGGCAACTGGCAAAACACTATGTAAAAAAAAATGAAAAAATGATAAGCTGCCACACATGCATTTAAACTCCAAGTGGAAAACAATCTACCAACATCAGATGTGTAACGTCATTAGTTTCCACCAATATTTATTATTTATTTTATTCCACGGACGGCATGGAGGTTTTCCCAGCTTTTGCAGTTATCTGAGTCTGACGATGATGAGTCACGTCAATGAACTCACGCAGCAAAGCAAAATGCCTGGACTCATTTATCCGTTCAATTGGCTGACATATTGACATATGATCAGCAGAGATAGTTAGCTCTGATTGGTTCAAATGTGCATGTATTCTGGAACAGCAAAAAAAAAAAAAAAAGGTTTTAGGATGCGACAAAAAAAGGGCAATGCAACCTAAAATGGATCAAATCTTTAAGAGCAACAAAAGAATTGAGGAGGCTTATTTATCATATTTAGTTTTATTTGCTCTGATGGGGAGGTTCAGAACATCTTAGCTGTCTATGTGCACTTTGGACTTATAGTTGTTCATTTATGTTAGGCTACTTATTCATTTCCTTATGATTTAAAAAAGTCAATGCTTGCGCGATCTTCAAAATATATTCCATTTCACTCTGCATAATATGTCATTTGTACTTATTTTTCTAAATGTATGTTACATATATCTTTATTATTTTTTTTTAAAAAAAGGAAATGTTTACATTAACTTCAATTTTAATATATATCCTATGTTCTTAAGTACCGGTAGTTAAAATTGAGATTTGACATTTAGTATGTGAGGAAATGAGGGAAAATAAAAATTAGAAGATGGAGGTTAGGGTTATTGCTGTTTTTGTTAACTTTTATTTTGGAAAAAAGGGTGTAACGGTACATGTATTCGTATTGAACCGTTTTGGTACTTGGCGTTCGGTTCGGAACGGGGGCGTACCGAACGAGTTTCTGACGTAATGTAACCCTTACTTTTCGAGGCTGTGAGTCGATCGGGTTACAGTTTCTTTGTGTAGATTATATTTACTCTGTCTTCCCTACTATAATGACGACCAACACGGTAGGACAGTAAGAAACGTCAACGGCGCAACAACGTGACCGCCGCGAGAACGCAGTGAAACGCGGCCGTTAAAGTTAATCAGCAAATGCACACCAGTCGCAGTGCGGCCGCGTGTGGCGTCCCAGAAACAGCTCAACGCGATGCACGCGAAAACAACGACAGAGTTTATTATTTGACGCGAGACACGGCCCTCCTGCGTCAATACTACTAGCTAGCAGACAGGTCACACCGGAAGTCACTCGTGTAAAAATACGGTGGATCCGGTCGATTTTCAAACTAATATGCAATCGTAACCCACTTTTTGAGTCCATCAGATCTCCTGAGTGGTAGATCGGGACACAGTTGACTTGTCTTTGTTGATTTGATTGATTGTTGTCTTCTCTGCTATAATAATAACCAACACGGCCCCATATTCAATACAAAACCCTCCTACCACAACAAAACAAGTAGGAACTAATAGTCACACAGGAACTAAAGTTATACAACATAATATAAACAATATAAATGAATACATCACATTTTTAAAATACAAACACATAGTAAAATAAATAATAGCCCATTTAAATAAAATAAATTGAAATGAGCTAAAACACCTGTATTTAAATAATAAGAATAATATACAGATCCTGCTTACACAATTAAATGTATTAATTTCTGTGTGGCGCTTTAACTTGAGAAAATCCACCAATAAAGCTTTTGAAAACCGTTCATAAGAAAAAAAATCCTTGAGGCATTTCATTTGTAAAATACATGTTAAAATCTTTGTCATTGGGATTGGTTTTCTCTTTAGCACAGGACTTCTTTTTTCTCTTTTTGCTTTCAGAAAGAAAGCTGACCAATACGCGGGGTCTGAAAGACACATTGTTGTTGGATTGTTAGCTTTAAATACCCGCTACTTTTTGAGCAGAATTCTAGCTTTGTATAGGCTACTGTTCCTATTGTTGAAAGCACAAAAGTGTGTAAAAAACAACTAGCACATTTATATTTTGCATTTTGCATGAACCGAACCGTGAGCTCAAAACCGAGGTACGTACCGAACCGAGATTTTTGTGTACCGTTACACCCCTATTTGCAAATCATTGAAAAAATACAATTTTGAAAGAAAATAAGTTTTTGAATGTGTTACAGAAATGTGTTAAAACAGTTTTCTTTGCATTTTAGTAGTTTACGAGGTTTGACCCCTCACCCCCCTCCAAAAAAGTAAAAAAAAATAAAAAAATAAATAAAATAAAATTTCTGGCTCCGTGGCGACCTTCATGTCGGAGAGTTCCGGCAAGAAATCCCAGCCACTTTCACCCCTGCTTGGAAGTAATTTACTTGGCCTTTGTTGTTAACATAACAAATAAATGTTTAAACAAAAACAAATGTGTGAAAAAAATATAAACAATAAAATATAAATTCACTACAATTTAAAGTTGAATACAATTGAACTGCTCATCAAAAAGCTGTATTGTAATGTATTCAAAAATATTCAAGCCGCTCACAGTTTGAACTTCAACATTGTGCTTCAATATAGGAAAATAAATGGAATGCATTTGATTCAAATCACATTGTCCTGTACGAAAATGGTAAATGTTTGAAAAGCCTATAATTGGCTTGCAATCACTTCACGGTGTTCCCCACTTTTCGCTCAAAATCGGCAGAGATAAGAGCACATAAAACATTTCAAGCTTTTCTTAAAAATATTACAACAGTCTGCAATTCTATATGCGTGCATATGGCCTACATACTGTACATACAGTACATCCTCAGTACTGTCACTGCTTTTAAGTTAATGAAGGCTTCACATGAAAAGGGTTGCCCGCATATCTGTAGCTCTTCAACTCAAGGGGTGGAGCGCAAAGATCAGAAATGATGCGGGTGTGTTTGATTTATCATGTCTGTCTGACCTTTACCACCTGCGTTGGCACTAGAGGAGGGATACAGTGGCATGTTGTGGATGAGGGAGGAGGACAAATTTCACAGCAAGGCTCAGGAGGCTTCGGATATGCTCCGCAACCAGTTCATTAGAGAGAAGATAAATTATGCATCAGTTTACCTTAACCCTTTTTAATCCTGCTTTAGCGTAGATATGCCATTTTTCTTTACCTCATCTTGTACTGTAGTACCTCCAAATGCCAAAGTAGAGCTGGGATTGATTACTGTATTTGTACAGTACTGTATGCCTGTTAGTACAACAGTTGGTAAGTAGGTCCGTTAAGTAGGGGTAAGAACCTCGGGGTACCTCACGATACGTTTTCCGATACAAGGCTCACGATAACGATGATCTAACAAGATGGTGATAGAACAATAATCGATACATGGGCCAGGAAATTGTTCTTGGATATTCTACAAAGAAACTGATGAACAGAAAAACAAGCTATTTTCATCCTTCGCCTGTGAATTGGAATGACTTTATCACTAGTAGTCGTCTAATTCGTTTGAATTGGGAGGGATGGCAGCGAATGAACAATTGTTCATTCGCTGCCACCCTCCCAGTTCAAATAGATTGGACATCTATGGCCGTCAGTGGCAGCCAATACCAGGCAATGAGTTAATTTTGGGGAATTTCACGTAATTTCCTGTCCAATTTTTTTTCCTTTTGGGGTGTTTACGTGTCACCTCCTGATAATTTTGGGTTACTAAAAAGAAAGTGACTCAAGAAAAAAATACCCAAATAGCAAAACACAACTGGAGCACATGTTCCGTATTGACCCGAATATAAGACGGCCCTGATTATAAGACGGCCCCCTCTTTTTCAAGACTCAAGTTTGAAAAAAGACTTTTTGAGCACCAAATTAATCTTTATACAGAAAATAATTACAGTACATCCGAAACAAAGGATTATAACAATACATTTGAGAGAAAAAAAAGCATGTTATTTTGCCTCATTCAAATCTTAATATCTGAACATTTAAATATGTAAACTAAAGTGCAATCACATTCGTAAATGAATGGCTTCTGGTTTTTGAAATGTAAATAAACCAATCTATTGTGATAAAACAACAAAACTAAAATAACTGCATTAACCATCAAAGTGAAGTCTAACTGTAACTGTAGTCTTAAAAAAAATCTGAATTAGGAAAAACATTGCAATAAAATAATGCAAACTGGTAAAACTTGAGAGAAGCTGAGATCTGTCATGACAGAAAATCGCTTCGATAATATCTGGCGCCATCTAGCGTTGTGAATGGGTATAATGTCTAGACGGCGACTATAAGACAACCCCCTCTTGTTCAGTCTTATTTTAATGCAAAAAACACCGTCTTATATTCGGGCCAGTACGGTACTGCAAATTTCGGCCCAATTTCGTAAAACTGATACGCCTCAGTGTCTTTTTAAACAATGGCCCAAACTCATTATGGATTCACTTGCCAGATCAGCAAACATTTTCCGGCCAGAACTGGTCCAAAGTAGCAGAAACCACATTAATGTGTGGCCCGGAAAAGGCACACACTACCCAATCTGGGCCAGCACTGGGCCAGATTTGTATCAAAACAGTTTTTGGAACTACATTTGGGGTCCATTTTGTTCAATGTATCATACTATAATATGATTATATTCTAAATTAAAATTTCCTTTATCCTTTAATAGCAATAATGAAACACTTTTTTCATGCCATTTATTAATGCTAAAATATGAATTTACCATAACATTACAACATTTGTTTTTTCACAAAAGATTTTAATTAGAACACGCAACTCCACTTTAAAGATGACCCATTTTTAGACTGTAAACAACATATTGTACTTAAGGTTCTGGGGTAACGGGGCACCCAAGCGCAGAGATGGGAGGCAAATTGGCAGTGGTAACAAGAGTTTAATGACGGTTAGAGGGAGTGGCAGATAGTGTCCAAAGGCAGACAGAGTCTGGCAGGCAAGCAGCACAGGATGTAGGGATAGGCGGAGATTGACTTTTGTGGCAGGGGAGATTGACTTTTGTGGCAGAGGGGGGCAAAAATGTTGATGACCCCGAAATGCAGTGTCAGCAATAAAAATTACCAGTAGTATAGTATAGATAGTACATAGCTTAGCCCATGCTCGTACACGCAGGCATCCCAGCTGCGTGTGTGTGTACACGTGTGTGAGCGCGCGCGTTTTTCTGTCTTACCTAGTGGAGAACTAGACGCCGCATCCTTTTTGACTGAATGTTCCAGCCAGGAACATTTATAATAACACGTTCAAAATGACTGTTTTTTCGTTTCCCATTTCCCATTTAGTGGAGTAAACTGAAACTCCGCTCACCATTTTGGTGGTGCTCTCTGGCATTTCATGGTCCACATCTTCAATCCTTGGTTCTCGCTCAGTAGTTGTTATTGCTTTTGAAAGCCTAGGTTTGAAAAAAATACGTATATTCATCTTGCTTCTTCTGTTCTCAGGTGTGTTGTTTTTTGGCTAAGCAAAGCAAATGACCGTCTCTAAGGTGCTAGTCACATGATCTGTTTGAAAAATAATTTTGACCCATTATGTAGATATTTTTTTTGTTCATTCCATTCATTTTATTTTGTTTTATTGCTTTACAACTTTTATAGACAACAGTTTACTGGCAAAGTCTTAATTTTCAATTCATATATTGGAAAGTCAATTATATGCAACAACATTTTCGGACAGCAGGAGGGGGCTATGCCCCCCCTTATTCTCCGCGTATGGATCTAGGGGGAAAAATGCTCAGTATCAGGATTACAAGAGTCCTTGTTAGCTGAAAGCTGGAGTCACAAAATTGTGTTGCTGAGTTGTTGATATGGCAATGATGTTAAGGCCAAAGAACCGGTTTAAGTAAGCTGCTGACGATGATCACCGGCACCTGGCCCCAGGCTTTTCCATCTGTCCAATTCTACAATCAAGGCAGTGAAACACATACAAGAACACAAGGAGGAGGAGCAATTCTCAGGGGCAGTATTTCAACATAGAAACATTTACAGCAATACTGAATAAATGCTTTCTCCCTCCATATGTTGTTCTACAACAAATTTTGAATTACTTAACCTGAAAACATGGCATATCACTTCAATACACCGACCGATTTTATTAACTTCGATTTAATAACTTATTTAACCCTTTAAGGTCTGGGCCTATTTTGTCTGATTTTGCATGCCTTTGAAGTTGCCTTTATATTTCAAAGAAAGAATTGTTTACGATGGCCTGGTTTGGTCTCTTTTTTTGTGACACCTTGAACTTCATGTCCAAACTGTTGTTTCCTTCACTGACCAATTATAAATCATCATTTTGGGCCCAAAAAGACCAAAAATTCCAAAATCGTTTTGTCAAAATTTTTAATATTGATGTCCAATTGACAACCAAACATGCGTAACGAACCGTTTTGAAACTTTGTAATATTTATTCAACATGTTAGGATGAACATTCAACCAAAAAAAAATTAGAATAAATAGTCTTATATTTGACAATTCAACATAAACAAAAGGTATAGCCATAGGCGTTTTCTGCCTTTATACATGCTCTAGTCAAAACAGGTTATATACAGCAGACCAAACAGTGAAGAACAGTGAAAAAATATATACCATCTAACACAAAAAGTGTTTAGAGGCCATCTCTTTATGAGTTTAGGTATTGCGGCCCATCACTTGATGAAAACTGTACACACAATCAAGCTTCTTGAACACACATTTATATACACAAATTGAGAAGACTGATTGTGGGGGGAAAAAAATATATATTTAACATTGGGGGAAAAAAGTATTTTCAAAAATATTTACAATAAACAAGTTAAATTTTTTTCAGGCATGCCACTCCGAAAAGCAGTTTCGTCCTGGAATTAGACACAGGGCTACAGCCCACACTTCGGTCCTCTTTCCACCCTTCCATTTTCATTTCACTTTACTTTCATTGTCACTATAAATGTACATGAAGAAAAAGTCAGTATTTCAAGTATAAAATAAAAATATATACAGTAATAAATAATAATGGAAATCTATATGTATGACAATAGAAAGAATACCATAGCTGAATATGTGCTACATCCCTAATCTTCATATAGAAAGAAGAACACCACAAATTATAAATTCCTGCCTGGCATACACACAGTGCACGTACGACTTTGATCTGATATGCACATTTTATCATTATATACACAAACACACACTTATATTGCATCAAAATTAACTTTGTCTTGCAATATCAAAAGAAACTTTCAAAAGAAACTTTTTCAGCATTAAAAAAAAAAAGTGAGTTGGCTTACCTCTGCTCGTCGATGGCGTCACCCACGTGTTCAAATCCGTCACTATCTTCACTCGAGGACTCTTCCGAAGAAGACGATGATGACGAATTTGGACCATCCTCTTCCTCAAGTTGATCAAAAAGCACAATTGCTTGCGCTAAATTTAGTTTTCCGTTCATTCTCAAAGTCACACAAAGTCGCGCGCTCGACCCAAACGGCCGACGCTCGCCACCTCGCTGCTTCAGATCACTCCTCCCTCTCGTTCGGTGGAACCTCGCACGGCAGTTATATTTATTTAAAAAAAAACGCATTTTGTGCTTCCACTGTGACTTCGAAAGGGTTCGTTTGATTTGCGTTTTTTTCATGGAGCTTCCGTTTTGAAAAAGGACAAGAAATGATGGAAATATAGACATAAACAAATGATCCATGCAGCGTTTTAATGTTTTTTTGAGAGGACAACAAAACTATAAAACTTAAATGACAATATCTCACGTTTTAGTTGGTCGATTGACTTCAAATAATAACGAGAGTAAACCGCAACTTCCGCACTTTAAAACGAGACCAACCAACGGCATGTGGGTGACGTAATTAAAACGTGAGGGCGCTTCAAAGACGACGTGCGCTGAGGACGCGCCGGCGCGTCCTTCGACTCTCAAGGGTTAAGACTCAACCAGTGACTTCAAAACGTGATTATGACTTTGAATAAAGAACTTACCGCAAATATTTGCCGTCTCCTGAGATGCAAAACCGCCAGTTTTGTGGGCATTTACAGTTTACTTCATGTTAATTTTGAGTCACTTCCTAATCGTTTGGGGACATTCTTAAGTCACTTTCTTTTCAGTC
This sequence comes from Corythoichthys intestinalis, assembly GCF_030265065.1. Classification (NCBI taxonomy): domain Eukaryota; kingdom Metazoa; phylum Chordata; class Actinopteri; order Syngnathiformes; family Syngnathidae; genus Corythoichthys; species Corythoichthys intestinalis. Next base: position 18,096,789 of record NC_080402.1, read on the forward strand.
ACCCAAAATCGACAGTAAGTGAGCTGTAAATGCCCCAATATCAAAAGGAAGTGACCAAAAATCAACAGGAAATGACGTGAAATTCCCCAAAATGAAATCATTGCCCGGCATTGGTTGCTACTGACGGCCATAGACGTCCAATCCATTTGAACTGTGAACGATCGTTCACAGCCAGCATCCCAGTTCAAATGGATTGGATGTCTACTAATGATAAACTCATTCCAATTCACAGCAGACGTATGAAATAGATTGTTTTTCTGTTTATTACTTGTGTCGTAGAATATTGTAGAATGATTTCCTGACCAATGTATTGCTAATTGTTGCCATATCATGAGATTGTTATCATGGGCATTGTATCGCAAATGATGAGAGGTTCTTTCCACTAGTGGTAAATTTGTACGTAACAGCAAGGCTTGTAATTTCGGCATATATTGTATCATAAAATTGGTGATTGGCACCTCATTAACTACCAACTAATGTAACATGTCGTTTTGTCCATTTGTCTGTTCATTGGGTCATTCAGTTTATGAAGGAAGAAATTGTCCCTATCTGCCAATTATTTCCTACAGGATGCCACCTTGCTGTGTGAAAGTCATCCAATGCTCAACACAAACGATTAAATCTTGGGCTTACCTGTGTCTGATTCGACTGTTTTGTCGGATCACCACCACCTCTACCTTTATCACCATGCCCCTGCCCTCAGGCGCTCTCCATCACTGTGACGGTGGTAATTATAAAGGGAAGTCACAGTTTATCTATCGGCTGACACTCAGGTTTCTGACACGGCGTTCTAACCCGCGGCCATAATACTACGATGTGCTACGAGAGGGTTGCGTGAAGTTCAAAAAAGCGGGGAAATTGTATAAAAGAAAAAAATGTGTGGAATAGCAAGGAAAGGAAATAATTGGGCTGAGTGAAGGAATGAGAGAGAGCGTGGAAATGCGTAAAAAAGGCAGAGAGAAAGTATGAGGAGGAGGATTAGACGGAAAGGACGTTCCCTGTTGTGATGTTGAGTGATGGTCCCGCTGAGGAAATGAGTCCCCGCCTCATCCATCACTCGCACCTTGACCCTGGCCTGTCTTGTGTAACCGGGCCTGAATGTGTGAGTGTGCGACCTCTGTGGACACGCTTGCTTCTTTAATGTGTTTTTTTTCTGACGTGCACACATAATGTAAAAGTAAGCACCTCCTTTCTTCCACCGTTGACTGAACCAAGGGCACCACTTTCAACTGGGCGTTTTTATCTCGCCACAATGTGGGGCAGTCACTAATTGAGGGAGCTGATGTATGGATTTTTTCCCGATGGCGAATTCATCATTTACACCGAGTTTGACCAAGGTGTCATACATTTTGTAGATGAGTTGCTCGAGTGTCCTTTTCAAAGCTTTCCTGGAATTCACACTCTAAACAGCTGCTTCAAAGCAAATGGTCAGCTGACTGTTCAATTTCAAGGATGGCTCCTTGATATGTATTATAGCAGTTGGTGAAATTCGTATCCAAGGCTGATTTTTTTGTTGTCAATGTGCTTGCCCTGTATTTGCCCAATGTGAATGTTTTTTAACTGAAATGGCTGACTTTCTGCTCAATTTTAAATATTAGAATTTGAGATTTTCTTATGTGTCTTGTTATTGTTGTTATATCCTCTATTATTATTATTATTTTTCCCTGCTTTAGACACCAAATATTGGTCTGTATTACAAAGACTGCGACAAGGACCTCCACTCAATTTAAACCCTAATGCACGGATTATGGTTACATTTTTAACCGTTACAGTGCACTCATTAAACTCATTGGCTGCCATTGATGTCTCATGCAGTCAATGGCAATGAAATATGAGCATTCACAGCAAGTTTTCCTGATTTAAATTAATTGGACTTCCGTCACCATAATGGCATGCAGTGAGTTAAATACAGTGGTATCTCAACTGGAGGTGCAACAATTAATCGATTAATTGACAACTAATCGATTAGCAAATTAATCGACTAACTATTGTGTTAACCAACTAATCGTTTAGGACCTTCTTCACCTTAAACTTGTTTAAATTATTGAAATTAAAACATATATACGGCTTCTCAGCTGTAAATATCAGATATCTTCATTATATTTTTGTTCGGTCAAAGTAGGACATGAAAAAAACTGCTTTTATTTTGGAAAACAACAATTCACATTTTCGCCAATTTTAGGACATCTAACAGTCTAAACTAGCTTCTTAATAAGGCTGCAACAACTAATCGATTGATAAATTAGTGTTAAACAGTGGTATCTCAACTAGAGGTGCAACAATTAATCGATTAATCGGCAACTAATCGCTTAGCAAATTAATCGACTAACTATTGTGATATCCAATTAATCATTTTGGACCTTCTTTACCTTAAACCCGTTTAAATGACTAAAATAATAACTTGTATAAAGCTTATCAGTTGTAAATATCAGATATCTTCATTATATTTTTGTTCGGTCAAAGTAGGACATGAAAAAAACTGCTTTTATTTTGAAAAACAACAATTCACATTTTCGCCAATTTTAGGACATCTTACAGTCTAAACTAGCTTCTTAATAAGGCTGCAACAACTAATCGATTAATAAATTAGTGGTAAACAGTGATATCTCAACTAGAGGTGCAAAATTAACCGATTAATGGAGAACTAATCGATTAGCAAATTAATCGACTAACTATTATGATAACCAATTAATCGTTTAGGACCTTCTTCACCTTAAACTCGTTTAAATAATTGAAATTATAGCATATATGCAGCCTCTCAGTTGTAAATATCAGATATCTTCATAGATATTTTTGTTCAGTCAACGTAGGACATGAAAAAAAGCTGCTTTTATCTTGGAAAACAACAATTCCATTTTTGCCAATTTTAGGACATCTTACAGTCTAAACTAGCTTCTTAATAAGGCTGCAACAACTAATCAATTAATAAATTGGTTGCCAACGAATTTGATAATCGATTTTTGCCTTTAGCTATGAGCAGTCACGTTTGGGTCCATGTTTGTGTGTAATATGAGGTTCCGTGTGCGCGCCAGTGTTTAGAACAAGAGAGAGAGTTCCCTGCTACACTCAGGTTGGGCTGCTGAATCAATAATATTATGAAGTATCGAGCGTTAGATTGTCTTGTGTGTTGTTAGATCCATTGTGCCTCTGTCAGAGGTGAGTAAATGAAGCCAAATGTATTGTTTGTTGATGAGACGTTACTATTTAGCATGGAGCGTTAAGCTAGTTAGCGATTATGCTAACCAGTGTCCTACCTGTTCGTTTGTATTGTGTTCTGGAGAAGCATATTAACACTTAAGTTATTGTTCTTTTTATAAAAAAAAAAAAAGAAAACCACACACATAAACCCATTCATATAACAGCTTTTAGATGATCCTTTCAACACAAACTCCTATTCAAACTGTAAATTGTCATACAGGAGCGTGTGCTTTAAAATTGGATTTGGATTGTGTATATGAACAACTGTGTGATAAAGAAAACTGATTCATTACAGTCTGCCTCCTCCTTATTAAATTTTGTTGCTTAGTTTGTTTAAAAAAAATGAATGAGGCTTTAACACAATTTATATCAGCGCTTTGACCAATAGAAAAAAAATATCAATCAGCAGTACTTTTTTAAAAATTTGAATGAACAGGACTTTTGTCTGATTTATGTACTGAGAAATTCTTTTGATGTTTTATACTCAGAACCTCTGTTGAAAACTTTAACAAATTTTATGTATTTAAAACAATACAGTTGTAGACTACAGTTAAATCAGAAAGTTGTAACAAAATATTTTTTTAAAGAAATAGTCATCCATTTTTTCTTCATTGTTACTTACAACATGTCTAAAACAACTTCAAGGTAAATTGTGACGGTATTTGAATAAAAGTAACATCCAATTAATTGATTAGTCGTTTATTCAATCGTTCGATTAATGAATTATAAAAACATTCGTTAGTTGCAGCCCTAATCTCAACATTTGAATTTAACCCTTTCAGACCCACATTTTTTCTATTGGGGCAAAAAAAAAGTCTGCGCTGATTTATACTCTACTCAAACATCAGAACAAAGTGCAATTTTTTGGTCGGGGATATTTCATCCTTTTATTGGTTATTTAATGTTAATGTTAATGTGTTTTGAATGAGAAATAAGCACTTTACCTGATCCTTTTTGAAGTTGCGTTTGGTCAGCCATTTTCAAAGAGCCAAAAAGAGCAAAGAGGGCATGCCAAACCTCATGATTTGATTTCGATGGGTAAAGTTTCATTCAATCATTTCCCAGAAGTGGCAATAGCAACTAAATTCTGTGTATTTATTGGTTTAAAGATGCGAAAGTGTCATGTCGTTCAGCAGCATGCTTGGGTTTGAAGGGGTTGATTTGTTCCAGGACCTGGGTTGTATGTGGAAATAGTCGTATGTCGAGAAAAATTTCCGCGCAAAAATACATTATAAATCGATTACTTTGTTCCACAGCCCAAAAGCCTACGCTAAATCCTTAGCAAATACTGCAAGTACGATTACAAAAAGCAACTACACATAGCAAAAAAAATAAAGTAAAAATAAATCGGAAATAAAAAAGCATTTTTATTGTCACCTTAACTTATATAGACTGGTGAACAGAGGTCGGAGGAGACTGTGTGGAGGTTAGAGGGGGATACGTTGAGCCGTGTGACTAGCCCTGTTGTTTAGTCAGTTCACTCACACGCACACCATGCTCATATTTTCTATGATTTCAATGGTAAACGTCACCTTCTTTCTTTTTTTCACCACTACTACCACCGGCACTAACCTTCATGCTTCATGCTGCCGTCTTGCGGGAAAACAATGAAATTGCGACGCAATCATAAATTGTCGTCATATGTTGAGACAGATGACGTGTCAAATTTTACGTTGTATGTCGAAAGAACCGTGTTTCGATGCGTTTGTATATCAAGTTACCACTGTATATTGACAATGACCTTCTAAAAACTGCCTTGCAATGTACAGTACCATGACTCTAGTCTTGTGCATATAACACATGTTGCATGGTGTTCACAGCACTGAAAATACAGTTAATTCTAATGTCTTTCAAAATCTTGCAAATTATCTTTCTACTGATCGCCGATGATTAGACAAAAGCTATGATGCAGATGGATTGGATCTCGACTGAGTTGAACGCCAGTTCTTAGTGCTCATGGTTAGCCACTGCTTGTGACGGATGTTTGCCTGGCACCGTCAGACTGTTCTCCCTGTATTTTTCAAACACCGTGAGAAGAGTCTGGGACCCAGCTCCTTATTGGCCTCTAGAGCCGGAACGAAATCATCCGTGCAATCAGATTCGTTTATTTGCATGACGTGTTCTTAACGGGCAACGTCACTCATAGCCGTCTCCACAACAACACAGATAGCGAATGATAGAGCCATATGTTCCGACCCGCGGTAAATTCAGTTTTAAATGACCAAAAAACACATCGAGTCGCTCAAACCAATAGTCCGTCTCGGGCTAGCCATGTTGAATAAAATTCTCCGTTCTCCGCTCTCCTCGTATGTTTATTTCGACGCGCTAGAGTTTCTTGTCGCTTTACCAACGTCACGTCTGCCCGTCGCTGATTGGTCCACTCCGCTGTCTGTTTGCTGTGGCTTGATCCACCCTAGAAATTTGATCCGCGGAACGGTCGCCAGACTCTATCGCCGGAACAGCCGTAAGTCTGGAGTTCCAGGCAGAACGGACGTTGCGTTAGCTTCTTGAAGTGGAAATGAAACAGTTGAAGTTATCACCCTTTCCATACAAAGATTCGCAGATTGATTCCAGTTGCCAAATCCAAGATCTGCTCTGCTTTGACTGACATGCATGCCAAATGTTGTATATTTTGGCAAAACTGGTGTCTTTATTTCCCAAACTTCCCAGGGTTTACGCGCATACCAAAAAGAATGCGTTTTCAGGCGTGTTGAGTCCTGACAGGCGATTATTTCATCAGAAGAATGATAATAAACACCATAATTCCAAGAGACCCTTCTTGCTAAGAAGGTCATCACTTCCCATTGTGTGTGTGTGTGTGTGTGTGTTTACATGCATCCGTTGCGTCGTGGCCGAGACGAAGCTGATTGTGATACTCACAAGTCAGTTCCCACGGTGAGAGATGGGGGGTTCCCATGGCAACCTGAGCACAGGGATGACACTGGATTACCCTCTCTCTCACTCTCTCTCTCTTTCACTGTTTCACTAGCTCGCTCGCTCACTCGTTGTGTCTCAAGGGTGATAAAGGATTGTGCGCTCATTAATTTTTTCCGCCCTCTTGAGAGCAAAGTGTCCACAAAGGCGACCGTGTGTGTCTGCGTGTGTATGCGTGTGTGTGCGTGACACTTCAGGCCGTGTTATGCATGCGTCCTTGCACCTTCCCGTCATCCGTTCGACACTGTTTTGACTCTTTTATTTGTAACCCTGAGTTGTTTTGTTTTTTTCTTCTGTTTATCACACTTCTGAGTCAAACTCTGTTTTCCTAGTGTGACAGAGTTACTTCAAATGGCCCTCACTTGCTCGCTCCCATCAAACACCTTCGTGTGTTTGATGTCAGCTGCTTTGGTAGGCATGAATATTAAAAGGTGTTGAAATGTCTCGTCACGAGTAGCGGGGTTGTAAACCAGGCAGGTAGGCATGTCTGTCATGAGTAAGGCTATGAATAAGATAGTCTTTAGAACAAAAAGACATTAGAACTGTGGTATTTTGGTTTGAAGGGTCTTCTAGGGGTCATTCAAAGTTAAGGGTCATAAAGGAATTGGAGGACAGGTAGTTATTGAAAAATAATAAAAGCATTCACTTCTCTGTTTTATTTCATTTTATGGTTCATTTTTTATGACTTCATTTATTTGGCATTTACAAATGCAGTCTGTAATAATGTACTAATCTGTACTAATGCTAGCTTCTTCTCAGGAGTAGAAGCTCGCTATTTAGCTGTTACTGCTGATCAAGAGGACAAGCTCATTTGAATAAGTAAAGACAGAAAAATAATTGTCTTATGACAGGCTTGCATGAGGTACAGTGAGATGCAGGGACAGAACTTAGGGGGGTGCTAGGGGTGCGTCCGCATCCAGCTCTGGTCCTCTAAGGCTGGGATCCCCAATCACCGGGCTGGGGACCGGTACCGGTCTGTGGTGTATTTGCTACTGGGCCGCAGATAAATAAGAAGTAATTTGTTAATGACCGCAATCTAGTCTGTGCCTCTTGACTAATCCGAATGGAGATTTGTGTACGTGGTTGGCTGCCATTACTGGGGTGTTTGCACACCTATAGCAGCCCAGTGTCAGTCAATGTAAACAGTAACGTTAGCTGCTGGTGACTGTAAGCTGCAACTTTTTTTACTGGGAAAAGAACACCTGCTGAGCCAGAAGAGCCTACAACTAGGGCTGCAGCTATCGATTATTTTAGTAGTCGATTAATCTATCAACTAGTTAGTTCGAATAATTGATTAATTGGATTAGGAACATTTAATGTGTTATGGATTACATTTTGGGAGAAAGGCTTGCATAGATTTTCAGAAGAGCATTAAATGCGTTTACAAAATTAAATTCCAAAGTGTTCATTCAAACTATGCAACTATTGCACTTTCATTAAAAAATATGTTAAAATACCTGTGCTTAGCCTCAAACTATATAAAAAAAAATAGAGGAGGATCCAAGTACAATAAGAGAACAATTGGCTAACTTGCATGCAAAAGTCCGCTAGCTTAAATGATAAGATATAATGCTAAAGTTTTTTTTGCAGTGCTCTTAACAAATCGTTCGAACACATATTCCCACAAAAAATGGCTAAATATAGCTAGAAACTAAATTACGAAAGCATAAAAAACATATTAGCTCAAGCAAAAACTTACCTTACTGTATGTTGGCCTCAACAGGGAGCAGCTGAATTCGGCCATGGTAAATGAGTTATGTCATATTCACTGTTGCCACTAGAGGGCAGTGTATCCACCCAAATAAAAAACCAAATTCAAACACTTTCAAAACAAACCATTACAACCCTACTATAATCAAACAAATACTCGAAGCAGCAAAATTTGATTTGAAACTTTTTTCAAATCTCATTACTCGAGTTAAATCGATTAATCGTTGCAGCACTACCTACAACCAAATCCATTCTGCATAATCTGTGGCTAAATGCTAGCAAACGAGGCAACAAAAGCAAACGCACTGAGAGGATCATACCTCGTGGCGAACTGTATTGCTAAAGCCAAGAAAGCTTTCTCGATTTGAGAAGAAGTAATTATCCTTGCGACCAAGGATATTTGCCATCAAGTTTTAGGAAAGGGCGCTGTTAAAGCAACACTGGGTAACTTTTCAACTTTTATAAAATATTTTCATCACATTTGTGATAATATATCGTCTGACAACTTGTTGAATGACACCTCTTTGAAGGGGGTCTGTATCACTTCCACCGGCACTAATTAACTTTGAGGATGGTGGCTGGAACTCTGCCACACAAAAAAACCCTAAAAATATACTGACTGCTTTACGGCATACGTCACTTCGCCCTTTCCTCATTCATTATAAAGACGGAAGTCGATGCGAACACTTTCGCGCTAATGGTGCAAAAAAAGGGAGGCTACCAGGATGTAGCGGAAAACATAGACGAGGCTGAAAAAGCAGTTTCTGCTCTTGCATCCCTCTTTTAAAAAAAAATACTGTATTTTATTGATTGATAGAACAATATGTCTATATGCTGCCATTGCAGATTCATGGCGCATTAAGCCCCTTTTTAATTTGTCCGTTTTACCCTGGAAACCCCCGTTTACAGACGTCACACAACCGCTTTTGTTTCACCCTAGCTATAAAAAGAAGGTAAGTAATCATATTTATTATTCGAAATGTCTGTCATTTTTAGCTTTGAATCATTAATTGATGTCTAATATTTAGTTTTTAAAAAAAGCGACTTTAAAAGAATTATTCACTCGCATATTTTAAACTTTTAAACAAATTATGTCGCAATGAAAAAATTGGCGTCTGTAAATAAGTTACGGATATCTACCTCATAACTATTGCTTAACTGTATTTTTTTTCGTTACTGTCGCATCGGGGGGAAAAAAAAAAACCATTAAAAAGGGTAAATATATGAATATTAAAATCTCGACCACTCCTTGATGTCTGCGATTTCTGCATCACTACCCTTGTTGTATTACCATTTTAAGCTTTTCAATGATGTATCACACATGTGCATAGGACAATTTTGAAATTTGGCCAAATTGGGGGTCTGAGAGCGGAACTTCAAGTCACCTGAGTGTTTTCCGCCATATACAGAATGAACATTGGCCCGGCTTTCTCGCTGGCGTGACCTCCCCTTCAACCGGACTTGTCAGCACTGACGTGTTAGCGCTGTTAGCTGTTCAGCCACAACTGGATTCATTACCTTATTACTATTCATCCTTCACACAGCCGCTGGAAACAGTAATGTTGTTTAATCCATCTGGCGACCGGGAGATTGATTTTTGATTCATTAATGATTTTACGACACTGTTCGGGTGTGCGCTGGTTTCCATGGGAAATGCAGTCTTCCTTAGGGCAAAACATCACCACTTTTGTCCTCTAGCGTCGCTAAAATCGACCAAAACTTGAAAAGCTACCAAATGTTGCTTTGAAAAAGGTTGATTCTTGATATTTAATGTAATTTTCTGCCAAACATTGCCAGTTTGTCAAAAAAAAGCCCACATCACACCGTTCATGGTGCAAAATAGGTTGGGGACCACTCCTCTAAGGGGCCTGGTTTGCGGGTGTTAAGTGGACTTTATTGGGTGAGGGGAGGGTCAAACAGAAAGGTAAAATAATGCGTGGGGCTGTAATCTGGTGTTTTAAGTGTTAAAATATCTCTGCCAGCCACTTAGCACCCCCCCGTCCCCTGATCCCGTTTATGCTTATCGCAACTGGGCCCTGTTTACATTTGTTCGGGCACTGGTGAGACGTTCAATTAAGGTTAACTATTTTTTTATTTATTTTGAAAAATAGACACAAGGAGCAATTTGCTTAACCCATTCATTTGGAAAACTGTGATGATGTCAAATCAAGCGCATCATGTGATTCACTGCTTTTTTCCGCTACCATGATAAAAGGTTATGGTAACAGGGTTGCGTGCATGTAGTGGGACATTTTCCATGAATAATACAAAGTAATTCATATTTGAAATATTTTGTTAAATAAAACATACAATCCTCAAAGTTACAAGAAAGAGCAATGAAACAAATAATACCCCAAAAACAAAATATAAAATTCATTTTAACTGTTTTATTTGAGAATTTATTTGGTCATTGGAGGCCGTGGGATAAGGCGTTTTATTGGTAATCCAGATTTATTTAGTATTAAATAAAAATGAACATCAAGCTCTTATTTCTCTTAGTTTCTATGGAAAATGTATTATATTACTGTATTATATTACTGTGTTTTTATATTTCATTTTAGTATTTTAATATGGATTATTTATAATCTAAAGGGTGGGACATAAAATTTCATCCAGTTTTGGTTTATTTGCTGCCATTGAGGACGACAGACGTCCGATTCATTTTGACTGGGAGGGTTGACAGCGACTGCTAGCTAAGTCAAAATGGATTGGCAGTCAGTCACGGTCAAAGGTGCTGAAACATCATCAGTCACATCCATTCATCATGAAGACTTGTTGTACGACTTATTCTATTTTGCGCCCCCTTGAGATTTTTTCCAATCGCTAACGAAAATGAATCGCGCACTACTGTATACACAGACAAGAGATGCAAAACTGCAGATTTGACATTTTCCTCATAGAAGCAATGATTAAAGCAGGGGTGTCAAATATACAGGCCTGATACTTTTAAGCTTATTAAGTCTGCTAAGTAAAATGTAGCTTCAAAAAGCTTAAATGTGGAAAAAGTTCATTTTGTTGTCCCTAGTTTGATGGACGTGACTTACCCTTTGACCGTTGTGTCCTCAAGGACGGGATTGAGGGAAGGGGCGGAGATCTTCATCGGCTTGGATATGGATTGGCGACCAATCAAAGAGGAACAAAAAAAAAATCGCTGATGAAGTGAGCAGGGAAGCTTAATGAATGCCGAGGCTTCCGAAACGGGTCAGAACGGGTCAAGGGATGCTTTGAGGAGTGTGAATAATAATGTGAATAATCATTTGCTGGAACTCGTATAAAATGATCCTGCTGAAACTGAGGCAGAACTGGAGAGTTGGCGTGTTTGTTGACAATGTTTTGATGAAGCATTCAACAATTCTCATTACCTTCAACAAGGAAATTTATTTGCTATATTATGGCAATAGTTTTCTGAACCTTATGACCTTTGACCTCATTACCTCGACAGGTTATTCGGAAAAATTTGGAATTAAAAAGAAAAAAAATTGAAAATAGGACCTCAATCTGAATATTGACTATATGTAAATGCAAATGACTGATGACTGAAAAAATTAAAAATTAAAAATTTACCTTCACCTTTGTTAACATTTTGAATTGTTTACATTTTAGTTTATCTAGGAATAACACATTCAGTTTTATTATTATTATTATTTCTCATTTAATTTGGTTTCATTTTTAAAGTTCATAATTAGGATTTTCTTAAATATCATTCATTAGTGAAACATTACACTTAATTCTCATACCAATTTAATTGTCCAGGCCTGTAAATTATGGTTGAGAATTAGAACTGTATGTTTATCATAAATTCATTTATTGTTAATTTGATTTAATTTACTTGTCAAGGTGGGTAAAGTGCGGTTCAAAATTAGAATAGCATTTTTTCAACACTAAATAAATGTGCGTGAATGGTTGTATGTCTCCTTGTGCCCTGCGATTGGCTGGCAACCAGTTCAGGGTGTCCCCTGCCTACTGCCCGTAGTTAGCTGGGATAGGCTCCAGCACCTCCGTGACCCTCGTGAGGAATAAGCGGCATGGAAAATGAATGAATGAATGAATGAATAAATAAATGTAATATTTATTTACTTGTACTTTTTGCTTAGCTGCATGAAGGTCGCAGGGGTGCTAGCGCATATCCAGGCTAACTTGTTTAATGACATTTTAATTTTAGCTCCATTTGATTTCATTTATAGTAATTTTATATAATGTTATATTGTGGCAAGTATGTACTGCTGGCAATTGCTAAGCTAGAGCCATAATGCTGTCTTTTACATGCACTCTTTGTTAATACATTTTAGTAAAATGCACTATGCAATTAATGCTTAGCTGACCTAACTGCTCTTATTGTACCGTAGTTTTCACACTATTAGGCACACCAGACTATAAGCTGCCACCCACTAAATTTGGCACGAAAAAGCCATTTGTTCATAGATGAGCTGTACTGGACTATAAACCGCAGTGTCCTCGCTGTATTATGGGATATTTACACCAAAAGATATTAACCGTCAACACTTTATTTGACAGCAGCATCATACGACTGTCATAAGACCAAATGAACCACCATGAAGCTTTAAACCAATTGGCTGCAAAGCTTCATTGCTTCAAGAAGCTTCATTTGGCAATCACTGCTCCATTGGGGGAGACAATGAACCTCTGCTGCTACCTGCTGTCAACACTATTGTTGTCCAAGATGCCTCCTAGCATGCATTGCAGCGCCACAGATGTAAATAACAATCAAAATTCATGTTCTGTGCTAATTATTTCTTCAGTTACTGTTCCAGTTGTTTCATTAATTGCCAATTATGGTATTTGGTCACACTTTATATGAAAGTGGCACCATAAGACATGACATGACATGACAATTATGACATGACACTGTCATAAGCATTAATAAATGCCTATGGCAGAAAACCCAGACAAGACTGATAAAGCAGTTTCTGCTCTTGCAGTCCTCTTTAAAAGAAACTGCTGTATTGTAAGTCAAAACAACTGTTGTGTTTGATAGAACAATATGTCTATATGCTGCCATAGCAGATTCATGGTGCATTAAGCGCCCAAACTAGTTTTACTTTGTCCGTTTTACCCTGAAAACCCCCGTTTACAGACATCACACAACCGCTTTTGTTTCAAACCTGCCATAAAACGAAGGTAATTAATTATATTTATTATTCAAAATGTCTTGTTTTTAGCTTAGAATAATTAATTGTTGTCTCATATTTCATAAAAAAAAAGACTTGAAAAAATTATTCACTCACATATTTTAAACTTTTAAACAAATTATGTCACAATGAAAATGGCATCTGTAAAAACTTAATGGATATCTACCTCATAACTATCGCTTAATTGTATTTTTTTTTTTGTTACCCTCGCATTTTCTTCGATATGTTAGATGATAAATAATCGATCCAAACAAAGAAAAATTGAAAAGAAAGTTTAAAAGGGTAAATTTATGAAAATGAAAATCTCGACCACTCCTTGATGTCTGCGATTTCTGCATCGCGACCCTTGTTATGTTATCATGTTTCACCCATAAAATCTCAAAAATATCCGGCTGCGGCCATTCACATCTGTGTCATGACACTCGATGATACATGCTACATGGAGTTTTTGGATCGAAACAAGGTAAGTACGCGATAATATCTCGTTAAAGTCATGACGTCTATAATTCTGCTCTCGTGTGCTCTCACCTCCAGATAAGGTTGTGCTGTTTAAACAAAAAAATGTTTTTTTTAGAATGCCCTCCTGTTCAAAAAAAAAAAAAAATCCCCAGAAAATTGAGATTTTAAGCTTTCCAATGATATATCACACATGCATATCGAACAATTTTGAAAGTTGGCCAAATTTTGGGTCTCAGAGCGAAACTTTAAGTCACCTCAGTGTTTTCCGCCCTATAACAGATGTTGTCATTTAGTGTTATCCGGCAAATTATATCACATTTTAATAGATGTAAAAGATCCAAGCTGGACATAAATAGAGTTAGTGACATAATTTGCCGGATGACACTTAATGACATCTGTCATAAGCGTTCAGTAATGCCCATGATAGTGTCATGTCATAATTATGACGGTCTCATGACAGTCTTATGAGGCCTCTGTCAAATAAAGTGTTATCTATTAACCCAAATAAATCAACAAATAACCCGCACTTGACTATAAGCCGCAGGATTCAAAATGAAGGAAAAAAAGTCCCGGCTTATAGTCCCAAAATTACGGTACTAAGTAGCCAGACGTCATAACTACGTACTGTACATCGCAGTTAAAATCTATATCCTCATTATGTTCTTGCACAAAGAGAAACGGTAAACATTCATCAAGATTATTATTGTCTCACCCTCCCTGTTTTGATCAATGCTTCTATTGTTTTATATCATTGTCATAATCAATATTGCAATTGTTACCTCGCTGGAACGACCCTTGACTATTTTGCCACCTGGTTTGAGCGCGTCAGCATCTTGGCCATCCTGCTCAACTGTGTGACGCTGGGGATGTTCCAGCCCTGTGATGACACACACTTCTTGTTGCAGGTAACACACACACACATGCAAGCTAATGAATTTGCTAGGTTCAAGAAATCATTGAATGTCAGCTTGGTTATGCAAATTTCCAAAACAGTGATTTTTAAAATGTGGTATAAGTATCAACATTTTGACTACTTTGAAAACTAAAAATTTAATGCTTTGAACTCAACATTCTAGATAATCTAGGCTTTAGTTTAAGTGAAGACATAATATTTTACTACAACTGGGGATCAAACCTTAGGGCACAACTGCGGCAGTTGAGCGTGCAGACAACAGAGCTAAACACTCTGCTGGCAGCCCACTTGTCAGCGTGATTTTTTTTTTCTCCAAGGCATTGGGACTGAGGCGGTTTCCACAGGAATTTAAGCATGTTTTATATACGGTGGAAAACACAGACAAGACTGAAAAAGCAGTTTCTGCTCTTGCACCCCTTTTTAAAATAAACAGCTGTATTTTAAGCCGGAAGAACTGTTGTGTTTTATAGAACGATATGTCTATATGCTGCAATAGCAGAATCATGGCGCATTAAGCCCCCAAACTATTTTTAATTTGTCCGTTTTACCCTGGAAACCCCTGTTTACAGACGTCGCATTACCACTTTGTTGCAACTTAGCCATAAAAAGAAGGTAAGTATTTATATTTCTTATTCAAAATGTCTGTCATTTTTAGCTTAGAAACATTCATTGATGTCTAATATTTTGTTTCCAAAAAAACAAACAAACAAAAAAAACGACTTTAAACAATTATTCACTTGATTATTTTAAAATTTTAAACAAATGACATCACTATGAAAAAAATGGTATCTGTAAATAAGTCACGGATATGTACCTCATAACTATGGCTTAATTTTATATTTTTTGTTAGTGTCGCATTTTCTCCGATATGTTAGATGATAAATAATTGATCCAAACAAAGAAAAATTGAAAAAAGAAAAAAAAAAAACGTTTAAAAGGGTAAATATATGAAAAAGAACATCTCGACCACTCCTTGATGTCTGCAATTTCTGCATCGCGACCATTGTTATATTACCATGTTTCATCCATAAAATCCCACAAAAATCTGGCTGTGACCATTCACATCTGTGTCTTAACACTTGATGATACATGCTACATGAAGTTGGGGGTCTCAGAGCGGAACTTCAAAATAAGTAAATTAAAAAAAACAAAAAAAAAAAACAAAAAAAACGTGTGTGTGTGTGTGTACTCTGTTATGCAATTTCATTTAACTCAGTTCATAAAATTTCAAATTTTACCTTGATAAATTTGTTAGGAATATTCGTACGCTGAATAACAAGTTAAGACCACTGAAGAGTTTGAGTAATGTTGTAATGATATTCATGTGGTGTAAAGCACTTTGAATTTGCTTGTGTTGAACTGTGCTACACAAATAAATTTGCCTGGCCTCACCTAAAATCCCGAGATAGACTGATTAACAGGAAGCAGTGTTGTTATTGGCAGCCTTTTAAGTTTTTGTCGTAGTCTTTTGGACGAAAATACTTATTAGTCTTCGTCATTCCAAAATGTGTTCATTTTTTTGTTGTTGTTGACGAAATCTCGATAAATTTCTTGGAGTTTTAGCAGACATTTTCATCTGTAAAATTAAAAAGTTTTAGTCCAAAAATAAAACAAAATATCCAACAATTTCAAAACAACATTAACAAACGCCAACTTGGGGATGATAATGCACACTCAGCAGGAAAAAAGTACAATATTTGCAATATGGATACCCACCTGGGTGCCACGACCTGTACAGTATGTATAAAAAAACCCCAGAGAGTTTAAGACGAAGCTCGCTAATGCTAATGCTAACACGAATGTTACACTTACTGTAAAAGTTACATTTAGTGTGTGATGATCACTCAGCACACAAATTTAAAGGCTAATGTAACATTGCATATTCTCTCTTGCTAAGGTAAGAAAACAATTCTTACATGTGTCTCAAAACAAGCGCGTCTGGAGACAGGTCACATGAGTGACACAACTAAACACTGTTACGATGCGGGCTAACTACTTGTATAATAAGAAAATGTCAAACATTGTTAGCATATGACGGAAACTATGGCGTGTTTTCGGCTAGTTCTCGTTTTGTCAGACGAAAACTAACATTGGTCTTGTTACGTTTTAGTCTCCCAAGAGACGTTTTTAGTGTTTAATTTTGGTAATCATCATCGTTGATGAAAACAACAATGATAAATTTTACTTTTTTACAGAGCAAGAAGCTACTTTGGTTGGGTTCCTCTAGTTGGTTTCAAAATCAAACTTATCGTCCAGATGTTGTCTAATTTCTACCAAAACTGATGGGCTAAAATCCAAAGAAATGTTGTTTTCTTCACGTTGTTAGAGAAAAGCCTGGCAGCCAATCTTCATGAGCGGTCAAACAGCCACCAAAACTCTAAACGACAGCTGTAAAACTTAATTAAGTTTATGCTTCCTCCCCCTAATCAGTTTAAACTAATCCATTGTGTGCAAATGTCTGTGGATAGGCGCTGGACGATGGCATCTTTGTGTTTTTCGCTGGAGAAATGCTGGTCAAGATGGTGGCTCTTGGGATCATAGGTCACAACGGTTACCTTGGAGACACATGGAACCGACTGGACTTCTTCATTGTCATCGTAGGGTGAGTTTTTGACACTTGTGTCTGAGCACGTGGACACGTGCACTGCTGACATTAAATAGGAGCCAAAAGTGTGTATGTGTATGTGGCGCTTAGACACTTGTTTAATGCCAGTTAAATGTCAAGCGTGTGTGTGAGCGTGTTTATATACTGTATGTGTGTTAGCGTCTGACAGATTTGCAGAATGGCACTGAGAATCACTGAATCCTTGGAGACCTCCGTGATTCCCGGTTAAAAGGCATTGTTGTATTCTAGAGACAGGACAGAGCGTCTGTTCGATTCCCGTCGGACAACAAGGGTCAGTGCTCTCTTTTTCATTCCCACAGGATGTTGGAGTACTCGCTGGACGGACACAATGTTAGCCTGTCGGCAATTCGCACTGTGCGCGTCCTACGCCCACTCAGAGCCATCAACAGGGTTCCTAGTGAGTTCCTCTTGGCTTTGATGTATTCAAATCACTCAAGATTTAGTGTCAGTCTTTGTTTGCAATTGAACAAAATCTTTAGTCTGATTTTGTCCAACTTTGGGAACTGGCCAAAAAGGCAGATTTGTTTTTTCATTTCAGGAAAAACATGTCTAACAAAGTTTTTATTGCTTAGTGAAACTGGACTTGAGAGCTGAATCATTGCAAAATTTTTAAAATGTTTGCCCACCCACTCATATAATATGTCTTTCAAATTTAATGTTGTGAAACTTTTGTTGGAGTTTGAAATTTTGGGAAAATGTAGGCAGTCCTGAACCATAATCGACTTTTTAACCCAAAACGGTCAATTTGAGACTTTTTTGCTTGTCCTGTTAATGCAGTGCTTCTCAATTATTTTCTGCTACGCCCCCCCAAGCAAGACGTAAATGTTTCGCGCCCCCCCAAACTCTCTGCCGCCACTGTAAATAGTATGGTCTATTACTGTAGTATTGTATTATTACTATTATAAATACGCATCTGCCTAATATTGTGTCCTTTTTTTCTAAAAAAGAAAAAAAGTAACATAGATCAACTTATAATAAAGTATAACTTTATTAACATTGTTTTGTTTGTAACAGAGAAGACTTGACGTGCATCAATTTGCCTGAATTTAAAAAAAAAGTCACATTCAAACTGTAAAAATACACTCAAGGTACATTTTTGACCATTTGATACAGAAAAATAAAATGTAATAAAATCAGGAAATAATAACAAATTCAAATTGATTAGAAACATTCACTCATGAGGACAATATGCCAAAAAATTTGACCGAAAAAACAAAAATGAATAAAGGAAAAAAAAGAGTGTCCTTGGACAGAAGGACAGTTTTTATTTTTGCTGCTCACACTCAGTATTACCTCCTTTGCAATGGTGTGGAGTCATTTTGCAATGAGCATGCTAACAATGCTCACTGGTTTACTGATATAACACTGACAAAGTAGGACGATTGTTGGCAATATTCGGCACGTTTTCGCTGAAAAACAATCAAGCGGCTTATCAATGAGATTGGGGTCGAATGTCTTTAAGTGGCGTCTTAATTGATTTGGCTTCTGGCGGTCCGCTATAATTATTTTTAGACACAGTAAACAGTCTTTCCTCATCACCCACAGTATTAAAAGTCAAAGCTAAAAGGCAAACGGCACGAACAAAGCGCATTCTCGGCGGCCGAGGTAGAACCGTAGGTGAGGGCGGTCGTCGTGACGATCCCAAGCCGAAAATGGCACTTATCGGGCGGCGGCGTGAGAACCGGACAAGACAGTGGGTCGCTGCGTGAGTGAGTCGGGTCGGAAAACGGCTTTCGAAAACGGCGGCGGCGCACTGCTCTTCATATTTGTTTTCTGTGTAATGAGTGCTCTTCCTTAGTTCAAAAATACTGCACGCACTCTGAAAATGAGAGCGCCACTGCCACCCACTGAGTGGATGCGCAAGTACACTTTATTCCAGTACGGCAGAAAAAAAAAAAAAAAGCATGTTCCCCGAGGTCACATGCGCCCCCCCTGGCATCGCTCTGCGCCCCCCCAGGGGGGCGCGCCCCACTATTTGAGAAGTACTGTGTTAATGAAAGACAACAATACAAAGAAAGGGCGTAGGTTTGAATAGGGATGGTAGGGACTACCAGTATTTCAGGATGCTCAAATTGTCCCCATCAACTTTTAAGCAACCTTATTTCCTTTATATAATGAGTTCAGTTATGTAGGTATTTTAAATTGTCTTCTTATATGTTGTAAGGATATAATAGACCCTACCATTATTAAGTGAATTATTTTCATTATGTTCAGACTTACATTGCTGAATGTGCCCGTTCATTTTATTCCTTCAAACGCAAGTTTGATTGGCTGATGACTTGACCCCCCCCACCCTCGCGCCACAGAACCCCGACAAATTCATGTCAACAGCATGCGGCCTCTTCCCCCCACTTCGAAGAGGAGGGATATTAGAAGTTTTTTTTCGGCCAGCAGCAGCCACTGTAAGCAATGTAAAAAGACGCCAATGTTGTGGAGGTGGGGGAAACACTACTAATTTTGCTACTGAAAGTCCGACCTGAATCAGATTTAGCACACATTAAACTGTATGAACTTGCAAACCTGCCAACTACTGCGATCAGGCCAGCCTCCAAGGAACAAAAATGTCAAGCGAGCCGTCCCTCATTTGAATCATTGTTTGCATTATGTGCATTACGGTAATGCAGAGCGGTGGCTTTAGAGGAGTAAAAAAAAACAGGGAGCTATCCGAGTGTGGGTCTACTTCCCTGTTATGACCGTGAACATGAAGTGACACAAAAAAAATATCTCTGAAATGAAATATCAGAATTCCATGATGTAGATAGGCCCTTGGATATCTCAGATTTTTTTTCATTAATTTTTATCCCAAATCACTTTTATATTATAATATTTTAGGGGTGCTCCAGTGTCCCCCAGAAGTGAACCCATTCATGGATAGCGCCCCGTTTTTTAAATAAAGGGACTTGCATTTCAAAATGTTTCTTTAGTAGTTTTTGAAAACAAAGGTTTGAATTGAACGGTGTATCACATGAACCAATACACATGAAAGTTAGTACAAGTCAATTCTGATTTATTTTGCATTGATCATTTAGCCTACCAATTAATTAGGTTCATATTCATAACAAATGTAGCTCTGACCCCCGGTCAATAATCTGTTTGGTCTTATTAATGTCCCGTCTCCATCAAAAAGTGTATAAACAAGTTATGGTGTTATATCGTCCTTACCATGTTGAGACGAAACCTACGCCCTTGCTACCAAATTTCAAGTTGCTAAGTGTAACTAGATTTAAGAGCTGAATTCTGGAAAATTTTTGGAGGGTATAATTGAGCCAAACATTTTTGGTCAACCCACTTATATGAGACATTTCATCTTTTGTTAATATTGTTAAGTGTATCTTTTAATGGAGTTTGACATTTTTTGGAAACGTTTGGCATGACTGAGTCAAAATGGAAACTTGTGGGGCCCGCTTTATTGCTGGTTTTTTTTTTTCTACTTCTCGCTGACGGGCGTTAATAAGCTAACTTAACTCCAAAACGACAGCATTCAGAGACTTTTCTCATAGAGGTTTTAAGAGTTTTTTGTGGGTCTACAAATGACTGACTTCTTCCAAATGTATTGGTAAAGGATTATTAGATTTGAAGCAATATTTATGTACACCAGTAAGTTGATGTAACTTTTGTGGAGGTTGGTAGCTGCTCCTCCAGTTGCGGTAATGCCAACCCTCTTTATTCAGGGGAAAACCAAAGGATGGGAGATGCAGGAAAGTCACACAAAACATAGAATAAAATAAAGGTAGTCCCCGGGTTACGAACGAGTTGTGTTCCTACGCTGGTGACGTAACCTGGATTTTCGCGTAAATCGGAATTTTAAGTACCCGTAAATCTCAAAATAACTATCCAAAAAGTCGAAAGGTATTGTATTTTGTTTAATAATGGAGGATACACTGCCCTCTAGTGGCAGAGTTGGGTCTGGCTGGACCGTCACCTTGTATGACTGAGCAGACTCAGACGTCTGACATGGATAAAGGATAGCTGCGCTCTGGTTTGGCCCATATAAAGCTGTAAATTGTTTCAGCTAATATATGTTTATGCATGCATTTGTAATTAAGCTTAGAGGTACAATTTGTGGAGTTACGTGTGAGCGATTTGCTATGAGAATTATAAATGCGTTAGCATTCATAGCAAATAAGGTAGCGGACTTTTTTAGGCAAATTAGGCTAATTTAATCTACTAAATTTACATATTAATCAGACTACATGGACTTTTAAACACTAATTGTTTTTTGTCAGGTGTTTTATTGTTAAAATGCATGTCGTTTTGAACATAAGTGTACATACGGTATGTGTGTTACAGCTTTACAAACTGTCAAAGTGAAGGCAGTAAAAAGCTTCAAAAAGCACAACTGCCTTGTTTGCTGTCTGTAAAACTGAACAACTTCACGTTTAGTGAGGCCAGAACACGCCATATTGATAAAGTAAAAAATAAGATACTGTGAGGTACAATAAGGTACTGTTTATGTGACTAAAAAAACAAAAACGAAAAACGACTGGAGACAAAATGGCAGACGAGACTCCGGTGTCGTAAAGTCGAAATTGCGTAAGTTAAGTACGTCGCAACCCGGGGACTACCTGTACATAGACTACATGTGGACCACATGGCCCATGACAAAGGAAAGGCTGACGAGACAGAAGTTATCCTATCTGGTGACTAACAATAAGGAAAAAAAAGTCTTTCTTTTTCATGGGCCCTTGGGACTTTTTTTGTCAGGTTTATTCATGGTTTCACCACTATTTTCATCATAACGAAAAAGCCTAGTGAAGTTAACCGTATTAGAAAGCCCTCAAATAGCCTGAAAAAGTACCAAAATGTGCTCAAAAACTCCATAACAACACATTTTCAACAGCCACCAGAGCCTCTTAATCATTTATTTAAGGAGAAATATATTATTTAGGGTCCATTGTGCAATTAGCAGCATTCCCCTTGTAAAAGCTGGAAATCTGTCACAATTTATTTGTTAGCTGCGGAAACAACCTCCGGAAGGCAGGAAACCAGAAACTAAGTAATTAGACAAAATATAGACAATGATTTTTTAAATTAATTAACATTATCATGGAACATTTGAAAAAAACAAAAAACAAAACATTGGTAACACTTTACAATAAGGGTCCCTTAATTAACATTAGTTAATGCATTTTTAGACAATAAGTTATGTTTAAGTAACATTACAATAATTAATATAATTGCTTATCTAATATTTAATAATATATTAATTAAGATGAGTAAAAGCACAAGTTAATGTATTAGTTAATGCATAACCAGACAGTAACTAATGGTTTTGTAAAATTATATTGGCTTATATAGGGTTAGGGTTTGGGTTTGGATTTGTTAACTTAAGCATTTATAATTTCTTAGTTAAGGGACACATTTGATACACTTTACAATAAGGGTCCAAAAAGCATTCAGTAATGGTTAATTAGGGTTAAGTAATACTTATGGGGTACGTTCACGTGAAATAATACCATACTTAAGGTTAGGTTAGCAGCACCCAAGGACTCACAGAGCAATGTTTCTCATTTTAAAATAACATAATCGCTTACTTGTACCAGTATACATTAATAACTATCTATTAATGCACTAATGTTTATGTGAATTTTATTTATTATTATTATATTATAATGCATTTGTATATTATAACCTAACCTTACGTATGCCATTATTTCACGTGAACGTACCTCATGAGTATTACTTAACCTTAATTAACCATTACTGAATGTTTTTTGGACCCTCCTTGTAAAGTGTAGCACATGTGTCCCTTAACTAAGAAATTATAAATGCTTAAATTACCCCCCTTAACCTTTATTAACCATTACTGAATGCTTTTTGGACCCTTATTGTAAAGTGTAGCACATGTGTGCCTTAACTAAGAAATTATAAATGCTTAAGTTAACAAACCCTAACCCTAAACCCTAACCCTATATAGGCCTATATATTTTTTAAAATTTTACCATAATATTAGTTACTGTCTGGTTATGCATTAACTAATGGTAATTAATATATTACTAAATGTTACATAAGGGATTATATGAATTATTGTAATATTAATTAAACATTAGTTATTGTCTTAAAATACATTAACTAATGCATTACCTTAATGCATTAACTCATGTTAATTAATATATTAATAAATGTTAGATAAGGGATTAAATGAATTATTGTCATGTTACTGTCAATTATTGTCTAAAAATGCATTAACTAATGTAAATTAAGGGACCCTTATTCAGAGACGTAGCAAGGGTGCCCGGGGGCCCCAGGCAACAAGCAACATGGGGCCCTTTGAGCATGTGCAAGTAACGGAGACAGTTGGACTTGGAGCAATGGAAGAAAGAGTAGCAACACAAAAATACCATTCCATGCGGAAGTATATACCTTTGTGTGAAATCAGTAGTCAGATTGGCCCTGCGACCCACCAAATTCAAATTATTCCGTAAAAACCACTGACTGGTGGACTACCAACCGAAATGAGTATTAAATTTGCTAATAAAATTGTTTACGATTATTTTAGATACATATATGTCATATTTTTCTCATGGCGTATTCGACAAGGAATATGATAGACCCATTAATAGACATTTTTGGAAAAATCACCGTTTGTTTAAGTAGTCACAGGAATAATGAGGTGGCCTGTGAAAATCAACAGAAAACAACTCAGCAATTACTTACCAGAGAATACTTGGTGAGTCACTCTTCAAACAATCATGTGGTACTAAAAGCTGATTGGACTTTCTTAAACATGTATAATCTTCATTACATGGTTAGTGCTGATTGGAATTGATATTTGATATATCGGATTAATATAAGACTCGTCAGATAATCTGCCAAATGATTCCATGGTATAGAAAAACTTTCCCCACACTTGTCACTGCGACAGTGCAGTTAAGCTGCGTGTGCTAAATCTGTTGGCCCTCTTTGGGCTGGGGGCCCTAGGCAACTGCCTGGTTTGCCTAATCGGACGCGACGCCTCTGCCCTTATTGTAAAGTGTTACCAAAACATTTTTTCCCGCATATACTACCATATAATAGATGGCATTTTTCAGGGTTCAGCATCACAAATCAACTTGTGCTAACAGTATTTTAACAACGATAATATTAAGATGAAGCAATGCAATCCCGATTCAGTAAAGGAATATGTACATAATTGTACAAATACTTTAAAAAAATGATGACAAATATGCGACTGCTTTTGTGTTGTTAGGCATGCGCATCCTGGTGACCCTTTTGCTGGACACGCTCCCCATGTTGGGCAATGTTTTAGCGCTGTGCTTCTTCGTCTTTTTCATCTTCGGCATTGTTGGCGTTCAGCTTTGGGCGGGGCTCCTGAGGAACCGCTGCTTCATGGGGGAGGACGTCAAGACGTGAGTTACCGCGGCAACGGCGACCAATCCATACCAGCCTCTTGTTTCATTGTGGTCCGTTTACTCCCGATCGGCGTTTTGCGTCATAATCAATAAACGTGCTGAAATCTTCCCCTCGGGTGTGACGCTGATTAAACGTTGCACTAATCACCAATCAAAAGCTTTTGGAACAAGATTGGTTTAGGGAATAGGGTTCTTTTAATGTTTTTGTAATTGTTAGTGAGATTACACAAAAAATTATTTAACTGATTGATTGGCAAGGCTTAAATTTAGGAAATATGATGACAAATGTTATGCTCACTTCTATTAACGTTTTCCTTTTAAAGGCAACTGCACTTTAGTAGAACACAAATTTATAGTAAACAAAAAGAGGATAAACAATAAACAATATTTAGAAAATATATGCATTTTCCTCCTTATCTTTTTATGGCTTTATTCTTGCAGTTTTCTGAAAAAAAAAAAAAAAAAAAACCCTATAATTAAATATCTAAAAATGAATACATTTTCGTTTTGTACCAATACCTTTTTTTTTTAGAAATGACTCTTGTAAGTTTTTTCCTTATGAGTATTTTTCTAAAAGACATATTTCTCATTAGGATGAATTCTTTATTATCTAAGGACAAATTCTTGTAGTACTATAACTACGTATATCAGTGTTGTTTTTGTCAACGATGACAAGGAAAACATTTCGTCAACGACCACTTTTTTTCATGATGATGACACGACAAACATGTTTTGGGAGACTAAAGCATAACGAGACGAATGCCAGTTTTCGTCTGACGAGACGAGAACGTGCGATAGTTTCCGGCACATGGGCACATGTTCACAATGAGTGACATTTTATGTGTAGTCAGCCAATATGTAGCAGTGTCTGGTTGTGTCACTCGTGATGTGCTGTGCCCCCCTCCCCCTTCCCAACTCACCAATGTGTCATCTCCAGGCTCCATGCAGGCTTGCACACACAGTAAAATATTGTTTTCTTGGCCAGAAAGAATATGCAAGGCTGCTTTAGCCTTTAAAATTATTTGCTAAGTGATCATCTCACACTAAATATAACTCATAGCGTTAGCATAGCATTCGCGTTAACATTAGGCTAATGCTAACGGTGAGCGTCCTCTAAAATCTCGGACAGCTATAATTCATTGAAATTAATCTACTCTTCTCCTGCTGAGTATGTATAATCACCAAGTTGGCGTTGTCTTTATAGATGCTACAATATGTGCTCGTCTGTCAATGTCAATTCGAAATAGTTGGAGAACTTTGTGTATTTACTGAGTAATTTTTTGTAAATTTTACATACGAAACATTTTTAGTAAACGCCGACTAAAACTAGACGAAATTAGTCTTGAGTTTTTGTCAACAAAAACTAGACGAAGACAAACACATTTCCACATGTCCAAAAGACTAAGACTAAAATTAAAAGGTCTGCCAAAAACAACACAGGACAATATCCAGTGTTGTAACAGATTAGTTGAAACAGTAATTTATTTACTGATTACACCTCGAAAAAGTAATCTAGTTACTTTACTCATTACTTTATTTTCAAAATAACTAAGTTACTTTAAAGGTAATGTATCAGTTACTTTTTACCAAATTTTCTCCCTTTGCTGCCTTAACATAAGACTGACAACAGAAAAATATCATCACATGTAATTGACTTTTTGATAATTGAATTTAAAGAGGAAGATCGGAATTTTTGACATAAGGCTTAATGTTTGAGTTAGCGGGGGTTTATTTAGTCGATGGAGTTGATTTCAACCACCTAGCTTATCCACTCAGGTGCCCTAAAACTAAAGCCTGAGTTATACTCCCGCGTTGCGGTGACGGCGTAGCGACTACGGCGTCATTCGACATTCGATAGTTCTGCGGTGAGGGAACGCGTTGCTCTGTAATTCACCGCCAAGCCACTAGAGGGATGTGGCGTTATGTTTGTACGGTTTTGGGGCATGCTTGTTTACTTCCGCTAGTCGGAGAAAAAATAAACAATGCAAGATGGAACTCTTGAAAGTAAATATTCTGCTCATCAACACCGAATAAATATTGAACATACAAATGTTGACGGGCAGGCGACGCAGAAGACGGTTTCGAGGCGGTCTGGCCGACTTTTGATGCCGCACAGAGAGTTTAAGACTCGGGTGGAGAGGGCTAGCTGTGGCGGCTAGCTTCAAACTGGCGTCGAGCACTGCGTTCAAGGTCTGCAAAGCCCTCCAGCCCGATTTGTTTGCCGTGTCCTACAACCAGCCAGTGGGAAGCCATAGCAGATTTCTGGCGTCTAGGGAACTTCCCAAACTGCATTGGGAGGCTTGATTTTAAGGTTATCATGAAAAGCACCGAGGCACTCTCAATCAGTGATGATGTATTGTGTGTGTGAACTGTCTGTTATTGAAAATTAAAGATCAAAACAACTCTTTTGACACCAAATCTGTGCTTTATTCTTCATATACTTGAAACATATGTACACAGTAAATGATGAAGTGCACCAACCAAAAATACGACATAAAGTGATAAAAAGTTGGCAGTTTTTGGCCGACTGGGTCACCGCTTCGTGTGGCCACTCGATTCCGAACACCCACGTCTTGGTGGTTCTTCCATTTTTTTTTTTTTTCCGATCGCCGACCTTGCCATTTGGCAATCACAATAATAATGTCTTGACGAGACTTGCTCTTCGATGATACTCCCGTCGGCTTGGTGCATTTTTGCGTGTAGAAAATAATGTTTGATTCTATTCTACAATGGCGGTGTTTTCGCGGTAAACCGGAAACAACAGTCTGAGCGGACCAATCACAGTCCGTTTTCGTCACGTCATACACGTCTCGGTGACGCGAAGGTTAGAAAATTCGAGAGGCGCGCGTAAGCCTACGCCGTAGGGTCATAACTCGATTCATCCTTGACGGCGTAGGTCTGACGCGGAAGTATAACTCGGCCTTAACAAATAACTGACAAACTGCATGGAATTTATTGAAATCAACTCCATCAACTAATTAATCCCCGCTAACTCGAACATTAGGCCTTATGTCAAAAATTCTGAACTTCGGGTTAGGGTTAACAGCAGATCAGTGCCAAAGTAAAATAGCGCAATTTGACTGCACAATAATCAACAACACACAAATGAATAGTGCAATAAACAGTGCAATAAACACAAAAGTGAGGGCAGGCACGAATACGAGCGCACAACACGCCGTACACACACCCGGTCAATTTGGCCACAAAACGTGGCGGCAACTAAGCACTTTACACTCAATTGGACTTACAACACATCCCAAAGATTTTAAATGAACATGTCACCTCACGGCATAAATGTGCAACCCGAATATGATGTAAACAATGCTTGCCGACATGGAGTGATTACTATCCGCCGTTGCAACGGCGAAGCTGCGAAACGGTCGCGCATGTAGCGGCTTAAACCTATCGCTGGAACCCTCCAGAATGAAGGAAAAATACTCACGTTCATTCATGAACGCACAGGGATCAACGTTCCCTGGCACATCTCAACAAGTGGCTGCAATCAGCTCGAATGTGGACCCGTGTTCGTCACGCCTTTCTCAGTCCCAAAGCGCGTGTGACTCGAGACCAAAACAGGAAGTAACTATGAGCGGTTACCATGGAAACAAACCTTCCTAACATTTTCTATTCAAAATGCTCTTCGTACATGATTATTATATTTTTCATTCTACATGCATTATGAGGCAATAAAAAAATAGTAACGCACAGACACTAAGGAAACTAACTTTAATCAAGTTACTGGTTTGGAAAAATGAATGCGTTAGATTGCTCGTTACTGAAAAAAGTAATCAGATTACAGGAACGCGTCACTTAGTAACACTGACTATATCTTCAAAAATGTCTCTTGCTTCATAACTACTTTTTTAAATAACATACAGTAACATTATGCTTGTTATATTACGATGTTCATATTTTAAAATTGTGTCTTGTTTGGTAATATTCTGGTAATACTCTTACAATATACTGTATAATTATGATGTATTTCTCACCTGATATTTCTTTAAAAATAAATCTTAGTAATATTACAAATTAATTCCCATAATTTAACCACTCCTATCTAAGAAAAGAAACTTCGAGCCGTTGTTCTCATAAGCGTCTTTTTTTTTTTTTCAGAGAAGAAATTATTGACCTGAGATACAATGGTTGTAATATTGCATCTTTAGTTTTGAAAATATTTTTTTTATCATTAAAAATAACGCCTTATTGTCTTTATAACTTTACGATTTCATTCCATTGCGATTAAAAGTTCTTCTACGCACTAGAACTGTTATGTCATTTTGTGAGTTAGTGGCCCGAATATAAGACGGTGTTTTTTGCATTGAAATAACACTGAAAAAGAGGGGGTCGTCTTATATTCGCGGTCAAGACATTACGCCCATTCACGATGCTAGATGGCGCCAGATATCATTGAAGCAATGTTCTGTCATGACAGATCTCAGCTACTCTCCCCATTCACGACGCAAGATGGCGACAGATATCATTGAAGCAAGCGATTTTCTGTCATGACAGATCTCAGCTACTCTTTTTAGTTTAACCAGTTTGCATTATTGTATTGCAATGTTTTTCCTTATTCAGATTTGTTTCAAGACTACAGGTACAGTTAGACTTCACTTTGATGGTTGATGCAGTTATTGCAATTTTGTTGTTTTATCACAATAGATTGGTTTATTTACATTTGAAAAACCAGAAGCCATTCATGTACGAATGTGATTGCACTTTAGTTTACATATTTAAATTTTCAGATATTAAGATTTGAATGGGGCAAAATAACATGCTTTTTTTCTCAAATATATTGTTATAATCATTTGTTTAGGATGTACTGTAATTATTGTCTGTATAAAAATTAATTTGGTGTTCAAAAAGTCTTTTTTCAAACTTGAGTCTTCAAAAAGAGGGGGTCGTCTTATAATCAGGGCGGTCTTATATTCGGGCCAATACGGTAATAACAATTATAAACAAAGCAAATATTTTTGTGGGGATTTTCTACAATAAAACCAAGGACTGAGGAAATGTTTCATTAACCATAGTCTGCTTCTTTAAAAATGTTCACATTAAAACAACTGTTCAACACTCAAACAACACTTAAATGCGCCTTAACTGTGCGCAAGTGATCCAATGCCACATCCAGTTATTTCGTTATGTTCTTTAGTCATCATCACTACACAGTCAAAATTCTAACATTTTTCACATCATTTTGCAACATTGTTGAGCCAATTGTGCAACTGTGTAATTTCTTGTGTATGACCCAAATACATGGGGCGTACCCTTTGGATAACAATGATCAAAGAGCAGCAGCTCCAGGGAGTTAACATCATTCAGTGGAGTCACTGGTCTGCAATTTACTTTATTAACGATTGAATCTATTCTCACTGCAACAGAATGACTTTCCAATGCCTCTCCGCCATGAATGATTGATTGCTCATCTTTTCTACATGTTGGTCTCCTTTTTTGTCCTGAGACACAAAGAGCATAAAGTCATCTATCACGGTGAAAACGCTCATTCTTTTTCTATTTGATGTTCTGGTTTCTTCTCGTTATACAACTGCGCCATTAATCCCGCTAACAAGTGTTGTTGATGTGGAGTGTGTCTCGCTGTGCGGATGGTTACCATTGTTGTTTCACTTAAATTGTCTATTTTTAATCCAGCCCGCATGGGGGAATACTGCTGACTGTGAACATCCATCTCATAGATAGCACCCAGAGAACATGCAATTTCATAAATCTCCTTTTAAAAAGAATATTTACTCAGTGGCTTTTCTGTTGAAATACATTTTCACAAGCAAAAGAGGCAATATGTTTATACTGTGTTACAAATGACAACTTTTGTTGTAATAATTTACTGTACTGGATCTAATGCTGCCTTCACTTGCTCTGGGAAATATGATCCTTACCTCTTGCTAATTGGTTACGAGTATCTCCTATTCATGTGCTTTTGTTGTCGTAGCAAAAACAAAAAACAGCAGACACTGATTTCATTGGTTTGTTGCGTGGGCGAAGCGGTTTTAGACCCATTAATTCATTAACTACAATAAGAAGAGACTGCATCAAAATGCAAACGGTAAGTTTTTTTGTTTGTCCCTGAACGTCTTAGCAACCAATTGGTTAAAAAAAAAGATAATTTTATAAACGTGTACAATATGTTGATGCTGCCGTCAACACCATACGCGGAGATAAAGGGGGGACCGGGGGGGGGGGGGGGGGGGGTATAGCCCCCCTGGTGGCCGACAATGTCATTGCATGGAATTGACTTTCCAATATATGAATTTAAAATTAAGACTTTGCCGGTAAAATGTTGTCTATAAAAGTTGTAAAGCAATAAAACAAACAACAAAAATGAATGAAATGAACAAAAAAATATTTCTATAATGGGTTGAAAATCATTTTCGAACAGATCATGTGACTAGCACCTTAGAGACGGTCATTTGCTTTGCTTAGCCAAAACATCATGAGGACAGAAGAAACAAAAACAAACAAACCTAAGCTTTCAAAAGTGACAACAACTACTGACTGAATAACAAGGATTAAAGATGTGGAGCATGAAACGCGGGTGAGCACCGCCAAAATGGTGAGCGGAGTTTCAGTTTGTTCCACTAAAGACGCTAATTGTTCAACAGAGCCACAACTGGGCGGACCATATTCGATGGACGACGTCCTTGGCCAAAAGCATAGCTGTCCTAAGCAGTCTGATTTAAAATTCCCCTAAAAAATTACGGGAAACAAACAAACAAACAAAAACGCTCATTTTCAATGTATTTCATGCTATTGACAATGATAGATGTCCAATTCACTTAAACTGGGAGGACTAGCTGTGGATGCTCATCTGTCATTGCCATTGACGGTGCTGGAAGTCCAATTCATTTTGACCGGGAGGGGCGAATGAACAAATGTTCAGTGAGGTAACTTATTTGGCCAAAATTAAACTGATCCAGCCCACATGAGCAGTGTTGTTTTTTGCAGTCATTTTAATTTCTATCTTAGTCTTAGTCTTTTGGACGAAAATACTTATTAGTCTTAGTCATATTTTAGTCATTTTAAAATGTGTTCGTCTTCATCTAGTTTTAGTCAAGGAAAACTCAGACAATTTTTGTCTAGTTTTAGTCGACAATTCTCAAAATGTTTTCGTCTATTTACTTCAAAAGTTTAAGTCCATTATTAAATAAATAAATAAAAGATTTCCAAAAATTTTGAATGAACATGACAGACGAGGAGATAACTGTAGCTCAAGGACATCACTATTTTCATGATGATAATACACGCTCAGCAGGCAAACAGCTATGCTAACGCTACAAGCTAGTTTAGTGTGTGATGATCACTCAGGACAGACCTTCAAATGCTAAAGCAACATGGCATAGCCAAGATAAAAAAACAAAACTTACCAAGCAGCACCTGACACGTTTCACTAAAGGAGCCTGGGAGGGGCATACGTTTAAGCCTGTGTGTGGGGCGGAGGGGGGTGCAGCACATCACATGAGTGACATGACCAAACACTGCTAAATGCGTTCTAACTACACATACAATAAGAAAATATCACGCATTGTGAATTTATGACGGAAACTATGGCAAATTTTTAACTCGTTTTCATTTCGTCAAACGACAACTGGCATCCATTTCGTTATGTTTTAGCCTCCCAAGACACATTATCAGCGCGTCATGAAAAAATTGTTCGTTGATGAAATATTTTCATTATCGTCATCGTTTACGAAAACAACAATACACATGAGATTTAATTACCACGAATGTGGCCTCCAAACGAAACTGAGTTTGACACCCCTAATCTAGTGCTCCTGAAGTCAAATATTTGTGCACAAACCAAGATGAAAAAAATTCCTTCTAAAAAAACTTTTAAGTTGTGTCATATGTAATTCGAAGCCGTGTTTCATTTTGTTTGTTTCATAATTAATTATTAGACTTACAGACAAAAATGTTTTTAAACAAATTCCTTTATAAAATAACTGCATTTTTTTTGCATCGGTGCATCATCATATCCATCCTTTTATTTTGTTTGTCAACTCATTTGTTATCAGGGATACATGTAAAAAATGTTTTAGATTTTCACATTTCACTTTTAAGTTTGCTTTCAGGTTTCCAACCAAAATCTGTTTTCTGGTCACCTTGCGTCGTAGGAGGTACAACATCTCCTTCCTGAACATTTACTACCGTCCGGGCGGCACAGAGGACCACCCGTTCATCTGCTCGGCAGAGCGGGACAACGGCATGCTCCGCTGCTCCGACGTCCCCCGCCGGCGTGTGGCAGGGAGGTCTTGCCTCCTGACGGCCGAAGACCCCCGCCCCGAGACGGCTACAGTGGAAGGAGGGGAGAAGGTGTCGTGCGTCAACTGGTACCAGTACTACAACGAATGTCGTGCCGGCGAGTTGAACCCACACAAGGGAGCTATCAACTTCGATAACATTGGATATGCATGGATTGCCATTTTTCAGGTAACGATTACAAAGGAAGATAAATCTACCACTACACTATGAGTGACCATATGGGATAAAATCATGGATTCTATAGAAAAATTAAAACTTCTGATTAGTTATGGTACATAAACCTTAGAAAAAGACAGTGATTTGTTATTTCGAGTAATCTGGAGTCATTTTAATTTTGGGAACTTGATTAAATGATAGGCTATAAACTAGCTAAATAAACTCAACTTGAAAGGATAAGTTGTGTGAATTTAACCATACCCTCACTCCAAATGCCTTCAAAAGAGTGTGCTGGTAAAAAAACTCATGTGCTCGAGTGTTGGACGCCTCGCCGTGTAGCAAGGAATTGCAGAACACCGGTAGTGTTCGTCTAGTAACAGCGACAAATTAGGTCATCACGCCGAGTGCCCATTGCGCTCATAAAATATGGCACGCCCCCATTGGTCAAAACGTACTAAATATTATAGATTTTTAAATCATTGGCAATATTTTATGTATGTTTAATAACATATTTTAGTTAAAGAGAACAACTGTGGCTTATTAGAGCCTAAAAGTCTTTAAGTACGAGGTTCCCTTTGAAGATTTATCGTAGGTTTTTGGGCTGTCGGACGAATTAATCGAATTACAATGTATTCTTATGGGAAAATCCCGCTTGACATAAGACCATTTTGGCTTACGAACCAGGTCCTGGAATGAATTAAATTTGTATGTAAAGGTACCACTGTACTTCGTTGATTTGAAATGTCAATTTCTGACAACTTTCTGCGGTGAATTATTTGAAAAATTCCCATACAGTGGGGCAAATAAGTATTTAGTCAACCACCAATTGTGCAAGTTCTCCTACTTGAAAAGATTAGAGGGGCCTGTAATTGTATACATGGGTAAACCTCAACCATGAGAGACAGAATGTGGAAAAAAAAACAGAAAATCACATTGTTTGATTTTTAAATAATTTATTTCCAAATTAGAGTGTAAAATAAGTATTTGGTCACCTAAAAACATACAAGATTTCTGGCTGTCAAAGAAGTCTAACTTCTTATAACGAGGTCTAACGAGGCTCCACTCGTTACCTGTATTAATGGCACTTGTTTTAACTCATTATCGGTATAAAAGACACCTGTCACACTCCAAACTCCACTTTGGCCAAGACCAAAGAGCTGTCGAAGGACACCAGAGACAACATTGTAGACCTGCACCAGGCTAGGAAGACTGAATCTGCAATAAGTAAAACGCTTGTTGTAAAGAAATCAACTGTGGGAGCAATTATTAGAAAATGGAAGACATACAAGACCACTGATAATCTCCCTCGAACTGGGGCTCCATGCAAGATCTCACCCCGTGGCGTCAAAATGATAACAAGAACGGTGAGCAAAAGTCCCAGAACCACACGGGGGGACCTACAGAGAGCTGGGACCACAGTAACAAAGGCTACTATCAGTAACACAATGCGCCGCCAGGGACTCAAACCCTGCACTGCCAGACGTGTCCCCCTGCTGAAGAAAGTACACGTCCAGGCCCGTGTGCGGTTCGCTAGAGAGCATTCGGAGGATCCAGAAGATGACTGGGAGAATGTGTTATGGTCAGATGAAACCAAAATAGAACTTTTTGGTAGAAACACAGGTTCTCGTGTTTGGAGGAGAAAGAATACTGAATTGCATCCGAAGAACACCATACCCACTGTGAAGCATGGGGGTGGAAACATCAGGGTCTGTTTTTCTGTAAAGGGACCAGGACGACTGATCTGTGTAAAGGAAAGAATGAATGGGCCCATGTATCGAGAGATTTTGAGTGAAAATCTCCTTCCATCAGCAAGGGCATTGAAGATGGCTGGGTCTTTCAGCGTAACAATGATACCAAACACACAGCTAGGGCAACAAAGGAGTGGCTTCGTAAGAAGCATTTCAAGGTCCTGGAGTGGCCTAGCCAGTCTCCAGATTTCAACCCCAAAGAAAATCTGTGGAGGGAGTTGAAAGTCTGTGTTGCCTAATGACAGCCCCAAAACATCACTGCTCTAGAGGAGATATGCATGGAGGAATGGGCCAAAATACCAGCAACAGTGTGTGAAAGGCTTGTGAAGAGTTACAGAAAACGTTTGGCCTCCGTTATTGCCAACAAAGGGTACATAACAAAGTATTGAGATGAACTTTTGGTATTGACCAAATACTTATTTTCCACCATGTTATGCAAATAAATTCTTTAAAAATCAAACAATGTGATTTTCTGTTTTTTTTACCACATTCTGTCTCTCATGGTTGACGTTTACCCATGTTGACAATTACAGGCCTCTCCAATATTTTTAAGTGGGAGAACTTGCACAATTAGTGGTTTACTAAATACTTATTTGCCCCACTGTAAGTCATTCAAGTAAGTCACTTTTTTAATATACCGTTATTAGGTTAATGTTAAGAAGTGTTTACTATAAGTAATACAGAATGTGTATCAATTGAATATTTAAAATGTGTTTTGTTATTTTTGTCTTTTAAACACTTGCTTTATTTATTCATTGATTCTAAATATGGCTTGGACACTACTGACATTATTCTGTGTGCGTGTGTGTGTGCACATGTGTGCGTGTGTTCTTTCAGGTAATTACGTTGGAAGGCTGGGTGGACATCATGTATTACGTAATGGATGCCCACTCTTTCTACAACTTCATCTACTTCATCTTCCTCATTATAGTAAGAACATACACACATATACACACGCACACTTTTACTGCAGACGGATACTTGACATGAAGTATCTGACAGGCTTAACGTGTCGCAGGACCTACTTTATGCGGCATAAGCTTATTGCCGCTGCTGCATGTCATATCAGACAAAGGAGGCTTAGTTTCGCGGTATTTGCTTTGATGTCTTACCTTGCCTTGCACTGTTCAGTCTAAAAAAAAAGGGAATCATAGGGAAATTATTTCACATTTGGTTACACTCTGCTTGCATTGGAGACAAAACAGGGGCAGTGACACACAACATCTGCTTGTCACAAATATACAAGGTTATGTTTTTATTGGCTTTCATCAATTCAATGTTAGTATTTTTTTTTCAGCATCTGGTTAGCAGGCTAAAAAATAATTTTCACTTTTCACTGTCATGATACAAAAACATGCAAGGTTATGTTCTGGTTTTCAATATTTGCATTTAATGTTTTCAGTTTTCAGAGAATAATATTTTTCTGGCTGTAAACCGCACTTAAAATTCTTTATTTTCTTTTTCCTTGAAATTAACAGTGCGCCTTATAATCCAGTGTGCTTTATGTATGAATTCTGTTTGTGCAAATGACTAATATTTTACAGTTCAAACTTATGGTGGAACAGTTATTCTTGTTGTTTGGTCCGCATTGCCGGCAGTAAGTCGAATTCGTTCCCAGTAAGGATTGGACTCTGCCAAGTTTGACCTTTGTCACAGATTCTGTTCATAATTTCTATGGACAGAATTTCTTGGCTCAGCTAAAGCGCTGAGAGTCCGGTTTGGTGGCCTCAGCATTGCATCTGTGCTTTTTGCAGATGATATGGTGCTGTTGGCTTCATCAACCTGCAACTTTCACTGGTGCCTTTCACAGCCGAGTGCGAAGCGGTTGGAATGAAGATCAGCACCTCCAAATCTCAGACCATGGTCCTCAGTCGGAAAAGGGTGGCGTGCCCTCTCCGAGTCGGGGGATGAGATCTTGCCCCAAGTGGTGGAGTTCAAGTATCTTGGGGTCTCGTTCACGAGTGAGGGTAGGAAGGACGGGGAGATCGACAGGCGGATCGGGGCAGCGTCTGCAGTGATGTGGACTCTGCACCGGTCCGTAGTGGTGTAGAAGGAGCTGAGCCAAAAAGCGCGTGGCTCTCGATTTACCAGTCGATCTACAGTGCCTTGCAAAAGTATTCGGCCCCCTTGAATCTTGCAACCTTTCGCCACATTTCAGGCTTCAAACATAAAGATATGAAATTTAATTTT
Organism: Corythoichthys intestinalis; assembly: GCF_030265065.1. Lineage (NCBI taxonomy): Eukaryota > Metazoa > Chordata > Actinopteri > Syngnathiformes > Syngnathidae > Corythoichthys > Corythoichthys intestinalis. The sequence goes on from NC_080402.1 coordinate 18,133,496, forward strand.
TTTGTCAAGAATCAACAACAAGTGGGACACAATCGTGAAGTGGAACAACATTTATTGGATAATTTAAACTTTTTTAACAAATAAAAAACTGAAAAGTGGGGCGTGCAATATTATTCGGCCCCTTTACTTTCAGTGCAGCAAACTCACTCCAGAAGTTCAGTGAGGATCTCTGAATGATCCAATGTTGTCCTAAATGACTGATGATGATAAATAGAATCCAAATGTGTGTAATCAAGTCTCCGTATAAATGCACCTGCTCTGTGATAGTCCCAGGGTTCTGTTTAAAGTGCAGAGAGCATCATGAAAACCAAGGAACACACCAGGCAGGTCCGAGATACTGTTGTGGAGAAGTTTAAAGCCGGATATGGATTTCCCAAGCTTTAAACATCTCAAGGAGCACTGTGCAAGCCATCATATTGAAATGGAGGGAGCATCAGACCACTGCAAATCTACCAAGACCCGGCTGTCCTTCCAAACTTTCTTCTCAAACAAGGAGAAAACTGATCAGAGATGCAGCCAAGAGGCCCATGATCACTCTGGATGAACTGCAGAGATCTACAGCTGAGGTGGGAGAGTCTGTCCATAGGACAACAATCAGTCGTACACTGCACAAATCTGGCCTTTATGGAAGACTGGCAAGAAGAAAGCCATTTCTCAAAGATATCCATAAAAAGTCTCGTTTAAAGTTTGCCACAAGCCACCTGGGAGACACACCAAACATGTGGAAGAAGGTGCTCTGGTCAGATGAAACCAAAATTGAACTTTTTGGCCACAATGCAAAACGATATGTTTGGCGTAAAAGCAACACAGCTCATCACCCTGAACACACCATCCCCACTGTCAAACATGGTGGTGGCAGCATCATGGTTTGGGCCTGCTTTTCTTCAGCAGGGACAGGGTAGATGGTTAAAATTGATGGGAAGATGGATGCAGCCAAATACAGGAACATTCTGGAAGAAAACCTGTTGGTATCTGCACAAGACCTGAGACTGGGACGGAGATTTATCTTCCAACAGGGCAATGATCCAAAACATAAAGCCAAATCTACAATGGAATGGTTCAAAAATAAACGTATCCAGGTGTTAGAATGGCCAAGTCCAAGTCCAGACTTGAATCCAATCGAGAATCTGTGGAAAGAGCTGAAGACTGCTGTTCACAAACACTCTCCATCCAACCTCACTGAGCTCAAGCTGTTTTGCAAGGAAGAATGGGCAAGAATGTCAGTCTCTCGATGTGCAAAACTGATAGAAACATACCCCAAGCGACTTGCAGCTGTAATGGGAGCAAAAGGTGGCGCTACAAAGTATTAACGCAAGGGGGCCGAATAATATTGCATGCCCCACTTTTCAGTTTTTTATTTGTTAAAAAAGTTTAAATTATCCAATAAATTTTGTTCCACTTCACGATTGTGTCCCACTTGTTGTTGATTCTTGACAAAAAATTAAAATTTTATATCTTTATGTTTGAAGCCTGAAATGTGGCGAAAGGTTGCAAGGTTCAAGGGGGCCGAATACTTTTGCAAGGCACTGTACGTTCCTACCCCCACCTATGGTCACGAACTGTCGTTCATGACCGAATGAACAAGATCCCGGATACAAGCAGATGAAATGAGTTTCCACCACAGGGTGTCCGGGCTCTCCCTTAAGGCTGAGTTATGCTTCTGCGGCAGACCTACGCCGCCAAGGCATACCAGATTTATGACCCTTCGCCGTAGCCTGACGTGCATCTCCAAAATTTTCTGACTTTGCGTCACGTCAAAGCGTGGAGACGTGACACAAATGGACTGTGATTAGTCTGCTCAGACTGTTGTTTCCAGTTCAGCGTATATCACCGCCATTTTCAAACATTTTTTTGCTACACACAGAAATGGACAAAGTCGATGAGAGTATCATCGAAGAGCAAGTACGACAATTTCTACAATGTCTCGTCAACACATTATAAAGATTGCCAAATGGCAAGGTCAGCGATTGCATGAAAAAATGGAAGAACAGCCAAGACAAGTATGTGTGTGTTCGGAAGCGATTGGCCACCTGAAGCAGTGACACAGTCGGCCAAAAACAGCTAGCTTTTTGTCACTTTATGTTGTATTTAATGTTGGCGCACTTTGTCATTTATTGTGTACATATGTTTGCTGTAGGTCTGTGACTTATTTACATTTCACACTTCAAGTATATATGGTGTTATACTTGTATAGCGCTTTTCTACGTCTCAAGGTACTCAAAGCGCTTTACACTACATTACCATCTACCTACTGGTGACACAGCACCAGGAGCAATGCGGGGTTCAGTATCTTGCTCAAGGATACTTAGGCGAGTTCATCAGGGTGGAGAATCGAACCCACAACCTCTGGCTTGGGGGACAACTACTCCACCACTGAGCCACGCCATCCTCGTGTGATATATGAAGAATAAAGCACAGGTTTGGTGTCAAAAGAGTTGTTTTGATGTTTAATTTTCAACAACAGCTACCACACTTGATACAAAATCACTGATTGAGAGTGCCTCGGTGCTTTTATGATAACGGATGGGGGGAAGAAGAAGAGGAGTCGATGATGGTTATCCCCACTTTATTGCGGCAACAATAAAATAAACGAATAACAAAATAATAGTGGGCTGCCGCAACTTGTGACCGGTAAGTTTCACTTTCTCCCGTTCTTTCCACTCGCTTACCGCTACGTCATCGCTCCTTAAAGGACCTGCGGTTAGTTACGGACATTGCAGTATGATCAACATTTGTTGTTCAATGTTGATGATCTGAAGATCCACATTCAAGCGTTCCATCTCCGTTGGCATTATTGTGGAAGAATAGTAGAGGAAGTCGACAAGAGTCCCCCCCAAACCATACAAACACAACGCCACACCCCTCTAGTGGCTTGGCGGTGAATTACAGAGCAATGTGGTCCCTTGCCGCAGAACTATCGAATGCTCATTGATGCCGTAGTAGCTTTGCCGTCATAGCAACATAGAAGCATAACTCAGGCTTTAGAGATAGGAAAGAGGAGCCAGTTAAGGTGGCTCGGGCATTTGGTTCAGATGTGTCCTCGATGCCTCCCTGGAGAGGTGTTCTGGGCATTTCCCACTGGCAAGAGGCCTCGGGGACGACCCAGGACACGCTGGCCTTGGAACGCCTTGGGATCCCGCCGGAGGAGCTGGTTTAAGTGGCTTGGGAGAGGGAAGTCTGGGCTTGCCTTCTATAGCTGCTGCCCCCACGACGTCACCTGACCCCATATTTAAACAGTAGATAATGGATGGATGGATGGAGTTATTTAATAATAATGACACATTTTACAATGGAAATAGTTTAAAATAGTAATAGTGTTTTAATTAGTAGTTTTGTAGTAGTATTTTATGGTTTAGTATAACATATATATATATAGTATTATTAGGGCTGTCAAAATTATCGCGTTAACGCGCGGTAATTAATTTTTTAAAATTAATCACGTTAAAATATTTGACGCAATTAACGCACATGTCCCGATCAGACAGTATTCTGCCTTTTGGTAAGTTTTACAGCAAGGCATTTTGTGCTGTCTAACAGCGAACTCTTGTGGTCGCTTTGCGACATGGTTTATTTTTTTCTTGCCAGTTCAATATGGCTGCACGACGTCTCGGGCTGACGCCTACGTTGTAATGTAGTGCTTATATGATCCTTGGACAAGATTTGTCCGTAAGTATGGTTGTTGTATACTTTTTTTTTTTGTAGTTTTACGACGGTCTAAAGAGGACAATGGTTTGAGGCTATTTTATTAATAAATCAGATGAAAAAGGAAGAAGTCTGATTATTAAGGCGTCGTTCACTAGCTGTCTAGCTTTGGAAAAAGTAGATGCTTCGGAGTGAGGACAGCATAGACAGATTTAAATGACAGTAGAGTGAAATGCCCACTACAATCCTTATGTACCGTATGTTGAATGTATATATCCATCTTGTGTCTTATCTTTCCATTCCAACAATTTATTTTACAGAATATATATATAATTTACAGAAAAATATGGCATATTTTATAGATGGTTTGAATTGTGATTAATTGCGATTAATTACGATTAATTAATTTTTAAGCTGTAATTAACTCAATTAAAAATTTTAATCGCTTGACAGCCCTAATTATTATATAATAGTAGTAACTTATTTTTTAAATTAGAACATAAATAAAATGTAAAAAATGATATATGACAAAATGAAACACTAATAACATTGTTAAAAGTAAGAAAAGAAAAAAAAAATTCCAAATGCGGTTAATCGCTGTACTAATGCGCCTTATATATGAAAATAAACTCGAAACTGATGTTCGTACACAAATGCAAATACAATGGACCATGAGAATAGTAGACTTTTTGACAGCAACTGTGAAAATTCCGGCAGCAAACGGGTTCACAGTCAATTTAAAAATGCAAAAGACATTTGAGGGCCACCTAACAACCATGGGGGCTGTCAAACGAAGTAAGGAAGAAGTAAGAAGAGGGAGGTCAAAGGCAGACAGTGTGGTTTTACAGAAGATCAATCCGTGGAAGAGTCTTTTGTGGGTAAAGTGCAAACAATTTGGCATTGAGTCAGTGATCAGCTGGGGTTTAATTAGATGGGTGAGGCTCACTGGCAAATAGAGGAGTTACTGGGAAAACATTGAGAGCACAATCAGTTATTAATGGTCCCAAACCATTCAAAAATGGTCAATGAGCAGATGATAGTGCGAATTGAGAAATTTGTCCATCTACTTGCATCATAGAAAAGTGGTGCAATGACTAACCGGATGAAGAAATTCGGTTTTTGTTACATCAATTTCATACTTGTGCGTTTGTCCCCCCTACAGGTTGGTTCATTTTTCATGATCAACCTGTGCTTGGTGGTCATAGCCACCCAGTTCTCGGAGACCAAGCAGCGAGAGCACGCCCTAATGAAGTCGGAGCAGCGCGCCCGCCAACTCCACCAGTCGGCGTCCACTTTGGCCAGCGACAGCCAACCGGGAAGCTGCTACGAGGAGATCATCCGCTACCTGGCGCACTTGGGCCGCAAGGCGTACCGCCGTCTGTCCCGACTAGTCGCGCGGGCCGTCGTCGGCCTGCGCTGCATTTGCGCTATCCGCCGACACCGGGACCGAGGCATCGCCGAGGTGAACGGTCTGGCGCACCGGCATTCCGGTCACGTCGCCGGCGACCTGTCGCACCTTCATCACATGTATCATCAGAGACATCCGCCACTGCCCCCGCCGGCACCAGAACGCCGCCTGAGTAACGGAGGCTTTAATTATCCCGTCATTTCGCCCATGCTCACTCACCTGGATGCAAAGAGTCAGCATCACAAGAGATTGGTCGCCATGGAGACCGTCAACAGGCAGCTTGTGCTGGAACAAGGTGAGAAGTATGACTGCCTGTTTAAGTCTTCTCAAAGTCACTTGCATGTATATCATTATCTCAGCTAATCACCGGAATTTCAAGGTTAAAGGAAAATACGCGGCGTAATATAAATGACTTTCATTTGAAAGACGGGGTTGCTCGAAGAATGTAAATATGCGAATCCAAAATTTCTTAGAACTAGGGCTTTTCAAGCAAGCATTCTACAATCAATTCTACAATCAAGCATTCTACTGAAAATTCCATGGATTGAGTAATCGGATAGAACATTTTTAAGGTAAAGAGCAATCATAAATATACAGTACATGAAAAAACAAGACATTTCACCTAATATTGAACCATTTTTAAATAACCAATGTCTTTATTTAGATGTACATTTTTGAAAACAGCCAAAAAATTGCATCTCAGATGTTACTACAAAAAAAAAACAACAACAACAAATTCACTGCTTTCGCTTAAAAAACTAATTAAAAAAAAAAAAAATCTTATTTCTTACCTAAATATGTGATTACGCTTGATAACACACATCACTTAAAAGTTAGGTGTTTTCCCCACGTGTTTCAATTGAATTTCCATTTGCTATTTTTAGGTTCTAGCTAAGTTTTAAGTTTAAGTCTAAATTGTAAGTCCTGATAGGATTTTGAGTTTTTGCAGTGTCCAAAATAAATGTAGGATACCTGCTGTATTGAAGCACATTAGGGGCCAGTGCGACTTGGTGTGTTATCCATCAATGAATACCGAACTAAAATTGACAGTCAGCTTTATTATGTTTTTATCATAGACTTCAGAATGATATTAACGGGACACATTCCCCAGCCACTGCACCACACCTTCAAGTAGGGGGCCGTCCGCTTCAGTCGGTCGAAGTCAATCACAGTTATTCTCACACGTGCAGCGATCCAACGCCGGATTTAGGTTGAAAAAGTACGAAAGCTGTACCGCATACAAACAGGAAGGATTGTCTTAGGAGTGATTTGTTCGAGGATTCAAGGTAGTTATTATATGTTTCGTACCATGCATGCATTTTGAAAAGTGAAAAAAATCAATGGGAGGAATTAACAGCATGGAATTGGTGTCATAATTCGCGATATTTGCGTAAAATAAATGCTAACTGCCCGGTCTTTTGCTTTTAAGAATCAAGACATTTTTACGTTCATATCTATAAAGAATTTAGGGATTCAAGCATTTATTCATAAGACTCTTCAACGTAAAAAGCTCTGTGTGGTAATAAGGTGGCGCCACAGTGGCTTAAAGACTAGCAGCACATTCGATATATTTACCTAAAATAAATGCTAACTGCCCGGTCTTTTCGCTTTCAACCAAGAATCCAGACTGTTTTACATCCATATCTATAAAGAATTTAGGGATTTAAGCATTTATTCACAGGAATTTTCAACGTAAAAATCTCTTTGTTGTGACAGCAGCACATTCATCATATTTACGTAAAATGAATGCTAACTGCCCGGTCTTTTTTGCTTTTAACCAAGAATGGAGACTGTTTTATGTCCATATCTATAAGGAATTTAGGGATTTAGGCATTTATTCACAAGCATTTTCAACGTAAAAAGCTCTATGTGGTGATAAGGCGGCGCCACAGTGGCTTAAAGACTACTGACGGAGATAGGCTCCCTATTTATTTACCCCTCCCCCGCAGGGCTAACATTACCTTAGCAAGGTACAGTAACGTTAATTTTATTTATTAGCGCTATGTTAACTTATCTTACCTTGTCTAGTATCGCTCCTCCGCTCTCAGAGTAAACGGGGTGCCTTCAGTGAAGCCATTGAAGGTTGTGCTGTAGTGTTATGCAAGCGCTGTCTTAACAGTGAATACAATACAGTGAATACAGTGAATACATGAAACAGTGTTCACCTTGGTCTCTAGCTTGAAATGCTCCCACATTTTTGACATTTTCAGCTTTTTCTTGGTGCCTTTCACTTCGCTTTCGTTGGCTTCTTTGTCGTTACCTCTATATTCATGCGTGGTTGAAATCAAATATATCCGCCGCCTCTCTCTTCTTCTTGTATGCATGTCACGTCAGCGCGTTGTGCGGCATTAAAAGTTGTCCAGGCAAAACGTCATGCTTAGAGCTGGCAAAATAAACTATTCCCCGAGGTGGAGAAAATTCGTTGATCAATTCTTAAAATCTAGTTACTCGAATCATTCGAGTTTCAGCTCTACATAAAACTATGATAACGGAGGGAATAATGTTTAAACAGAAAATGACACCACTTGCGAGCGCAGCCATTGTGTGACAAACATGACGTAAGACACTGCTGATGCATTTGAAAATAGGCGAACCCTCTTTACAGTTTCTGTACCTTTGCAATATGTGTCTGTCTTTCTTCCCTACAACGTTTAAGATTCATAAGAGGCGTGCTTCACTTCCTCGGTCCATTAATGCATGTAGTGGCCATTGAACTCATACCTGTCAAGTTGTACGGTTTCGGCGTAATTTGTACAAGTGAGCACTGATTTTTAAATGTGTACGCCGTACGTTCAAAATCTGTACGTTTTTCGTGCATTACGTTTTTTTTTTCTCCGTTCGGATTTTGTGACTGTTTCGGCAACGAGACAATGTGCGTTACAATGCGTTACAACGTTGGTTGAATGACGCGAGAAAAGTCCAAGACACTGAGAGAGAAGAGTGTTGTGACGCTGTAGCAAACGCAATGCTAGGCTAGGTGTCTCCAATATTTCCTGACTGTTGCCAACAGCCTACAATCTACGCCTAAATATCAAATGCTTAAAGAACTACATGCGAAATGACAGACGGCGGCGTTAATAAACATTTTGAAGCAGTAGACTTCTTAGAAAGTCTCTGTTGTAGTGAACCTTTCTGGCAAACTTAAGTAACTTTTTTATCTAAAATATTCCTAAATCGGCAAAATCTTGACTTGAATGTATCTTTAAATGATGAAACAGTTTTAAAACTTTAACATGTCAAAAGTAGACAGAAGGGAACTAATGCAAAAACGGTAGCAATTTTAACATCTTTAACCACTTGATTCACAGCATTAAACGATATCCAAACATAACAAAGGTTACTATTTATTTATTTTTTTGAATGAAAAAAACCCCCAACAACATTTATTTATTTATTTATTTTTTTAAATAGGGGAAAAAAACATGAAAGGTAACACCAGTTCCTTTGCCAAGTAACTAATTACTCTTTCCTTTAGGTAACTGAGTTACTAACTCAATTACTTTTTGGGAGAAGTAATTTGTCACTAATTAATTACTTTTTAAAAGTAAGATTAACAACACTGGTCATAAAGATGAAGTCTGCAGAATGAAAAGTGACAAAAGCGGAGATTTGATTCTGCCAATTTGTTGCCGAACACAATTTGCCTGCAACTATTGCTGATCACTTCTCATAATTAGCAAAAGAAATGTTCCCTAACTCAAAGATGGCATTGGTAAGTTAATTTTATCAACTGACCTTTTTAATTTATAATTGGACACACTAACGAACTACCTTCAAGTCAAACTGAATTGCGAGCTGAAGTGCAGCCATCAAGACATGATAGAAATTGCCAAAAGTGCTACATACAATTATAACAAAAGTCACTGTTAAATTTTAGTAATCATGATGTAGCTGAAGATATTGATTCTTTGATTGCACCAGGTTATATGTTACAATATTACCAATAAATTCATATTATTTTAAAAATTTAGTTTTATATGTATTGCATATTGCACGCCATACACAATGCTGTAAGATTTGTCACCAATTTGTAAGGGCATACGTCACTATTTGTAAAATTGCCAACGGCCTCGGGTTGACAGGTATGCCAACTGACCAACCAATTGATTATATTTATCGCTTATAATTCAATAATAAAAATAAATGGAAAAACAACTCATTGCCATTACGGCAGCATTGCAACCAAAGCCTTAAATGAGTGCCCTATGAAGGGTTTAAGAATTGATCAGTTTGTAACTACAGTCTGCTTGCATGACGGTCAAGTGAGGCAGTGACATTGTTCACACACTGTTCATGATGTATAGCAAAAAAATGCACTTAAATTTGAGTGAAAAACTAAGTTATGGTGCGTGTTGAAACAGCAGATGCACCAGAGTGAAAACACAAGGTTTTATTATTTTTTTATGATTTTTTTAATGACATCTTCAACCAGAATGTTTAACCCGAGTGGCTTATGGTACAATGACCACTAATTAGGAGCACTTGTAAAGGCCGTTGATAACACAATAGTGGATCCTAGTCATAAAATAAAGTCAAGTACCAGCCATTAAAATGATTGCCTCTTTACTGCAACCCCCATTACTATCACAGTAAATAAAAGATGAGCATATTCATTTCGTGTCCCATAAAGAAGATGATATAAAATGAGTATACACTACATTGCCACTCATCCTAATTGGCTTAAAGCTAAGTAGTAGCGAACACAGTGGACTACAGGATCTGAGGAGGGGCTTAATCCTATTGGAGGTTTTATTGTTGTACACAGTCATCTTATGCAAAGAGGATTTCACTTTTAGACTAATCAAAGCAGGAGAATACACAAGTGTAGCAGCCACAACAATTGGATTATTTCTGTTTAAAACATAAATTATTGTTGGTACTGTATTATTGTTGAGAACTGTTTTCATAAACATCTCATGTTAATTGTGTAGTAGTCATTGCATACAGTCATTTATCGTTTTGAGTAGTTTTGGAAAATGATACTTTTCGTCTTTAGTAATCTATTTTTGTAAGACTTTCTTAGACAGACTGCTTTATTCCATTGAGCCTGTTAATGTATTTTATGCGCACGAACTCACAGTCCGAAACGCGCTGAGCAAACTGATCCGCATGCTCAGAAGCATCAAAACAATGACTACACATGATGGCTCTCCGTCATTCTAGATGATATTTTGATTTCCAAAAAGATGACACAAATAACAGACAAAAATAATCCCCGTTTAGTCTTATATTAAAAGTTTATGTACCGTGAGAAGCAGAAGTATTTGCACCCTTTGTGATTTTGCAAGTTCACCCCCTTAGAAAATAGATTGAGGTGTGAAATTTCAATCGTAGATGAATTTCCACTTATAGAAACATAATCTGAAAAAAAAATACGGAACTCACATTGTATGATTTTAAAAAATAATTTATTTGTAATTTACTGGGGTTCATAAGTATTTGTTTGAGCTCATTATTGTCCCCTGGTCACCCAACAGTCAGTCATAATCCAATTGCTACCATGGGCAAGACCAGACAGCTTTCGAAAGACACCAGAGAAAAAAATTATTGAGCTCCACAAAGCTGGAAAAGGCTATGAGACAATTGGAAAGCAGTTTGGTGAGAATAAAACAACAGTTTCAGCAATTGTTAGAAAATACAAAAGGCTAAACATGACTGATAATGTACCTCGGACTGGGGATCCATGTAAAATCCCACCTCGTGGGGCGTCACTACTGATGAGAAAAGTGAGGGCTCAGCCTAGAACTACGCGGCAGGAGCTAGTCAATGACCTGAAGAGAGCTGGATACACAGTTTCAAAGGCTACTGTCAGTAGAACACTACGGTGCAATGGTTTAAAATCAGGCATTGCTCAGAAGATTCCCTTGTTGAAGCCAGCACATGTGAAGGCCCGTCTAAATTTTGCCAGGGACCATCTGAATGATGCAGAGGGGTCATGGGAGAAAATCATGTGGTCAGATGAGACCAAAGTAGAACTTTACTTGCCGTGTGTGGAGGAAAAAGACGGATGAGTACAATCCCAAGAACACCATCCCCACTGTGAAGTATGGGTGTGGAAACCTCATGCTTTGGGGCTGCTTTTCGGCAAAGGGCATAGGATGACTGTATTGTTTAAAGCAGAGGATAAATGTTGAAATGTTTTGTCAGATTTTGAGCCACAACCTCCTTCCCTCAGTCAGAGACTTGAATATGAGTCTTGGCTGGATCTTCCAACATGACAATGATCCGAAGCACTCAGCCAAGCTGACCAACTAGAGAAGATCTGTGTGGAGGAATCTGCCAAAATCTGAACTTGCCAAATCACAAGTGGAAACACTTCTCACTGTATATGTTGATGGAACAGTCAGTTTACCCAGCCTCTCAGCCATGTAAGCAATTTAGAAGTATTGCTCATTTGGCGCACAGTCCACACAGTTATCCCTTTCTATTCCCGTTTTATTTTTTATAATTGTGGTCAAGCCTGCTTCCTCCCTAAAAGCCGAGTTAAAGCTAGGCGCTAAAGCTACAGCTCCATTGCTGACGTCCTCACTGCCTCTTTCGCTCTTTGCTGACGTAATTGCTGCAGGAATTCCCATTTGGGAGAATTGACAGTTAAGACCGCGGACAGATTCTGGAAAAATGTGGCCCAGATTGGATTTTAACGACACACGAAAGTGACCTAGATCGGATTTGAAATGGTCTACTTCTATGCGACTTGACCCTTTCAGACCGTCGATTGATGCCTCACTGGAGTTTGAAAACACGAAAAAAATCAGATTTGTGCATTAACACCTGTGGTATGAATCTAGCCTTAGTGTATTTGGGGACTCATTGAAAACATCAAAACAATTTAATTAATCATAATTCAACCGAAATATAGATGTTTTTCTTAAAATTCTGTTTTTGAAAAACTACATCGTTATAGTCTCCAGTGCATGTGCAAACATCAAAGACAAATTGGTTCTTCTACTTTCAAACCATTTTTAAAATTCGGATTATTCAGTGATGTACTGTACGAGTTTTCAATTTATCAATTTAGTTAAGTAAACAAAATTTAGATTATTCAGTGAACCTCACCTGTGGTTTTGAAAACATCAAAGACAAACCAAAGTCTTCAATAAACCTTCATACTCTGTTTTTGTATACATCAAAGTCAAATTAATCAGTGAAGCGTACATGTTTTGTGAAAGTTAATTCATAATCTTCAATGAACCAAACATTTTGCATTTGTTTTCATAAACATCAAAGACAATTCAATTATCAGTGAACCCAGCGTAAGCACAGACATTGTAATTCAAGCCCTCTGGCAAGAAGTTTCCACATCATGTAGAGCTTACGTACAGTTACACATGACGGAGTGACTTGATTGGATTCAGCACGTCGCTCTTCAGGGAAACGCCACCCGACGTTCACGATGCTGGAAAAGGCGCGAAGAGAAGCACTCGTGCTAGATGACTTGTTCATTTTTGTCACAGCAGCATATTCTTCCTCTTTTTCCTCCCCTCAAGCTGCTCGCTAATGATTGTGCACAAATCTTCAGCTGCACACACAAACACACATGTGCACGCACTTTCACTTCTAATAAAAACCCAACTCCCCTTGCACAAAGCATCCCAATAGCAGCTTCCATTTTATTGACTTTTTCGTTTCTGCGCCCAACTACCAGTTTGTAAGAAGCAATACCAGCACTCCCCTAACATTACTTATGATTACATTTACAAGGTTGATAGACATTAGCATATCGTACATGTTTTAGCCTCAGTCTTTTGTAACCATAAATGTTTTTGTAATTTAAAATTTATTTTCTGACCTAAACAACTTAAAGTAACACTAGTCAATTTTTCAGTTTTGGTCGATTTTAGTGACGCCTGTTGACAAAAGCGGTAGTGTTTTGCCTTAAGGAAGACTGCTGTTCCCATGAGGACCAGCGCACAGTGTTGTAAAATTCTGACATCCCAGTCGCCTAGAGATGGATTAAACGACATTTAGTTTGGGGGTGAGGGTTACGCCAGGGAATGAAAGCCAGTGTTTATTCTTGACTGGCCTTTTATCTTGGTAGCCTTCCTTTTTCTTTTTTTGTCTCCTCGGACTAAACTTTTTGTCTGTTTTGTTGCTCTGCCATCTTTGCAGAATTTGCACGAAAGCGTTCGCATCGACTTCCGTCTTTATGACGAATGGGGAAAGGCGGAAGTGACGTATGCCATAACGCAGTCAGCACATTTGTAGTTTTTTTGCGTGGCAGGGTTCTTGTCAAAGTTAATTAATGCCGGTAAAAGTGATACAGACCACCTCAAGATATAAAAGAGGTGTCATTCAACTAGTTGTCAGTCGACATATTTTCACAAATGTTATGAAAATATTGTATAAAGGTTGAAAATTTACCTAGTGTTGCTTGGCAGAAAAATGTCATTACATGTAATTTAGTGCTGCAATGGTTAATTGAATAACTCGACTATACGATTAAAAAAAAAAGATTCGAATTAAATTTTTCTGCTTCAAGTATTCGTTTAATCAAGGTGCCGTTGTAATGGTTTGTTTTGAAAGTGTTTGCATTTAGTTTTATTGATTTGGGTGGATACACTGCCCTCTATTCTGCCTCATTTCACATGGCTGAATCCAGTTGCTCCCTGTTAAGACCAACATAAGCCAAGTTTTTGTTTGAGCTAATATTTTTTTAATGATTCGTCATTTGGTTTTTAGGTATATTTAGCCGTTTTTATGGGAATATGTGTCTGAACCATTTGCTAAGAGTACTGTAAATAAAAAATTGTTAGCATTTTATAGCATTTAAGCTAGCGAATTTTTGCTATGTAAGTTAGCCAATCTTTCTTTTGCTGTATTTAGAAGCTCATTTATTTATTTATTTATGTATTTATGTATTAATTAATTAATTAATTTATACCGTTTGAGGCTTAGCTCAGGTATTTTATTTTTTGTATGTTCTTTATTCGATTACCTGATTATTTGAACTAACTAGTTAATCGATTAATCAACTACTAAAATAATCGATAGCTGCAGCCCTAATGTAATTCACTTTCCTAGAAATTAATTCAAAGGGGAAGTTCAAAATTCTAGACATAAGGCTTAATCTTCCAGTTAGCGGGGGTACAATTAGTCGGTGGAGTTGATTTCAACAATTGCAGTTTGTTCATTATTTGTTAGTTTCATGGCCCCTGAGTGGCTAAGCTAGTGCCTAGCAGTTAAAATTTTGTCTATTAAAGTTGTGAAGCAATGAAACAACAATTAATGAAATGAACCAGAATCCTACGAAGTATTTCATAATGGGTCAAAATTATTTTTTCGAACAGATCATGTGACTTGTACCTACAAGACGGTCCTTTGCTTTTCATAGCCAAAACTACACCTGAGGAGGCAAGGTTCAGATTAAGAATTTCTTTAAACCTAAGCTTTAAAAATTTCAACAACTGAGCTTGAACCGGGAAGTGAACACAAACAGTGTAAAAACGTACTGTAAATTTTGGACTATAAATCGCTACTCAATTTGAACCCTGTGGTTTATAGTCTAGTGTGGCTTATTTGTTTATTTATTTGGGTTAATAGGTAAAACTTTCTTTGACAGCTGTGTCATAAGAATGCCATAAGACCGTGATAGTTATGACATGACACTATCATGGGCATTAATGACATTATGAATTATGCCACTAAATCCAATCATGTCCAGCTCGGGTCTTTACATCCATTCAAAAGAGATAATTTGCCTATGACACAAAACGACACCTGTCATAAGCATTCATTAATGCTCATGGCAGTGTCATGTTATAATTATGATGGTTTTATGACAGGCTTATGGCACCACTGTCAAATAAAGTGTTACCAAATACCATAACTAGCAATTAATGAAACAACTGGAACAGTAGCTGAAGAAGTAATTAGCTTAGGTTAGGAATTTTGATTGTTATTTACATCTGTAGCGCTGCAATGCATGTTAGGGGACATGTTGGACGACACCAGTGTTGACAGCAGGTGGCAGCAGAGGTTGACTGTCTCTCCTGAGGGAGCAGTGATTACCAAATGAATAATCTTGAAGCATTTAAGCTCTGCAGTCAATTGGTTTAAAGCAGGGGTCCCCAAACTACGGCCCGCAGGCCGGATACGGCCCGCCTCCACATTTGGTCCGGCCCCCTGAACAATACCAGAGAGCATTTGGATTTTTTTTTTTTTTTTCCCTCAATAGTGTTATTTATTTCCTGGCTTTTTTCTGTGAAGAACCCAGAGAGATTTATTTGGTTATTATCTATTTAATTAATAGTGTTATTATTATTTTTATTATATAATATAATATATTATTATTTTTGTTTTATTTACTTTTTGTTCCGTGAAGAATCCAAAAAGGGTTATTTGATTGTGGCTTTCTGAAAAACAATACATTTTTACATTTAGGCACTCCTGCAATTGTCACACTTTTTCCGTTACAAACTGACCCCGGCCCCTTATCAGAGAAGGGAAAAGTTGTGTGGCCCTCACAGGTAAAAGTTTGGGGACCCCTGGTTTAAAGCTTTATGGTGGTTCATTTGGTCCTATGACAGTCTTATGATGCTGCTGTCAAATATAGGGTTACCGGTTAATATATTTTGGTGTAAATATCGCATAATACAGTGAGGACAGCTGCGGCTTATAGTCAGTGCGGCTTATCAATGAAAAAAAAAAATGCTGTTTTAGTGTCAAATTTGGTGGGTGGCGGCTTATAGTCAGGTGCACCATGTTGTCTGAAAATTATGGTGTATAATATTGGAAGTTAATTTTATTGCTGACACTGCTTTTCGGGGTCATCAACATGTCCCCCCCCCCCCCCCCCAACAAAAGTCAAACCTCGCCTACGAAGCTCATTCATTCCGATATCATTTTTTGTGACGTGTACTGTACATTATCCCTTTCTGTTTTTATCCTTTAGTTATAGTCAGGGGTGCACATAAGTGGTCCGCATGCGCGCATGCGTACCGGACGTAGACAAACGCGCTGGCCCTCAACGACTTCCATACGCTTTTGCGTACCGATGGCTGACCACCGTATTTGCGGCGGACACGAGAAAATAACTTCTCAAAATGTCAAAGAGGCAGGCCACACTGAGTAATTACTTCCGTGTTCCCCCACCCCCGTCAAAAGACAGACAGACGACAGAGACGTCACCGGAGCTACCGAAAAAACAGGACTTTTGCAGAAAAGTAGGAGGTACCATGGCTAGAAGCAAATGATGCTCGCACGGAAATGCGGTACAAAATGTGCTGTGAGAATCCCAATGTCGCCGATAAGAGCAGCGCATTTTATGTAGGGTCAAAGAATTTCAGCCATCCAAACTTTGAAAAGCACGAAAAAACAGGGAGCATGTGGCAATTAAGCAAACTATCGATGTCAAACAGGACCCCGCTCGCCCTATGGACAAGTGGCGGAATAAAGGTAATGAACAGCGACATGCACTGACAAACGTGTTTTTGCTCGCATTTTACAAAGCTAAACATGCACGTTCAATAAGGTCTTAAGAGGAGGACATCCCACTTTTAAAAAGGCTTGGAGTTAATGTGGGAGCCGCAAAATGCCGTTTATTTTGAATTGGTGCTTTTCATTTCTTTACATTTCAAAGTAATGGCAATTTTGTTGTGCCAGTTGATGTTAATCAAGCATTAATTGTTAATATAATTAATTAAAGTTAATTGGCTCTAAGTAAAGCTTGTCATAAATTTATCGCATCAGGCGGGTTGGCTCTCAAGCTCAATGAGGACCAAGTCACATCTCCAGGTCCTCCTCTGAGAACCTGGGCAAAAAAATTATGTGCACCCCTGGTTATAGTCTATTATATGGCCATTTTTATTGGCTTACATTTTACTGTGTTTCGCTTTGCCAGGTTGGAAAACAAACAAACAAACAAACAAACAAACAAACAAACAAACAAACAAACAAACAAACAAACAAACAAACAAACACACAAACAAAGGGTGAAAATGCTTACATACTGATGGTGACTTTTTTTATTAAAAAAAAAAACAATCACCACTCTTAAAAGTGTGAACATGTAAAGTGCTAATTGCAGTATTATGTAGAAATGTGAATATTATGCATATGCAAAGAATTAAACCCTGTGGTTTGAATTTGTAAATCAGATTTCATAGGAAGTTTTCGATAAAAAATAATGCTCTGCTTATGGGATATTTTTTTGTGGGTCTGACAGTCAAAGGAAGCTAATGAATATTCATTTTGTGGGTCCTAGTTTCATGCCAATGGGACCCAATAGGGATTTGTTTGTGTGTTGGAGTTGATTAAATATAAGTGGGAGTCAATGGGGAGTGCATGAACATTGACTACGGGGTCAAATTACTGCAGGGATTCAATGTGTGCTTTTTTGGAAAAAAATTCTCCAAAATAATTTCAAAATTAGCAAGCAAAACAATTTGTGATTTTTTTAGGCGTCTGCCAATGTGTTTTAATGGCTCCCAGTTGAAAGTCAACAGAAATAAATAGAATTATTTGTGTGCTAATAGTCACAATGTGAATTTAATGAACTAAAAATACAAACCTCCCTTGTGTGATATTTTGCTGTTGGGAAGGTGCGACTCGGGTATCAAATGTGTGAGGAGATAGGTGCCAAAACTCAAAATTGAGCTCAACATCACATGCCGTATGTTAATGTTGTCTTTTTAATGCTTTGACTTTGTCAAAACATTCCCATAATATATATTTTTTCACATCAATGGCAAGGCAAAGAGCCACCGGTCCTGAGTCCCTTGTGTGTTTATCTGCAGGTGGATGCGCAGCCCACCCTTCGTTACCTTTGCCAGGCGAGGTCCCTGTGGATTCATCAGCCTGCCCGTACTGCAGCTACTACAACCAATTATGTGACCCACAAAATGAGGCGGCTGACGACCATCATCATCAGCGAGGCTCAGTGAGCAGCCCCCCACCGCAGCCTCATTGCAAGAGCCCGGGCCCCTCCGGCGGGCCCGGTCTCCAGCTAGGCGAAGGGAACGCAGCGCAGCCCCTGTGGCGAGCGTGTGCTCGATGCTGGGCCGAACTCAGGAGCAAATTGGAACTCATTGTGGGCAGCAGATACTTCAACAGAGGCATCATGTTTGCCATTCTCATCAACACACTGTCCATGGGAATAGAGTATCATGAACAAGTAAGTTTTTTCATTTTTTAAGGATTTCTAAAGGTGTTTTTTCCCTGAAATTTCTTGGCTAGCAGCACTCTGCTTGGATTGCATTGTGTTGCGACGCATAAAAGGTTGAAGAAAAAGTGTCGGTGTTAAGTCAAGATCAAATCGTGTTGGTGCACAAAAAAAGAAGCCAAAGAAAAAGCAAGGAAAAAAAGTTTTGATCCTTTTCCAATACAGGTAGTCCCTGGGTTACGACGTACCCGACTTACGAGATTTCGACTTTGCGACGCCGGAGCCTCGTCCGCCATTTTGTCTCCAATTGATTTAAAAAATATATATATTTAATGTTGACTTTGTTTTGTGCTGCATGCTTTTATTTTGGGGCCGGAAGAGCAGAGCAGGTAGTACTTCCGCAGGTGAGTAAGAGCGCATGTACACACAAAGAAGAACGCACGCGCACACACGAGGAAGAGCGCATTTACACCACGAAGAAGTGGGCGAGATATGAGTGACATAGAGAGAGGGGATGATTTACAGCTGCAAGCCTGCGCGCACATTTGTTGCTTGTGAAGCATTCTCAGAGGATAGACCTGTATTTAATACCTCTTATACTGTTAATTGTGCGTTTTCAATTGTGGTTGAAAATTTGGGGCAAATTTATGTGATTGTTTTTGATGATGTGCGGACGCTAACTTACAGTATACATGCTAATCATTCGTGCGGATTGCTGAGGGTGCTGCAGCTCCCCCTGGTGTTGGGCAGACAAAATGTTTGGGAGGTTTTTTTTTCCTTCCTTTTTTTTTTCTTCTTTTTTTTTGTATAAAAAAAAACAATAAATAAAGCATATTGAAACAATGGTGTATTTTAAATTTGGGGATTAAATATACCTTGCTACCAGGTCACATTGGATAAGGCGCTATTGGAACGGAAAAGTTAACAGTTGACGGAGGCGGCGTTATCATGGCCCAAATATGAATTAGTGATTTTTTTCTTTACAAAACAGTGAAATTTTCTAAAATTCAATTTGAGGTCGAAAATGAATATGATTATAGTAGATTATAATAGTGCCCAGCGAAGAAAAGTTAGCTGCAGATTTAGACCGTGGAGATCTTATAGAACAAATAAGATTGCATTGTAGCCATATTATTGTTTGTTGTTGCTGTTGAGCTGCCGCCGTGTAGAGCACTATTAGATATTCCTGTACAATGTATTTGAGTGTTGTGAAAAGTGGGTGTTAAACCGAGGTTTATTGGACCTTTTCGTTTTCAAATTTGTTTGTATGTCATTGCGCCGTTTAGCTGCGGGGATTTGCATTACAATACACGGGCGTTTTTATTTCGATTACAAAAACTCCAACACACACTGTAGGTGTAGGCTGTCTTTGTAGCCTAGTAGTAGTATGTAAACTATCCAGCATCCGTGTATACTGCAATTGTTCACGCCTTATATGGAGAAAAAGCGGGAGCATGACAAATTTGGACCGAAACGGCTATTTTTGGATGGGAAAACACCACCCCACCCCCCTGCTTTGAGTGACTTTCAGCACCTCTGATTGTTATTGCTGTATCAGCAGCTAGTTTATAAACGCAAATTTGAATTGCTGTTATTGAAGATGCAACTGAATTAATTTCATTTTTTATATCTTAGTTTCATTCTGCAAGTGTTGATGTCATGACCAGCTGAATCAAGTCCGCAAACCCCACGGACGTTTGACATTGTCATTTCGGAGCTTAGCTCGCTGTGTAGCCAGGACTTAGCTCCGATATTGGCGAAGACAGTAGAATGATGTATAATCAGTGACGTGTGGTGAGGTTCATGGTTGGTGAGGCACTGACTCCTTTAGTGTTAGATTTCCAAATATATAAACCAAAAAGGGTAGCTTATTCAATTGGCTACTGGTTATTTCATATCTCATCAGCATTCTTCACAAAACACGCACACACGGTACATATTATCGATACGTAAAAGTAAGAAAATAACATGCATTTGCTCTACACCCTCAATGTGTTGGCTGTCGCAATTCTATAATTCATGCAACATAAATGAGAGTAAAGAGTGGTGTACAAAACCACAGAATTCAGTTCTGACCTTTAGTGAAATATTCAGTTGTTTTAAAAACTTGTAATTCTGATACTTTAATCAATTTATTACAGATTGCTAAACAAAAAGTGTGAAAAGAAAAACAAAGAATATTTTATTTAAGGCCAAAATTTAGTTTTTAAATATTCTATTGTATGTTTCTTAGTCTTAGCTCTTTTTTTATTTTGTTTTTTTTGTAAGATTGAAATGAAAACTTTTTTTGGTCTTGCTTCTGTCCTTCACCACAAAAACCGCCGTTACTTTGAAAGGGCATAGGTTTGGTCTCAACATTCGTAGGGACGATATAACAGCATAACCTGCATGTAGGTACACTTTTTGCTGGGGACGGGACATTAATAAGACTAAACAGATTGGATGGAGGGGGCAAAGGGCCACATTTCTCATGTATATGAACCTAATTAATTAAAAGGCAAAATGATCAATGCAAAATAAATACTTATCTATTGATAATAACTTTTACGTGCATTGGTTCAGATGATACAGTGTTTGATACAAACCTTTGTTTTCAAAAAATACTGAAGAAACATTTTGAAAACTTCCTGAATAAATGTCTGGTTTTTATTAGCAAACATAAACATAATGAAAATAATTCACTTAATAATGGTCGGGTCAATTCTATCCTTACAACATATGAAACTATTGAAAGATCTAAATTCTCTATGTAACTGAACATTATATCATGCAAAAAAGGTAAGGTTGCTTAAACGTTGGTGGGGACAATTTTAACATCCTGAAAAGTTGGTAGTGTTATGTCCCTACCGTCCCGATGCAAACCTACGCCCTTTTTGTAAAAGTCCTCCTTATTTTCCTTTACATTAAAAAAAATCTCTCCGCCTCAATGGAGAGGATTGCTTCAATTAGATCGTTCTGTGTTCTATTTGACAAGCCAGAAAACACAGTGGATGTGTCCAAATGTCTAGCTAACCTTTCATCTTTCTCAGCAAAACCATGTAATCGTTCTACATATATGCCACGTTTAGAAGAGCTTACACGCTCATCGTTACCACGAAATGTTAACTCCTGTTTAGCTAGGATGCAGGTTGCATTAATGAGGTATTTCAAACTCTTTACCTTAGCGTTCTGGATGCTACCGTTGAGCTTCCGCTGTTCGTCAAAGCCAAATCGATCCTTGAGCTTCCAAAAGTTTTTAAAGCAATCAGGCTTTGAATGTGAGTGGTCGAGCTCTCATGTTTGCTGAGGCTTCGTGGTAGTTTTTTAATGTCACAATATCTCGTGTTAGTCCAGACATTGGCACAAGTTGAGAAGAAAAGGCAGGGAAAGCAGCAAAGGCGATTTTTCGAAGGACAGCCACATAGCCAGTCTTTTCGGGTGTACCAGTCCGTTTGAAAAGCGCGAGTTATCTTCTGTCCCGTAGTTTGAAGCAAACCTTTTAGCTCCGGTGTTGTGTTAACCGCGTCCACATCTAACGGAAAGTCCAGTTTCACGTACGCCCCCTTGCAGTGCGGCAGAGTACTATCTGCCGCAACCTGCGCTTTTTCACAGCGGTTTATTTCCCATCAGCAAAACTAAATATGTCGCTAACAAACATTAAATTTTAAGGGTTAAAGACATTAGCCAGACTGTGGAAAATCAGGTCAAATAAACGTATCTGGAAACATTATAATGGCGACATGCAGATGTACGGCAACCAGCACGCTCCAATTCCATACTGGTATATCAACCCAGTTTGTTATGGATTGCGCAATCAGAGGTGAGGCTTTACTTGTTGCTGCCGCACCTCTCGTTTCATTTCTTTATTTGAACAGGAAATAGGCAAATTCAGCGATTTTGGCTATAAAAAATGTTTGAAATGAGTCATACATAAAGAGCAATGGACAAATATTAATATAAATTTGATGCTATAATTATTTTTTTGTCATGATGACAGGTGAGGCTCTGCCTCACCTTCCTCCCCTGACCGCACGTCACTGTGTATAATACATTTTTTTGGATAGTTATTTTGAGATTTGGAGGTATTTAAAGGGTTAATTCCGACTCACGTGTAAATTCGGGTTATAACGGCGGCGTGAGAAAGGAACTTGTTTGTATCACTGGGACTACCTGCAATATCCTTGAAATTTTGCATTGTATAGAGTAGACCTTTTTGATTTTTTTTTAAACCCATAGCTTTATATAAATGTACCTGGGAGTACAGTAAAGTAATTTACCTAAATGTTTAGCTCCCACCTTTAGCTTTCCCCTTTTTTCCTATAAATTTATAGATGGTATTTACCCCAAAATCTGTATTTAACAATTTAATTGCATAGTGCTGAGAAAAAAAAATCAATACAAAGAAATGTCTAAATTAGCGCTGTAAAGCGACGTAAAGTACCGGAGGTCTCGTATTTTGTACAACTTTTAAAGACAACGCCAAAGCATGTTAATTCTTTAAATGCAAATCTCCTTGTGGTGTTGCTTTTTATCAGGGCTGCAGCTATCAATTATTTAAGTAATCAATTAATCTATCGGATTACAAACATTTAATGCCTTGCAGAATACATTTTAGGGGATATAAAATGAAAGAAGTGTTTATTGTTGCAATAATATTTATTTTGGCTTGCTAACATTGCACTTTCAAAATAGCACTGATTAAAGATGAATACACAATAAAATTCCTGTGTATTGCTTCAAACTGCAGTATTGCGCTTTCATTTCACAACAGCAATAAATGCATTTAAAACTAAATTAAAATACCTGAGTTTAGCCTCAAATGGTATAAAAAAATAAATGAGGATCAAGTACAACAAAAGAACAATGGGCTAACTTGCCGAGCAAAAGTCACTAGCTAAAATGCTATAAAATGCGAACTTTTTTTTTTTTTTTTTTACAGTGCTCTTAACAATCAGTCAAACACATATCCCCACAAAAAATACTAAATATACTTTACCTCTAAACTAAATTAAGAATGCATATACAAGCAAATTAGCTCAAACAAAAACGTAAAACCTTATGTTAGTCTTAACAGGGAGCAGCTGTATTCAGCCATGTTAGACGCGTTATGTCATATTCACTTTTACCACTAGAGGGCAGTGTATCCACCCAAATCAATGAAACGAAATGAAACACTTTCAAAACAAGTCTCATCACAACACGACTCTAATGGCGTACCGCACGCAGGCTATTTTTAGACTGTGATGTCGCATCGTAAAGCGGAAGTAAAGCCGAAGTGGGACATTATAGACCCGCCCTCGCATAGACCCAACTTAAAAAGTCCTACTTTTCTCCGGTAATCTTTCAAAAACGAACATGCCGATCACGCATTTCTTTTTTGGAACTTGTAGAAACGACTCTAGACATTACGACACATGAAGGATGTTTTCTTCATACGTTTCCGGAAACCAAAAACTCGGGAGGAAAAAATGTGGAGACCGAATCAACTTGCGCGGACTTTAACACCAGCTCGGCGAATCCATTCACGTTTCATATGCAGTAAACATTATGTTGGGTTGGCATGGTCTTTCAGAGGACAAAGAGGTAAGCCATTTTGATATTTTTAACTTATTTTTTAGCGTAATGTTGTGCCGGTGTTGCTTCTGTCTGACAATGAATGACCTGAAAAGAATTACAATGGTATCTGACTGCCACTGTTACCGTTTCTGTTATATATATAAAAAAAACAACTTTAGTAAGGGGGAAGTGTAAATAAATTATAGGATTAAGATGTGTTATCAATGAAAAAAATTAAAAGTGCAAAGCTAACTAAATTACCCCCAAGAACGGTAAGAGACGTAGGACAACCAGAGGATATATAAGAAAGACAGGGCTGATGGTAAAGGATAGCTTGTTGAAACTGGAGAATGTCATTGTCAGTTGCGTCGATAAAAAAGCTAAAGCTATGCTTAGGTCGGCTCGTTTTTTTCGTCTTTTTCAGCCTTTGGCACTAAAGCCATCTCTTTAACTGAACATTTTTATGTTCTTCCACATCTTTGCCAGTCAATTTGGCACCAGGCACATAATTTTCGGAGAGAATTGGTAGGTTTAGCCCTGTAAACATCTCCTTCGAACACGATTTCCATTCATTTCCTATTAGGGACAAACGGTGGCTTGTCCATACTTAGCAGCAGTAGCTAATGTCATGAATATTAATGAGCGGAAGGGACGTGCTGCTTGCGGTACGCCATTAAACAAAACATTGAAGCACCAAATTTGAGTCGAAGCCTTTTTCTAATCCAATTACTTGATTGAATCGATTAATCATTGCAGCACTATTTTTTATTTTTTTTTATTTTTGTAGCTTTATTTATTTATTTATTTATTTTTTTTACAATTTGTCAAAGTGGTGTTTTTACGTAAGCAGTATTTTGCCATGGTTTTGTATGGTTTTGTATAACGTCACAAAAAAAAACCCCTACACTTTTGGCAAAAATGGACTCGTTAATGACGTACATGCCAAATCCAATGGAACATATCCTGCAATCAACACTTAATGCATGAGACACACACGAGTACCCGACTACGTGCGCGGGAGCCTGGTTGTGTGTGTGTATAAGACCTGAAGTGTTAATTAAAGTGTGACCCTTGGACAAGAGTGAGCGAGAGAGAGAGAGCAAGGGAGCGAGGGTGAGACAGTAAAAGTGGAGTCAGTGGAGGCTTCATGATTTGCTGAGGGAAGATTGCCTTTTTGGCCTATTTACTCAACTGTAAGACACATCCCGGAGTTTTCATCACAGCAGGGCCTGCGATGGTAATATACACCATGCAGACTGTATTACTAAGTACGGGGAAAAAGGTCAAAGAAGAGCAAAGTAGTGGCAGTATTTATCATTTGATGCTGAAGTCCCTTGAGGTCATGCCATTTTTCTTCATAAATTTTAGGTTGGAGTATTTTTCTAGATATAATATCTTTGTTTAATTTTACTGCCATTGGCAGTGATAGACATTTAATTATCCCTCACAGTCAAAATGAACTGGCCATCTATTGCTGGTAATAACTCATTTAAATACAAATGGAAAAAAATAAAATAAAATATATATATTATTTTGGGGCTCGTTCCCTATCCTAGTATGATCTGAGTCGTTATTGTAGATACAGTGATGTGAAAAAGTATCGGAACCTTTTTGAATTTCTCACATTTCTGCACAAAATCACCATCAAATGTGATCTGATCTTGGTAAAAATCACACAGATGAAAAAACAGTGTATGCTTTAACTAAAACCATCTAAGCATTTATAGGTTTTCATATTTTAATGAGGATAGTATGCAAACAATGACAGATGGGGGGAAAAATACATTAAGTAAGTGAACCATCACAATAATATATATATTTTTTTTTACAAAACTGCTGTAGTTCAGTGAGATTTCTGGGATGTCTGGCATGAATCGCTGTCTTTAGATCATTGCACAGCATCTCAACGGGGTTGAAGTCTGGACTTTGACTTGGCCACTCCAGAACGTGTATTTTGTTCTTCTGAAACCATTCTGAAGTTGATTTACCTCTGTGTTTTGGATCATTATCTTGTTGCAGCATCCATGCTTTTTAGCTTCAGCTGTCTGACAGACGGCCTCAGTTTTTCCTGCAAAACATCCTGATAAACTTTTGAATTCATTCCTCCATTAATGTTTGCTAGTTGTCCAGGCCCTAAGGCAGTTGTGTATAGTTGATGTGTGCACAAAGATATTGGATTGCGCCAGTGATTTCTTTAAGTCTTTAGCAGACACTCTAGGTTTCTTTTTTTTACCTCTCTGAGTATTCTGCGCTGAACTCTTGGCATCATCTTTGGTGGACGGCCACTCCATTTGTAGACAACTTCTCTGACTGTCAATTGATGAACATCCAGACTTTTAGAGATGGTTTTGTATCCTTTCCCAGTTTTATACAAATCAATAATCCTTGATCGCAGGTCTTCAGACAGCTCTTTTGACCGAGCCATTATGCACATCAGACAATGTTTCTTATCAAAATAATTCTTACCAGGTGTTTGTTTTATAGTGGGCAGGGCAGCTTTAATCCACTCATCAGTGATTGGGCACACACCTGACTTAAATTGTTTGGTAAAAATTAGTTTCAATTGTTCTTTAATCCTTCTTAGGCAGAGGGTTCACTTATTTATTTCCCCCCTTCTGTCATTGTTTTCATGCCATCCTCATTAAAATATGAAAACCTATAAATGTTTGGGTGGTTTTAGTTAAAGCAGACACTGTTTTTACATCTGTGTAATTTTGACAAAGATCAGATCACATTTGATGGTGATTTTGTGCAGAAATGTGAGAAATTCAAAAAGGTTTATATACTTTTTCATACCACTGTATATATTTCCATTTATTCACTTGAACATATATCTGCTCATTTCACATAAACATTTTCTGTTCTCGTAACTGTGTGTTTATCAACAGTACTGCTTGCGTACAAGGACTTTTCCATTGTTTTGTCTAACTATGGGCCGGCACTAGGTTGGCGCCTGGGTTTTTCCATTGTTTGTTACGGCAAATATAAACGGTATGATTTCGAAGGTCGAGGCACTTCTGCTCAAGGCGTCTCGGTGGAATGTCCTGGCTAGTCAGCATTTTTCATATCTTTCCCTAATAAATGTATATACAGTATCTTAGGTGATTAATGCTTTCTTTTTGTTCCTGAATTGTGTTTCGTCATCTCCTGTTCGTTAAGGGAATAAAAGGACCCGTAAAAAGAAAAAAAAATCGACTTTTTATTCCTGCAGGATATTGGCCCCACTCCTTTCGCCTCTTGTGGCCTTGTGTTCGGGCAGGAGGAGTCTAGCTCGCCTGCCTCTTTATCATGCGCTCTTAAAGTCTCACTGTAAATATCGGACACTGCGTGCAATCGTAGCACTTTTTCATTTAGAGGCTTCGGAGGGACAATTTCTGACCAGCCACCTTAATTTTAATGCATCATACATCTGACAGTGTGTGTGGGGTGGCGGGGCATCTGGTCAGATGCCTGCCCGTCACCTGTCCACCCCCTACCTACACTTCATTTATACACTACATACACAATACTCTTTTCGAGGAGCAAGGGGTGGAATGTCAGACGGTGCGGAAGCAGTTCCTTGTTGCTGTCCCGCTGCTCCCTAGCAAAGCTATCCTATTTTGACGAATACAATGTATCACAAAAGTGAGTACACCCCTCGCATTTCTGCAGATATTTATCGTTTCAGGGGACAACACTGACAAAATGACACTTTAACACAATGAAAAGTAGTCTGTGTGCAGCTTATATAATAGAGTTAATTTATTTTCCCCTCAAAATAACTCAAAATATAGCCATTAATAATTAAACCCCTAGCAACAAAAGTGATTACACCCCTTAGAAACTACATCCATTGATGTCAAAATTGAGTACTGCTGGTCATTTTCCCTCCAAAATGTCACGTGACTCGTTAGTGTTTCTAGTTCCAGCTGTGCATAGGGAGCAGGTGTGTTCAAATTTGTAGTGCAGCTCTCACACTCTCTCATACTGGTCACTGAAAGTTCCAACATGGCACCACATGGCAAATAACTCTCTGAGGATCTTAAAATACATATTGTTGCACTACATGAAGATGGCCAAGGCTACAAGAAGATTGCCAAAACCCTGAAACTGAGCTGCAGCAGAGTGGCTAAGATCATCCAGCGTTTTAAAAGAGCAGGGTCCACTCAGAACAGGCCTCGGGTTGGCGGTCTAAAGAAGCTGAGCGCACGTGCTGAGCGTCACATCCAAATGCTTTCCTTGAAAGATCGTCACAGGAGTGCTGTCAGCATTGCTGCTGAAATTGAGGTGGGGGGGGTCAGCCTGTTAGTGCTCAGAGCATCCGCCACACTCTACATCAAATTGGTGTGCATGGCTGTCATCCCAGGAGGAAGCCTCTTCTGAAGACGGTACACAAGAAAGCCCGCAAGCACTTTGCTAAAGACATGTCAACAAAGCACATGAATTACTGGAACCATGTCCTATGATCTGATGAGACGAAGATTAATTTGTTTGGTTTCGATGGTCTCAAGCATGTGTGGCAGCGACCAGGTGTGGAGTACAAAGATAAGTGTGTGATGCCTACAGTCAAGCATGGTGGTGGGAATCCCATGGTCTGGGGCTGCATGAGTGCTGCAGGTGTTGGAGAGTTACATACCATTGAGGGGAACACTCCAAACTCCAACATGTACTGTGAAATACTGCAGCGGAGCATGATCCCCTCCCTCCAGAAACTGGGTCGCAGGGCAGTGTTCCAGCATGACAGTGACCCCAAACACACCTCCAAGATGACCACTGCTTTACTGAAGAGGCTGAAGGTAAAGGTGATGGACTGGCCAAGCATGTCTGCAGACTTGATCCCAATACAACATCTTTGGGGGATCCTCAAGCGGAAGGTGGAGGTGCGCAAAGTCTCAAATATCCGGCAGCTCTGCAACGTCATCATGGAGGAGTGAAAGACCAGTCCAGTGGCAATCTGTGAAGCTCTGGTCAACTCTGGTGTGTCTACTCTCGCATTGCACCTTGTGCTCCTGGTTGGGCGGGGGCTGGGGGGACGGAGTTAGGTAATGAACTCCCTTGTCCTAATTCCGTAGACTGGTAGCGGGACATAGGGATGACCACCTTGGGTCCTGGGCCGTGGGCCGAGGAGTGCGCCGTTCCTGATCCCACCCGGATCACACGCTAGATGTCACCAGACACATACCGGTATAAGAAACTGTTGTTGCCAGGATTAAGGATTGCCTAGCTAAAAGTATGACGTGAACTCACAAATACTAACAGGGGATTCGTCCTAATACTGGGTTCCCCACAACACATTATGAACACTGCTTGCACATGCACACTACCCTATCACACTCCTATCTTACCCATCTTCTTCTCTTCCCTCCCCACATGGTGTCCCCTTGGTAAGAGTAGTCAAATTGAGATACCAACAGTACTTACATTAGGTAGCATGTCCATTGAATCATATTTAAATTTGTTCTTTCTTTCGGTCGTCCCATACCTTTTTTGTCTAGCTGCAATCTCTGAATACTATTCATGAATGAGTAAATGACATTTTTGCCTAATGGAATGCAAATTTTTTGTTTCAGTTTCGACAAAAAAGTTGTTATAGCCCCTTCTCACTCACAGACACACAAAGTAACTGATAAACTTTAACTTCTACTAAATTTTAAATGAGCTACATTTCACTTGTGCTTTAAGTAGATTATTACACCATTTATTTTATTGTTACTTGAGAAGAATTTCATCAATGTAACAATTTTTATTTTACCTGTAATATTTTTGTCCGGTGAATAAGTCATAACATCATCAAATTGCAGCCCATAAGTTACTCTTCATAAGCAGAAACATTTTTTATCTAGTGCTGTCAAATTCATCGCGTTAACAGGTGGTAATAATTCTTTTAAATTAATCACGTTAAAATATTTGACGCATTTAACGCATGCGCGGAATGACCCGCTCATGCATTGTCTCAAACAGATTACAATGATGCCGTTTTTTGCACATTGAGAGCTAAATGGCAATGAAAGGGAGTGGACACAGGCGTTCATTGGACCGCGCCGTTTACTGGCATAAGCTTCGGCAACTCCTTCACAATAAACATAAGTATCATTTAGTGAAAGCACAACAAAAATAATATTCATATCTCAAAAAAAAAAAAAAATTCACAAAAAGAAAAGCTGGCATTCCCAATCAAAAAAGCTATGCAAAATACACATAAAACTTACTCAGACTTTGGTCAAACTCTATTCAAACATTTCGTTTAGCTCAACAAATACACTGGATGGCAGTATTTAGTCACAATATACAAACTATCAATGGTCTCGTCCGTTGTGAAGCCAGCACTCAAATGAACGTGAATCACAAAAGACCCAGTCTAAAAAAAACAAAACAACAATAAACAAAAAAATAACAGGGAGCTACAGCGTCAATCAAGGGACAAAACACACACATTGGATTGATTTCTAAGTAATTTAAAACTCGCTATTGACACCTTGTGGTGTATTTTAATCACTACCTTACGTACTTAAAGACACTATGGAAGAACGGCTGTGACATCACCGCTTGGCTACGTCAACAATGGCGAGCTACTAGTTTATTTTTTGATTGAAAATTTTACAAATTTTATTAAAATGAAAACATTAAGAGGGGTTTTAATATAAAATTACTATAACTTGTACTAACATTTATCTTTTAAGAACTACAAGTCTTTCTATCCGTGGATCCCTTTAACAGAAAAAATGGTAATGTTAATGCCATCTTGTGGATTTATTGTTATAATAAACAAATACAGTACTTATGTACAGTATGTTGAATGTATATATCTGTCTTGTGTCTTATCTTTCCATTCCAACAATAATTTACAGAAAAAATGGCATATTTTAGAGATGGTTTGCATTGCAATTAATTATGATTAATTAATTTTTAAGCTGTGATTAACTCGATTGAAATTTTTAATCGTTTGACAGCCCTATTTTTAACATCATCAAATTGCAGCAAATAAGTTACCCTGCATAAAGATAAACAGTTTTTATGAACAAAAGTTACTCTCTGTTAGTAATGCCATTGCATGAATTCAGCTTCCTGTTCTGACAATTTAGGCGCTATGCTGTAGATGGCACGTTTCCCCGTTTAGGGCACGTGACCCTGCTGTCAGCATTCTGTTGTCTGGTACACCTCGGAGACCGCAGGAGCGTCTCCGGAGAACATCTGCAGTTCTGCCAGATGTCAAACTTACACACACACACCCACACAAACACACACACATGCACTAATAAATAAATGTCACCTCATTTTGTACAGTGTTTCCCTCCAACAGCATTGTTGGATGCAACTATTGTGTTTTCCTCTATACAGACTCTGTACGGTACACATAATAATACAGTCTTTTATTGAGTTTAAGGTTATCAAGTAAAAACGAGAATTGTATTTATGAAGTACAAATTAGAATTATGCAAATGTCGCTCTGTCCAGATAAAATTAATTGAATCCCAGCTTCCACTTAGTGCCAATTAATTTCTCTGCTTAAATTTGTACCCACATTTCTTCACATGCCCTAAATTTATGACATGTATTATATTTAATACAGAGCGGAGGAATTTTGAATAATATTGTAACAGTTTATATATCCCTGACCCCCTTTTTCACAAGCATTTCTGCTCTCTTATAAATTCTGTTTAGCAACTGCTTTTGTTGATCTGTTCTTGCCTCTGTGAGCTAACTATAAGATGTTTTATTAGAAATATGCCCATGAAAAAATCCATTAAATTATTTTGCTCTTCAGATTTTGCCGAGCAACCAGTGGTGAGCCAGAAATAAGCTGACAAGCTGTTCTTTTCAAAATATTTTGTAATGATTTACTTCTTATTTTATTGTTAATTAATGCAATTTATCAATGTAGTTTAGTGCTTGATTCTGCACACACACAAAAATCTGCCTAGTAACAAGGGTTTGTAAGGCAAGCATTTTGATAATCTGTCTCTATGCCTACCAAGAAGCTCTTTTAATGAATAACCTCCATCTAGGTCCACATTAATGTACGCTGTGAACTTCACCCATATTGTTGTGTTAAGAAAGGAATACAAGAAAAGCATATGCTTATGTGTTCCAGGACACGTTTACTAGCTAAAATGTTTTCTCATAAATGATTGTAATCTGTACAGTTAATAGTTAGCAATTTTTTTTCAAATGAACTTTTGCATGAGAAATTAGCTGTGGAATAATTCAAAACTATGAATTCTGCCTGGCAACATTTGATTGTGTGAACTTTGAAAGGACAAAATTAGCTACATTTTTATTCGTTTGTTACTCCACCTCTTTGATATCTAAGCATGCTTTTTACTGAATTATAACTACAGTATGCCCATCTTTATGGTGTAAGATTGAGACACAAAAATACAGGCAATTGGACTCAAATCACAGGGACTCGGACTCAAGTACACTCGAGTCACAAATATGATGACTCGCAACTCGACTCATACTTAAAGAACAAAAAAGCGATGACTCGGTCTTGACTCGCTTGAGTTGGGAGGGTCGAGACTCCAGACCCGACTTGACTTGTGAGGTACTAACTCCAGACTCGACTCAAGACTAGACTTGACTAGACTCGTGAGACAATATTCGAGACTCGACAAGCTGACTTGAAAAACTTGGATAGTAGATTGGTTACCACCTGCCAGTGATCCGCTTGGAACACCTTAATGTTGGTTTCTTCCCTGCAGACTATACTACATAGTTTTTTTTTTTGACAGTAAGGTTTCCCTCAAAGATAAGCCTGAGTGCTTTGTGATTGGGCTGGGGAACAATGGTGAAGCCCTTGACTAACCTGTGACTCGACAACCTTTTGACTTAACTCGACTTGTCTTTACAACCTTTGACTTGACCCAACTTGCCTTTACAACTTAGTAACTCGGCTCAACTTGACATGACCTCGAGACTCGACTCAACTCGACATAACCTCGTGACTCGAGTCGACATGATTCGACATAACCTCGTGATTCGACTCGACTCGACTTATACACAACAGGTAAGACTCAAACTTACTTGTGACTCGGATCATAGTGACTCGTGCAATTGTCTGCAAAAATAACCTTATCATTTTGTTGACATGTTTCTGTGCCTACTCCATACATGCCTACCATGCCTACACTAAACAGTCTACATATTTCAAAATGAACTTTCAAGAGTAGTAGTTCTGCACATTTTTAAACTGAGTACCACCTAAAAATACAGAGCCTTACTCTCCAGATAGCCAAATAAAATCAGGTAACATAGTACCATAGTGTTTTTATTCATTAAAAACACATTTTGTATTTTTGTAACTCAATGAAACGTTATAGATCATTAACACTGTGTTTTAGTGTAAGAAAATTGTATATTGATAACAATTCACTGCAAATATATTAGACCAATGGTTCTTAAACTTGCTAAAGGTACCGAACCCCACGAGTTTCACTTGTGTATTCACTGAACCCTTCGGAATTTAATAACAAAGGTTTTTTTTTTTTCTTCTTAAAATTCAAAACTGATATAGCTAAGCTAGCAAGCAAATTCCTGTTGAAATTTATTCAAATTTTGTATTTACTACAAATAAATTTGGTGTTTTGCAGTGAATCTTCACAAAGGAAAATGATATTTTATGTCTACATTCTTATATTTTATATTTACTTATTTTACTTTTAACTTGGGCTGTCAAACGATAAAATTTTTTGATCGAGTTAATTACAGCTTAAAAATTAATTAATGGTAATTAATCGCAATTCAAACCATTTATAAAATATGCCATATTTTTCTGTAAATTATTGTTGGAATGGAAAGATAAGACACAAGACGGATATATACATTCAACATACGGTACATAAGTACTGTATTTGTTTATTAAAACAATAAATCAACAAGATGGCATTAACATTATTAACATTCTGTTAAAGCGATCCATGAATAGAAAGACTTGTAGTTCTTAAAAGATAAATGTTAGTATAAGTTATAGAAATTTTATATTAAAGCCCCTCTTAATGTTTTCGTTTTAATAAAATTTTGGGCCCGCCATTGTTGATGTCAATAATTACACAATGCTCATGGGTGCTTAAGCCCATAAAATCAGTCGCACCCAAGCGCCAGCAGAGGGCGCCAAAACTCCAAAAAACACAAGCAACAAGTTGGCTTTGCACTGTGCTGTCATTTTAATCTGTTTGAGCGGGGCATGTGCGTTAATTGCGTCAAATATTTTAACGTGATTAATTAAAAAAGAATTAATTACCGCCCGTTAACGCGATAATTTTGACAGCCCTACTTTTAACATGTTCTGTTCAGCTGTTTAGACACGGAGAATAGGAATCTGAGTGTCCTTATGGTCTGAACAGCTTTAATGTATCACATGGGAGTTTGATATACTCCCATTGTGGTTGTTCATCATTTCTACATTCTCATTTTATTGCATCACATACTATTTTCATCGCGTAAAATGTGACATAAATGTTTTTTTATTATTATTATCTGGTAGGTCTGTTATACGTACTTACTCATACTAAGTGTGATTCAACTTTCCACTGAGCAAACCACTTTCTCCTCCCATTAGAAAGAGGGCTAGGAGTAGAAAGAAATATAATAAAGCCCGTAAAACGGAGGCAACCCATTCCAAAACCTAGTCTAAAATTACACTTGACCTGTCGTCAGAGTATAAAAATAGAGCCCTGTGCGTCTTAACCTTTACCGAACGGCTGGGGTTCAATCGAACCCAGATTAAGAATCACTGTATTAGACATTAAATGTGGAATAAAAATGGAATCAATTTAATCGCTTAAAAAGCTCAACACAACTGAACTGCTCATGGTCAGTGATTCAGACATACAACTAACTACTGTAGACAACCACTGCTAATGTATTTCTGCTCCTGCTAGCTGCCTAAAGTTTTCCTGTGTTCAGCCGCAGGAGCTGACAGACATTTTGGAGATCAGCAACATGGTGTTCACAAGTCTCTTTAGTCTGGAGATGCTTCTGAAAGTCCTGGCGCTGGGCCTCTTCGGCTACATCAAAAACCCTTACAATGGCTTCGACAGCATCATCGTCATCATCAGGTGGAATGTTCTTACAACACATTTTAAAGGGGATTTTTATGTTCTCTTCACATTTAAACACGTTCTTTGTCTTTTTCACATGAATATTTGATCTCTTTTAGTGTTTGGGAGATTGTGGGTGAGGCGGAGGGAGGTTTGTCTGTGCTGCGTACCTTCCGTCTGCTGAGGGTTCTGAAGCTGGTGCGCTTCCTGCCAGCCTTGAGGAGGCAGCTGGTAGTGCTCATGAAAACCATGGACAATGTGGCTACCTTCTGCATGCTGCTCATGCTTTTTATTTTCATCTTCAGGTATGACAACACTTCTTGAGGGAGCGACCAAGCAAAAAAAAAAAAAAAGGGCTAAAAAGGGCTAAAAAAAAAAGGGCTTGATGAATTTTATTCTTAAATCCACTAAATTGTATTTTTAAATCCCCTTAATAAATTCTGGATGAAACTACTACTGAACCAAGCTACTTAAAACAAAATGGCGTTTCTGTATCATTTTGGACATGAAATTTTGAGACTTTGTGTGCTTTTTTTTTTGTTTTTTTTTTGATAACTATGTCTACCATTCCCCTTCCTAAGAAACCCAGCTTGTATCCCACCAATTTCAATAACCTCCACCCCATTTACAACCTACCTTTCATTTCCAAAATAGTTGAAAAAAAACATTGTATCCCAACTCCATAACCACCTTATTGTCAATGACATTTATGAGCAGTTTCAATTTGGTTTCCGCCCCCTCCATAGCACTGAAACAGCCTTTCTTAATATTACAAACAACCTCCTCATAGCTTCTGACTTCTGGTTTATTATCAATCCTTGAGGATTGATAATAAACCTTCGTATTGATCTCACTGCCTCCTTCGACACCATTTCTCACACAATCCTTCTCGACCGGCTCTCCTCCCTTGGTATCTCACACACACCCCATTCTTGGTTCACTTTTTACCTGTTTCACCGCACACAATTTGTCAAATTTGGCCCCCACAAATCCAAATCCCTCCCTGTATCTGCTGGCGTGCCCCAGGGTTCTCTCCTGGGGCCACTCCTCTTCATCATTTACATTCTCCCCCTCGGTTCCATCTTCTGCTAACACAACATTCACTTTCACTGCTACGCGGATGTAAGCCTGTCACGATATGCAATAAGTCAAATTATTGCACAGTAAATAAAATGAGGGCGGTAATTTTCGCGGCTGCGATTTATTGCTGCGTGCGTGTGTACATACATTTGTGCGTGCATGTGTTGCTTGCACACATGTTGACTGCATATGAAACTCCAGCTTTCACAGATGTTTATTGGCCATAGACACGCCGTAGAATTAAAGTTCAGACATACAAAATAAGGAAACACTTTTATATTAAACATTATAAAACGTTAGCATTGCTACATTGAGGCTAATGATAAAAAGACAATGTACTAACCACTTTAGCCTGCTATAAAACATTGGCAGTCTTCCCCACAACGCAAAATCGCGGTTAAAAAGTAACACATCAAACATGAAAACTCGCTGGATTATAGAATTTGCAAGCGATGCAAACAAAAGAAAAAAAAAAACTATTACAGCATGGAATATGCATGTGTTGCGTGCACTCAGCACACGTACATGTCGACTGGATATGAAACTCCAATAGCTTTCACAGATGTGTATTGGCCATAAACATGCTGTAGAATTAAAGTTCAGTCATACAAAATAAGAAAACACTTCTATATTAAACATTGTAAAACGTTAGCATTGCAACATTGAGGTTAATGGAAAAAAGACAAGGTACTAACCACTTTAGCCTGATATAAAACATTGGCAGTCTTCTCCACAACGCAAAATTGCGGTTAAAAGTTGACACTTCAAACATGAAAACACGCTGGATTAAAGAATTTGTAAGTGAAAAGAAAGCAAAAAAAAAAAAAGAAAATAATCTATTACTGATACCATGTGCATGACGAAAGCGAAGTGCACTTAGTTTTTCTTTCTTTTTACTAAGTGTAAAGCTAACGGTTAGTGGCTTAGCAAACGTACTTCCGGTGGACATTTTAAAATAAAAGCAGGTCATGTTCATATTTCTGGAGGCAATCACATATTCTTCAGCTTCTACACTAAGAATACATTTAAAATGACACCCGTTATGAACAATCTGATTGGCAATGATAATATGATGTAATAAATGATAATAACTTGGCTTTAAATTTGTTGCATGCACACTTTGCAGGACAAGATGACAGTCATTTTGGATAAAATGAACACGTTTAATGGCCTGTAATTGGTAGACAACAAAAATGACATTGGGTTTCTCACGTATTTCATATTCTTTACCTAACTAGCTTTAAAATGACTCATTATGCATTGTGTGAGATTTTAATATTTATACATTTTAATATAGTTTGTGTTTATTTAAGAATAACAATTTATTGCATATGAATCAGTGATTTATTAGGATGTGTTGTCACTATATTCGTGGTTGAATAGGTTGAAAAAAACAAAACAAAACAAAACAGGCAATAATGTCGCATATCGGCAATAATTATGAGACATATCACCTACTAAAATGTGTTATCGCGACAGGCCTACGCGGATGACACCCTGCTCTACATTTCCTCGAAACCAATCTCTTCCCTCCCACCCTCATGCTCTGTTTAGAAGACATTAACCCTTGGTTCTCCTATAACTTCCTCCTACTCAATAACTCAATATCAAAAGTCCTCCATGTAGGCACCACTGCCATGTTCTGTAATGACAATAACTTCTCTATTACCATCAACAATGAACCGATCGTTACTCCCATTACTCAGGTTAAGAGTCTGGGTGTCATCCTCGACTGCATGCTCTCCTTCTGCTCCCATATCAACGACATCACTAGATCAGCCTACTTCCACCTTCGAAATATTTCACGCCTCCTCCCTTCTCTCACCCGCCATACCGCTTCCACTATTGTTTGTAGTAGAGCTGTCCCGACTAGTCAACATAGTGGACGTCTGCGATGTCCCGACTAGTAAATCCGTCAACGAGCACAACATCCCGTCGATGGTTAATGAAGGGTTAAAAAAATATATGCGTGGAAAGTTCAGAATGTCGGACACTTGGTATGCAAGTGGTGGAAAGCGGCACAAAGCCAAAAAAGCGCACCAGTGTCCAAAACATTGACTTATTTCAAAGAAACAGAGGAGGGTACACTACTGTGTCCTGTCTCTTCAATGCCAAGCTTGGCTGCACGTCGGCCGTGAATAAACACCTACGGTGTCACCCAGTTTAGTTTTCGAAGACGACAAGAGTCAGTCCATCTAACTAACTAACGACATGTTTTATTGAAGTTGCTAAGCCTGTTGCGATTTGCAATGAGTCCATTTGTCGCAAGATAAATAAAAATGAGGGTGATAATTTTCACGGCTGCGTTTTATCACCGCGTCCGCGTGCATGCGTGCTGCATGCATACACTTGTGTGTGCGTGTAAATGACATATGAGACTAGTTCATTTCACAGATATTTATTGGTAATCAACACGCCGTAGACTTGCAGTTCAGACATACAAAATAAGGAAACACATCTATATTAAACAATGTACATTAGCATTGCTAAATTCATGGGGGAAAAAAGACAATCTACTTTAGCCTGCTAATAAAACATTAGCAATCTTCTCCAAAACGCAAACTTGCGGTTAAAAGGTGACACTTCAAACATGAAAAATCGTTGCCTGGCACGGCCAGACTGTTCTCCCTGTATTTTTCAAACACAGTGAGAATAGTCTGGGACCCAGCCCATTAACGGCCTCTCAAGCAAGAGCAAAATCATCCGTCCAATCAGATTCATTTATTTGCATTTGCGTGACGTGTTTTTAACGAGCAACGTCACTCTTGCGCGCCGGAAGTCGTCTC
Organism: Corythoichthys intestinalis; assembly: GCF_030265065.1. Classification (NCBI taxonomy): domain Eukaryota; kingdom Metazoa; phylum Chordata; class Actinopteri; order Syngnathiformes; family Syngnathidae; genus Corythoichthys; species Corythoichthys intestinalis. Next base: position 18,172,064 of record NC_080402.1, read on the forward strand.
CACAACAACACAGATGGCGAACGGGAGAGCCGTAAGTATGTTTCAATCCGCGGTAAATTCAGTTTTAAATTACCAAAAACACATCGACACAAGTCATTGATAACAGTCTGTCTCGCGCTAGTCATGTTGAATAAACTCCGCTCTCCTCGTATGTTTACTTCCGCGTGCAAGTCCCTCGTCGCTTTATTAACGTCACGTCCGCCCGTCGCTGATTGGTCCACTTTGCTGTCTGTTTGCTGTGGCTTGCTCCGCCCTGGAAATTTTATCCGGTGAATGGTGGCCAATGGTGACTCAATAGCTGGGACAGCTATAAGTCTGGTGTACCAGGCTAGAAAAATCGCTGGTTAACAGCGTTTGCAAACGAAAAAAAATGAAAACATTTTTTTTATTACTGACACCACATGCAATGGCATGAAGTGCCTTTTTTAGTGCTTTTGTTTTTTAGTGCTGTTTAGCGAACGTACTTCCAGTGAACATTTCAAAAGGATGTCTTGTTCGTCATATAAATAACAATTTCTGGAGTTAATCCCACTGTTAGGTTTTGTGTTGGTTTCTCCTATTGTGACTTGTCCCTGTGATTGCCCATTGCTTTCACCTGTGTGTGTTCTCCCAGTGTATCCTGCAATCTGCATCCACCCGTGTTACCCAGCTGTTCCTTGTCTCGTTACCCCTTGTCTGCGTGTGTGTATATAATGACCCAGTTTCTTGTCACTCCTTGTTGCGTCATTGTCAAGGTCTATGTCTATGCGAACATCAATTTCAAGTTTTGTCAACGCCCTCGTGTACCAGTCCCTCTGTTTAAGTAAGTTTTGGTTTGAACATTGCCCTTTTGATCCCTAGTCCTTTTGTTTGTACTTTGTGATTTTGTTAGGTATTATTAAAACGTTTTTTGAGTTCACCACCACCTGCTTTGCTGCTTTTGTTTCCCTGCATTTGGGTCCACACACACCCTGTCTGCCCGTGTATTCCTGACACCCACATACGTCAGAATTCAGTTTCTACACTTAGAATACCTCTAAAATGACACCCTTTATGAAAAATCTGATTGGCAATGAATAATTATTATAATTATTATAATACTATTATATATAGTACAATACTATAATTTTAATGCTAGGTATTTTTTAAGAATTGTTTGGAATCATGTTGGAAAGGCGAAGTCAGTGTTCTGAATCTGTATACATTCCATTCTTTTGCACTAGTTAATGCTATCATCATTTGAACTCAATGTTTATTTGTGATTTATTATTATTTATGTGTTTATTTGTACTTCAATAAAGAATTTAAGTGTTTGAAAATGTTTTGGTGAATTGATAAGTGCCAACAAAAAATCCATTGCTAAATTAGTAAAACAAAAAACAAACAAAAAAAATATTAGATTAGTCGACTAATCGTAAAAATAGTCGGCTGACTGATCGGGAGAAAATTAGTCATTTGCCACCACACACCACATCATCCGTCAACTTCACTGGCTCCCAGCTAAACAAAGAATAAACTACAAGATCCTCTTCATTACCACTCCATAGCCTCCACCTATCCGTCCCCCATGTCTGTCTCACAACCTTTGGTTCCAGAGTTTTTAGTCACTGTTCCCCACTAGCTCTGGAACTCCCTACCCCCTGATCTTTGCAATATATCTACCCTCTCACTTTTCAAATCCTGACTCAAAACACACCTGTTTACTTTTTCTCACCTATCATAATCCTCTCTGTTTTATTTTGACCTATTTTTTTAAAATTTACTTTTATTCTGCTTTTAAATTAATTTTATGATTGTTTTGTTGTTATGGTTGTTGAGTTACTGGGTTTCCATTTTTCTTGTGAAGCGTCTTTGTGTGGCATGAAGTGCCCTAGGAAAAAGAAAAAAATGATCATTACCAAATCACATTTTGCGAAGTAAATCTGACTTTAGGAGCTGAATTCCTTTTGCAAAACTTTGTTAAATGCTACTAAACCAAAAGGACAGCTTCTATCCAAAAATATATTATTCTTGTTGTTGTTCCAAACTTGGCTTCTTGAGGCTTTTCTGCAGGTCTACTAAGCATAGACATGTCTACAATTTTAATATCGTCCACTCCCCTTGTGGGCAGAATTAAAAAAAAAAAAAAAAAAATTCCATGTGTGCTGCCAAGCTGTTATAGTTTTTGGCCACTCCTTGCAGTTAGTTTATGGATGTAGGTTACAATGATGCATTCTTTCAATCTTTTTTGTGTGTGCACAGTATCTTGGGGATGCATTTGTTTGGATGTAAATTCGGTCTGCGACAAGACAGCGGAGATACTCTGCCCGACAGAAAGAACTTTGACTCACTGCTTTGGGCCACAGTCACCGTCTTCCAGGTTCAACACGCACAAACAAACACACGTGCACGAATGCACGCGCACAGTTGTCGCGTCCGCTATTTAATTTGATTTGAAATAGTAGGACATTTAAACCGAAGCAGCTTGTGGTGTCATTGGCAGTAACCCAGACACTCATCTTTATTATTTTAATCCAATCTAGAACTGGCTCACGCTCAGCAATGTTTTCTCCAATGCACAAATGGCCAAGCCAATGGCAGTGCAGCAAGATGATGCGCTTCACCAAAAAAAAAGAAAAGAAAAAAAGAAAAGAAAAAAAGAAAAGACGTGGTGCGAAAAAGGCACGCGGCAGGAGCTTGTTTAACACCGACTAGCGTTATTGCTATTCAGCCCACGGAGATGGATATTAAATTCCACGTTAATGTGCGTCTTATTACAGTGCACTGAGGAAGTAGTTTGTTTTTTTCCCTATTATGCTGTAGCTGCTCAGTTTGTGCCCCTGAAATGTCAAGACAAACACATCTCAAGTTTATAAGATCATGTGTGCTACGTTTGCTGAGTCGATATAAAAAGTCTACACACGGCTGTCAAATGCCAGTTTTTTGTAACATAAAAAAAATGACATTTTCCAACATTTATGTGACCTTTAACTAGAGGTGGGTAGTAACGCGTTACATTTACTTGAGTAACTTTTACTCCAAGGAGTAGTTTTACAGAGTTATACTTCTTAGTTTTACTTGATTAGATTTGTGAAGAAAAAACGCTACTCTTACTCCGCTACTTTGGGCTATACAAGAGTCATTACAATTTCCCTCTGAATTCTACATACCGCATTGGCCCGAATATAAGACGGCCCTTATTAAAAGACGACCCTCTCTTTTTCAAGACTCAAGTTTGAAAAAAGACTTTTTGAACACCAAATTAATTTTTATGCAGAAAATAAATACAGTACATCTGAAACAAATGATTATAACAATATATTTGAGAGAAAAAGCATGTTATTTTGCCTCATTCAAATCTTATTATCTAAACATTTAAATATGTAAACTAAAGTGCAATCACATTCGTAAATGAATGGCTTCTGGTTTTTGAAATGTAAATAAACCATTCTATTGTGACAAAACAACAAAATTGCAATAACTGCATTAACTGCATAGTCTAACTGTAACTGTAGGGTTGCCCCCTTTGAGAAATAGAAATATGGGACGCACCCCCTTGCACCCAAAGCTGTCCAGGCAGAAGAAAAAGGGACATCCCCAAAACTCCTAAAATGCATAGAAATGTATACTGGACTGTCTCAGAAAATTAGAATACACAATATTCTAATTTTTTGAGACAGTCCTGTGTATATATACAGGACTGTCTCAGGAAATTAGAATACACAATATTCTAATTTCCTGAGACAGTCAGGAATACACAATATTCTAATTTCCTGAGACAGTCAGGAAATTAGAATATTGTGTATTCTAATTTCCTGAGACAGTCCTGTATATATACACAGGACTGTCTCAAAAAATTAGAATATTGTGTATTCTAATTTCCTGAGACAGTCCAGTATTTTCCGTATTGGTTCAATACGGAACGCAACATTTAATTCCCAATTACAGACTGTTCCTTATTTCAAGGGACGGGTGGCAACCCTAAATGTAATCTTGAAACCAATCTGAATAAGGAAAAACATTGCAATAAAATAATGCAAACTGGTTAAACTTGAGAGTTGCTGAAATCTAGCGTGACAGAACATCGCTTCAATGATATCTGGCGCCATCTAGCGTTGTGAGGGGTATAACGTCTAGACCCCGAATATAATACGACTCCACTTTTTCAGTCTTATTTCAGTGCAAAAAAACACCGTCTTATATTCGGATCAATACGATTTTTTTTGCCAGCGATGCCAAGAGTAACTACCAATTTCACCAATGAGATGTTGCGACAATAATCACATGACTCCGTTATACCTATTAGACACAAGCTTCACGTTTTATGCTCATGCCAGTCTGTTCAATCACATGGCGTCTTTAAAGCACCGTAAAAACATGAAGTACTTGACATAGAGCGCTGCCTTCAACATGACTCGAAAGAGCGGATTTTAACCTCTCTCCCTGGATATATGATCCTTAAATTTCATAATAGTAACTATGAAGGAACTAATCACTTTTCAAACTAGGAACTATTTTCTCCACTAGGGGGCACTCACGCTCTTTGGACGACTAATGCTTCATTTCTGTCATTTATTTTCTCTCGCGGGAATTCAATGTTTTTTTTGTTTCGTTTTTTTACTTATTTGGCTTAATGTGGTTATGTAATGAGTTATTCTACAGTATCATTATAACAAAAGTTCATATCGCTAACTTTATTTTGAAGTAATGCTACTCTTACTTGAGTAAAATTTTTGCCTACTTTACCCACTTCTGCCTTAAAGCTGTAAAAAATGAATAAAAAAACGATAATAAAAAAAATCTCATTTCTGCAGATCCTGACACAGGAGGACTGGAACGCTGTTTTGTACAATGGCATGGCGTCCACCACCCCGCTAGCTGCCCTCTACTTCGTCGCTCTCATGACCTTCGGCAACTACGTCCTCTTCAATCTGCTGGTGGCCATTTTGGTTGAGGGCTTCCAGGCTGAAGTAAGGGCTGCTTTTGGGCTTTGGCTACTTAGAGGGAGAGTTAACACCTAGTATAAATACCGCTTTGTGACATAATTTAAACGAATGCATATAAACTTGAATAGGATCGAGCCAGTGTTGTTTTTGGCAGCATTTTAATTTTTGTGTTAGTCTTACTCTTTTGGATGAAAATACTAGTCTTAGTTATATTTGAGTCATTTCAAAATATGTTTGTCTTTGTTTTAGTCGACAGTTACTCAAAATGTTTTCGCCCAAAAATAAGTAAAGGTTTCCAACAATTTTGAATGAACATAGACAGATGAGCACATATTGTAGCGTCTACATTACAAGGACAAAGCCAACTTTGTGATGATAATACACACTCAGCAGGAAAAGCAGTACATGATTTTCAATTAAACCCACCTAGAATCCACGAACTTAAACTCTTAAGTAAGAAAAAGTTGTCCGAGCGTTTCGGAGGATGCTTGCCGCGCTAAAGTTGATGCTAATGCTAATGCGAATGCTATGCTAACGCAATGAGTTACATTTAGTGCGTGATGATCACTAAGCACAGACCTTTAAAGGCTAAAGCAACATTGCGTATTCTCTCTTTCCAAGATAAGAAATCAAAATCAATCAATCAATCAATCAATCAGCTTTATTTGTATAGCACATTTAAAAAATCCGCCAAGGAGACCAAAGTGCTTTACATACCATATAACAGCAAAATGTTAACTTTCAAAGATAAAACAAACACAAAAATAAAATAAACACTCATTGCACATTAAAAGCTGAAGAAAAATGAAATGTTTTAAGGTGTGATTTAAAATCTGTAAGTGAAGGGGCCTGTCTAATAGTAAGTGGTAATTGGTTCCACAGCCTGGGTGCCATCACTGCAAATGCACGGTCACCCCTAAGCTTCAGCCTTGATCTTGGGACTTCTAGAAGCAGGTGGTCAGCTGATCTGAGGGTTCTGGTTGGACTGTAAGGCTGAAGCAGTTCTGACAGATATGGCGGCGCAAGATTATTCAAACATTTATAAACAAATAATAATATCTCATAATGTATTCGGTAATGTACTGGGAGCCAATGAAGAGATGCTAAAATCGGGGTGATATGTTCGGGTTTTAGTTAGGAGTCGAGCAGCTGAGTTTTGCACAAGTTGTAGACGGGCCAGTGCAGCCTGACCGACGCCTGCATACAAAGAATTACCATAATCCAGCCGAGTTATGACAAAAGCATGGATCAATTTCTCCAAATCAGAGCGTGAAACAATAGATTTCACCTTAGCAATCTGGCGAAGCTGATAAAAACAGTCAAGTACAATGCAAGAAATCTGCTTTTCAAATTTAAAATCAGAATCAAATTGGACCCCTAGATTTTTGACACAGTTCTTAAGAAATGGAGACAATGAACCGAGGTCAACATTCAGGGAGGCCTGGCTACTTGGTCTGAACACCATGACTTCAGTCTTGCTGTCATTCAAACTTAAAAAATTATGTGAACACCACGACTTTATGTCATTGAGGCATTCAATGAGTTGACAGAACGTGCCATTTTGTGCCATTGGAAAATAGATCTGACAGTCACCGGCATACAAATAAAATAAAACACCATGTTTCCTAAAAACAGAACCAAGAGGCAATAAATAAAGCGAAAATAAAAGAGGGCCGAGGACAGATCCCTGGGGAACCCCGTGTGGAAGCGATGCCTTTTTGGAGATAAAATTGCCCATTTTCACAGAAAAACTCAGTTCATTTAGGTACGACTTGAACCATTCAAGAGCGAAACGTTGAATACCCACACTGTGTTCGAGACGAGAAATGTTCTACGGTCTAAATCTTACCATGTTTTTACAAACAAGCAAGCTGGAGCGCCGTCTAGCTTGAAACACATCCTAACCTCCGGTGAGGAGAGTGAAGCCTAATTCATGCTTCTGCGTTGCGGTGACGGCGTAGCGACGGAGTCGTCCTTTTGTCGTCAATGAGCAGTCGAAGTTCTGCGTCAAGGGAACACATTGCTCTGTGATTCACCGCCAAGCCGCTAGAGGGGTGTGGCGTTGTGTTTGTACGGTTTTGGGGGACTCTTGTCGAATTTTTTTTGTTTTCTTCTGATTAGACAACAATGGGAATGGAGACGGAGCGCTTGAATGTGGCTTTCTTTGAGTGACCTCAAGGAACAGTGCCATGGCAAAATGAAATGACGTGCCGAGGCACTCTCAATCAGAGATGATGTATCAAGTGCGTAAACTGTCTGTTGTTGAAAATTAAACATCAAAACAAAACCTGTGCTTTATTCTATAAGTCACAGCAAACATGTACAAAATAAATGGTGAAGTGCACCAACCAAAAACAAAGTGATAAAAAGCTGGGAGTTTTTGGTGTTCCATGGGTCACCGCTTCGTGTGGCCATTCGCTTCCAAACACGTGCATACTTGTTTCGGAGGTTCTTCCATTTTTTATGCATTCCCGGACCTCCAACCCAGTATTTTCAGCAATTTCCTTCCACAAATTGCTTGCCATTTGGCAATATTTATAATGCCTTAACGAAACATTGTACAGGTGGTCGTACTTGCGGACCTCTTCGATGATCCTCTCGTCGGCTTGGTCCATTGTTGCTTGTAGCGCAAGAGTGTTTGTAAAAGGTGTTGATTTCGCGCTGAACCGGAAACAACAGTCTGAGTAGACCAATCACAGTCCATTGTTGTCACGTCACCACGCGATGACATGACGCGTTGTCAGGTTTTTGTGGAGGTGCATGTCAGGCTACGGCATGGAGTCGTAAATCAGGTCTGCATTAACGCCATAGGTCCGCCATCACGGCTACGCAGAAGCATAAATCCGCCTTGAGGGAGAGGCGCAGCACATATCACATGAGTGACATGACCTAAACACTGCTACGATGCAAGCTGACGTACTCCACGTGCAATATGAAAATGTCACGCATTGTGAACATGTGACGTTTTGTTGTCGTCTCTGCAGACGAAAACTGGCATTAGTCTCATTATGTTCGAGTCTCCCAAGGTCACGTCATCATCATGAAAAAATTAATAATAAAATATTTTCGTTATCGTCATTGTTGACAAAAACAACACTGACTCGAGCACAGGTGCAAATGATAATGAATATTAATGACGTCATGAGGAAGGGCAGGAAATCTGGGACACAATTCATTTGGATGGCTAAATGAATTTCGGCATTGATAAATGTCTGCCCGCATTAAGGGCAGCCGTTTCCTGAAAATTGTGGCTTTTATTTAAGTTTTTCTCCACTATTACACATCAGAAGAATGAAATCCTGTGTTTTTCAATTCATTAAACGGGATTGTTTCCGCTAAAATGAACATGATAAAGGTGTTGTCTGTCCCTTTAGAGGATTCCTGGTGGCCTTGGTGGAGCTAACAATGTGGCGGCCGCTTTGGAAATGTTGGCTTTGGTAATGCAGGAAGCACTGATGCGTTGTTGATGGGGTCCTTGCTGGCTTTTTTGACAAAGGCATTGGTGGCGTCAATAACAAAGCTGCTTGATTGAGGATAATCTCCACAATCCCGCTTGCATGTTTTTGCCTCATTCCGATTCTACATGGTTTTCATATCATGCAGGAACTCACACACACACATATAGACATATACACGTACAAATGTAGACATGTGTACATACACAACCCTCCCTAGGCAAGCTTGTGTTTGATATCGCTCTGTCATTCACAGCTGGTGAGCTTCTGTTGTTTAGATTTTGCTGCTTTATCACCGTCATCAGACAATACACACTGATACTCACACACTCTTAATAGACAAAGCTGGTAGACACACACCGGTTGATGCCCTCCGTTGAAGCCATCTTTCTCCATCTTTGCTGTGAAAATTTTAATTAAATTGGGAAAAGCTTTATTGCTTAGGGCGACTGGAGATCATCGCCAAAATGTCCCACTCGGCCTGTCTGCCTCGACTGACTCATTGTTTTGTGTATCTTTGAACTGCATTGTCACACTTTTAGGGCGACGCCAGCCGATCCGATTCGGACGACGAGGGACAATCGCTGTCTTACGATGATGAGGAGAAGCTGAGGGACTTGTATGCCGCAGGTAACAGACTATCTTGAGAAACTGAAGTAGCAGGCGACGTCTTTACTGAACTTTTTTTTTTTTTTTTAAATTTCTCACACTGACTTGAAGAGCTGAAGATCCAAGCAATGATTCTCAGTCCCAATGGTCTCCTGAACCCCAGGGCTTCTAGGCCACCGCCTCTGTCCATGCCTGTCATCACTCACACGGCAGCCACACCCACTGTGAACTACGGTCAATCTCGGCGCGCCAGTGCGGCCTCTGTAGTGGACAGCCTTGAGCAGCAGAGGTCGCCGGTGAGTTTTCACACCGCTAAGTACTGCGTGATGAAACTGACCTCTGCAGCGTATGCGGTCCTTGACACGCATGATGAATGTTTGAGTACAGTGATCCCTTGTTTTTCGCGGTTAAAAGGAACCAGAACCCACCTCAACAAGTGAAAAACCGCAAAGTAGCGCACCCTCCACCCCCCCCCCCAAAAAAAAAAAAACCCAACATTTTTTGGGTCTATATACCGGTATATGTGTATATGTATATGTATATGTATGTATATGTATGGGAAAACCCATTGGCAGTGTATCAAATACTTGTTCTCCCCACTGTATATATATGTATATGTGTATATGTGTATATATATATATATATATATATATATATATATATATATATATATATATATATATATAAATTAAGTATATAATTATCGGATAGCATTATCCGTTGAATTTTTTTCAAAATCCGGATTAACTGTGTGACGTCATAATTGCAATTATCAGCTGATAATTATCGCTAACCGATACTATTGTTCATCTTTACTTATATTATTCTTTTTTTTTCTGAATAAAAACTAATTAGATATCATTAAACACACCACCTAATTTTTACACTTTTAATTTTAATTAAGTTGAATTAAAAAAATATCTTTTTTAAACTAAAACTAATGTTATATCTTGACAATCACTGATGTTTTAGATATTATGTTCTTCAATTTAAAATAAATAAAACTGTGTAATGTCTTGTGACATCAAAGATTTTTTTCATCATTTTTCAACATTGAAATTTACGTGACATATTGTAGAATACAACTGAACAAGTTATTATTTTTTTTTCAAAGGTTGTATTCTACATTAGTTATTAACTGATTGGTATTTTTGTCAAACCTAGTACAATACATTTTTGGGACTCTTCCAATCTTAACAAAATCCATGTCCCAATTGTGATACTCTACACAGCCTCCATGGGACAGCCTCCCGGAGAGCCGTCGTTCCAGCTGGACCAGCCTGGGACGGGCCCCCAGCCTTCACCGCAGAAGCCAGTCGGGCGAAATGGAGTCGCTGCTGACCGACAGCCACACGGCCTCTGACGCTGGCAGCAGGGAAGCGTCCGTGGACACCCCCGATTACTTGCAGGTGCCTGTGTTGTACACACCAGACTGCAATGGGACCGCGGCCTTCCACCTGCCCGACCACTCTTATGACGACCCCCTTCACACAATGCTTTACCACACGCAGCAGGAGGATGAAGACGTGGAGGAGGTTTGCTTTCATCTATTTGTTTTGAGCTCAGTCAGTATTGACCAATAGAAAACGTTAAAAACTTTTGACTGGGAGAGGCTGGCAGAGACATTTCACCTCCCAGTCAAAATGGATTGGAAGTCTAGTACCGTCAATGGCAGCCAAAGAATTAAATGAGTGCCCTGTTCGGGTAAAAACAAACAAAAAAATATGATACTTGGATTAAATGATTAGTATACTATGTCCTTGTTCTATAGATAAAATATACGTGTATATATATGGCAGAAAACACAGACAAGACTGAAAAAGCAGTTTCTGCTCTTGCACTCCTCTTTAAAATAAACTGCTGTATTTTAAGCCAAAAGAACTGTTGTGTCTGATAGAACAATATATGTCCATATACTGCCATAGGAGATTCATGGGGCATTAAGCCACAGAACTATCTTTAATTTGTCCCTTTTACCCTGGAAACCCCAGTTTACAGACGTCGCGCAATAGCTTTTGTTTCAACCCAGCCATAAAAAGAAGTAATTATATTTAGTAATCAAAATGTCTGTCATTTTTATCTTAGAATCATTAATTGTTGTCTAATATTTCGTTTAAAAAAAAGAAACGACTTTAAAAAATGATTCACTCGCATATTTTAAACTTTTAAACAAATTACGTCACAACGAAAAAAATGGTGTCGGTAAAAATGTCACGGATATCTACCTCATAACTATCTATTAATTGTATTTTTTTTTATTACTGTCGCATTTTCTCCCATATGTTTAGATGATAAATAATTGATCCAAGCAAAGAAAAATTGAAAAAAACAAACAAACAAACAAAAAAAAAAAAACGTTTAAAAGGGTAAATATATGAAAAAAACATCTCGACCACTCCTCTATGTCTGCAATTTCTGCTTTGCGACCCTTGTTAAATTACCATGTTTCATCCATAAAATCCCCCAAAAATCTGGCTGTGGCCATTCACATCTGTGTGTTGACACATGATACATGCTACATGGAGTTTTTGGATCGAAACGAGGTAAGTACGTGAAAATATCTCGTTAAAGTCATGGCGTCTAATTCTGCTCTTGCGTGCTCTCGCCTCCAGATAGAGTTTTGTGGTCAATTTTTTTTTTGAAATGCCCTCCTGTTCAAAAATTTTCTACCCCCAGAAAATAGAAATCTTAAGCTTTTCACTGATGTATCACACATGCAAATAGGACAATTTTGAAATTTGGTCAAATTGGGGGTCTCAGCGGAACTTCAACTCACCTGAGTGTTTTCTGCCATATATATTAACATACAATGAAATATTTAACAAAGGGTTTAGCTACTGTAATTTGAATTGTGTGCAAGTACTAATAAGATTAGTTAGGTAAGCTGTGGAGGAAACACTTGCTAAAAAAATGACTGGCGTTTTAAAATCAACATGCGATTTCAGTTTTAAAAATCTAACTGAAGGGAATGTTTCTTCTTAGTTGTTCCCCAGTGTACTCGAGTGTATAAAGTAGTTAAAATTTCATGTCGGAAAAAAAGTGTCCTTGAGGAGGATGTTCATTGTGTACTGTTGCAGACTTTATACCAAAAGCTGAGAAAATTACTGGAGCCATACGAGCCTCAATGGTGCATTGAGCACGAGGATTGGTCGCTCTATGTGTTCGCTCCACACAACCGGTAAATCCCCTCGCGTGCGGTCGGCCTGGCGCCGCGTCAAATCACACATACACTCTCTTAGTGTTTACAGTGCATTTCTGTGTGTGGTTGTAGCTTCAGGCTGTGGTGCCAGAATACAATTGGACACAAGATGTTCGATCACATCATCCTACTCTTCATCTTCCTTAACTGCATAACCATCGCGCTGGAGAGGCCCGACATTCAGCCGCACAGCATGGTAACACAAGAGCATGCACTTTTACACGTACACATACCAACATGCATAATGTATGGGGTGGCAGTCAATGGATGTTGAATTTGAAACATCTTATATACTTTATGTCATTCCCTTTGTGTATGTTCCTTCCACTAAAGACATTGGTTTTAAAAATGTGTAAAAACTGGGTGAGGGTTTAGGGTTAGGTTAGGAAATGATCCCCCCTATTTGAGAGGGGTCCCCTCAATTTGAGAGGAGTGGTTGCACGTGACTGACCGTCATCTCCCTTTGCCCATCCTTCTTCATCATTTATGCTAACTTATTTTTTTTCAGCTTCTCTTATTTGCTTTGTTTTGTTTCTCTGTAGTTCTTAGTTGCTTTTCTATCTTCATTGTGTTTCTTCTGTAGTTCTTAGTTGCTTTTCTATCTTCTTGTGTTTCTTCTGTAGTTCTTAGTTGCTTTTCCATCTTCATAATCTTCTTCTGTAGGTCTTAGTTGCTTTTCTATTGTCTTTTTCTTCTTAATTTTTCTTCGTCTTTTTGACTTTGTGTTTCTTCTGTATCACGCCCCTTTGTCCCCAAGTGTTTCTTCTGTAGTTCTTAGTTGCTTATCTATCTTTGTTTGTTTCTTCTGTAGTTCTTAGGGTTAGGGTTTAGGGTTAGGGTTTACATACAAACATATATATCTTTTAAATTGGTTTATGAATAAGTATGTAATATATACAGTGGTATGAAAAAGTATCTGAACCTTTTGGAATTTCTCACATTTCTGCATAAAATCACCATCAAATCTGATCTTTGTCAAAATCACACAGCTGAAAAAACTGTCTGCTTTAACTAAAACCACCCAAACATTTATAGGTTTTCATATTTTAATAAGGATAGTATGCAAATAATGACAGAAGGGGTAAAAATAAGTAGGTGAACCATCACTGTTGATATTTTGTGCCCCCCCCCCCCCCCCCCTTTGGCGGCAATAACTTCAACCAGACACTTCCTGTAGCTGCAGGGGGAGGGTAGCCTAACTAAGCCACACATTTGCTTACCATCATATGCTGTTGATTAGCCAAAACTGGATTTGTTACCTTATTACTATTCATCCTTCACACAGCCGCTGGAAACACAAACGTTGTTTAATCCATCTGCAGGCGACCGGGAGATTCCTTTTTGATTGATTGGTTATTTTACGATACTGCCCAGGTGTGCGCTGGTCCTCATGGGAAACGCAGTCTTCCCTAAGGTTTGAACAAAAAAAATTGTTCTGAAAACATTCTGGAAATGTGAAAATAAAGCTGAAGTGGTAAAATGCTTTACGCGTGAGTTCCACAGAAATACTCCAACACGAGATAACTCAACCCAGTCACTGTGCCTTCGAAAAAAAAATGGTCCAATAGTCCCCTGGCTGAAAGTCCACACCAGACAGTGACTCCAGGCAAATTCAAGTGACGTTCCACTGTAAGATGAGGTTTTTCTTGTGCCCAGTAACTGCAGTTATGGCTCTCTGTGGAATCTCACACGTAAAGTGTCTTGCCACTTCAGCTTTATTTTCATATTTCCAGAATATTTTCAGAACATTTTTTTTTTGCCTGAACGTAAGCCCAGTACCTGCCATTCTTACTCCAAAACAAATCTAAAATAGGAAAAAAAAAATCATAATCTATTTAAAGTCAAACAGTGTTACATTATTTTGGGACGCCCTGTATAATTCTTATTGTCCATCGCAAAATGCAATTGGATGTCAAATAGGGGCCGCAAAATATTGTGCAGTGGGCCACAATTGGCCCCTGTGCTGCTGTTTAGAGACCCTTGTCCTATATGAATGTAATAAAAACATTTAAGGAAAAAAAATATTTGTGGACGAAAGGGGTAAATCACATTACATTTCAACCATGGGGTTAGGGTTAGGCTCTGTGTTAGGCAGGGGTGAAAGTGGCTAGAATTTCTTGCCGGAACTCCCCGATGTGAAGGTCGCCACAGAGCCAGAATTAAAAAAAAAAATTTTTTTTTTAATTAATTAATTTTTTTCTTTCTTTTTTTTGGGGGGGGGGGGGGGGGGGTCCAAGCTCTTAAACTACTGAAATGCAAAGAAAACTGTTTTAGCAGTTATTTCTATAACATACAAAAACTGATTTTCATTCAAAATTGTATTTTTTCAATGATTTGCAAAATAAAAGTTAAAAAAACAGCAATAACCCCAACCTCCATCTCCTAATGTTTATTTTCCCTCATTTCCTCACATACTAAATGCCAAATCTCAATTTTAACTACTTAAGAACATAGGATGTATATTAAAATTGAAGTAATGTAAAGTGATGTAAACATTTACTTTTGGTTTTGTTTTCTTAATAATAAAGGTATAAGTAACATACATTCAGAAAAATAAGTACAAATGACTTACGGTATATCATGCAGAGTGAAATGGAATATATTTTGAAGATTGCGCAAACATTTACTTTATTAAATCATAAGGAAATTAATAAGTAGCCTAACGTAAATGAACAAATATAAGTCCAAAGTGTACATTGACAACTAAGATGTTCTGAACCTCCCCATCAGAGCAAATAAAACAAATTATGATAAGTAAGCCTCCTCAACTCTTTCGTTTCTCTTAAAGATTTGATTCTTTTTATGTTGCATTGCCCTTTTTTTGTCGCATCAATTCAACAGCCTTTTTTTTTGTGCTGTTCCAGAAAACATGCACATTTGAACCAATCAGAGCTAGCTATCTCTGCTGATCACATGTCAGTATGTCAGCCAATTGAACAGATAACTGAGTCCGGGCTTTTTGCTTTGCTGTGTGCATTCGCACATTTACATGACTTATCATCGTCAGACTCAGATAACTGCAGCAGCTGGGGAAACCTCCATGCCGTCCGTGGAATAAAATAAATAGTAAATATTGGTGGAAACGGATTACGCTACACAAGCACTTTATTATGCTTGTTGTTAACACTTGTGTATGTTAATCTGATGTTGGTAGATTGTTTTCTTCTTGGAGATGAAATGCATATGTGGCATCTTACCATTTAAAAAAAAAAAAAAATTATTATTATTTTTTTTTACAAAGCGTACAGTTGCCGTCATATTTTCGGAATCAAAGCACCGTGTACCGGAACAGCATTCCAGCTCTAAATCTTATTCCGGAACTGCATTCTGGCCCTGAGTCTTATACCGGAACTGCGTTCCTGACCGTTCTGGCCAACTTTCACCCCTGGTGTTAGGATTACAATAGGAGAATCTGTCATTTTTAACTATTGGATATACAGTATTTGTCATTGGAATTGACTGATATATTTATTCAATGACAAATGTACCTGTCAATTCCAACGACAAATATAGCCGTCAATTCTGTTGCTTCCAGTGACGAGTGTATCCGTCAAATCCAAAGACTGATAAGTTTTTTTTTTCTTTCTTTTCTTTCTTTCTTTTTTAATTTCTTTATTTATTTTCCCTTCAGGCATGACAAATCCAAACAACCATACAGAATTTATATGTGTTGACAATTAATTCATCCGGAAAAGAAAAGGGCAGACAGGAGAAGCCGAAGCTTATTGAATCCCGCCCCCAGTATACCATATAGGATGCAGAAAATATCGAATAACAATTTTTGACATTCAGATTTCGTAGTGATTATGAAGTTTTTTTTTGTTGTTTTTTTTGCTCAGGAAAATGCGTCCTTCGCCTTCAAGTGTCTGCCTTTTATATGATATGATGATTTTATATAGTTTCAATGACAGATATGTCCTTTATAGATTTTACCGAACAGCACAGCAAAATACACAACAAAATATTTCCAGAAATGGCCTTTTCTAGTTTCATTTGTATTAAATGGGATGTTTATTCCCTTACAATGTTAATTAAAATTATACATACATACTAAAAATGTGTATTCCTTTGGAATCCCTGAAATATTAAGTCGTATTTAATATTATCACATCGTTTGTTTAAATACATTTAAATGTTTTGGTTTAGCCAAAGAAATAGCATATTTTGTATCGGCACATAGGCTACAATCTCTTAAGATTTTTTTTTTTTTTGGCCACATTTTACGTAATGATACCTGAATTCCAAACATATCTAGTATGAGATATTTTTCTTCCCTTTTTTTTCTCCTGTTCTAACTCATCATCACACTATAATTCTTTGACCTTCCACTGATCCATGTTTGTTTTCTCGAGGATTTTACTGTTACCCCTTTGGGCTTATACGCATTATGAGCATAACAATTGTAAGCAAACCCTGATTATTATGATTACAACGTCATGCGTTCTTTCTTATTACCTTTTCATCCTCTGCAGTGGTAATTGTTTTTGCGTGCATGTGTGTTACAGGAGCGAATTTTCCTCAGCGTGTCCAATTACATCTTCACTGTGATCTTTGTTGGCGAAATGATGATCAAGGTAAGTTTCCATCACAAGATGATAAGGCCATTTCTCTTCAGACACTTCAGGCTGGGGGCCAAAATCATTTGCATAGTCACATTTTTAGAAGACGTAAATCACATAACTTTAATAGAAGTGTTTCTTAAACTTGCTTAAAGTCACAAATCTTTGAAGAGGTGCTAAATGTGTCATTTATCATTATATACTGTAAATCAGAAAAGATCTTCTTACTGATATGTCTTTTAAAGTGAGAGAAATTAAACACTACATTTCTTAAACATATTTTCTCATTTTTGCTACAGTATTTAGTTTGTAGTACCGTATTTGTCGTACTGTAAGTCGTAGTTTTTTTCATAGTTTGGCTGTGGGTGCGACTTATACTCTGGAGCGACTTATGTGTGAAATTATTAACACATTATTATATCATTTCACATGTTATTTTGGTGTTTTGGAGTGACACTGATGGTTTTGTAAACTTGTTAGCATGTTTTCATGCTATAGTTATCTGAATAACTCTTAATAGTTATGGTCCATTAACAAACCGATCACGTTCGCATTTCGTTGTTCATGCATAATGTAAGATTATCATACTGTACACTTATTACCTTGGTCTTTCTGAAAGAAAGAACAAGGTATTGTTATTGTGCAACTTTATTGTACTTATTATTTATTCATCTTATTCTCCGCGTTTTTTTGAGCCAACGCACAGCCCAAACCGTAGCACCGATCGGCACAGTTCAAGTATCGGCACGACCGGAATTTTCGCGTGACGATGGGAATTTTTCAAACCGCCACGAAAAATTTTCCGTTCGCCCGTAAACGGCAATTTTCCGAAAAATAAAAAAAGTTTCAAAATGTATCTAGTCCTACAATTTTTGACCAAATCACATAATTTGGGCATCAAAAATTCCGGGACGGTGAGGGGCATAAAAGTTGTATACAGAATTTGGCAAAAATTTACGGTTCCCCGGAAATTTGCCAAAAACTTTCCTATTCATTTTGAATGGAAAAAAAACGCGCGCTTCACAGCCCGAACCGTTAGACCGATCGGCACCGTTCAAGTATCGGCACGACCGGAATTTTCGCGTGACACAGGAAACTTTACAAATGGCCCCGAAAATTTTTCCGTTCGTCCGTAAACGGCAATTTTCCGTGAAAAAAAAAAAAGTTTCAAAATGTATCTAGTCCTACAATTTTTGACCAAATCACATAATTTGGGCATCAAAAATTCCGGGACGGTGAGGGGCATAAAAGTTGTATACAGAATTTGGAAAAAAATTACGCTTCCTCGGAAATTTGCCAAAAACTATCCCATTCATTTCGAATGGGAAAAGTCCCATTCACTTCCAATGGGATTTCCAATGGAATTTACATTGCATTGATGCCATTGACGGTCATGCATGTCGAATCTACTGATGCCAATGTACTTGGATTCAACTGACTATATAGATGTCGATGCCATTGACTGCCATGGACGTCCAAAATTTTTCCCATTCATTTTCAATGGGGAAAAAACAAAATTACCCCAAATCAACAGAAAATGACCAGATATCAATAGGACGTGTCCCCCAAACTTCCCCAATTCCATTGACGCTTATGAAGGGTGCCGCCATTGACTTACATGGACGTCCAAAATTTTTCCCATTCATTTTCAATGGGGAAAAAACTAAATTTCTCCAAATCAACAGAAAATGACCAGATATCAATAGGACGTATATCCCAAACGTCCCCAATTCCATTGACGCTTATGGGGGGTGCTGCCATTGACGTCCATGGACGTCCAAAATTTTACCCATTCATTTTCAATGGGAAATTTTTTTTTTTTCCCAAATCAACAGAAAATGACTAGATATCAATAGGACCTGTCCCCCAAATGTCCCCGATTGCATTGCTGCTTATGGAGGGTGATGCCATTGACGTCCAGGGACGTCCAAACTTCCCATTCATTTCCAATGGCATTTCTTCATGTTTGTTCATTCTTTTGATGCCAATGTACTTGGATTCCATTGACGGTTATGTAAGTTGATACCATTGACGTCCATGGACGTCCAAAATTTTTCCCATTCATTTTCAATGGGAATTTTTTTTTTTTCCCCAAATCAACAGAAAATGACTAGATATCATTAGGACGTGTCCCCCAAATGTCCCCGATTGCATTGCCGCTTATGGGGGGTGATGCCATTGACGTCCATGGACGTCCAAACTTCCCATTCATTTCCAAAGGCATTTCTTCATGTTTGTTCATTCTATTGATGCCAGTGTACTTGGATTCCATTGACGCTTATGTAAGTTGATACCATTGACGTCCATGGACGTCCAAAATTTTTCCCATTCATTTTCAATGGGAATTTCTTTTTTTTTCCCAAATCAACAGAAAATGACTAGATATCATTAGGACGTGTCCCCCAAATGTCCCCGATTGCATTGCCGCTTATGGAGGGTGATGCCATTGACGTTCATGGACGTCCAAACTTCCCATTCATTTCCAATGGCATTTCTTCATGTTTGTTCATTTTATTGATGCCAATGTACTTGGATTCCATTGACGCTTATGTAAGTTGATACCATTGACGTCCATGGACGTCCAAAATTTTTCCCATTCATTTTCAATGGGAATTTTTTTTTTTTCCCAAATCAACAGAAAATGACTAGATATCATTAGGACGTGTCCCCCAAATTTCCCCGATTCCATTAACAATTATGAAAGGTGCCGCCATTGACGTCCATGGACGTCCAATTCTCCCATTCATTTCTAACGGCTTTTACTTTGTTTTTTGCCAATGACTGGCATTATGATCCATTCTATTGATAGACCTGAGTGGGGCTAAGATCTGTATCTCCACAGAGGAAAGACCAAGGTGTGTAATTTCTCCCGAAATTGCAGTTTCTAGTTCAGCATGTTGTTCTCGATTGCATTTTTTTCCCAGTTGCCTTTCAAGATGACATATTTGTCATTTTATCAAGTAAATTTCCCTCCAAAAATGCAACTTATACTTCGTTGCGACTTATATATGTTTTTTTCCTCTTCGTTGGGCATTTTATGGCTGGTGCCACCTATACTCAGTTGCGACTTATAGTCCGAAAAATACGGTAGTTACATTTGGAGGATAATACATCTGACATTACAATGAGGATGAGCTTGTATTTGCAGCAAGGGTGTATATTTGGTCTTAACTAGTGCTGTCAAATTTATCGCGTTAACGAGCGGTAATTAATTTTTTAAATTACCGTATTGGCCCGAATATAAGACGGTGTTTTTTTTGCATTAAAATAAGACTGAAAAAGTGGCGGTCTAGACATTATACCCATTTACGACGCTAGATGGTGCCAGATATCATTGAAGCTATGTTCTGTCATGATAGATCTCAGCTACTCTCAAGTTTAACCAGTTTGCATTATTTTATTGCAATGTTTTTCCTTATTCAGATTTGTTTCAAGACTAAAGTTACAGTTAGACTTTACTTTGATGGTTAATGCAGTTATTGCAATTTTGTTGTTTTGTCACAATAGATTGGTTTATTTACATTTCAAAAACCAGAAGCCATTCATTTATAAATGTGATTGCACTTTAGTTTACATATTTAAATGTTCCGATATTAAGATTTGAATGAGGCAAAATAACATGTTTTTTAAATATATTGTTATAATCATTTGTTTCGGATGTACTGTAATTATTTTGTGTATAAAAATTAATTTGGTGTTCAAAAAGTCTTTTTTCAAACTTGAGTCTTGAAAAAGGGTGGCGTCTTATAATCAGGGCCGTCTTATATTCGGGCCAATACGGTAATCACGTTAAAATATTTGACGCATTTAACGCATTTGCGGGCTGACCCGCTCATGCATTGCCTCAAACCGATTACCATGATGCTGTGTTTTGCACATTGAGAGCTAAGAGACAGAGAAAGGCGAGTGGACACAAGCGTTCATTGGACGCGCCGTTTATTGGCATAAGCTTTGGCAACTCCTTCACAACAAACATAAGTATGATTTAGTGAAAGCACAACAAAAATAATATTCCTATCTCTCAAAAAAATGTTTACAAAAGAAAAGCGCTTCAATCTGTATTAATGAGGCCCTATTCTCACACAGTTAAACAAGAATGCAAAGAGAACTGGGATTCCCAATCAAAATAGCGATGTAAAATACACATAAAACTTACTCAGACCTTGGTCAAACTCTATTCAAACATTTCGTTTAGCTCAACAAATACACTGGATTGCAATATTTAGTCACAATAAATTAATTTTTAAACTGTGATTATCTCGATTAAAAATTTTAATCGTTTGACAGCCCTAGTCTCAACATTGGTAGGGATAATAATAACAGCATAACCTGCATGCACACTTTTTTTGGGGACATTAATACGACCAAACAGATTGGGTGAACAGGGGTCAGGGCTACAATTTTCACGAATATGAACCTAATTAATTGGTGGGCCAAATGATAAATGCAAAAAAAATCTGTATTGAATTATACTTACTATCATATGTATTGGTTCAGGCGATACACCGTTCGATTCAAACCTTTGTTTTCAAAAACTATTAAAGAAACATTTTGAAAACTATCACAATAAATGTTTGGATTTTATTAGCAAACTGCAATATTTGAACAGAACTTTAAATTATATTAACGGACACAATACAAACTTGTTTATAATCTCCAGGAACCCCCCCCCTCCCAAAAAATAAACATTTGTGTTAAGACCACTCAGCATTGTATGTCTAAATAAAGTAATTAAATATAACCAGTGTTGTTAATCTTACTTTAAAAAAGTAATTAATTACAGTTACAAATTACTCCTCCCAAAAAGTAATCGAGTTAGTAACTCAGTTACCTGAATGTAAGAGTAAATTGTTACTTGGCAAAGTAACTGGTGTAACCTTTCATGTTTTTTTTTTTAATTAAAAAAACAAAAACAAAAACAAAAACAAAAAACATAGTAACCTTTGCTATGCTTAGAAGTCATTTAATGTTGTGAATCAACTGGTAAAGTTGTTAAAACTGCTCCCGTTTTTGCATTAGCTCCCTTCTGTCTACTTTCGACATGTGAAAGTTTTATAACTGTTTCATCATTTAAGGATCGATTCAAGTAAGATTCTGACGATTTAGGATTATTTTAGATTAAAAGTTATTTAGGGTCGCTTGGAAGGTTCTCTACAACAGCGCCCTCCTGAGAAGTCTACTGCTTTAAGATGGTGGCTGTTAACTAACGCCGACAAGTCTATCATTTCGCATCTAGTTCTCTATACATGTGATATCTACCGCAGCTTCATGTGGGCGTAGTTTGTCGGCTATCGGCTGCAGTCAAGTATTATTGGACAGGCATACCATCGTGTTTGCAAAGCGTCACAACTCCCTTCCCTCCTCCCCACTCCTGCTCTGCTCTCTCATCTCAGTGAGTCCGTGCCTCTCAGACTTTTCTCGCGTCATTCAACTAACGTAGTAACGCGTAGTAACGCATGCCTTCACATCTTCAGTAACGGTAACCGCATTGCCAAGTTGAGAAAAGTAATTAATTAGATCACTCACTACTGAAAAAAATAACACTGTTATACTCTAACGCCGTTATTAACAACACTGACTATACCTAAAAAAAATCTCTAAGTCAGGGAATTTAAAAAAAAATATATATGGAGCCTTCCTTCAGGTAAATCACAACTGTTTTTGTCCAAAAGCACAGCCCAAGTCAACAAAAAAAATTAAAGCTTCTTTGGGCTGGTTTAAGACCACATAAATAAAATAAAAAGAAGATTGGGGAGAAGTTGGTAAACCTCAGTTCACTACATGTCTCAAAGTTTAATTAACGTTATCAATAGAAAACACATACAGGAAGACACTTCTCTCTAAGCTGCTTCCTACTCGAGTTTTGCAAGTTTGCAAATTCACACAGCTTAATGTTATGCTAACTCTGATGCTGGTCGGACTCTTAGTAGCAAAATTTGTGGTGTTTTCCCCACCTCCACAACATTGATGTCTTTTTACATTACTTATAGTGGCTGCTGCTGGCCGAAAAAAACTTCTAATATCCCTCCTCTTCAAATTGGGCGGAGGAGTCGGCATGTTGTCGACATGTTGTATTTCGGTCGGGGTTGTGAGTTTGTGCATGTGTGTATGTGTGTGTGTGTGTGTGGGGGGGGGGGTCAAGTCATCAGCCAATCAAACATGCATTTTATGGGGCGGGGGGGAAATTGACTGGCACATTCAGCAAGTGGAAAGGGGTAAATGTAAGTCTGAAGATAATGAAAATTATTCACTTAATAATGGTAGAGTCAATTCTATCCTAAAAACTATTAAGAAGATAATCTAAATTACTTATATAATTGAAGTTATTATACTAGTATAGTGCAAATAAGGTTGCTTAAAGGTTGGTGGGGACAATTTGAGCATCCTGTAAAGTTAGTAGTGTTTTATGTCCCAACCGTCTCTATGCAAACCTATGCTCTTGATTTGCAGCAAAGAGTAGACGTTAATATGTTCACGTTTTCCTGGTGCTGAAGCTGGTTAGACAGTGACATTTGGGGGGGGGGTTATGAATTACATGGACTTCCTAGGTATTTTATTTATTCTTTAAACATGTTTCCTTGTCATGTTAATATTACATTTACACATCCAATGTATGTAAACATGTTTTCTCAGTATTGTCGATCTGTCACATTTGGGGGTCATAAAGCATATAAATTGCATTAATGATGGATTTATTGCATGGGAAATCGAAAGTCAGATATAGCTAGTGTGAATTATGTATTCAGACACAATATTTTAGTGATGTGGTGACCTCGC
The DNA here is from genome assembly GCF_030265065.1 of Corythoichthys intestinalis. Taxonomy (NCBI): domain Eukaryota; kingdom Metazoa; phylum Chordata; class Actinopteri; order Syngnathiformes; family Syngnathidae; genus Corythoichthys; species Corythoichthys intestinalis. The sequence continues at coordinate 18,195,567 of NC_080402.1, forward strand.
GTTGACACATTATGGGGTCCCTAATCACACAACAGCACTATTTGTTGAAATGTTACTGACTGTTGTGTGTTTGGTGTGTGTCAATATGTATGTGTGTAGGTGGTGGCGATGGGAATGTATTTTGGCAAGGGTGTGTACCTGCAGAGTAGCTGGAACGTCCTTGATGGGGTCCTGGTGTTTGTGTCCCTGGTGGACATCTTGGTGTCCCTGGCATCGGCAGGCGGAAATCGAATCCTGGGCATCCTGCGCGTCCTGCGGCTGTTGCGTACCCTGCGACCGCTCAGGTGCCATTCTGTTAGAGTGTCTTTGTGCAGCCCACGATCATGTTTATCAATATCATATTTCATGCTAAAATACCAACACTGCACATGATCTCTTTTCAAATGATTATGCTACTGCAAGCATTTTGTGTTAGCATGCCCCTTTTGAAACAAATTGAATTGTTGTTGACAAAATGTTTTCGCTGGCTTCTGATTTCAAAAGTAGCTATCTTTCAATTTGTTGTGCGTAAGAAGAAATATGAGAGATGACATTTATATGGTTTCACAGTCATAATGGGCCTCCGTTGTAAACCATTAGATTGATGTGGCCCAAGACCTGGTTCTTTACTGTCAGTTACAGTACCTGATTCTGATGAGTGTAGAAAAATTTTGGGCTCAGCACGTTCCCCCATCAAACTCATTACAAAATGCATAAAGAAAGTGTCACGGGGACCATGCATGATTTTTAGATCAGGATCTGCTAGTCCACTCAGTCAGTAACTGTGTCCTATTCTACTCTATCTTGAGGTGATAAAAAGTCCACAAAAACTGGAGGAGAAACTTTCAAAAAGTTTTTCTTTGCACATAGAGTACATAGCAATTCAAATGAAAACTCTGAGCTGCGATGAACGGACCCCAACACCCCCACACCTGTCATCTGCAAAAGTTGGGAGATGTGCTGCATGGAGCGCTCAATCTGAATATGCAGTACAGTATTATAGAGTCATTTGAGATTTGTGTTTTGTCGGGAGCCATCAGACTCTGGGCACAAGCATTGACAAATGGTGAAAACCGTTTAAAATTTGTAAGCAATCAAACTAAATGTTGCAAGTTTTTGGATGACATAATTTTCAAATGACGACCTCAAATCAAAATGACAGACCTCCTGTTTTTTGTTGGGCATGATTCCATCAGATATTTTTGTGTGATATTTATGTTTTCAAAGTTTAATGTTGATAAGTAAAAGTGTCTTCAGGGACTGAAATTGGAAAAAAAGCAGACTTTTTTTCCCAATGTATAGTTTGTTCATACTTTTTTGTGGGTGCAAGAACGGAAGATAGAGTACGCCTATGCCAAAGCTCAATTTGCTAAATAAACTGGCTTTGGGTGCAAAAAGTTCAAAGAAAATGTATATTTCAAAATCACAATGGCACACTACAAGTGTTTTTTTTTCAGGTATGACTTCTTGAGACTTTTTTGTGGATCTTCTTAACATGGATTGCACTGCAAATTTCCTCTTGTGAAAGGGGATATCACCTATTTTCCAGGCATATGGTGTCATTCTAAAGCACATTTTTACCTTAAGTTAATTTGGGAAAACTGTATATTTTTAATACACGACTTAATATAAACTTGTCTTTGCATCATGGCTATCGTTTTCAGAGTCCAGCCATTTCTGATGGAGTGCGTTGTCCTTTGGATGTGTAAAAAGAGAGAAAAACTCTCCTTTGCATCCTAGAATACATAACCTCTTCGACATTTCTGAAAATGATTCCATTAAAAAGCTGCCACATACGTTTTCCCTCCCACTTGTAGTCTGCCTAAGCGCTATGTGTTAGCTACGCCGTAGCCAGTGTTGTTTTTGGCTGACGTTTTAATATTTTTCTTAGTGTTTTGGATGAAAATATTCATATTTTAGTGATTTTTTTGTTTTTCTTCATCTAGTTTTAGTTGACGAAATCTCATACAAATTTCATCTAGTTTAGTCGAGAGTCACTAAAAATGTTTATGTCTGTAAAATTCAAAAGCTTTAGTCCAAAATAGATAAAGTTTTCAAACAATTTCAAGTGATCATACCCAGACGAGCATATATTGTAGCGTCTACAAGGTCAACGCCAAATTCATGACTATAATACACATTCAGCAGGAAAAGCAGTACATTATTTTCCATTAAACTGACCTAGAAGCCACAAATGTATGTAAAGGAAAATATGTCTGCGTGTTTAGGAGGATGCTCGCTATGCTAAAGTTAATGCTAACGCTAACGACCTTTGAGGGCTAAAGCAACATTGCATATTCTCTCTTGCCAAGATAAGACAACAAATCTTACAATGTGTTTCCAAACAAGCAAGATGGAGTGCAGCCCAGCTTGAAACACATCCTGAACTCTGGAGAGTATGAGAGAGGCGCAGAACATCTAACATGAGTGACACGACCCAAATAGGACCACAATGCAAGCTGATGTACTCCACGTACAATAATAAAATGGTGTAGTGATAAACATGGCGGCAGTCACAAAACAAAGAGCTTTCTAAGTAGAACTTTTTTGCAAATAAATGCTTGAATCATGGAATTTCTAGATACAGTGGGGCAAAAAAGGATTTAGTCAACCACTAATTGTGCAAGTTCTCCCACTTGAAAATATTAGAGAGGCCTGTAATTGTCAACATGGGTAAACCTCAACCATGAGAGACAGAATGTCGGAAAAAAAAATAAATAAATAAAAAAAACCGAAAATCACATTGTTTGATTTTTAAAGAATTTATTTGCAAATCATGGTGGAAAATAAGTATTTGGTCAATACCATAAGTTCATCTCAATACTTTGTTATGTACCCTTTGTTGGCAATAACAAAGGCCAAACGTTTTCTGTAACTCTTCACAAGCTTTTCACACACTGTTGCTGGTATTTTGGCCCATTCCTCCATGCAGATCTCCTCTAGAGCAGTGATGTTTTGGGGCTGTCCTTGGGCAACATGGACTTTCAACTCCCTCCACAGAATTTCTATGGGTTTGAGATCTGGAGACTGGCTAGGCCACTCCAAGACTTTGAAATGCTTCTTACGACGCCACTCCTTTGTTGCCCTGGCTGTGTGCTTGGGATCATTGTCATGCTGAAAGATCCAGCCATGTCTTAAATGTCCTTGCTGATGGGAGGAGATTTTCAATCAAAATCTCTCGATACATGGCCCCATTCATTCTTTTCTTTACACATATCAGTTGTCCTGGTCCCTTTGCAGAAAAAAGCATGATGTTTCCACCCCCATGCTTCACAGTGGGTATGGTGTTCTTCGGATGCAATTCAGTATTCTTTCTCCTCCAAACACGAGAACCTGTGTTTCTACCAAAAAGTTCTATTTTGGTTTCATCTGACCATAACACATTCTCCCAGTCCTCTTCTGTATCATCCAAATGCTCTCTAGCGAACCGTAGACGGGCCTGGACGTGTACTGGCTTCAGCAGTGGGACACGTCTGGCAGTGCAAGATTTGAGTCCCTGGTGTTACTGATAGTAGCCTTTGTTACTGTGGTCCCAGCTCTCTGTAGGTCATTCACTAGGTACCCCCCGTATGGTTCTGGGATTTTTTCTCACCGTTCTTGTTGTCATTTTGATGCCACGGGGTGAGATCTTGCATGGAGCCCCAGATCGAGGGAGATTATCAGTGGTCTTGTATGTCTTCCATTTTCTAATAATTGCTCCCACAGTTGATTTCTTTACACCAAGTGTTTTACCTACAGTATTGCAGATTCTGTCTTCCCAGCCTGGTACAGGTCTACAATTTTGTCTCTGGTGTCCTTTGACAGCTCTTTGGTCTTGGCTATAGAGGAGTTTGGAGTGTGACTGCCTGAAGTTGTGGACAGGTGTCTTTTATACCCAAAATGAGTTAAAACAGGTGCCATTAATACAGGTAATGAGTGGAGCCTCGTTAGACCTCGTTAGAAGAAGTTAGACCTCTTTGACAGCCAGAAATCTTGCTTGTTTGTAGGTGACTAAATACTTACATTGCACTCTAATTTGGAAATAAATTCTTTAAAAATCAAACAATGTGATTTTCTGTTTTTTTTTTCCACATTCTGTCTCAGGTTGAGGTCTACCCATGATGAAATAGCTTTTTAAGTTGAAAATTCTTACAAATAAATGCTTAAATCGCGGAATTTTCATAGATAGGAACGTGAACAGTCTAGATATTTGATTAAAAGCGAAAAAAAAAAAAGGGCAGTTATCGTTCATTTTACGTAACTATTTCAAGCCAAAGTTACGGTATTGTTCAATCTAACATGGCGTCTGTCACGAAACAAAGAGCTTTTTAAGTTGAAAATTCTTGAAAATAAATGCTTAAATCGCGGAGTTCTATAGATATGAACGTAAAACAGTCTAGATTCCTGGTTAAAAGCAAAAAACGCGCAGTTATAAATCATTTTACGTAAATATTTCAAGCCAAAGTTACGGTATTGTTTAATCCAACATGGCGGCCGTCACGGAAGAAAGAGCTTTTTAAGTTGAAAATGTTTGCAAATAAATGCTTAAAATGCAGAATTCTTGTAGATATGAACGTGAAACAGTCTAGACTCTTGGTTAAAAGCAAAAAAAAAAAAAAAAAAAAACGGGCAGTTATCATTCATATTATGTAAATATTTTCAGTATTTCAGTAATTTTCAATATTTAAGTTAGGCTAATTTTTTCCATTCATTTCATTTTATTCACAACGTTTCAATGTGCATGCATGGTGCGAACAATATAATAATTACCTTGAATCCTCAACCAAAACTCTTGAGACACTACTGCCTGCTTGTATGCAGTAAAACCTTCGTCCTATTTATACCTAAATCCGGCGTTGGAAGGCAGCTTGTGTTTGTGTTGATGACAGTGAATAGTGAAAGCCACCTCAACGCTCTATGGGTCGGCCCCCTATGGGAAGTCTGTGAGAGTCTCGTCAACTGAGGGTGGACTCTATGATCCAACATAAACTTTAACCAGACGTATCACACTTGCACAATTTGAGGAGTTTCAGAAATAGTTTTTTTTTTTTTGCCTCTGTACATTTTATTGACGCATATCGGTCCTTTGATGCGCTTTTCCTCCTTGCATGCTATTTTTTCATTTCCTGTATCCAGTATTGAAATGATGCACATTTTCCTGTTGTGGGTTTCAGTATAAAGATGATCTTATCATATCTTATCTGGTCCTATCGAATGCCACCTCCGACCAGACAAATTTAGGTCGGTGAAATAATTTGTTTTCCTGCCTAATATGACATGTCTCCGTTGATTTATTCCTTGTTATTAACCCTCTAATGATGAGAATTTGCAGTCCGAGCTTGGCGTGCGTCATCATTTGAATTGGATGGCCACCAAATGTTGACCTTTGTATAGCTAAGTGTTTCTGTTTGGTTTTCAGAGTGATCAGTCGTGCTCCAGGTCTAAAACTAGTGGTGGAAACCCTCATAACGTCACTTAGACCAATCGGGAACATCGTGCTCATCTGCTGTGCTTTTTTCATCGTGTTTGGGATCCTGGGGGTTCAGGTAATTACTGCGCAAACATAAATATGCATGTTTTTGTGTGTTCACCCCGCTGTACGATACTGATTGTTTTAAGATAAATGAGGTGTAGAATTACAAATGGAATGGAAATAATGGTAAAATGCAAATGGACTGCTGATGAAGCTTCTCATTCTAGTAGTGTGCGATATCGTGAGTTTTTTTAAATCTTTCCCAATAAAGCCACCAATACCAGTGTTATTTATTAATGAGGAAGCGTCATCCAGGTTTTCGATCATGTCATTTGTTGGTTTAAATAACGGATTTAATTATAAACTTTTTCAATTATGATGTGATTGACACAGATCACAAGCATAGGCGGAGTTTGACTTTTGGGGCAGGGGGGGCGCACAACATGTTGATGACCCCAAAACGCAGTGTCAGCAATAAAATTAACTTACAAGAATAAGTAATATAAGTTAAATAATAATAAGTTGAAAATGAACGTTTTTTTTTTTTTGTTTCCCATCATTCTTGAAGGGAATTCTAAATCAGGCCGCTTAGGACAGCTATACTTTTCGCCAAGATCGTCATCCAGTGAATATGGTACGCCCGCCGGTGTTGTGCCAATGTAGTTACCCCAGTCAAAAATTGTATCCCCTGTGCGGAGCCATATGGAGGTAGATTGGGGTATTCATTCTTTGAGCCAAAATAAAAGTTGCTTCAATCAATCGAAAAAAAAAAGTTGCTTCAATCAAAATATTTATTTTCAATGAAAAAAAAGTTACTTCAATAAAGAAAAAATGTGTTTGAATGCAAAAATAAATTTAAAACTCAAAAATGTATTTGAAAGCTATTTTTCTTTGATTTTTTCTTTTTTGATTGAAGACATGTTGTTTTGCGTTTGGACCACATTTTGGCCAGGACATTTGTGTCTTTATTATTCAATCAAAAAATAAATTTCTTCAAACAAAAAATGAAACATCAAAATAAAAATCACTTCAATCAAAAAAAAAAGAAAAATTCAATCATAGAAAAAAAGCTTTTAAATGCGAAAAAATATTTGAGACTCAAATATTTCCATTTGAACACTTAATTTTTCATTAAAAAGGTTTTGATTTTAGCAATGCTTTTTGTGTTACATTTGTGTCTAAATCATTCAATCCCCCAAAAAGTTGCTTCAATCAACAACAACAACAACAAAAAAAAAAATCAAACAAAGAAATTGCCCAAAAATCCAATTTGGATGATATTGACACTAATTACAACTTGATAGTGTTCAACTACCTTAAACACCAATGGGATTCGTTCCTATAGATATATAAATCCGTATAATAAGTAAATAGCAAGACAAATTGATACGATGGATTGATTCTATTCATGATATGATTCTTTTTAATTATTACAGGAAATGAGTTGATTTCATTCCATTTCTAATGTAATTCACTCAAATTACAATATAAATCAGTATCATTCAAGCTAAATACAATACATATCTATTTGATTTCAGCCTACTTATGATAGGATTCTCTTCTGTTCCTATATAACTTTAATCATTTTTTTCTCATGATATTATTCTCTCAAAGTGTTGCTAAATTTACTCCATTTACTTAAATTCTGATATGATTCCATGGTTTTCCCTAGGATTGTTTTGAACTTGTGGCGGTGGGCTGCATCGAAAGTAGGACAGCCCTACATGTTGTGCCGCGGCAAAATTGCTTCATATCATGACTTATGAGAATTTTTTTTTTTTTTTAACAACATTTTTTCCCCCAAGAAGAACCATAACAAAGATTATTTAATTAGCAGGCTAATGAAATATTTCGAAATGTGACGGGCTACATTCACGATGGAGTATTGGGGCCAAATAAAAAAATATATGAATAAAAGGACTACGAGATTATATTTGTTACAATAGGCGAAAAAAAAAGTATTATTATGTAGGGGTAATGTAGCTGTAAACCGCTACGCACTTTACGTACATGTACCTTAGTTGGGGGCTATGACGAAGCATTAGCATAAATCATTCTATTGATAATAATTTGGTGTAGATAAGGCGAGAGAAAAAAAGTCGAACTATTACTACGAAAATGAATGTCGAATTAATAGTATCTGTTAGGGTTCGTGGATGGGAGAGGACCCCAAAGCAGACAACGGGATGACAGGCTGTAAAAACCAAAATGTTTTTTTGATTATTGTTCGGGCGTTGCTGGCGAGATCCAGGCCGACATGAGGCAGGAAAAGCTCGGGGGGGAAATCAGGCGTGGAGATCCGACAAGGGGCGTGCACAAACAGGTCCTGGGACAGAAGCAAAAATCGTGAGCCAAAAATAGTAGACAAAATGAAAGAAAGGCGGGATACAACTGACAGCAGAACTAGACGAGTTGATCTGGCGACGAGGTGAGGCGTCCACTGGCTTTTAAAGGCTGCTGATGACGATAGCCTGCACCTGTGGCCGCTCCACCCGTCTGACCTCCAACCTGTAATTAGGATAAAACATGCACACCTGCCGGAGGCAGTTGAGAATTCAGGAGGGAGGAGTAGAGGCCCTAACAGTATCAGAATAAAAATTGTATTATTACGTAGGGCTTATGTAGCCTAATAAGCAGCTACGTACTTCACGTAGCGCGTTGCCGCCTCCATTAAACTCAACAATATTGAAAGCATCTTGTGTTTTAGAATCAGTTCAACAAATAAGGAAATCCATAATATTTTGCCTCGTCTACATCAAATTATAAGCAATAGAAGGATTTATACTAATGCTTTGTCGTAGCTCTCGGCTGCGGTACATGTACGTAAAATGCATAGCTGATTACAGCTACATTACCCCTCTTTAATAATACGACTGTTTTTCCTCGTAGCAATCGTTCGACTTACATCTTTTTTGTTTTTTCTTTATTTGGCCCTAATAGAACTACATTACCACAACAATAATAGTCTTTCTGTTAACGAAGCCTTGTCCATTGACAACTTAAATCTTTTCTAAATATTTCAAAATACTCATTTGAAATTATTACCAGTGACATTAGCAACAAACAATTGCTATGCTAGGACGTGACGATTCGGATAAAACGTGCCAAAAAGAACCTAAACGTCATGTCAATGTCGATATTAAGGTCGTTTTCACAGGTTTATACTAGAATTACATTCATTAACTTGAAGTACCTTTCTATTGATTTTTCTCCCGACCCCCCTTGCAACAGGAGAACCAATGTGATTTTCAAAATAAAGCGTGTAAAGGAACAATTTGTATTTGTCATGCTATTTCAGATGACCTCTGGGAAATAGTGTGCAAATAATGAGCTATAGATATTCATTTAGACGTATTGTTAAATTATACAAATTATAAATTAGAATGTATCTTAAAAAAACATCTCATTTGGAAGGCGTCGTGGCTTTTATATTTATGTGGCGATGCGCCACAATCTTTAATATGTGGGAGAAACCCTGAATTCATTCCAATTACAATATAATACAATTCAATCACTGGTGCACTATGATTCCTATGTATTGAGATTAAACAAAACACTGAAAAAATGTCATCGATTGTTGTCACAATTTTAGTAAGCCAGGTATTCCAGAAAAATACATTTGATTGTTTTTTTAATTTAATTTCAACATTCAGTTTAATCTAGCTAGCTCACGCAAGCGATTGATATTCCAATATATATTTTTTTTAATCTAATGCTCTACTCACTTACAGTGAGGTGTGCTTTGTGCCTCCCTGGCCTTTAAAGGGCGACTCCACAAAAATGCTAAATTGTTGTTCCAATTACCTATGCTGTGATACGATGATACATATGTAAATTGTTTTGTGTGGGCATGTGCAGTTATTTAAAGGCAAATTCTTCCACTGTGAGGGTTACAACGTGACCAACATCAGCAACAAGACTCAGTGCTTGAATGCAGGACACCGCTGGCTTCGCAGGAAGTACAACTTTGACAACCTAGGACAGGTGTGACACACACACACGCACCCATGCACCACCACATAAATGTTGCTAAGACACACGCAAACACTGATGTAAATGTCCATCTTGCAGGCGCTGATGTCTCTGTTTGTGCTGTCATGCAAGGACGGCTGGGTCAGCATCATGTACGACGGCTTGGACGCGGTCGGCGTGGACCAGCAGGTATGAACATGTCAAAGACACATCAAAGACCCATCCATCCATCCATTCTTTGCATGGCTTTTTCTATCTTGGGTCGCTTTGGGCGAGAGGTCGGGTTCACCCTGAGCTGGTCGCCAGGCAATCGCAAGGCACATCTTGCATAGAGAAACAACCATTCTCACACACAGTCACAAATATGGAGAATTTGAGTTTTCAATCAACTTAGCATGCATATTTTTGGATGTGGGAGGAAACGGATGAACAAGAGCATCCTGCTGTAGATGTTTGGATTTGAAATTTTGCACTCTTTGACGTGATATTGTGCTCAAATATGCAAATATAAAGAGCGTTGAATCACCTGGAGGTTGCCACTTCCTGGATACAGTATATAAATAATACATGTTTTAAATCTATGCGTACATGCGCAATTGCTGTGGTATAGTGCAATACTTTCTGACCAGTTCCTATCTTTTGCCACTTTTTTTCCCTCGCAACCTCCACCCCCGCGCCACTGTTCGTTGTCTAGCTAGCCGTGACACCTCCGCCGGTGTTAAGTCTCTCCTCGTCTTGTCCACGATCGACTTTAACCACCCCTCCCATAAAGCTCTCCATCATTTACCAAGCTGAGAGACACCTCCACCGCTTGTTCACCGTCAAAAGTCGGCCTCCTCCTATGGTTCTCGCTCGATGTTTTTTCCTCTATAACGCTCCTCACCGCCTTGAGGCAATTCCGCCGGCTTCCTCACCGCCAAAAGTCACCGTCCTCGTCTGATTGACTTTAACAGGATTGGCCCAGGGCATAGGCTAGCTAGGTGGTTGCCTAGTGCGCCATCTAGTAGCGGGCTTTGGGGGGAAAAGAAATACCCTGAAACAAATTCTCACACTACGTTTCCAGAATGTTTTCTAACATAAAATGTACATTTAAATAGGCTACATATAAAAAATATTTGCCGTTTTCAACCTGAATTGTATTACAGTGAGCCCTCCTTTCGGTTAATGGGGACCAGAACGTGCCGCGATAAGTGAAAAACTGCGAAGTATTATAGAATGTATTAGTATTATAGAATTAGAATGTATTTATTCAGATTTAGCATTGGAAAGAGATACATACAAGACATGTTTTTTTGACAGTTTTTTCCCCAAAGTATAATTTAGAAAAAAACCTTTGTGTATATACAGTATATATATATTTTTTCAAATGTAATAATTCTGATCAGTTTTAAACATGTCGCTGTCCCACTGAATTATTTTTATTTTTAAACAAGAATAAAGAAGAAAAATGCTTCTCTTGTTTAAATGCTTCATTGAGTGAGTCAACTCCAATCCGCTCAAGCTGCTCACTTACACACGAGTTGCCACAGCAACTGTTTAACGAGTTAAACAATGATTGACGCATGCGGCGCTATGAAGTTTCGGGTTTCAAGTGTCTCTGCCAAGATAAAACCTTAAGGTCTATCAATCATCGTTAACTTTAAAAAGCAACCCCAGTGTGCAGCCTGACCAAGAAAAGCGTCAAGAGCAAGAGTGAGAGACAGCTCTATAAAATACTGCATTTCTTTATTTAATTTTTTTAATTGGGGGGAAAAAAATGGACTGAGGGCGCAAAGTTTGAAGCGCGAAGTAGGGAGGGATAACTGTAGTCACCTACTATTTTGTGGTATGTATGAGGTAGGGTGGAACAGCCCACGCTTACAGTATGTAAGCAGATCCATTTAACGAAAATGGAGAAATAATGGCAGGTGTTTCAAAACAAAACTAAAATTATCACATAACAACAAACTAAATAACGTAAATAGGGAAAAAAAAAAATTAAAAAATAATTTGCAGAGAACACGAAGTTTAAATGTTAATTAGATCGTAGTGCTGCAATGCATGCTGGGAGGCATGAGGCATGTCGTATGACAACAGTGTTGACAGCAGGTGGCAGCAGAGGTTGTCTCTCCTAAGGGAAGTGAGATATTAAATTGAGCAGTGATGGCCAAAAGAACCTTCTTGCTTCTTGAAGCTTTGCAGCCAATTAATTCAAAGTTTCATGGTGGTCCATTTGCTCTATGGTGCCATCAAGTGGTCATTAAGCCCAAGAGGCAAACAGAATTCTAGGACTATTTGTTTAAGAGAATGATATTAATATGCTTGTGTTTCTGTATGGACAAAATCCAACGAGTGCTATAAGGATAATTTCCTATTTATTTATATTTAGAAACAATAGCTTCTACAGTATGTTTTTGGCAAAATATAAAAAAAAATATATAGATGTGGGGAAAGGTGGAAAGCTATGCGTCGCCTACGACAACTAGTCACCTAGGAGTAGCCAGGAGTATAAAGTAAATGAATATTTTATTTTTGTATAATTGTGAAATAGCGAAGCTTGGTGTCATTTTTCAGAAGATTGTAGTCCGCGTGACAATCTGAATACAAAATCAATAAATTATTTAATGAGATGAATACAAAATACTTGTATATAGTGATCTATGAAATTTTTCATTTTTCGATAATATGAATGTTCATTGAGTAGTGCACTACTTTTCCTGTCTGGGCAGTCACTGGTAAAATAATGTAAATTATTAACACAAAAGTAACTGCAGTGTGTTAGATTTGACGGTGTTGTGTGATCTTATTTGTTTCAAAGAGAAGGAAAAAAAGTGGGGGTATTTCAGGAGAAAGGAGGAAGAAGAAAAGAGAAGCTCGCAGATAAATAGATGTGCTGCGACAGCTGTGGCACTTTCACTGCTGACTCGGGACTTCCATTGTCTCGTTGTTTTATCCGGCAGCCGATACGCAACAACAACCCCTGGATGCTTCTGTTCTTCATCTCCTTCCTGCTCATCGTCAGTTTCTTCGTGCTCAACATGTTCGTGGGCGTGGTGGTGGAGAACTTCCACAAGTGTCGACAGCAGCAGGAGGAGGAAGAAGCCAGACTCCGAGAGGAGAAACGACGCAAGCGTCAGGAGAAGCGGAGGCGAAGTGAGTTCAACTATACTAAACGGGAAGAAATTAAATAACTTTCAGTCCTGACCACTCTCAAAACTCAAAACACCCATATCAAATCATCTTTCTCCATTGTTATGAATAAAAATGCCACGAATACATTTCAGCCCCCCACACCACAAAAACAAAACAAAACATAAATATGCTTATTTCTGGAGGCCTCGAAATTTCACTTAGATTTTTTTATTTTTATTTTAGACTGGATCAGATCAAGTCAATGCACGTGATTTATTTCTGTGGGCCACACAAAATAATGTGGCGCAAGGTCTTAATGCACAAATCTTGATTTTTTTTTTCGTATTTTTCCAACTCGGGTGAGGCATTAACTGGAACAGGACAAGTCGCATGGAAGTTGACCATTTCGAAATCCAATCTAGATCACTTTCCTATGTGGTTAAAATCTGATCTAAGCCACATTTTTCCAGAATGTGGCTGCAGTCTGAACTGTCAAGTCTCCCAAATCAGAATTCATGCAGCAATTACGTCAACAAGCGGCAGGGAGGACGTCAGCATTGGAGCTGGACATTAGCGTTAGAGCTTAGCTTGAACTCAGCTTTTATGGAGGAGGCGGGCTTTACCACAGTCATAAAAAAATAAATAAATAAAATGGAAAAAAAAGGATGCGAATGCTGACAATACTCGGCTTTCTCTGCACCAAAAAAGCAATATGTCAATATGGCATACATGGCCGAGAGTTGGGGCAAACTGACCGTATGAGTGTGCGTCATGCACGCACACTGCATGTGTTCTATCAACAGTGTTGGGAGTAACGCCGTTATAAATAACGCTGTTACGTAACGGCGTTATTTTTTCAGTAACGGAGTAATCTAACTAATTACTTTTTCCGCCGTTACAACGCCGTTACCGTTACTGACGGTCAAAAGCGGTGCGTTACTTACTCTGAATAAATTGAAGAAACTACCAGCCGTGTCGAGTCGACTCTTTGCTCCAAGGCTTGGGGTGCGTTCAGGTTCAAGAATAGCGCACGTACTTCTGACTCCAAGCTGTTTGTCCCTGCTCATTCAATTAGACAATGCTTTCCAAAGTTTGGTAACGTTTCTGTGTTTGCTACACCTGATGCTAGCCTCGTTCCCATCTCCCACTGTCAGCCAGCAATAATTCTGCTTCCATCTTGAGGACGGCAGACGCTTTGAAGGTGACGTGAATTGTCGGGAAACTAGCCTACCTGAATGCAGCCCCTCGAGAGATGTGATGGAAGTGATTGTGATTGGCTGAGGGTTAGAGTCATGTGTCTTGGTAAGCCAATCAGAGCCGGTGATTTCACAAGCAAACCGGAACAGCGCGTGCGGCAAACACACACACGCAAAACAGATGCACAGGGTCGGGATGGCAGAGCAGTCAGAAGAAAAATTGTCCTTTAAGAGGTGGAGATATAGACACTATTTCAAGTTTATCGAAATTAAAGGAAAGAACCTGCATGTAATGTGTAATTTATGTCCCGGGCAAAGCTTTTGTCGACATCTGTGGTAAGCAATTCAAATCCGCTGAAGCACCTAACAAGTTAACTACCTGTCCGTTCTTCTCTATTCCACTGACTCGAATACTGCTCAGAAAATTTCAAATTCTTTGACATACAACAAGTTCTTTTTAAAGTAATGGAAATAATTACTTTCCCTGGTAACTAGTTACTTTTACTATAGAGTAATTCAGTTACTAACTACTTTTTGGAAGAAGTAGTGAGTAATGTAACTAATTACTTTTTTAAAGTAACGTGCCCAACACTGTCTATCAATCCATATAAACTTTGAATATAAGACTAAACAGTGATCATCTATGTCTGTTATTTGTGTCCTCAGTTTGGAAATCAAAATATGATCACCCTAGAATGACGTAGAACCAGCATGTGTAGTCATTTGTTTTGATGCCTCTGCGCATGCGGGTCAGTTTGCTCAGTGCGTGTTGGACTGCGAGTGTGCATGCGTAATACATGAACGCGCTCAATGGAAAAAGGCAGTCTGAACAGGCACGCCAAAAAATACATATAAAGAAAAATCGGAAATGTGCATCAACCTAGCCTTAGTTTGATAGCTGTGAACTAAAGGATTCCGGTTTTCTTAAAAATAAATGAAACGTACGGTTTTTAACATGTGTTTGTTAATAAAAAGTAACTGTAGACATATAATTAATGAAATATGAAAGAAACAGGCATGACTGCAATGTGTATTTAACAGCAATGTTCCCTCCAAGCTGCACGCGTGCGCAATCGCACACTGCTTGCACAAACTCAGCGCTCAAGAAAATCGATGCAGCGCACAAAATGAAACTCAACAGAAACGTATTGTAGTGTCACTAGGACTATTGTCGGCGCCGCAGCACGACACTCCTATTGGTGTGTTTGATACGGCAACGCGACGCTCCCATTGGTGCGTTCCATACGCCAACGCGACGCTCTTATTGGTGTGTTCCATACGGCAAAGTGACGCTCCCATTGGTGGGTTACTACACCACGATTTTATATAGTTGTGAGTGCATGACCAGAGGCGTAGCAAGGGTCCTCGGGGTCCCCAGGCAACAAGCAACATGGCATGGGGCCCTTCGAGCATGTGCAAGTAAGGAGGACAGTTGGACTTGGAGCAATAGCATATTTAATAAAAGTATAATAAGTTACGCCTCGGTCTCACAGAGTGCTTTTTAGGATGCTCAAAGTGCCCGGCTTCTAGTACATTAGGACATAAATCTACAGTAACATAGTATACTCACCGCTGTCTTGCTTCCTCTTCTCCTCTTCTGCGTTTTTTTTCTTTCTTTTGTCGCTTCCAGAAGGATAACTTCTCTTCATTTTGGATATACGCCAATTAGAAAAAAGCCAAATCGCCGCTCACTCTCAGTCTGAGTCACGTGAGGGGGGAGGGGTGTAGAGCGAGTGAAGGGGCCCCTTCAGGGAACTCAGACACAAGGCTTTTACTGGCACTGTCACACTTGTCGCGACAGTGCAGTAAAGCTGTGTGTGCTAAATCTGTTGGCTCTCTGGGAGCCCCTGCTGGCTGGGGGCCATAGGCAATTGCCTGGTTTGCCTAATGGGACGCGACGCTTCTGTGCATGACCTGGGTGGGTGCGGAGAAAAATAAATAGTGAAAAGTGAGCTAGACTGCTGTGCTGATTTACGGAAGCAACATTTTGCTGCCAATTTTTGCAAGCGCTACAGTATTAATGAATAATGATAACTGATAATCTACTTAATTAGACCAACAAAATTGTTTTCTATACCATTTTGCAACATAACTCAATGAGCAACAGGTGTCTAGCCAATAAAGTGACACAGTTCACTTTACCTATGCTATGCAGCCCATACGTGCCTTACAGGTTAGCTAGCCAACAACAGTGCAGCAGACCCAAATGCTAACCTCTTATCATGGCGAAAGGAATGGGCAGCGATACTACACTCATCAAGCCAAAATAAAAATGAAATGTGGTTCTTTTAAGATGGAATGGCTGTCAGAGCACAGTATGTGCAAATAGGAGAACAAGTGGTGAAACAGGTTTTTTCTTTTTTTAACCTGGCCTGTATAGCTGCTTAAACATGGAGAATAGGAATCTTGAGTGTCCTTATTGTCTGAACAGTTTTAATGTGGGAGTTTGATATACTCCCATTGTGGTTGTTCATTATGTTTTATTTATTAACTCACCTATGCCACAATTGGACCTTTTCAGGCCAAAGCAGAACTCTTCCCATGGTTATAGCAGGACTCTCGCATATAACATACTACACATCTCATGAACAATGAGACTTTTGTCTTTTTCATTTTAAGTGGGCCAAATCAATTATATTAAAAGTAAACTATTTTCATTCTTTTAACAAGCCATGTAACTTGCTATGATCCAAGGTTTTGAACAGGCGTGATACTGGTGTGTGGACACAGCGTACATATCTGATGTTGCTCAC
Source organism: Corythoichthys intestinalis (assembly GCF_030265065.1). NCBI lineage: Eukaryota > Metazoa > Chordata > Actinopteri > Syngnathiformes > Syngnathidae > Corythoichthys > Corythoichthys intestinalis. The sequence continues at coordinate 18,212,030 of NC_080402.1, forward strand.
AGTGGTCCTCAGTTTGCTCAGGGAGCTTGTGTGTCTGCTCAGACACATGAAAAATTAGAGGAAACTTTGTTTAACAGTGAATTTTTTACAATGAATGTCGTAAATGTTAATGTTAGGTAGTGAATAGGTAATCTGTAGAGAAAATAACTTGTAGTGCAAGAACAAAACCTGAATACAGTTTTCAAATCAACATGCCAATTTTAGTTTTAATCACACTTTGCAAGCATAATATGACTGGCTAAAATGAATTGCTGTAAGCTGTATCACTGTATGAATTATATTGATGATAATTAATTTCATTAAATTTTTTTTTTTTTTTTTTAAAATAAAAATAAAAACATTAGGCTTAATCTCTCCAACACACAATATACCTACTCTCAATGACTGCCTCACAATGTTTTGTTCCATTGATTACATTTATTTTGAGAATTGACACTTGTTAAAAATTAATATATTTCAAAACAGATTTCATTTAAGCTATTTTTTCCTTAGTTTTGTCATACTGTGTTAGTTCTTCATCCTCTGTGAAGAACAACTATATTTACTGCTATACTGAGAATCCACAAGATGAGTTGAGACTCCACCATTGTTTTTCTGAATGTCTGTCCTATAAGTCTGCCCTCGGGTAGCCAAGCTGCACACAGAAGGATGAGCTGCACAGTTAAAGTGTGACAAAACCGGTTTCATTCTTTTTAAGCGTGGTCAAGGAACAAATTCAACTCGTATCTCGTGTCCCCTCTCTAGTTTCTTCCAAAAGAGTAATGTGGAGTCTCAAACTGGGTGTCACCACAGCGCTGTGTACCTGAAGAGTTATACGTATCAACAAAACTAGGTGCCAATTCAGAGTTGTGTGCCTCACAGTGGAAGATATACGTACCTTCACAACTTGATTCGGCAACAAAATTGTGCGCCCCTGCATTTTTCTTGTGCCTACAATTCAATGTATGTTACACCGTAGGGGACAGACAGAGTGGAAGAGAAGTGCTTGAAATCATGCTTGTGCATGTGTGTTGGCAGAGGCTCTCGAGAAGCCGTACTACGCCGACTACTCTCCTCTGCGTCGCTCCATCCACAGCGTGTGCACCAGCCACTACATGGACCTCTTCATCACCATCATCATCTTCACCAACCTGCTCACCATGAGCATGGAGCACTACAACCAGCCCCAGGTAACCACGGCAACAGCCCCTCTTTCATGACCATACAATACATGCCTTCATTGTGCATGTGTGTGTGCGAGAAACAGTACCTGGTGGAGATCCTCAAGTACTGCAACTACGTCTTCACGGTGGTTTTCGTCATCGAGGCCATCCTCAAGCTCATAGCGTTTGGACTTCGGCGCTTTTTCAAAGAGAGGTAGCAACACTACCGCATGTATTTTGCCTTAGCATGGATTGCCAGGGGCGACTGAGCTACTTCAACAAAAACATTGAAGATACTTCCAGTGTTGGTTTTGGTTACCCTTTTATTATTATTATTTTTTTTTGGTCTTTTGGATGAAAATACTTATTAGTCTTTGTCAAATTTTAGTCACGTGTTCATCCAGTTTTAGTCGACAAAATCTCATACAATTGTCCTGTAGTTTTAGTCAACAGTTACGCTGAATGTTTTCGTCTGTAAAATTCAAAAGTTATAGTCCAAAAATAAATAAAGGACCCCAACAATTTTGACAGAACATAGACAGACGAGCAAATATTGTAGCATCTACAAGGACAACGCCAACTTCGTGATGATAATACACACTCAGTATGAAAAGCAGTACATTATTTTCAGTTAAACCCACCTAGAAGTCCTGAACTATATGTTAAAAAAAGTTGTTTGAGCATTTAAGAGTATGCTTGCCACGCTAAAGTTGATGTTAATGCTAATGCAAATGCTATGCTAACGCGGCGAGTTACATTTTTTGTGTGATGATCTCTCAGCACAGACTTTTAAAGGCTAAAGCAACATTGCATATTTTTCTCTTGCCAACAAAGGTGGGTAGGCGTTACATGTACTCCTTTACATTTTTGAGTAACGTTTTGAGAAAAATGTACTCCTAAGAGTAGTTTTACTAAGCCATACTTTTTACTTTTACTTGGGTAGATTTGTGAAGACAAAACACTATTCTGACTCTGCTATTTTGGGCTACACAAGAGTCATCACATTTTACCCTTTATTATACATATAAGATTTTTCTTTTATTTTTTGCTAGTGACTCGATTGCCAAGAGTAGCGCTACTAATTTCACCAATGAGATGTCGCAACAATAATCACATGACTCCATTACACCAATCAGATGCACGCTTGCCGTTCTATGATCACGCAAGCCTGTTCAATCACGTGTTTTTAAAGCACCGTAACAAATGAAGTATTTGACATGGAGCGCTGCCCTCAACATGAATCAAAAGCGTGGATTTAAAACTCTCCCAGTTTTTATTTGGCACTGATTGACCATGGAAAACCGGAGATATGACTTTTAATTTCATAATAGTAACTATGAGGGAACTACAGTACTCACGATTCAAACTAGGAACTGTTTTCTCCACTAGAGGGCAGGGCACTCATGCTCTTTGGACGAATAATGCTTCATTACTGTTTTTTTTCCCTCTAATTTAATGATTAAAAAAAAAAAAAAATTACTTTGGCTTAAAGTGGCTATGTAATGGGTTATTGTACAGTATACTTATAACAACAGTTCATATAGATATGTTTGTGCTGAGAGAAAAAATACCATTGTTTAAAAAAAAAAAACATCCTAAGCACAGCACATCTCACATGAGTGACATTACCCAAACACTACTACTCGACGGACAGTATGAAAATGTCACGCATTGTGAACATATGACAGAAACTGTCCCATTTTCATCTTGTTGTCTCTTCTGATGAAAACCAGCATTCGTCTAGTTACGTTTTTAGTTCGTCATCGTCACGTCATCGTCATGAAAAAAATTGTTGGCCGACGAAATATTTTCGTTATCATTATTGTCGACTAAAACAACAATGGAAGGAACGGTATCGGAATAGCACTTTGACTTTTTCATCTCCCAAAAAGTTTTAATACAACAAAAAGTTGGTTCTGGAAATAGGTCCCAGTATTACCATGGAGTTATACTAGTCCTTCTAAAAAGAAAAATTGTATTTTGTGATAAAGTTCATCATTTTCTGTAATGTACTGATAAACATTAGACTTTCATATATTTTACACAAAACCAAAGTAGTTCAAGCCTTTTATTGTTTTAATATTGATGTTTTTGGCAAAAAAGTCAAGAAAAAACAAAAATCCCTATCTCAAAAAATGGGCATATCATGAAAGGGTACTCTAAAGAAGCTACAAACCTAATCATCTGAATCAACAAATTAACTCAAAACCCCTGTGAAAAATTCCTGAGGCTTTTAAAAACTCCCAGCCTGGTTCATTACTCAAAACCGCAATCATGGGCAAGACTGCCGACCTGACTGCTGTCCAGAATGCCATCATTGGCACCCACAAGCAAGAGGCTAAGACACAGAAAGAAATTTCTGAGCGAATAGGCTGTTCCCAGAGTGCTATATCAAGGCACCTCAGTGGGAAGTCTGTGGGAAGGAAAAAGTGTGGCAGGAACCTCTGCACAACCAGAAGAGGTGACCGCACCCTGAGAAAGATTGTGGAGAAGGGCTGATTCCAGACCTTGGGGGACCTGCAGAAACAGTGGACTGAGTCTGTAGTAGAAACATCCAGAGCCACCGGCGTGTGCTGGAAATGGGCTACAGGTTCCGCATTCCCCAGGTCAGGCCACTTTTGAACGTGAAACAGTGGAGGACGCGCCTGACTTGGGCTACAGAGAAGCAGCACTGGACTGTTGCTCAGTGGTCCAAAGTCCTTTTTTCAGATGAAAGCAAATTTTGCATGTCATTCGGAAATCAAGGGTGCCAGAGTTTGGAGGAAGACTGGGGAGAAGGAAATGCCAAAATGCCTGAAGTCCAGTGACAAGTACCCGCAGTCAGTGATGGTCTGGGGTGCCATGTCAGCTGCTGGTTATGGTCTACTGTGTTTTATCCAGGGCAGGGTCAATGCAGCTAGCTATCGGAAGATTTTGGAGCACTTTATGTTTCCATCTACTGAAAAGCTTAATGGAGATGAAGATTTCATTTTTCAGCACGAGCTGGCACCTGCTCACAGTGCCAAAACCACTGGTAAATGGATTACTGACCATGGCATTACTGTGCTCGATTGGCCTGCCAGTTCTCCTGACCTGAACCCTATAGAGAATATGTGGGATATTGTGAAGAAGTTGAGAGACACCAGAGCCAACACTGTGGATGAGCTTAAGGCTGCTATCGAAGCATCCTGGGCCTCCATAAAACCTCAGCAGTGCCACAGGCGGATTGCCTCCATGCCATGCCGCATTGTAGCAGTCATTTCTGCAAAAGGATTCCCGACCAAGTATTGAGTGCATAGCTGATATAATTAATTGAAGGTTGACTTATTTTTGTATTAAAAAACACTTTTTTGTATTGGTCAGATGAAATAAGCATTTTTTTAGGATAGGGATTTTTGTTTTTTCTTGACTTTTTTGCCAAAATCATCAATATTAAAACAATAAAAAGGCTTGAACTACTTCAGTTGTGTGCATTGAATCTAAAATATATGAAAGTCTAATGTTTATTAGTACATTAAAGAAAATAATGACCTTTATCACAATATGCTATTTTTTTAGAAGGACTAGTATATTCTTTGAGATCGATGAAGTTTGATAGTATTCCTTTGGGAAAATAAGAAAGCTGACCGCACATTTGTTTTCCAGATGGAACCAGTTGGACTTAGCCATCGTGTTGTTGTCCATCATGGGAATCACACTGGAAGAAATCGATCTTAACGCCTCACTACCCATAAACCCCACCATCATACGTATCATGAGGGTGTTGAGAATCACACGAGGTACATGCATACACACAGTCACACACTCAAAGGACAAATGCTGTTTGAAATCATTTTGCTAAGGCTAAGTACACTTTGATGCCGCCATGTTGCAGTGCTAAAGCTGTTAAAGATGGCCACGGGGATGCGAGCTCTGCTGGACACCGTCATGCAAGCTCTGCCTCAGGTAACTTGTCACAGAAATTCTAGACTAAAACAAAACAAGACATATTTGTGTCACTGTATTTCTTGATTAAAAAAAAAAAAATCGAAACTATTTTATAGCAGAGCTAACAAAAGAAACTGCAGCGAAAAAAATGGACTTTTTTCTCAGTGATGGATGTTTTCTGGCACTATGAGTCACAAAGTCGTCATTCAGACGTTGCTTCTCCCCGTTTTCTTTCACGCTTAATCAGAGGCGTACACTGATGTATGGCAAATGAAGTCATTCTACCTTTGCATAATGGCATCAGTCACTGCATATTTGTAATCAAATATGGAGGAAGGACACTCGAAAAGAGCGGCGGGAGCTGTAGAAGTGTCACACTGATGATGCTTGGGAAGGGAAATTAACTGCATTTACCTAATGGTAATCTTTTCATAATGAGAATCAAACACAGCAAGCAGAAATGTTGCTGGAAAATGATATTTTTGGTTTTCAACATATTTTCATTTCCATTGCTTTTTGTCCTTTTTTTTTGTGTCTTTGTTTTACATTTCTTTTGTGTCCTAATTTGCCAACAATTTTGCATATGAACATTTTTTTTAATGTTGTATGTGCGATTTGAACATTTACTATTTTTGTTAAAAAAAAACATTGTGTACATACTTAAATTTTGACATTTGTTTTAATATTTCAAAATATATATTTTATTTTTAATACTGATTTAAACTAAAACCTCTTTTATTTAGCTGTTTTCTGATAATTATTTATTTATTTTTTTTGTTATGGGGACAATTAAAAACAATTAAAAGTATTAAGATTAATGATAATGAGTGCCATAACCTGTACAACTTTTTTTTCTCCCCCAACTACGACTCAATTTGGCCAAACATTTATCCGGATGTTTCCGGATGTTTCGCTCACTGGTCTGCTGCCAGTGTGGTGTGACATTTGGAAACTGATAAACATAGTACCATACAATCTTATTATTATTGTTGTTATTATTTTAGTGATCTTCACTGACACCACTACTTAATTGATGGCAATACATGTCAAATTGAAAGAAGTTTTTTTTCTTCCATCAGTGCCGACCTGGGTGGCAACTGGGGTGACAAAAACCCACAGCCAGACCTCAACATTATTACCATCAGAACAAAAATAGTTGAATTATTTTCCATAAAAAAACGTGTGTATGACTTGTATCATGTTTACATTATACACACTCTTTTTCAACACAAACAGCTGCCAGAGAAAAAAACCCCACCAAGTTTTACCACAGCTAGACACACTAAACACGCTGGAGTTACCTTTCGTAGCTGGTACGAAACGTTCATGACAGTGTTTACTAACCTTTAATTTTGTATAAATGCGAAATCAAATTGGAGGTATTGCCTCCTCAGCAGCCACCCTCCGCAAACATGTTTTACATGTCGGTTGGCCCTCCTCCTTAAAGCCACGGCCGTCTGTAACTTTTCTGTATTACCATACCAGCGATTTCGTTTTGTTCGATGGGGGGAAAAAGTTCAGGAGTTTCACCTCCTCCAGCCATTGTGTAGCACAGCTGACTCACTGACACTGAGAATCAACCGGTGGGGGAGGGTTGAGCCTTGGAGCCGCAAGTGAGGGATTTCTCCATGCATTTTTGTGACATAAAAAATATACAGTATGAACGGTATGACGGCAAATTTTTGCAGTTTTGAAACCGTGACGTTTTCATACCATGGTATACCTTGAAACAGGTAATTGGCACATGACTAACTGTGAATAGGACTTCTTGTGGGTTGTGTCAGTGAGGGCATGGGGCGTAAAAATTTTGTATGCCAAATCTAACATGCGAATCGACTATTTCGCTAAATTCGCTGTGGTGACCCCTAAGGAGAAAAGCAGAGGGATGGGTGGATTTGGCCAATTCTTTGCTTTGACTTGCGAACAACAATTTGAGATCCCAGCGTGGTGGCAGGGACCTCATTAAAGCTCTTTAGCAAACATTGAACAATTGAATCAAAAAGAGACTTAGAGCATTTTAATGCCACTTCTACTTATATAACAAAGAGGAAAATTTAGTGTTTAAAAAAAACACACAGCTTTGCCAGAGAAATGACTACTTAATGCTAACATACAATGCAAGCATCTATTGACATTTACAGACTATTAGCATTAATTCCTAAATTAACTTATGCTATAGCAGGTTACAGAATCTCACGAAGTATTAGTAGAGGAAGGGCTAACACTTTATAATAACTATCTGTTATAACTAGTTAATACATCATTATTAAACTGTGAATAAATGATTTATTGTTGACTTTTTAAGTGTTAGCAGTTTGCTGTGATGTACGGACGTTAAATGCCCCTCATAAATTCAGTTTATCCCGTGTTTAGTACAAAATGTGTCACAAACTCATGGGTTTGTACTAGTATTTTTTTTGTTCTGCCATGTAATGGCTTAGTATGTGTGTTTCTATGCATTAAACAAAATGTTCAATATTTCATCTTCTATGTTTCTTAGGTAAGTACAGCACAAAGAAAGCCTATATTTAAAAAATCCCATCAAATTTCTGAACCTTGAACTTGTACAAACTAATTGCTGTTCTTTAAAGTTTAGTGGTTGGTTAGCAAACTTTTAATGAATGATCTGTAAATTGTGAGTTAAAATATTACAGTAAGTACAGTTTTAAGCTTATGTATGTTGTTGGGACGTTATTCTCAAGTAGCACTTATTCCTCATTCTAACAATTATAAGGAGTAGTTGCAACTTTAGAATAACGTCTCAATAAACGAGAATAAACTATCAACTGACTTCATAAGTCATTAGTAAGCTACCAATAGCTTGTTTGTGTCATTACTAATTTATAAGGTGTAGTTATAAATCACTGACATAGTTTACAAGTCATTTATTACTCACTAACCATCAGTTTATTTATGACATATTAACGATCTACAGCAGACATGTCCAAAGTCCGGCCCGGGGGCCAAATGCGGCCCGTGGACAAATTTAATCTGGCCCACAGCCTGTCATAAAATCAACGTCTTGCCCGCACACAGACTTAATAAATTGGTCAGCAGTACTGCTACCAGCATATGAAGTTACCTACACACTAAATGCTGCTCCTCGTTTACTCAGTAAAAGGCAGCAGCACTCTAACCTTACCCCGTGTGACCCAATTTTCTAAAATGGCGACAATCAACAAAAAAAAGAAAGTTGACTGCAACTGCTGACGCTTCAATGATAGTGGAAATTTGACTATTTCTTCACTAAAATACGCAACAACTGTGTCTGCCTCATTTGCAAAGAGACAGTCGCTGTTTTTAAAGAGTTCAATGTAAGGCGATATTACCAATCAAGACACGCCGACATGTACGACAAGATTACAGGGAAGATACGTAGCGAGAAATTGAAGCAACTTGAAACTAGTTTAATTTTACAGCAGCAGCATTTTGCAAGAGCCCGAGAGACGAAAGAGAACGCCACCAAGGCTAGTTGCAAGATTGTTGAAATTATTAATTAAAAAAAAAAAAAAAAAAAAAAAAAAAGCAAATGTGACACACACACAATGGCTTGCTAAAATTTGCATAAATATATTGTTCTACATAAAGGACGTCAGCCAAGGTCGGCCCCCCCACATTTTTACCACACCAAATCTGGCCCCCTTTGCAAAAAGTTTGGACACCCCTGATCTACAGTATAAGGCATCATTATAAATGCTTCACAAATTGTTAACAAACACTTCACAAATCAACAATATATCATTTATTAACAGTTTACTAATGATCTATTAACAAGTTATAACAGATAGTTGTTATACAGTGTTACCGAAGAAGTGCGACTCTTCTCCATTTGTCACTATAAGCAATCCTCCCTTTTTTCTTTTTAATGTAAACTTAGAAAGAAATCTAAAAGAAGACAAAGCACGTGACCTCGTCTTCAGTATGCGTCCTTTGGGTACTGCGTGCGCCTCCTTTTGTTTTGCCAATCAATCAAATACGCTGATCTTTTGGGATTTTAAGTTACTTTCGCAGGCTCGCTTTGTCTGCTTGATGTACGCCTCTTTCTCTCTCTCTTTCTGTATACTTTCTCTTTATGTATATGTGTGTGTGTGTTTGGCACTTGTATCTATGTACATGTGTGTATACTGTATGTCCGTCTAGGTGGGGAATCTGGGTCTGCTCTTCATGTTGCTGTTCTTCATCTATGCAGCTCTGGGAGTTGAGCTCTTTGGAAAACTGGGTTAGTGTGCGTGTGCATGCATACAGTACGCTCGTGTCTATTTGTTGCATTACATGCATTAATTATGTCAATTTCCACCCCCCCACCACCCCCCACCTACCCACACGCCGACATAACCCCACTACATGTCCACCTCTGTGTTTGTTCTAAGACCTTTCTTGTGCTTCTTTTCTAGAGTGTTCCGAGGAGAACCCGTGCGAGGGCCTCAGCCGTCACGCAACCTTCGACAACTTCGGCATGGCTTTCCTGACGCTCTTCCGTGTGTCCACCGGTGACAACTGGAACGGGATCATGAAGGTTATTGGCGCTCGCCTTTAAACAGGATTGAAGGAAGCTCTGGGCGTGCTGAGCTTAGTTTACGAGACAGGCGGTGCGTTAAGCGGCAGACACAATAACAGCGGTGGGACAATAGGGGTGAACAGGCAATTGTTTGCAAGGCAAAAGGTCTTTTGCGCCCCCTGTTGGAAGGAATTAGAAGCACAATGTGTTGTACACAACTTTTCCTTAAAATGATCATTTTAAGTGTGGAAATTGTCAAAAGACAAGAAATTGTTTAGACTTTTTAAAATTTCGCTTAAGTTTGTTCTACTTTATCTACAGATGTATATATTTGTTTATTTATGGTTATAATCAAAATTTATAATTGAATTAGTTATAAACATTTTTTCAATGCAAGATCCACTTAAAAGATTTTTTTCCTTCTATTTAGTTTGATATTTTACCTTTTGATTACTTTCCGTATTGCCTTTAATTTGAATGAGACATTGATACCTTTTTGAACTATTTTTTGTAATCTTTACTTTTTATTTTTTACTGACTACTCTGATAGAAACGTCACAAAATTATGTATGTATATATAACAATTTATCCACTATCCATTTAGTCAGCCATGGATCAGAATTCTGAAGGTTATTGTCTACTCTTTAAAGAAGATGGAAGATTGTGTGGTCGGAGCGCAGCTAAGTGTACTTTATGAGACAGGCGACGCGTTAAGTGAAGGACACAAATAAGAGCGGTAGGACAATAGAGGGCGAACAGACAATTGCTCGCCAGGTAAAAGGTCTGTTACGCCCTCGTTGGAGGATATTGGAAGTGCAGTGGGTTAATGCATGCCAAGAAGCGTTGGTACTTATAATAATAATAATAATAATTATGATTATTATGGTACTGCCCGTAGTTGGCTGGGATAGGCTCCAGCACCTCCGCGACCCTCGTGAGGAAAAGCGGCATGGAAAATGAATGAATGAATGAATGATTATTATGGCTGCAGCTATTGAATATTTTAGTAATCGAGTATTCTACTGAAAATTCCATCGATGAATCAAGTAATTGGATAAAACATTTTTTATTTGTTTTTTAGGTAAACAGCAGTTATATAGCAATTGACACATGATGATGTGGTGACTCAATTCAGGACACGCTGCGTGACTGCCGACCGGATGACCGCCACTGCCTCACCTACTTGCCCCTGATCTCGCCCGTCTACTTTGTCACCTTCGTGCTAACGGCTCAATTCGTGCTGGTCAACGTGGTGGTGGCAGTCCTCATGAAGCACCTGGAAGAGAGCAACAAGGAAGCGCTGCTAGATGAGATGGAGGAAAGGCAGGAGCGCGAGGAGGCCGCCCGTAGGAACAGCGTCGCATCGGGGGGCGGGGAACACGTTGCCCCCAACGGAGATGCGCCCGCGCAGGTTTACCACCTTGACAAGAACATTTATATTAAAAACACCTATTAACGGCAATAGACGTCCATTCGCTGCCAGACCTCCCAATCAAAATGGAGTGGGCGCCTATTGCCGTCAATGGCAGCTAAAGTGAGAATGTTGATCAATCATGTCTACCATAAGTCAGACTTGACTCGTTTGCTGCTTCAGGGGGCTGCAGCAACAATGTAAGATTGTTGAATCGTGCCACTGAATCAGGTGGCACTCATTTGGGTTTGATGGATTGGCAGGTGCGGGTAGAGGATGAGGAGCGTCGCCACGACAACTTGCTGAGCATCGGCCGCATGCTGTCCCTGCCTAGCGACAGCTACGTTCAGCAGCCACTCAGATGCGTGCCGTACCCACCGGCTAGTGTCGACGCCTATTCGGCTTACAGCTACTCGGGTCAGACTTTTGCTTTTTCTTTGGCTTTTTAGGGAATGCTTTGCTCCTGGAGCCTTTCCCCCCTTTTCTTCAACTTTAGTTTGGGGTCTTATGATGCAGGGCTTAACACCAACACTATTTAAAACATTTTATTTATTAATTTGTATGTATTTTTGTTGTAAAACAATGTTATAGTTTATTTATCTATTTTAATAATGTGTCGTTTCATAGGATTTTGTTTTACATTTTATTGAAAGTACTTGTGATCATAATTTGTAGATTATTATTGATATTTATTATTTGTTTATTAATTTATGAATTAAAATGATTTATTATTATAAGATCCTAAAATTATGTGTATTGTTTTTAGGATGTAACCTTTTTGTCTCATTATTTGGTATTATTATTTATTGTATAATTAACATTTGTTTTTTTTTTGTTTTATTGTCAATTTTGCATTTATGTACTGTATTTTTAAAACTGAAGTGTTTTTAATTCTATACAAAGACTTTACTATCCATTGACGGGAAACGGTGCGCGGGGCTGCTCTCTAGGGGGCCTATTTTCAAAAGCCTAAAATTAAGAAAATTTCAAAACCAAAGCCGCTAGCGACCTAAATCAAAACAGGCACCTCCATTAGGCATATATGAGTCTTCATGAGCAGCGGCATAGAAAATTTAAAGTCGTTCCCGAATAAAATCCCGATGAATGATTTTTTTATATAAGTATAACAAAACCTAAAATTGCTATGAAATTCTCAGATTTTACGCTAGATGCACAAAATCTTCAAATGCAGAGATAATCAATTATATTTTCAGGATAAATAACAATATTTAACATATCATGCAGGTTTTTGTCTGAATTAGCAACTTACTTTTTTTCTTTTTTTTTATTTTATTTAGTGCAATTTTGACATAAGTTTTTATTTAGTGCAATTTTGACATAAATTTTCAACAGCTAATAAATCACTCAATATTCACATCAGAAACTTAATACTTGAGGAAAGCAAACAGAATCATCTTAATTTTACTCAACAAAAGCAAATTTTGCCTTTTTCTATATACAGTCACAACTTATTTAGGTTGAATTCCGATATCACAATTGCGCCAGCACGTCTTGACGGTTATCTGGCTCTCGTCGTTTTTAGATTGTAATGTTACACAAAATAAAACACGTAAAAGTCGATTTTTTTTTTTGTATGGATGGATGCAGAATTATTTTTTGCCCAAAAAATGACAGTTGGCCAAAAATTACCTGATTATTTGAATGTAAAGTTAGGCTATTGTGTATGGATACAAAATCCAACAACAAAGAGCTTTTTAGTTGATGATTCTTGTAAATAAATGCTTGAATCCCGGAATTTCTATAGATATGAATGTAAAACAGTCTAGATTCTTGGTTAAAAGCCAAAAAAGGGGCAGTTATCATTCATTTTCGTAAATATTTCAAGCTAAAGGTACGCTATTTTTTTCCATTCATTTCAGTTTTTTTCACAACGTTTCAAATTGCATGCATTGTGCTATTTTATATAATAATTACCTTGAATCCTCGACCAAATCAATCTTGAGACACTCCTGCCTGCTTGAATGCACTAAAACTTTTCGTTTTTCCACCTAAATCTGGCATTAGAACGCAGCATGTGTTTGAGTTTATTGCAGTGAAAGCTTCCGCGACACTCTGCCTGACCAGGCCCCCTATGGGAAGCCGTGGCGCAATGTCTGTAGGAGCTCTCTCGTCAACTGATAGTGAAGTCGATGTTCTATATGAATATTCATCGTTTATCATTTCGTATTTTTACTGCCTATTTTTTTTAACAATTAGCTATTCTATAATTCTATAGTTGATGGGTGGATTATGAACTGTTTTAATATTTTTTCAATGCATAAATATTGAATTTACAAGTATTTTTAGTGTGAAAGTTCTTTTTTTTTTTTTTTCAAATTTTGCTAATCTCACAAAAATCATCATACAAAATAATATTTCGTATTTGTGTTACTCATGTCTCGAAAATGTCGATAATTATTTTGTGCACTTTGTGTTTTTAATCACTATGTTTCATTTTGTTATTTTAAAAGTAATTCTGCTTGTTTGGGGTGCAGGCTCCATGTCATCGCTGGGCTCCAGTGGGGGAGGCTCACTGCTGCAGGTCCCGGGCGCCCTCCCTGCCATCAGCCACGCCTCGCTGGGCTCCGGACGAAGCAGCCGCCCCATGATCCGCCTCAGCAGCTCGCAAAGCATCGACAGGAGCTCCCCTCACCACGCCGCCCCTTCCGAGCGGCGCCGCCTCGACTCTGCTCTCAGCGTGGACGGGTGCCGCTTTAGCCCCGCCCGAGCCGCCGATGGACGCCGACTGAGCTACGCGCTCAGCGTTGACGGATACCGGGTCGCTGCGGAGAGGTCCAAGCTGGTGTCTAGCTGCAGTATAGACAGACATCCCTCACTCAGGCTGAGTCCTCTGCACGGGGCCTCCAGAGGCCCTTCTCATTGGCTGAGCCCAGAGGAGAGTCTGGATCGCAATAAGCTGAGCCCCTCATACGTCCCTGAGAGTTCAGTCCTCAAAAGGCCGGCGTCCTTCCGCACCGCCGGAAGACAGCTGCGCAGACAAGTGCGTGTGACACAGGTGTAATTTATGCCTAGGGCAACCCACTCTATAATACCAAACCAGCCAGCACAACCCCTCCAATATCATATCATAAGGACAATGTTGTAGATTTTTGCAAAAGCAGTCAAACATAGTGACTTTGTTCCGACCCTCCTCTCCGGCACTGAGATTTGATTTTGCACACCAAGGACCCATGTGTCCTTCTCTGTGCTATGCCTTCACAGTGGTAGAAGGAAGAGATCAGCGCAACCAATAATTTTAAATTTGTACATGAAACCTTAAAGTTTGAAAGCCAACAATCGCAGGAGACTTTTACCAAAAAGACAGCGCTGTCGCCTCCACAATCAGGTCGCATTTTCGATGCTAATTTTTGAAGTTTCGAATTAATTTTCAACACAAATAGGAGGCCTACAGAGATCAAACCCATCTAAGAACACTCCCAAGTACTACTGTGCAAAATTTCATCAAAATCCGCCCAGCTGTTTCTGAGTCCACAGGGAACGAACACACACACACACAGACAAAGTTCTATTGATATATACAGTGTGGAGCAGGTGTATTTGCACCCATTGTGATTTTGCAAGTTCACCAACTTAGAAAATAGGTAGAGGTCGAAATTTCAATCATAGATGCATTTCCACTCATAGGAACATAATCTGAAAAACAATCTAGAAATTACATTGTAAAATTTTGACAATAGTTTATTTGTAATTTACTGGGTTCAAAAGTATTTGTACCCCTGAGAAAATCACTAGCCTTTGTTTGCGATTTCAGAGGTCAGACGCTTTCTGTAGTTCTTTACCAGGTTTTCACATATGGAAGAAGGGATTTACGCCCATTCCTCCACAAAAATCTTCTCTAGATCTGTCAGGCTTTGGGGGTGTTGTTGAGAAACACAAAGTTTCAGCTCCATCCAAAGATTTTCTATTGGATTGTGTCAGGAAATAAAACATGCAGAGTATACTATTCAAATGACAGTCACAACGAGAGACACCTCCCACCTTATCGGGGTTGAAACCATTTACAGTCAGAAACAGCTCGAGTCTCAAGGTTTAACGTGCACACGGGGTTCAGCAGATGCGAGGCCTGGCGTCGCAAAAGTATTCGACCTGTTGAAGCTGCGTGCAGCCTTTTTATTTTAAAAAGTCACATGGTCAGAAACATGTCATAACAGTGGGTGTGTGGTGCGCGATGATTGGTTAGGTCAGAGTGAGTGACCTCTAAGTGCTTCTCCTTATTTGGTGTTGTTTCGCAAAACTGGATGCTTACTGTGAAACAGAAGTGAAACTTATTACAGCTCAACTCGGGAATTTTCCACAGAAAAACATCGTAAGTGCGTGGGACCTTGGGAACTTAGCTGTAGCTGGCATGAAAGGGAGTGAAGAACAGATAAGAGTCCACAGAAACTTTTTATATGTTCAAAAAAATACTGTAGGTAGAGCACACAAACATGAATAGTCTCACATGCAAGCATATAGCTTCACAGCAGTTAATAATTGTGTTTTATAAGCATAAATAAAATATATTCTTTCACAGATTGAGGTCTGGAGACTGGCTAGGCCACTCCAGAACCTTGATATGCTTTTTATGCAGCCTCTCCTTGGCTGTGTGCTTCGTATTATTGTCATGTTTGAAGATCCAGCCACTACTCATCTTGGTCTCTGACTGAGGGAAGAAGGTTGTGGCTCAAAATCTGATTATTCATCCTCTGCTTTATACAGTACAGTCGCCCTGTCCCCCTTGCCGAAAAGCAGCCCCAAAGCATGAGGTTTCCACCCCCATACTTCACAGTGGGGATGGTGTTCTTTGGATTGAACTCATCCTTCTTTTTCCTCCCCACACGTCACACAAAGAGTAAGTTTGCACCAAAAAGTTCTACTTTGGTCTCATCTGACCACATGACTTTCTCCCATTACCCCTCTGCATCATCCAGATGGCCTTCACATGTACTGGCTTCAACAGGGGAACCTTCTGAGCAATGTATGATTTGAAACCATTGCACTGTAGAGTTCTACTGACAGTAGCCTTTGAAACTGTGCATCCAGCTCTCTTCATGTCATTGACCAGCTCCTGCCATGTAGTTCTACTGGACTGTCTCAGAAAATTAGAATACACAATATTCTAATTTTTTGAGACAGTCCTGTGTATATATACAGGACTGTCTCAGGAAATTAGAATATTGTGCTGAGCCCTCACTTTATGTCATCATGAGTGATACCTAATGACATGGAGTCCCAGTCCGAGTTAGATTATCAGTCATGTTTAGCCTCCATTTTCTAACAATTGCTGCATCTGTTGATTTATTCTCACCAAGCTGCTCTTGAATTGTCTCATAGCCTTTTCCAGCTTTGTGGAGCTCAACAATTCAACTCTCTGGTGTCTTTCAAAAGCTCTCTGATCTTGCCCATAGTAGCAGTTGGATTATGACTGACTGTGGGGTGCACAGGTGACAATTGTGAGCTCAAACGGGTGGTCGGTTGGTGGTTAGGGTAAGGATGGGCTTTTTTTTAAAGTGGACTGACAACTGTTTGGGGCAGTTTACATGGCGACTCTGCGACTCAAAGACGCAATGACTGAGTAGCGGACTTGCCTCGCGTGCATATGGTGTCAGCGAAGACGGAAGGCGAAGACGAAAAATTCTGAATTCTGCCTCCAAAGTGGAAGAGTCCGATTGCGGGGGATTGAGGGGGGCTTCCTCGCCATGCATATGAAAGCCTCCCGCGGCGCGAGACCGCGCCGATAACGTCAGGACTCGTACACGTCACATTGGGCGTGCACAGCGGTGCTACTAAACATTAAAAAAAGCAAATATGGCGGAATGTCGGCTTTAATTTATTGTTTTAATAATATTTTTAAATTAAATATGTAGAATGTTTCCATTTTTGTGCCTTTTTGAACAAAAGAAAAATGCCATTGCTTCGAGTGGGCGGGCATATTTTTTTCTGGGCTGGGGGAGCTTGGTGGGGTCAAAGTGCATCATTCTCTGTCGCCCTGTAAGTCTGCACTGCCCCCTAGGGCCTGGCATGAATACTACATTGTTTTCATGCGGAATTGCGACGTTGTTCGAATGAAAATGCAAATTTGAAATTTTTTGTATTCTCGGAGAGTCACCATGTAAACGGCCCCTTTGAGTGTCATAATTATTGCTGATTCTCAGGGGTACAAATACTTAAGAACCCCAGTAAATTACAAATAAATTATTTTTAAAAATCATACAGTGTGATTTCTGGATTGTTTTTAGATTATGTCTCTATGAGTGGAAACTAATCTATGATTGAGATTTCAGACCTTTACCTATTTTCTAAGTGGGTGAACTTGCAAAATCACAAGGGATGCAAATACGTACCCGGGAAAAAGTACCCCGGATGTGTACTTTTGTTTCTAAAATGGGACGATTCTGTTTTGCAAGGGACGTTTGGCAACCCTATGAATACGATACCAGGGGTATCAAACCGGTCCTAAAATGGCCGCAGTGGCTGCTGGATTTCTTTCCAACCAAATGTGATGAATACATTTTCACCAATCTGGTGTCTTACAAGTGTAAGTTGATTGCAGTCAGGTGCTGCTTGCTTTAGCGGAAACCTCAGTGGTTGAACTGTCTGTGCTGGATCTGTTGGAACAAAGACCAGGACCCGCTGCGGCCCTTTGTGGAATCGGTTTGAGACCCCTTCCATAAATTATTTAGGCTGGAAGTGAATGAGTAAACAAATGTCTTTGGGCTTTTCATTCATGACTTTTCATTATTTCCACATTTGCTTGCAGGAGGCGGTGCGCAGTGATTCTCTGGATCAAAGCGGCTCGGCGGACAACATGTCGGACAGCCACCTCGCCGTGCCCGTCACCTCCTCTTCTTCTCCCACGCCATCCCGCCAGCGCTCATCTAGCGTCCACACCTTAAAGTACACTCAACCCCAGAGAGTGATTTCATGCCGGGGGCGCGGCGATACGGCTGAATCGGAACCCAGAGCCGAGGCGGACCTAGAGGTAAAGGACGTAGGGACGTCAGAGCCCCGGACGGATGATGCGGCAGATGAGGAAGTGCGACGCATCAACGCGCCCTCGCACAGACACCTCGCGCCTGATCCTGATGACGCCCACGCCCGGCTCAGCCGATCGGTGTCACCGATATCGGGCAGGAACAGGAAGGAGCGCGTGAGCCCGCCCCCGGGGGAGGAGCCAGTTACCATGGCGACACAGTTAATGGACAGCAGCGTGGAGCTTAGGAGGCGGACGCTATCGTTTGACGCCACCACACAGGCGACCAATCAGCCCGAGTCCGGCTCTGTGGACGACTGACACTTTTTGTGAGGTGCACAGGCCACGCCCCCTGCCTTGTCCTGGCCAATCACAGGGTTTGTGTGTTCAGACTCCTCCCCCAAAACTGTACGGTTTCTTCTTTTTGCACAACATTTGATTCTTTTAGCCTTTAGCATAGCCGCTACGTATATTGACGACACGTCTACTATCTTTTTGCTTGTTCTATACTCCTGCTTCCAGCCCTTCTTTTCCCTGCGCCTCAAGCCTAGGTCACAGTATCATTGAATAGAGATTGACCGATATGCAGTTTTTCAGGATCGATATCGATTATTTGTCGTTAGAGGGGCCGATAACCGATTTTTGGAGCCGATATTTCATTTCATTTGCAGTAGAAGTGTAAAAATTGGCGTGAAAAATTGAATAATGCTAACACTGAACTTCATTGAAATGCCTAAAGCATGTTTGTTGAATCACACAAATAGAAAATAATAGCTCCAGAAGTGCCTGAAGCGCAACACAAGTGTAACTTCATTTACCGTTACCATTTAACCAATCAGAGGACGGGGTGAATACTAGTGCAGGTGACAGCAGACAGGGGAGAGAGGCATGGCTGTATCTGAGCCGAAATAACCCAGTTTAAAAAAAAAAAAAATCCTATCGGCCGGTCGGATTAAAAAAAAAAAAAAAAGGCCGCTACAGATATACAGTACGTCAAAGACTCAATTTTCCAAATATCGGCGCCGATAAATCTTTAGCATTGAAATGGATACCTCTTCCTAACGTTTCAGCCCTCTTGTTCCCACAGAATGAAACTACAAAATAGTCTGTTCCTGTAAATTTGAACTTCTTTATGGTCATACTAATGTTAAAGGGATCCACGGATAGAAAGACATGTAATCCTTTAAAGATAAATGTTAGTACGAGTTCTAATAATTTGATTATAAAACCCCTCTTAATGTTTTTGTTTTAACAAAGTTTGTAGGTAACACTTTACAATAAGGGTCCCTTAATTAACATTAGTTAATGCATTTTTAGACAATAACTAATGCTTAAGTAACATGACAATAATTCATTTAATCCCTTATCTAACCTTTATAAATATATTAATTAACATGAGTTAATGCATTAGTTAATGCATTTTAGGACAATAAATAATGTTTAAGTAACATTACAATAATTCACATAATCCCTTATTTAACATTTAGTAAAATATTAATTAACATTACTTAATGCCTTAGTTAACACATAACCAGAAAGTAACTGATAGTTTGGTAAAAAATAAAAATACATATAGCCCTATACATAAGGTTGTTTTAATACATATATATAATACATAACATTAATTCACATATACATTAGTGCATTAATAAATAGTTATTAATTCATACTGGTACTAGTAAGTTATTGCTATTTTAAAATGAGAAACACTGCTCTGTGAGTCCTTGGGTGCTGCTAACCTAACCTTAAGTATGGTATTATTTCACGTGAACGTACTTCATAAGTATTACCTAACGTTAATTAACCATTACTGAATGATTTTTGGACCCTTATTGTGAAGTGTAGCACATGTGTCCCTTTACTAAGAAATTATAAAAGCTTAAGTCCCCCCCCACCCCCAACCTTTATGAACCATTACTGAATGCTTTTTGGACCCTTATTGTAAAGTGTAGCACATGTGTCCCTTAACTAAGAAATTATAAATGCTTAAGTTAACAAACCCTAACCCTCTATAGGCCTATATATATTTTTAATTTTACCAAACCATTATTTACTGTCTGGTTATGCATTAACTAATGCATTAACTAATGCATTAACTCATGTTAATTAATATATTAATAAATGTTAGATGAGCAATTATATTATTTATTGTAATGTTACTTAAACATTAGTTATTGTCTAAAATGCATTAACTAATGTTAATTAAGGGACCCTTATTACAAAGTGTTACCAATTTGTAAAATTTTAAACCAAAAAATTAACGAGTAGGTCGCCATTGTTGTTGACGTCGCAGGGCGGTGACATTGCATGTACACGCTGCCGGACTTACACAGTGTCACTCTTTAACTAAATAAACATGTCGTCGGTTCTGCCCTTCCAATTTGAACCCGAGAGGAATATTAATGAGAAGGACAGCCCTGTCGATATTTCACAAAAAAGGCAGCAAAAGCGAAATGAACACGAAAGATGGGATGAGAGGAGTAGCATACATGTGTCAAGTTCGCTCGTGACAACTAGCACTCTCCTGCTCTAGTGACGGAGCAGGAGAGTGTTTGATGTCAAAAAATGTTTGCCGATCTTCACGGTAAACTATTATGTAATCCAACTTATTCCAATATTATAATGGAGATAGTTAGCATCCAGAGCTGTTGTGTGCTTTAAATGTGATTTGGGTATACAGTGAAACACAGCAGTTTGATTATTTTTTTGCATCACACGAAAACGTTAATAGTTAGCCTCTACTGAGACGTCTAATGACGGTTGGTTTACCTTATTTTTGTCACGTAAAAGCGCTCTCGACGTCGATGATCATCCTGGATGCCTTTAAAAACGAGTTAACCACTGTTCATCGGAAAATTATGAAACAGCTGTCAGTCCTAATTTCCCATCATTCGTAATAATGTTTTTTCGTGCAACACTAGGTAACTTTTCAGTTTTGGTCAATTTCAGAAACACCAGTAGACAAATGTGGTAGTGCTTAGCTTTAAGGAAGACTGCGTCTCCCATGAGGGCCAGCACACACCCGCACAGTGTCGTGAAATCATGAGCTCCCGGTCGCCTGCAGATGTATTAAACGACATTTCTGTTTCCAGCGGCTGTGTGAAGAATGAATACTAATAAGGTAATAAATCCCGTTGTGGCTAAACAATAGCATATGACGGTTAGCAACCGTGTTGCTTAGTGTGGCTAAGCCCCCAACCCCACTTGAGTTCAGTTTGGGGTTTCACACCAGCGAATGAAAGCCGGGCCAAAGTTTATTCTTTTGTATCCTTTTATCCTTGGTAGCCTCCCTTTTTTTCCTCCTGGGACAAAACTTTTAGTCTCTTTTGTTGCTCTGCCATCTTCTCAAAATTCGCGTTTGTAAGTGCCTAAATAACATTTTAATGATTATTTATGTTAATTGTAAATAATTTATTTGGTTCTATAAAACAATTTGTTAATTGTTATTTATTTAAATAAGAAATAATTGCTATTTGTTATTCGGATTTGGTGGGACGGAGTTGTGATGTCATATCGTACGATATAAGTGGGGGCAGCGGGGACTGTTATCGTGAGTAGTGAGTTGGCGTGATGATAGGAAGTATTAAGGATAGAGCTTATATAATTTTTTGACCTATGTTCTTTATATCTACCTCCTTTTCCATCGATCTCAGTTGCTCTTTTTTGTTTGTATTTAATGTCGAGCTGTGGATTGATTTTTGTTGCATTACAGAACTGACGTAAGGAGCAATGTGAGAGTATTTCTTGGTGTTTCTTGGCTCGCTGACTGGCTCGGTGAGGATGAAGACAAGAGGCTAACGTCAGATAGAAAGGCTTTTCGTCGTGGATTCTACAGCGTGAAAGTATTCGTATCGTCTTTATAATGAAAGGGGGAGGTGATGTAAAGCAGTCAGTTTTTTTTCTGTGGGGCAGGGTTCCTGCCACCCTCCACAAAGTTAACTAGTGCCGGTGAAAGCGATACAGACCCCCTCAAGATACTGTATAAAAGAGTCGTCATTCAACTAGTTGTCAGTCTATATATCACAATGGTTATGAAGACATTTTATAAAGGTTGAAAGGTTACCTAGTGTTGCTTCAAAAAGTTTACCTTCATTCATTTCTTTCTATATTCCCTTCCATTTCTTATGAGGCTCATTCAAATTGTCAGCATTTAATAAGTACAGAATCCTATCAACGTCTGTATGTAGTGTGACCTAGGCTTTAGCGGTCTCTACCTCTACCTGCACCCCCCCCCCCCCCCCCCCCCCCCACATGCACACCCAATAATTACTGAACTGTTCTTGCCTGATGAGTTTTACTTCCTGTTTAATGGCTTTGTATTCTCAGGTAGAAGTAGCGTTAGACTGCCCCCTGCTGTTTGAAGTTGGACTTGAATTGCCTTTTGGGGGGACTTCCGTGTGCCCCAAAATGCAGCTAAATATGCAATGTGTAGCTGGTGAAAATGTATGTATTGAAGGGGTTTTGGAACACAATCCCCAAGGAATTTACTCAGTGGCGCATCCTGGCAATTTGACACATATTACCCCGACAACCGTTTCACAAGTTGATTTGAAATTGGGTGGTCATGGGTGGTCAATAAGTTCCAAATGACGAAAATTGAATTAGAGGGCAGCCATTTATAATCAATTCCAAGGTTGATATGATGAAATCAGCTTAACCAAGCCAAATTAATTAATTTTTGAGGACCTCAAAATGCCTAAAAACACGAAATGCAAATGTTTATACTATTAAAATGTACATATTTTAGAGATTCAACACACAATATTAATAAAACTCACTATGTAGCGCTCCCTGGAAATTTGGGTGGAAAAAGAAGTTTCACCGGATGATGTGAAAATTGGTGGAAAAATCTGTCATAACATGTTGCGCAAAAAAATCTCAAGGATCTACAGTGCTGGCCAAAAGAATTGGCACCCCTGCAATTCAATCAGATGATGCTCAATTTTTCCCAGAAAATGATTGCAATTGCTAATGCTTTTGTAGCAGTATTTTCATTTATATTTTGCTTGCAATGAAAAAACACAAAAGAGAATGGAATTTAAGAAAAAAATCCTTATTATTTTACACAAAACTCCAAAAATGGGCCGGACAAAAGTATTGGCATCCTTTGAAAAATCATGTGATGCTTCTCTAATTTGTGAAATTAACAGCACCTATTACTTACCTGTAGCACATAACAGGTGGTGGCAATAACTAAATCACATTCGTAGCCAGTTAAAATGGATTAAAGTTGACTCAACATCTGTCGTGTGTCCTTGTGTGTACCACATTGAGCATGGAGAAAAGAAAGAAGACCAAATAACTATCTGAGGACTTAAGACGCAAAATTGTGAGGAAGCATGGGCAATCTGAAGTTCCATCTCCAAAGACCCAAATGTTCCTGTGTTTACCGTGCGCAGTTTCATCAATAATTGTAAAACCCATGGCACAGTGGCTAACCTCCCTAGATGTGCACGGAAAAGAAAAATTGACGAGAGATTTCAACAAAATATTGTGCGGATGGTGGATAAATAACTTCGACTAACATCCAAACAAGTTCAAGCTGTCCTGCAGTCCGAGGATACAACAGTGTCAACCCGTACAATCCGCATCTGAATGAAAAAGGACTGCATGGTAGGACACCCAGGAATTCCCCACTTCTGACCCAGATACATAAAAATGCCTGGCTGGAGTTTGCGAAAACTTACCTAAGAAAGCCAAAAACGTTTTGGAAGAATGTTCTCTGTTCAGACGAGACAAAAGTAGAGCTTTTTAAGAAAATGCATCCACATAGAGTTTACAGGGAAAAAACAAGGCCTTAAAAGAAAAGAACACGGTCCCCACAGTCAAACATGGCGGAGGTTCCCTGATGTTCTGGGGTTGCTTTGCTTCCTCTGGCACTGGACTTCTTGACCGTGTGCATGGCATTATAAAGTCTGAAGACTACCAACAAATTTTGCCGCATAGTGTAGGGCCCAGTGTGAGAAAGCTGGGTCTCCTTCAGAGGTCATGGGTCTTCCAGCAGGACAATGACCCAAAACACACTAGAATATGGTTTGATAGAAAGGACTGGAGACTTCTAAAGTAGCCAGTAATGAGTCCAGACCTGAATCCCATAGAACACCTGTGGAGAGATCTGAAATTGGCAGTTTGGAGAAGGCACCCTTCAAATGTCAGAGACCTGGAGCAGTTGACCAAAAAACTAAAGTTCCAGCAGAGCATTATAAGAATCTCAATGATGGATACCGGAAGCGGTTGTTCACAGGTATTTTGTCCAAAGGTTGTGCTACCAAGTATTAGGCTGAGGGTGCCAATACTTTTGGCCAGCCCATTTTTGGGGTTATGTGTAAATTGATAATGATTTTTTTTCTCCCATTTGTGTTTTTTCCTTGCAAGCAAAATAAATGAAGATATTTCTACCAAACCATTTGTAATTGCAATCATTTTCTGTGAGAAACTGAGCATTATCTGACAGAATTGCAGGGGTGCCAATACTTTTGGCCAGCACTGTATGTCTTGAACAGAAGCTGTCATTTTGGTTTGAGGAAACCATTTTGGAAAAAACTCCAATTTGCGAATCCAAATTAGAAGATGGAATCCTAGACAGATGGATTATGATCATCTTCCAACATATTTCATCTACACCAGGTAATGGTGGTGTGAAAATTTAATGTTCGTGAATGCAGCCCCCAATTACTGAATCAGTCACACCACATAGAAAATTAAAATGACTGATAAACTCCCCAGACAAAAATCATTAATTAAAAAATCAGACATGTCAACCCATGGAAAAAAACCTGAACAACTTGTCTGCCATTTTTTGGCAATTTCCCACTATTTTTGTTAATATTTTGGAGACTTCCAAGGGAAGCTGATGAACAAGGCGTGCAGAGGAAAGGGCTTTTTAATGGTTGTGAAAAGAAGAGTTTATTTTATTAATAGCAGCAGCGGCCACAGGAAGAAGGTGACAGGTGAATTTTTAACACTTATGAATGGTCCAGGATGTTGGTTGTCATGATAATGATGGTTTGAAACGTTGCACATGAAATGGTTTAAGATGCACAATGAGCAGCAGGGCTTTAACACAGACACAAAAATAAAACTACTTCCTGTCTGACTTTCCCTCGCCTCCAGTTATGTTGTTTACAAATACTCATATTGTTTAGTTGTCATGGTACTGTAATTTTTGCATTATACGGCTGACTCTAAGCCGCCACCCACCAAATTTGGCATGAAAAGGACATTTGTTCATAGACAAACCGCACTGGACTATAAGTCGCAGCTGTCCTCACTGTATTATGGCATATTTGCATTAAAAGGTAATAACCGTTAACACTTTATATGACAGTGGCATCATACGACCGTCATAAGACCACCATTGTTTCAAGAAGCTTCATTTGGCCATCACTACTCTCTTGGGGGAGACAGTCAACCTCTGCTGCCACCTACTGTCAAAACTGTTGTTGTCCAACATGCCTCCTAGCATGCATAGCAGCGCTGCAAATGTAAATAACAATCAAAATTCATGTTCTGTGCCAATTGTTTCTTCAGTTACTGTTCCAGTTATGTCATTGATTGCGAGTTATGGTATTTGGTAACCCTTTGTTTGACAGTGGAGCCATAATCATGAGCATTAATGAATGCCTATAGCAGATGTTATTTAGTGTTATCTGACAAATGATCCCACTTTTGAATAGATGTAAAAAAATCAAGCTAGACATAAATTGAGTTAGTGACATAATTTTCCGAATGACACTTAATGACATCTGTCATAAGCATTCAGTAATGCCAACGATAGTCATGTCATAATTATGACAGTTTTATGACGCCACCGTCAAATAAAGTGATACCTATTAACCCAAATAAATGAACAAATAAGCCACACAGGACTATAAGCCACAGGATTCAAAATGAAGTAAAAAAAAATAGCGGTTTATAGTGTAAAAATTACGGTAAATTAATATGGTTGTACAAACGCACACTCAGACAATACAGAAAAAACACTAATCTGAAGCAATTAAAAGTCAATTTTATATTTATCGTTTATGTTCATAGTAGATTGATAAATCAGAAATAATTAGTATATTTTAAACTATATTTTGAGTTATTAATTTGAGATATTTTGATAGGACAACAATAAAATAATTTAGGGTGTTGACCCCTGAGGTGAAAAGCCATTAGACAATGGATGGACAGACCCAAGTATTAAGAATGAATAAAATATAATACCCTACATAAAAAAATTAAAGAATTTTTCATTACTTATATTTGTTTATATATAAACATATTTTGGGCTCATGTTTTTAAAACAACATTTAGACCTTCATTAAAAATCATTAACAAAACAAATGCATATAAATTATCAGAGGAAATGATGCTAAAACTTTATATGACTTGATTCAGAGGTGATGGTCTAAGGCTAGGTGTTAATGCACATTTCCGATTTTTTGTCATGTTTTTTTCGGCGTGCCCGTTCAGACCGTCTTTGTCCATTGAGCCTGTTCAAGTATCATGCATGTGCACTATTTTGCAGTCTGAGATGTGCTGTGCAAAATGACTCGCATGCGCAAGAGCATCAAAACAAATGCTAGCTCAACGTCATTATAAGGTGATATTTTTATTTCCAAAAAGAGGACACAAATAACAGACATAAATAATTTAGTTTAGTCTTATATTCAAAGTTTATATGGATTGATAGCATGCACGTACTGTGCATGCATGACACATTCATATTCGGACAGTTTGCCCAGACTCTCGGGCGTCTAAGCAATCTTAAAATATTGCTCATTTGGAGCACAGAAAGAAAACCGCGCATTTTCAGGCTTATCCCCATTTTCTTTTTTATGACTGTTGTCAAGCTCACCTCTTCCCTAAAAGCCGTATTCAAGCTAAGCGCTAACGCTAATACACAGCTCCATCGCTAATGTAGCGCCCTGTCTTTCTCGCTCTTTGCTGACGTAATTGCTGCATGACTTCCGATTTTGAAAGACTTGACAGTTCAGATTACAGCCATATTCTGGAAAAATTTGGACCAGATCAGATTTTAACCTCACCCGTTCAGACAGTCAAGTTTATGCCTGACTCGAGTCTGAAAAACACGAAAAAATCGGATTTGTGCATTAAGACCTGCGGTATGAACCTAGCCTATGACTGCAAGGGAAGCTCAGCTTTCTCTAAAATGTCAAAAATAACTAATCAAATTAGAGCTGTCCCGACTAGTCGACGTTGTCGACGTCATCGATGACGTAAATGCGTCGACGGGCAAAACAGGCCGTCGACGGATAATGACAGGTTAAAAAAATTTACATGCAGATAAAGTTTAGAATGGCGGGCGCTCGCGATGCAAGCGGTTGTTACCGGCAACCCCAAGGAGGCCGCTGTTATTATCAATGTGACCGCCATTGTGAGATTGAGCCGAGAGAAAGAAAGTGGGCGAGCGAGAGAAGGAGGGAACGAGATCCGTAAGAGTTGGAAAAGTGCGCGGGCAGCGCGGAGTTAAGTGGCTGCATCTATCACGTTTTTGTTTTGGTCAATAAAAGTATCCATAAAAAGGCATCCGACGCCTCTCAGTGTTTTTATGCACGCCGCCACCTTCCTGAGGAGGAAATCGGAGGAACCGACGACAGCGAGTAAAGTGAATTGCCAGTTCACTCTTCACTGCGGCAAGCAGTTGAAAACGCCACCAATTACCAAGAAGGACAGAATTGGTAACACGGTGAAAGCGGCATAAAGCCAAAAATGCGGACCAGACTAGCCAGAGCCTGAAATTATTTTCAAGGAAAATATGGAGGGTGCCACCCCTGTGTGTACTCTTTGCTAAGCCGAGCTCGCATACCACGGTAGCATGTCTGCTATGAACGAACACTTGACTCGCCATCACCCAAGTGTATTTCGGAAGACAACAGGAAACAACAAGCTAGCGGATTGTAAGTCCATACAACTTTCTAACGATTTTTTAAAAAATTGAAGTTGCCTTTATGTGCGTCGTATCAACATGCATTTTTAATTAATAATAATAAAAAATAAATAAAAAAAATATATACAGTATATATATATATATATATATATATATATATATATATATATATATATATATATATATATATATATATATATATATATATATATGTGGGGCTCGGTCGGCACGGGACTCTCTGGTTCTTTGCATGATGTTTGGATGATCTGTCTGAGGCTTAATCCCTTTTTAATTGACAGCAAAATGAACCAATTAGTGATCTTGTCATATTAACATCCACGGGAGGCATTTTTCATTATTCATTCTGTTGTTCTGAATTGAACCATAAGTCCCTTTCACACACAAATCCCAGTAAATTCCCTTTTAAAATGACGCGGGATTTACTCGTGTCATTGCTTTCACGCATGGAGCGATATCCCGGGAATGACGCAGGTTGGACACTTTCACAGACTAGTCCTGTGTAGCCCACTGGTGCTCTCTGTGCGGGGAGGGATGCTGGCACAATTTTATAACCCGGACATCATGTCATTTTTGGTCAGCATCGGCTGTCACATTCTGTTGGTCAGTTTGTGTTTGTTGTTGTGGGAGCATTCCCGATGTCATAACTGCAGCCAATTCAAGATCATCAGGACTGTATTTAAACCCAGGCCATCCAAGAGAAGGGTGCCGAGATATTAACTTGCTGGGCGGCATTCGACACCTTGTACTCTCAAATTTCATGCATTTGCTAGCTTGTTCGTCTGCCACACTTGTCTTGAAATCCCCTACATTATGCTGGTATTCGAGTGTATTTATTATGTCATATCGGCTCCCTGCTTACAGCTTTAGTATTATTGATCCCGGTCGACCTACTGTCATGGATTCGTTGTGTTTTTCCCCCTTTTCCGCGATTGCGTGTATTTTTGTTTGTATTTCATAAACTCTTGAACGCATCCCTCCGTTGTTTTCTGCTTTGAGGTACAACTGTCAGGAATTCGCGGGCAGACAGGTTGTGTGGACCCAAATGCAGGGAAAAGTAAGCAGGGAGGCAGACCGGCAGTGCAAAATGATTTAATTAAGGCTAACAAAAAACAAAGTATCAACCAATATTGTGGGGATCCAAAAAACACAGAAACAAACAAAACTCAGGTCACTAACAAAAGGCTTGATATCAAAAACTTACGTCGAGGAACACAAGGACTTGGACGGAGAAAACTTGAGAACACTGAGGAGCACATGGGCATTGACAATGACGCAACAAGGTGTGACAAGACACTGGGTGCTTATATACAAACACGCAGACAAGGGGTAACTAGACAACGAGGAACAGCTGGGTAACACAGGAGGATGCACATTGGAGGACACACTAGGAGAAGGAACAACAGGTGAAATCAATGGGTAATCACAGGAACACACTAGGAGGGAACCACCACAAAACCTAACAACAACCTTGTTCCCGCAGTTGCGAACGGTAACAAAATAAACCACACATTTCCAAAGATGGAGGATGGACTCTCTTCCTCGGCTCTACGATCCAATATCAATTTAATTTCATTGCATTGTCAGTTTAATTAAACTATTTCTAGCTTGCTATGTTGATAATTGCAATGTTTGTTTACCGCTTTTCGTCTTACTGCAAAGAAAGAGGAAGTGACGATTGGCCTGCCGTGATATTTACATCATCAGCCATCATGCTGTGACCCGTGAACTTAACGCCTGCGTTCACACACACGACTTCCCGGGAAAGTCCTGGGCATTATACTAACACGCGACTCGGTAAATGTCCGGTCATCTCTGTGTCAGGCGACCCGGGAAATTGCTTTCACATACAAAGGCTGCCCGTTTAAATCCCGGGATTTAAACAGTGTTCAAGTGTATGTGAAAGGGGCTATAGACTTTCATAATCATTCTAGCGACACTTGCTTTGTTAAAAATGACAAGCGAAAAATCCAGCTTATTTTTTGCTTTTGTCTGTTGTAGCTGCTTGTATTTGGAGACTTGACTTCTGGCACTTTAGTTTCTTTCCCTACTGAGCAGCGAGTGCCACTGAGCCCCGCCACCGTCCCAAAGCACTTACAGGCGGACACACTTTGAGCTTCCCCTCAATGAATAACCAGCACCCGCCACTTGCTTGATTATATATTTACATAGTCCAAAAAAAAAAAAAAAATACAAATTGAAATAAAAATGGTACTTTTCCATGCATATCAGTAAGTCCCTGGTATAAACCATTAATGTGAAGAGCAAAAACAAAGGCCGAACCCTCTTTTGAAGATGGTGCTGGCTTTATTTATTTCTATTTTTTTTTTTTTTTCATTTTTCATCATTCAGTTGAGCATATCACAATGAAATATTAAATCACATGAATATTTCAGATGGAGTGGAACATTCAGGAAGCTGCAGGCCTGCCTTTTTTTTTTTTTTTTTAATCCCTTGCCGGGATAGCCTGCAAATCATGCCTCCCTATTTCTACCTGTCAATCAAATTGTGAGCCAACAAAATGATTTCACTAAAAATGTCCTTTTTCTGAGGCGTTATCTACACGAGAAGAACATGCGTCTGTGTTTGTGTGAGTACAGTGGGGTGCCTGCGAGTGCGCGCGTTAACAAACAAAAGCCGTGAGCGTGAGGTTGCCATGGCAACAACAGTTGTGGGTTGTTCAGAAGGCGGGCGCCACGGGTCTGTGCTGCTGCTGCGTGAGCTTCTGCGGGTCTAGCGTCTCGGTGAAGGGCGGGGCTTGGTAGGGCTTGGTCGTGACAATGGTGGCGCCGTTGGTGATGGGGTAGGGAGTGGCCCTGGCATGGCCAGGGGCAGGGTCCAGGTGCTGCCACGTGAACAGGTTGGCGTGCGATCCCGATAGGAAACGACGCAGGGCGCTCAGCGTCAGCACCGTCTGTTGGCAAGCACAAGAAATTCCTTGGGTTAGACGCTGTGAACTTTGGGCCAACTGCGCACCGAGCGCTGTGGACCAAGTTGACAGTGCCGAAGTCACTGATTACAGCCAATCAGAAGCTTCTTCAAAAAGTCTTCCTTGATGGTTTTCTATCTTTTTATAGCAATGTCGTTTGGCTGTTGGTGCTCTTTTTAGAACACTGGGATTCGCAATAGTCAGATCGTTGGATATCTTTGGCACAATTGCTAAGTTATGTTATCTGTGGTCTAAATGTGTGCTCTGCGGCTGGCCATGGGGTTTATTTGACAATGAAAAGAACAAAGCAAGCGAGTGTTTGAGACCTCCCTAAGGGCGGTCTAAAAATTCCAATAATGATAATTTGAATGGAATCTACAAATGTACATAAATAAAAGAACGAACAAATATGTTTAAAAGGAACCTCGGACATAAAGACTTGTAGGCTTTAATAAGCCATAATTTAATAATAATAATAATTCTTTTGACTAAAATATGTTATTAGAAACACATACAATGTTGCCATTGATTGAAAAATCTATAATATTTAGGGCATGTTTTGACCTACGAAGAGCGGCATTTTTAATGGGCGCTCGGGGTGATGACATAGTTTGTCACTGACACTAAACCAGTGGTTCTTAACTGGAGGTCGATCGAAACCCAGGGGTTCGGTGAGTAAGCCTCAGGGGTTCGGTGAAGGTTAAGTAATGCAGAGCCGTATTTTGTACGCTGACTAAATCTAGACAAAGTGGCATTTTAGACCAGGTTTCGGACTGGTTTGCCCTCAATTTACAAGCTTGATTCCGTTTCTTTCAAATGCTAGCATTCTATCTAATGGGAGGAGAAATCGGTTTGCTCAGTGGAAGGTGGACTGGGAGTTGGTATGAGGAAGTATAACAGACCTACAGACGTGAACTGCGTAGATAATTAAACAAAAAAAAAACAACAACAAAAAAACAACAAAAAAAAAGGAAAGAAATTTGCGTCATTTTACACTATAAAAATAAATTGTGATGCCTGAATGCGACAATAAAATGAGAATGTACAAGTAAAAAAGAAAAAGAAACAGTGTGAAATGAAATGAGTTTAATTTCATTTACCAACATGAAAATCAACAGCAAAAGACAAAATTCTATGTTGTAAATTTGAAATCTGGAAGAAATTTGAGCAGAAATTCACTTAGATGTTAGTTTTGTAGGTTTTGAATTCGTAAAAAAAATGGCTTTATTATGAGGGTTCGGTAAATGCACCTGTGAAAATCATGGAGTTCGGTACCTTTGGCAAGGTTAAGAACCACTGCACTAGACAAACACTAACAGTGTTTTGCAATTCCTTCCTAAGCGGTGAGTCCAACACATGTTTCATCAGTTGTAAGCGGCGAGTAATTACTATTTGTGTTTTTATTGAGTCTTTTATTACCTTTTCATTGCCTCAAAATACTTTTGCATGTTTTCCCTCAAATACTTTTAAGCATTGTGTTTTCTTATGGTAATTTTAGAGCAGATTGTTAATATGTTGACCACATTAGTCACATAGCGTATTTAAACCACCCTTATTTGGTATCACTATGTTTAAGTATTTTCTTAAGGCATCTTTAGTATGTTCTGTCTGTATGCATCTGAACAAAACAAGTTGAAAGCCCATGGTAGTACTTTGGTTGTCAAATTCGCCTCTTGTAGCACATTTTGGCAGAACACCTGTTTTGTCCAGCTCTTGTCTCGTCCTGTTCACTTTACTTTTGGTACTCGTTTTGCGAAATGCCGACAGTACGGTCATGCTCATTAATGTTCCTCTTCGGTTCAAATTGGAAGGGCTGAACAGATGACATGTTTATGTCGCTAGAGTCAGACTCTGGAAGCCCGGCAGCATAATCCAGTGATGTCACCGTCATGCAATGTCAGCAACAATGGTGACCAGTGTTGTTAATAACGGCGTTACAATATAACGGCGTTACTAACGGCGTTATTTTTTTCAGTAATGAGTAATCTAATTAATTACTTTTCTCACCTTGGCAACGCCGTTACCGTTACTGAGGCAGGAAAGGCGTGCGTTACTATGCGTTACTAAGTTGGTTGAATAAAAAAAAGTCTGAGAGAAACGGACTCACGGGGACGAGAGCAGAGCAGGAGTGGGGAAGACGCCGTTGCAACCGCGATGCTAGATGGCTCCAATAATACCTGACTGCAGCCATAGCCGACAAACTACGCCCACATGACACGGTAGATATCATATTATAGATCTAGATGCATATGACAGACACTGCTGCATTGCCAACATGTTTTAAGGACTACATGCGTTTGTAAACAGCCGCCATCTTAAAGCAGTAGACCTCTCAGGAAGGCCCTGATGTAGAGATCCTTCCTAGCGAACCTAAGTAATTTTTTTTTAATCTAAAATGCTCCTAAATCGGCAAAATCTTAACTTAAATCTATCTTTAAATGATGAAACACTTTTAAAACTTACACATGTTTAAAGTAGACAGATGGGAACTAATGCAATAACGGGAGAAATTTTAACAACTTTAACGATTGATTCACAACTTTAAATGACTTCCATACATAGCAAAGGTTACTAGCTAGTTATCACAATACCATTGTGTCTAGTTAAGTGGAGGGTAAAGAATTGGGCTTGGGCCAATTGTCCCCCAAGCCCTTTAAGCTTCACATTGTGTGACCAGTTTTTTTTTTTTTTTTTTTTTTTTGGAGAAAAAAAAAAAAATCACTAGTTACTTTGCCAAGTAACTAATTACTCTTACATTCAGGTAACTGAGTTACTAAAGCAATTACTTTTTGGGAGAAGTAATTTGTAACTGTAATTAATTACTTTTTTAAAGTAAAATTAACAACACTGATGGTGACCTACTAGTTAAGCAAAAGAACTACAAGCCTTTCTATCCGTGGTTTCCTTTACATGTAGTGAAAGGATGTACAAATGCAAACCTGTAAGTAGCAATAAAGTAGTAGTAAAGAGTGTAATGAACGTTAAAAAAAACAAAACAAATATACACACAAGTTAAAAGTTAATATAATAATACTACACCTTTAATAATTTATATTAATCCTTTTATAGAACCATACTATTATCATTATTATAGTTATAATTATGTTAATAGAAAGCTATATTTAAAAAAATATATATATATATGTATTCAAAAAAAATATTAATTACTGATATGATGTGTTTTAAATGAAACTACCAATTTTTTAAATAATTGACAGTTTATACATATACACACAGACACACACATATGCATAAAACTGTAAAAATGTAACAAGTATAATGTGTTATAAATGTAACTATACCCAATAATTAATATTTGACGTTAAATATTTTATACAATCATTTAATTTAGGTAAGAAAAATGTCATATGATTTTCATTTAATGAGATTGTAAACTGATATTTAAAAAATATTACTCTAAGAAATTACATTTACAAATTTGAAGGATTTTTTTCAATCAATGATACATGAAATAACATAAGAATGTATTTATATAGTACAAAAATCATTACTTACAACAAAAATTTAAAAAATGTATCCAATATATAACACATTAAAAGGGATCCCAATTTCCTTAACAAAGTTATGAGACACTTTAGGGCTGAAATTGCTCATATTTCTTTGGGCAGGTGACAATACCTCATGCGATTTGCAACACCCAAAGTTCAGTCATTGTGACAAAATGGTGGCAGCCAATGAATGGCAATTGTGCAAAGCCAGACTAAAATTCAACTAAACCATAAAAGAAGGCCAAATATTAAGCGAACACCCCGGAGGCCTAATTTGCACCATGCAGACTAGCTACTGACCCAAGTGATGACGGAGAAGAAGCAGAAGGCGATGACGGCTCGGGCGGCATCGGCACCCTGCGACAGAGGCAGCTCGTCCGGTGACGTCGCCTGCCACTGATTGGCAAAGAAACAGAAGCCCACGAACCACAGGAAGCTGGCCACCCCTCAGAGAACAGGGACAGGAAACGAGTTAAGGATTCTAGTCATTGTGTCAAACTTGAGGCCCAGGGGCCAGATCCCGGCCAAATGAAGAATGCAAATCATGTGTATCCCCTTAATTTTTCATGCGAAAATCCCAAATTGAAGCTTGTATACTAGTATACAGTGTATATAATACATTACACACAAAATCAAGGAGTTAAGGTTAATTATGTTTTTTATAGTAAGATTTAGAGTTAAATGTAGGGGTTTTGCGCTAGTTCGTCTTTACCAGAGCAGATGAGGTCAAGCAACACGGCGCGCCGTCTGTCCTTCAGGCTGCTAAAGGACGGAAATACGGCATCCAAGAGCAGGAAGAAGGCGCTGGCCAGGAAGCAGGACACACCCAGCGTCATGCCGTAGTTGCACGCGTCTGCGTTCTTGTTGAACACGCACAAAAGACGTTCACTGCCGATGTTCATGTAGCCCTCATTCACGATGCAACTAAAGACCACGATGGAAAAGACCTGCCGCACATACACATAAGAACGAACCAACAATACACGAAGAAATATTTTTATCATTGATATGGAAGATAAAACATGGAACATTTCCAATCTTTCAAAATTAACTAGTTGGCCGCCATTGACGAAGATAGCCTTCCAATCCATTTGAACTGGTACAGCTCGCAGCAAATGGATATTCATTAGCTATCAGTCCTCTCATTTCAAATGGATTTTGTGCGTACTAGTGACACACTAATTTAAGTTCACAGCAGAAGGATGAAAAAAGCATACCTGAACATCTATATGCATCTGTGTATGTGAAAAAATATTCTAATTGAAAAACAGGTTTAAAAAATGACAATGTGACACATCAAAACACAAAAACGAAAAACGAGCAAATAAAATTAAACTTGGTAATATAAAAAATGATTAAATATATTCAGAATAATCATATTTCCTCTGTAGCTGGGGAGAATATTGTCGAATTGCGCTTCAGAAAATTACATATTTTTGTTAAATTAACATATTACATAAT
The DNA here is from genome assembly GCF_030265065.1 of Corythoichthys intestinalis. Lineage (NCBI taxonomy): Eukaryota > Metazoa > Chordata > Actinopteri > Syngnathiformes > Syngnathidae > Corythoichthys > Corythoichthys intestinalis. The sequence goes on from NC_080402.1 coordinate 18,247,772, forward strand.
ACATAATTTTCACACTATAAGGCGCACCTGACTATAAGCCGCCACCCACCAAATTTGGCACGAAAACATCATTTGTTCATAGAAAAGCCGCACTGGACTTTAAGCTGCAGTTGTCCTCACTGTATTATGGCATATTTACACCAAAAGATATTTACCGGTAACACTTTATTTGATAGCGGCATCATACGACTGTCATAAGACCAAATGAACCACCATGACGTTTTGAACCAATTGGCAGCAAAGCTTCATTGCTTTAAGAAGCTTCATTTGGCCATCACTGATCCTTTGGGGAGACAGTAAACCTCTGCATCCATCTTCTATCAACACTGTTGCTGTCCAACATGCCTCCTAGCATGCATTGCAGCGCTGCAAATGTAAATAACAATCAAGATTCATGTTCTGTGCTAATTATTTCTTCAGTTACTGTTCCAGTTGTTTCATTAATTGCTAGTTATGGTATTTGGGAACACTACTTGACAGTGGCTCCATAAGTCATTAGACAATCATAATTACTGTATGACATGACACTCTCATGAATATTAATTAATGCTTATAACAGATGTCATTTACTGTCATCCGGCAAATGATCTCACTTTGGAATGGATGTAAAAGATTTGAGCCGGACATAAATGGAGTTAGTCACATAATTTGCCGGATGACAATTAATGACATCTGTCATAAGTAATGCGCATGATAGTTTCATATCATAATTAAGACGGTCTTATGACAGTCTTATGATGCCACTGTCAAATAAAATGTTACCAATTAACCCAAATAAATCAACAAATAAGCCGCACTGGACTGTAAGCCACAGGATTCAAAATGAAGGAGAAAGGCAGCGGCTTATAGTCCAAAAATTACGATATGTTAAAATATATGATAGAGAGAAGATAAAATGTAAAGTTGTAACAATCCATAGTTGTATGATTAGTTATTAAACTGCAATAGTACATTACATTCAAATACGAAAAAAATATGCAAATTTATATAATTTGTATTCATATTCAATTTACTGCATATATATTTTAGAACTATAATTACTTTTACGCCCCTAAATAATAATAATCTTATTTGCAACATGTGCTTCATGTATTCAACATACAACACAGTCAAGTGTGATATGCTAATGAGCATTCACCAGTTTTATTTGCATGATTAACATGCAGGTTGCAGCTGTAGACAAAAGAGGCTTTCAGATAAATGCACCAATCAGGACGTTCATTAGCTTGGGAGGCTGCAGCAATGCAAAGATGAAGACAAAGAGTGTTACTGGAAAGCACCACGAGACCCCCCCCCCTCCTCCCAGATTTTATTTATTTATTTATTGGAGGTTTTTGTTGCAGAAGCTCGCTCACCCACGATAACAGCCTCATGATGGTCCGCGGATGCGTGAAGAAGGCGACCGGGTCGAAGGCCAGCTTCCCGGCTTTGGCGGCTCCGAATGCGGCCGCGGACTCCATGGCCGCCGGCACCGCTTCGACCGAACTAGCGACCTCCACCGGCTTAGCGCAGATCCTTCTCCCCGCCGAGAGGAGCAGACGAGACGGCTACAGAAGCAGCTGTGCGCCGCTGTGCGCAGCCGCAGCCTCCAGCAGCCTCGCAATGACGTCACATGAAACTGCGGTCTGATTGTTATTGGCTTGCGTCAAATAGTCCCAGAAATCAAGTCATATGATTTTATGAAGCATGACTCTCTCTATACTTTAGAGTTTAGAGGTGTGACAAAATATCGAAATGCTGATATATATTGATACTATGCATCCCAAAAGGTTATCAATACGCTTATGCCAGAATGGAGATAATGTTTTACAAAGGTGTCAATCTTTAAAAAAAATTAAAATAAAATAAAAAAATCAACGAGTTGCTACCAAAATCTTCCACCATAATAGTGTCTCAGTTAAGTCTATGACTGCCATTGACGGCGCACCACGCCCAATCCATTAAGACTGGGAAGGGCGAATTAACGTTTATTCATTCCAAACCAGAGCATTCACAGTCATTCTTTCCGATTTTCGTGGCATTTACAGGTAACTTTCTGTTCATTTTAGGGCATTTACAGGTCACTTCCTGTTGAGTTTGACTAACTGTCTATTCATTTCAGAGATTCCCGGGTAGTTTCCTGCACTGTAAACCAAAATCAACAGGAAGTGACCCAAAAAATTGCTCCAAAATTAACAGGAAGTGACCAATAAAAATCTCAATCAACAGGCAGTGACTGAAAATCAACAGGTAATGATCTGAAATGGCCCAAAACTACAGTGCATCACAAAACTGAGTACACCCCTTGCATTTCTGCAGATATTTTAGCAGATGGTATATCTTTTCATGGGACAACAATGACAAAATGACACTTTGACACAATGAAAAGTAGTCTGTGTGCATCTTATATAATAGAGTTAATTTATTTTCCCCTCAAAATAACTCAAAATATAGCCATTTATATCCAAACCTCTGGCAAAAAAATTGAATAAACCCCTTAGAAACTACGCACATCCCTAAATGTCCAAGTTGAGTACTGCTTGTCATTTTCCCTCCAAAATGTCACGTCACAGGAGTGCTTTCAGCATTGCTGCAGAAATTGAAGAGGTGGGGGGTCAGCCTGTTAGTGCTCCTCCTACTGTACATACCAAGACACCAAAACATAATCATTTGATGCCAGTCATCCCAGTTCAAACTGAGTTTGACGTCTATTGCTGTCAATGTTAACCATTGAGTTAATATTATGTCTACTTTTACATTACCAATTCATGAGTTTAATACTTTTTGTACAGGTGAGTTCGCTCATTTTCCTGGGTTTGGTCACAACATTTGCAATATTCTCGAGGGTTCATCTCACTGGAGGTAACTGATACTGATAACTATTAATTCTTAATCAACAAACCTAGCACAAAAGTCATAGTAATCTTTTAGGATAATTGACCTTCATGTAAAAGATGGTTGCTCAAATAATCTAAATATGAAAATCATTAATTTCTTGACACCAAGGGCGTAGGTTTGCATCAGGACGGTAGGGACATAACACTACCAACTTTTCAGGTTGCTCAAATTGTCCCCACCAACCTTTAAGCAACCTTATTTGCGTTATATAATGAGTTCAGTTATATAGGTAATTTAGATTGTCTTCCCATATGCTGTAAAGAAAGAATACCCTACCATTATTAAGTGAAATATTTTCATAATGTTCAGACTCACAGACTCTCTTTATCCCTTTTCGCTTGCTGAATGTGCCAGTCACCCCCCCCCCCCCAAAGCACATTTGATTGGCTGATGACTTGAACATCAGACACATACACACAGCCCTGACAGACTCATGTCGACAACATGCCGCTTCCTCCGCCCCCTTCGAAAAGGAGTGATATTAGAAGTTTTTTTTTTTTTTTTTTTTTTTCTCGGCCAGCAGCAGCCACTGTAAGTAAGGTAAAAAGACATCAATGTTGTGGAGGTGGGGGAACACTAATGATTTTGCCACTGAAAGTCTGGCCTTCTTTAGAGTTATCATAACATTAAACTGTGTGAACTTGCTATTAAGTTGCTAACCCGCAAAACTACAGCGCTCTGGCCAACTTCCACAAGCAACAACTAAGTCAAGCTAGCTGTCCCTCATTTGGATCATTGTTTGCATTGCAGTAATGCCACACAGTGGCTTCAGAGCGCAAGTCCTTTATTAAAAAAAATAAAAATAAAAAATTGGGGAACTATCTAAGAATGGGTCCACTTCAGGGGGACACTGAAATAAACTTGAACTGACATAAAAAAAAAAAAAAAAAAAATGAAATGAAATCACACATCAGAATTTCATGAGAATACTTTGGTCTCGTACGACTCAGATGTAGATCCGTCCTTGGATATTTCAGATTTCTTTTCATTATTTTTTCCCCAAATTACTTTTATATTACAATACTTTAGTTTGAGTCTAGGGGTGCTCCTGTGTCCCCCAGAAGTGGACCCATACTTGGATAGCTCCCCATTTGTTTACTAAGGGGACTTGCACAGTTTTTGAAAACAAAGGTTTGAATCGAACGTTGTATCACTTGAACCAATACACATGAAAGTTAATAAGTCAATACAGATTTATTTTGCAGTGATTATTTAGTCATCAATTAATTCGGTTCACTTTCGTGAGAAATGTAGCCCTGTCCCCAGCAAAAAAGTGTACATGCAGGTTATGCAGTTATATCGTCCCTTCCAATGTTGAGACCAAACCTACGCCCATGGAGCGTTTGGAGCGTTCAATCAACCTACCTTGTGTGTATTTGAGATGTGGGAGGAAGCCAGAGTAACCGTAGAAAGCCAACGTAGGTATTGGGAGAACATGCAAACTCCACACTGGAAGCCTGGAGCTTGAGATTAGGCTTGAGCGTATGACGAGGCACTCACGAGGTTTCCGCCCCTATCGCCATGTTGGAAGCAGGAAGTTCGGTGTCAGAACTCCTGGAAACAAACAGTGAGCCATTTCGACTCAGGTCGCTCTTTAAAAATGGTTGGAGATTATTGTTCGGTAAAGAATTGCAACAACCGATCGAATAGAAAGGAGAATGTACAGCTCGACGGAAACACCATTGAGTTTCTTCCGGATCCCTACATGGAGAAAAGGCGAGGGAAAGGTCATATCTGAACTTACCAAACGTCGAAGAATGGCATGGGTGGCCTCGATCAGATAACAAAGGAGTAAGCCAATGTTGTGCAATAAGTTTTTCCTTTTCAAATACATAATGGCTTGCAGTAGGCCAACTGAGAAACATCTGTTTTCTAAAACACAACATTGATTTGTCACTTAACTATCACAGCTCAGCGCAGCACAAATTCAGATGTTCATGACAATGAAAATGTAAACACACATTGCCTACCTTTGCAAGAACGATGGTGTTGCCGTTTGCTACGGTCATAATGTGCAGGTCCTGCACCCATCCGCAGCAAAACTGTTCATAGCTTTGTAGCGATTTGGTAGTTTTGGAATTGCTGATGAGTTTAGTAACTTACACCAAACACTAAATACAGCATGATGTCCATTTCGCGTAGTGGTGGAAGCTTGTTGACATCTTTATTCCATTTGTGTTCGGCTTGCTCGTAAGGGTCAACATTGTTCACATCCTTAAGTTTGCTCACATATCTGTCCTTCGCCGTGGTAACAAGTTTGTCTGTGTATCGAACTGGCAAGTTTTCCTTACTTTTCTCCATCTTTGGCACTCGTAGTTGAATTGTATTAGCCGTTTTAAGTTTAAATGTCCCGTGATGCAGACGTGCTTCCAATATGGCAGCGTTGTCGCAAATCTCGCATGATCCCGTGTTGCTGTGACGTAAACGCTCCAGCCCAATTGATCCCTGATTACAGAACTGAGGCCGATGTGCTGACCACTCAACTACCGTGCCACCCAACACAGGAATGAAGAAGCCAAAATAAAATAGGTGCACACTTTTTGAAGTTACTAGACCCCTTTTGGTGTTGCGTTCTTTCTCTTCTATTTTGGACGTGGACGAAGCCTTTGGTTGGGTGATGACCTGCCTGTAAACACTATTGCTATCACAATAGCTTAGGAAAATTTTGGATATACCTGATATTATTAGCGATGTGGACTATCTGAAATATTCACATTAAATTGCAAACATGTGGACTATCTGAAATATTCACATTAAATGGCGAAAACACTTCTGGCATTTAGACTGCTCACTGCAGTTTTGCCAACTTCCTGGAAATACTGGCCTTTATTCAAGTTTTTCTCCACTATTATACAACACAAAAGAAAATGTGTTTTTTTGCAAAATTTTAAACAAGCTTCTGTCTGCTGGGATTTAAATGAGCAAACACTTTACAATTCCTTTAAACTGAATACACCCAGACACACTCAAAATTGGTTATATTTCCTCTTTAATGTGGGTCATTTCATTGTTTTTCCATTGGTTTACTTCTATTCAACACCATAATGCCCCTATTAAAGTTCATCCTTGGTTATGTTTCTCTCCGTCTTCTCCTTTTCTGCTTTCATGGTCTCTACGTACTTCCTCCTGTCATCATCTTCCTTTTTGGACAATAGAAGGATTATTTTTAGCGATCCTTTATGTGGATTAACAAAAAGCAATGAGTGCTGTTGAAACAAGATGTTTACCTTTATTCTGTCTCTTGCTGCTTTCTCCATCTCCACATGGACGAAAGCAAGCAGGTCCTTCAACTTCCTCTCGCCAGTGTAAAACACTGCCTGTGTGGGATAGCTTATTGTGAATAACTTGGAAAAACGTGAAATTCTTATACGTTCATTCATTAAACAGAGGGTCGAAATCGGGTTAAAAAAACAACAACAAAAACAAAAACATTGGGTTTATTTTAAAGCAGCACTAGGTAACTTTTCCACCTTTGTAAAATATTTTCATAACATTTGTGATGATACATTGAACGACAACTAGTTGAATGACACCTCTTTTATATCTTCAGGGGGTCCTTATCGCTTTCACCAGCACTAATTAACTTTGAGGAGGGTGGCAACTAGAGCTGCAACGATTAATCGATTTAACTCGAGTATTCGATTAGAAAAAAATATTCAAATTAAATTTTGTTGCTTCGAATATTCATTTAATTAAAGTGGCGTTGTAATGGTTTATTTTGAAATTGTTTGCATTCAGTTTTATTGATTAGGGTGGATACACTGCCCTCTGGTCTGCCTCTTTTCACATGGCTGAACAAATGAGCCAACTGCTCCCTGTTAAGACCAAAGTAAGTTTTTGTTTGAGCTAATGTTTTAATTGTATTCAAAATTTAGTTTATAGGTATATTTAACCACTTTTTGTGGGAATATGTGTCTGAAAAATTTGTTAAGAGCATTGTAATTTTTTTTTTAGCATTTTATAGCATTTAAGCTAGCAAACTTTTTCTATGTAAGTTAGCCAATTGTTTTTTTCTTGCACATAGATCCTCATTTTTTAAAAATTTATTTATACGGTTTGAGGCTCAGCTCATGTATTTGAATTTTTCATGTTTCTTATCCAATTACTCGATTATTCGAACTAACCAGTCCATCAATTAATCGACTATTAAAATATTCGATAGCTGCAGCCCTAGCAGGAACCCTGCCACACAAAAAAACTACAAATGTGCTTACTGCTTTCCCAATTCATCATAAAGACAGAAGTCGATGCGAACGCTTTCGAGCGAACTCTGCAATGATGGCAGGGCAAGACTAGAGACAAAAAATTTTGTACGCGGAAGAAAGAAAAAGAGGCTACCAGGATAAAAGGATACTCAAGAATAAACACTACCCTGGCTTTCACTCGCTGGCATGATGCCCCCAACCAATCTCGTCAGCGCTGACGAGTTCGGGAGTGGTGGTGGGTTAGCCATACAAAGCCACACGGTTGCTAACCGTCATATGCTATTGTATAGCCACACGGTTACCTTATTACTATTCATCATTCACACAGCCGCTCGAAACAGAAATGTCGTTTAATCCAGTGGTCCCCAACCACCTGTCCGTGGCGCATTTGCTACTGCGCCGCAGAGAAATAAATAATTTATTAACGACTGCAATCCGGCCTGTGGCTCTTGACACATCAGTATCTCTGTCTACTCTATAGACTAATCTGAGAAAGATTTGTATAGGTCGCATCTACTGGTTGTCTGCAATTATTAGGGTGTTTGCACACCTATAGCCGCCCAGCGCCAGTAGATGTAAACAGTAACTTTAGCTGCTCTTGGCTGTGTGCTGCGGGCGGCGACGTCTTTGGACAGCTTTTTTGTTGGGAAAAGGCCACCTGCTGGACCAGAAGAGGAGCCTACAACCAAGTTCATTCAGATGATATGTGGCTAAAAGCTAGCAAACGAGACAACAAAAGCAAATGCTCTGACAGTATCAATCCTCATGGCGAACCGTATTGTTAAAGCTAAGAAACCTTTCACGATTGGAGAAGAACTCATTATGCTTGAGACCACGGATATTTGCCGACAAGTTTTAGGAGAGGCCGCTGTTAAAAAAAGTTGATTGAGTGTATGGTAGTTGACATTTTCCCTGCACCTAATATTCGTTTTAAGCCTCAAAGTGTTATTTTATATTTACTGTCATTTTCTGCCACACATTGCTGGTCTGTGAAAAAAAGGCCCACATTACACCGGTCCATGGTGCAAAAAAGGTTGGGGACCACTGGTTTAATCCATCTGCAGGCGACTGGGAGATCATGATTTTACGACACTGTGCGGGTGGGCGCTGGTCCTCATGGGAAACGCAGCCTTCCTTAAGCCAAAACACTACCACTTATGTCCACCGGCATCGCTAAAATCGACCAAAACTGAAAGGTTACTTAGTGTTACTTTAAGTATTAACCTATTTTCTGCCATTGGTGGTGATTGTGCAAACAATTTTGATTGTGAGTCAGTCAAATTCAATCAAGGATTGGACGTCTGTCACCATCAATGGCAATGACAAGATCACAAAATGCCAGCCTTCCCAGTTGAAATGAAGCTTTGACTTGTATAAAAAAAAAATTATCGTGTTCGTCTTCATTTTCTACATGTTAGGGCCTCCGCGCCTCCTTCCTGAGCCCTGCCTCAGGTGAGGGGATTTTGCCTGATTACAGGTCTGATGTCAGATGGGTGGAGCGGCCACAGCTGTGGGCGATTACCATCAGCCAGCTTTGAAAGCCCAGCGGACGCACCACCACATCGCCCGATCAACTCGTCTGTTACTCACGTCAGTTGTATCTCGCATTCCTTACATGATATCTTTGCTCACTGGCTCACGACTACCTTGCTTTCGCCCCAGGTCTTGTTTTCTGCGCGCCCCTCGTCGGATTCCACGCCTGCCTCCCTTCCGAGCTTCCTCGTCAGCTCAACTACCCCGAGCCAAGCAAACTTCCACCCGCCACGCTCTTCTCGCGATTGCTAATAAAATACTGCTCGCCAGAAGTTGTCTGCATTGGGATCCCTTCCTGCTCACGCGCATCCTAACACTACATCTTCTGCCACCTTGGGGACAAGTCAGAGAGACGAGGAACCCCAACGTGCTCCAGGAAAAATACACTACACTGTGGTGTGATTTGTTCTTGTCAACATATTGAAGGTTTTATTTTGGTAGATTTCTACTTTCCAATCTCACTGGCTCCATTAGCTAATTTGGTGGCTTTTTGTAAACTAAATGAGTATCAAATGTTTTTCCCATGACAATATTGTGCATTTGAGTTTGATGTGCATGTTTGTTTGCTTTATAATAGACTTCATAATTGTATTGACGGGTTACATCCGTCAGCCACTGCATAATGCCTTCAGTCCGCTTCAGTTATTCGCAGGTGGTCGCAGTTAGTCAACACATACAGGGATCCAACTCCGGATTTAGGTTGAAAAAGTATGAAAGCAGTACCACTTGCAAACAGGAAGGATTTGTGTTTAGGAGTGATTTGTTCGAGGATTCAAGGCAATTATTATATTTTTCGTACCATGCATCCATTTTGAAAAAAATCAATGGGAGCAATTAGCTGCTACAGCATTGGCATTATACTTCGCGATATTTAAGTAAAATAACTGCTAACTGCACGGTTTTTTTTGTTTTTTTTTTGCTTTTAACCAAAGATCGAGACTGTTTCATGTCCATACAGTATCCATAATGAATTCAGGAATTTAAGCATTTATTCACAAGAATTTTCAACGGAAAAAGCTTTTCGTTTACATACGGTGGCCACTAATTTCCTTGCTGACTAGCCGCATTGTTAACAAGATTTACGACAAAATAAATGCTACCTGCACGTTTTTTTGCTTTTAACCAAGGATCAAGACTGTTTTATGTCCATCTCTATAAAGAATTCAAGGATTTGAGCATTTTTCACAAGAATTTTCAATGGAAAAGGCTCTTTGTCTGTGTTTCCAAAGCAAATAAGCAAATAATACATTTTATGTAACTGGTCTTTCCTGTTTTTGTTCTTGCTAAAACAAATTTTCAGGGTTGCGATCAACCAGATTTTTGTGAACAAAGAATGTTTATTTTGATCCGTGACTGATGTGAATTTGAGTTCCATACCAGTGCTATTACTTTTTTTATATTTGATGGGTTTTTCTACTTCCTATTGTTGTTTTCGTGTCTCTGAACCATAGTTGTTATAAAACATTTTTGTGAATATAACTTTACAGTTTGGATCCTTTTTGACTTTGTGAGTTTGTTAGCGTGGTTAGCGTTTTTATTTTGGTAGTTTCCTTAGGACTTTGGTTTGAAGAATCAACCACCTTTTTGTGGGCAAGATATTTTAATTGGGATCTTCGGGTGTAGCGCTTCTGAGCCCATCTGTTTGTTCAGTTTGACAAGACGGAAATCTGCGTAAAGGATTACACTTGTACGTCAGCTTCTGACAATAGCTTTACTGCAAAAGTAAAGTGTAACATACTCTCTCGGCGTAGAGTGCAGGGAAGAGGCAGAAAGCTGGATAGGAGCGCTGCACTGACATGTTGATGTCGTTGGCCGAGGCGTCGATGCGAGCAACGACAATGTCGTCATGGGCTTTAAAGGCCTCAGCTAGCTCCTCCCACAAGGGAAAAACGACGCGGGATTCTGGATTGTACGGAACATCTATAATACACACAAACACAAAGTAGTTAATTATTGAATTAATGTTGATAAATGATAGTTTCCTTAGGTATATACAGTACATATATTACATAACCCTCACAGGTCTCTTCTGCCTAGAAAGTGCTTAAAGTGATCCTCGATCTTTATGACAAGTAATTCTTAAAAGATAAATATTAGTATGAGTTATAATAATTTGATGTTAAACCCCTTCTTAATGTTTTCGTTTTAATAGAATTTCTAAAATTATTTTAAGTGATAGGTCGCCATTCTTGTTACGTCGCAGTGCGTGACGTCACCGGGCTGAACTTCCAGCGTGTCACTCTTAGCTACCCCAACATGTCGTCGGTTCTGCCCTTCTAATTTGAACCAGATCGGAAAAGTGAAGAGCAAGACAGCACTGTCGGTCGTTCACAAGATGAGCAGCAAAGGCAAAATGAGAACAGGAAATACAGTACCTTATAAGAGAAGAATTGGGCAAAACTGGTGATGTACTCGCTGCAAGTGCGTCTCATTGACAACGGAGCAAGAGAGTATGCTGTTGAGAACTCCGGTTTTTGTTGGCAGATCTTCAAGGTAAGATATTGCGTTTTCAAACTTATCCCAGTATAATTATGTAAATTGTTAGTGTCCAGAGCTGTCGTATGCTTTACATACAGTACAAGCCAACAGTTTGACGGGAACAAATCCTGGAATCGAGTGTAATCCATGTCTTGTACATTGTAGGATACATGCATAAAAGTACCAAAAAGGAGAGAAGCTTCCACTTACGCACATTTATTCACAAAAAAAAAAAAAAAATTTCACCTTGACCACTCGTCTCTTGGGAGCTCAGCGGTACGCACACACGTTCCCAGACGAACTCCAACATAAAAGTAAGGCCCATGTCAGAGTCACTGTCGTCACTGTAGCATGTCATAGTGCTTTAATTATTTAGTATGATTTGGGGAAAACTTCCACGAAGAATAGTCAACAAAAAAGATAGCAATTGTAATCCAAATCCGCGTTTTTTCACTCACTCGAAGATTCAGAAATTAGACCGATCTCATGGCAATGTTGCAACTGCGATCAGGCCGTCGAATCCACAAAATAGACTGATCCGCAAAGCCGGTGTGGGACCGACAAATCCAGAAATTAGACAGATCCGAAACCAATATTGCCGCCGCGGGGGGACAGTCGGATCCAGAAATTAGACGGATCCCTTACTTGACTGAGGATCCAGGAAAAATGTCCGGGCGCCAGTTGTAACGTGTGGTAGGTAGGATACCAAAAAGGGGAGAAGCGTCCACTTATGCACATTTATTCACAAAATAATTCCACCTTGACCACTCACGTCACTCCACTTGCTACCATTTGACTGGAAATTGCATCCAAAAGCAGCACATCGTGGCATTTTACTTCGCGAGTTTAAGCAGCAATAAGCAATTGTTGAGCACGAAAGATACCAATGACGAATGAATAATTGTGGTTAATTAGAGCCTACATGTACTCAAGGTAGAGGATCACTTTAAATAGTTTCCTGCCTGGCAAGACTTGCTGTGCCCGAATGGCTCTGGAACATTGGTGTCGTAATAAATGAATCTATTTCCCACACAGAGGTTCTGCTGCAGGAGTTAGGTGCAAAGGTGCAAACACACTATAGTAGTTGGTAGTTAGGTGGTCTTTTTGGAGACACACCACAAACACCTGAGTGCCTGTCGCACAGCCTAGCTTCAATAGGAACAACCGCTCAACTCACCCATCTTGGAATGCTCAGTCATCGGCCACTGCGGTGCTAAATGCTCGCTAATTAAACAACTTGGAGGCTGCGATAATGCGCTAGTTTTGGACAGGAAGGTAAACAACTAACTTACCGGACTATTTTCTACATTGTTTTGCCTTCCCAAAAGGTTCCCTTTTGTTGACATTGCCATACATTTTGGTTAAAAAAGATGAAACAGTATAATAGTTGGCCTTTAAGTCAAAATTCTTGACAATATTTTGGCTCATGAGTGTGTGTACTGTGTATGTTTACTTACAAAACAAGACAAACACAGTCTTGTTAGGGTTAAAGGCGACCGCCTCAAAAGTACTTCCAACCAGTTCCTTCACCGGACGTTGGTCCCATCCTTCTGGAATTGGTTCACTCTGCATCTTGGGCTGATGAACACACACGCACGACAAAAAATACCATGAAAACGAAACATGAAATATCACTCAGTATACATCAGGGGTCGCAAACTCAGTTTATCGAAGGGCCGCTGGAAATAGAGTCTTAGTGACTCTGGAGTGCATCAAAGATTCCCCCCAAAAAGGGACTAATGTGTCTCATCCAGTTTGACTTTTTGGAAAAATACACGACCAAAAGTTATCATTAGTTTGAGCTATGCTAGATCATAAGAGATTTGAAAAGTGAAAACAAAACATAAAAATGCCACATTAATTCATATACCGTAATTTTCTCACTATAAGTCACACCTGACGATAAACTGCCACCCACCAAATTTGACACGAAAACAGCATTTGTTCATAGAAAAGCCTCACTGGACTATAAGCCACAGTTGTCCTCATTGTATTATAGGATATTTACACCAAAAGATAATGAACAAGTAATAATAATAATGAACAGCGGCATCATACAACTGTCATAAAACCAAATGAACCACCATGAAGCTTTGGACCAATTGGCTGCAAAGCTTGATTGAATGAATGAATGAATAAAATATTTATTGTCATCATCATTGGTATCATTGACAATCATTGACAATTACAAAATGTGATATGATTTGCCGGAAGGAAGAAAGAACCAAAGAAAAAAGACAAAGGCAGACGGGAGGAAGCATAAGCTTATCATTTTCCCGTCCCCCCAATACAGCTAAAGACGCACAATTAGACATGGTACAGTTACATACATCCCATGGCCACAAACTTTACAATAACACAATCAACAATCTGGGTTTACAATAACTCTGCGTCCAGTCAAGCAGCTCTCGTGCACAAGATTAGTGGTCTGAGTTTCAGGGCGTACAAGGTTATGGCTTTGTCATTGTCCCTGACATTCTAGCATCTATTTGTTGTGGGAACATTTTGTTGTGGCTATGTGTGTGGCAAAAATATTTTGTGTTATCACAACTGGTGTAAGTAGCGACTCAAAATGCTTTTATTATAAGTCTCTTTAAGGGGTAAATTCCTAAGGTGTACATGGTGGCAGCAATTGCCGCACACAAAGATCACTGTAACAGTTTCATCAGACATGAATGTATGAGGAAAAATCAGACAACATGTTGTACATATTTTATCACAAGATTAATGTCTCCACAACAAAAGACATGCTTATTATCCGTTTTAAACAGTATCTTTTCTATATACTCAGAAAGCTGGACATTTGAATCAGGAGCTCGGTAGACTCAGCAGATAATTATGTTTTTACAATTGGAGATAAGGAGCTCAATTGTAATACATTCCAGGAGATTTTCAATCCTAATTGACATGTCATGTTAAAATTTTCATTAACAAACAAGGCAACACCCCTTCCCCCCTTAGATGCCCGATTCATTTGTGACATGTTATATCTGTGCAAATTAAGGTCAGAGCCTTAGGTTAAGCAGGGCAGTCTTGGTCTTGTGGTCTGCCAGCTTCATGAGCACTGTCGCCGGTCCTCTCCCCCCAGACGGGAGCAGAAAGCAGCGACGGATGTCCAGCGGTTCCAAGTTTATTCCATACTCTTTCAGTTTAGCGATTGCCAGTTGTGCCACTGTATAACCTGGGCTAGGCGTCAGTTGTAATCCCGAAATGATGAGCTCATTTGCGCATCGGCACTGGTCGAGATCGTCAGCCAAAATTTCCAGCCTTTTGATGCGAACATCTCTCTCTTTGACCGCCTGCTTAGTTTCTCGTTTTCAGCCCGCATTAACTCGAGCTCTCTGACGATTTCTTGATTTCGCCTTTGATTTTCTTGATTCTGGCTTTGAATCAAGCCAGTCAAGGAGACCTCCAGTTTCTGTATGGAGTATTTTATTTCATCCAAGTCTCCAGATTTCGAATTCTTTGGAGCCATACTGGGAGTCGAGATTGCTGGCCCTGAGTTGGCCCTGAGCGCTTATCGGTTAAGATAGTTGCTTGTGGTAGCTCGGAAGAGTGCGTCTGCACACAGCTTGAGCTCAATCAAGAATGGTGATTGCTTCAAGAAGCTTAATTTGGCCATCGCTGCTCCCAGTGAACCTCTGCTGTCAACACTGTTGTTGTCCAACATGCCTCCTAGCATGCATTGCAGTGCTACAAATGTAAATAACAATCAAAATTCATGTTCTGCGCTAATTATTTCTTCAGTTACTGTTGCAGTTGTTTCATTAATTGCTAGTTATGGTATTTGGTAACACTTTATATGACAGTGGCACCATAAGACTGTCATGACACTGTGATGAGCATTAATGGATGCCTATAACAGATGTCATTTAGTGTTAACTGGCAAGTTATCTCGCTTTTTAATGGATGTAAAAGATCTAAGCTGGACATAAATTGAGTTAGTGACATAACTGCCGGATGACACTTAATGACATCAATGAGATCTGTCATAGGCATTCAGTAATGCCCATGATAGTGTCTTGCCATAATTATGACGCTCTTATGACAGTCTTATGACGCCGCTGTCAAATAAAATGTTACTTATTAACTCAAATAAATCAACAAATCTGCCGCAGTGGACTATAAACCACAGGATTCAAAATGAAGGATAAAAGTAACGGCTTATAGCCTGAAAATTACGGTATTTATTTCTCATATTTTGAAAATTAGTGCCAATTTTTTTTTTTTTTTTTAATGATTTTTTTCATGATTTCTTAAAAAGAATGATTGATATTTTTTTATCGCCTGTGGCAAAATATGTGCAGGCCAAACTATTTTTTAATCTATTATCATTCTTATTTAATAAATGTATTAATATTTTGCTTATTCATTCTAAAATAATTTTCAATCATTACTTTATTTAAAATTATATATAGGCAAAATATGCATTGGTCACTAATACTACATTTTGATTTGCAAAATATTGCCCCACTGGTCTTAACCCTTAAAGGCCTGCAACATGAAGCAACTGTCAGAGAATCCCAAAATTTGAAAAAATAAGGTCTTAATGGAACCTTTTTTTCAGATTTGTAAAAAAGAATAATCAAAATGAATGTGTGTAATAAGCGCTCTAATATCTACTGTAATCGTTGCTAAATCCTGATTTTTTTCCCTCATGGAACCTGCAGATGCATGTGTTGATTTGCATCTATCAATTTTTTTTTTTTTTAGAAAGAAATTTCAAAAGTCTGAATTAGAGTCTCAAAATCATAAAATTCCAGGTGAATCAAATGTGATACATTTGGCAATAAAAGGTTAACAGGCCCCCGGGCCTAAATTTTGAGACCACTTGTCTACACACTATACGTACCTTGGCCTTTCCCTCTAGGTAGTCTTGGCAGAAAGCCTCTATGGAGTTGACATCCAGCACGGTTGAGGGCAGCTGGTAGGTCACATGGTTGGTCAGATTGACCAATCGTACAAGAGGAGCCTCGAAGTCCCGCACGCGGAAGTACTCCATCAAACGGCCATTGCGCGGCTCAAATACATCCACTAATACAAACAAAATCTTAACACATGAAGAAGAAGTTGATGTCATAGTGTGTGTTTGGGGGGTCGGTGCGTGTATGCGTGCGTTACCAACCTTCATCCTGAAGGCCTCAGCTGCTACGCTGAAGGCAGCGTGCAATTCATGGAAATCAGTGGAGCTTTTGTTCACAAAAAGAAGGGCGTGGTTCAGAACAGGTGACGACAGAATCTGATTGGCCGTCTGATGAAGAAATTGATCATTATTTCCATGGTTTTTGTTTTTAGTTATTCAGTAAATTCAGTATTGCTCAGGTTATTTGTCAATAATCTACAGAAGTCATTTAAATCGGCGACAAATTAAATTACTTTTCTTACTTAATTTCTTGTCTTGATTTATATGGGTTCTTGTTTGACGGTTTGAAAATGACAATATAAGTTGAAATGAATAATAGAATGGATTTTTCCCATGTTTCATTTTATAACAGCTATTTTGTTATTTATTTATTATTTGTTGACTTTTATCGACAAGAAAGGCTTTAAAATTGGAGGAAGACAAATATCGAACTTGAGATAGGCTGATGAAAGTGCACTATTTGCAACAAACCATCAAGATGCAACAGACATTATTGACTCTTTAAACAAAAAAGGACAACACAAACGCCTGCAGCTAAATGCTAAGAAAACAAAACACATACACATTGGACAACAACAGAACCAACATCTGACGGTAAACGGAGAACAACTAGAGACGGTCGCAGACTTTAAATACTTGGATTCAATTAAAAGCAACACAGCACACTGCACGAAAGACATCAATGGAACAGCTATTGGAAAAGCAAAATGGAAAATGATCGAGCTAAACAACATTTAGAAAGACAGAACATTAAGCAATGCCCTGAAACTTAAGATACTGAGGAGCCTCATTTTTACAGTGGTAACATACGGAGCAGAAGGATGGACCATCAAACAGAAAGAGGAAAAGAAAATACATGCAGTAGAAATGTGGTTTTACCGAAGACTACTGAGAGTCATCTGGAAAGAGAAGAACAAATTTAAGCATTGTTGAAGAACTAAACATCAAGTGACATCTTCTACCAGCAATGATTAAAAACAAAATGTCTTACTTTGGACACAAAAGTAGGAACAGAAAGTGCAGCATGACGAGAGACATAATTCAAGGAAAGGTAGAGGGTTGACGAAAAAAGGGGAAGAGCAAGAACGGCATACATGGACAACATCAAGAAATGGAGTAACAGCACAATACAGTGAGCTTTTAGAAAGGCAGAAGACAGAAAAACGTGGAGATCAAGAAGGCAGCACAGTCAGTAAGCGACAATGTCGACGCGGGATGGAGAGAGAGAGATTTTTATAAACAAATAAAATGTTATATTCAGTTAATTACTCACTGGGAGCTTTTTAATTTTCATTATTTACGATTCATGCTTTAATAATGAACTTTTATTAAATATTTCGTAGTTAATACAATAAGAAAACGACAGAGTAAGTATTGATCTATATGCCTCTAATGTATTTATTTTGACAATTTTTTACATTATTAAAATGTTTTTATAATTCATATATTCATCCATCACCCGTGCCGCTTATCCTCACAAGGGTCGCTTGGGTGGTGGAGCGTATCTCAGCAAACCATGGGCAGTAGGCAGGGTACACCCTGAATTGGTTGCGAGCCAATCACAGGGGATAGCGGGACAAACAACCATTCACGTACATACACTCATACCTCGGGACAATTTGGTGTGTTCAATCAGCCTGCCATGCATGTTTTGGGGTGTAGAGGAAACCGGAGAACATGCAAACTCCAAACAGGAAAGCTAGAGCCCGAGATTGAACCTCTGACCTCAGAACTGTGAGCCGTACGTGCAAACCACACAAGCACCCTGCTGCTTTGAAGTTTTTTTCATGACATAAATAGTTAATTTCCATCAATGTAATGATACTGTATTGATCTTTAATTTTTAATAATTTGTTGTTTTGGAATTATTTATCTTAGCTAATTAATTAGTCATAATGAATTAATAACATATATATTATTACAGTGCTGGCCAAAAGTATTGGCATCCCTGCAATTCTCTCAGATAATGCTAATTTCTCCCAGAAAATGATTGCAATTACAGTATAAATGCTTTGTTAGTAATATCTTCATTTATTTTGCTTGCAATTATAAAACACAAACGAGAATGGGAAAAAAAAAAAAAAAATCATAGAAAAAATTTTAGACGAAACTCCAAAAATGGGTCAGACAAAAGTATTGGCATCCTTTGAAAAATCATGTGATGCTTCTTTAATTTGTGTAATTAACAGCACCCGTTACTTACCTGTGGCACATAAGAGGTGGTGGCAATAAATAATTCACACTTACAGCCAGTTATAATGGATTAAAGTTGACACAACCTCTGTCCTGTGTCCTTGTGTGTACCACATTGAGAATGGAGAAAAGAGAGAAGACCAAAGAACTGTCTGAGGACTTGGGAAGCAAAATTGTGAGGAAGCATGGTCAAACTCAGGGCTTGAATGTTTCTGTGTCGACCGTACGCAGTGTCATCGTCACACTGTGGCTAACCTCCCTAGATGTGCACGGAAAAGAAAAATTGATGAGAGATTTCAACGAAATATTGTGCGGATGGTGGATAAAGAACCTCAACTAACATCCAAACAAGTCCTGCAGTCCGAGGGTACAACAGTGTCAACCCGTACTATCCGTTGGTATCTGAATGAAAAGAGACTCCATGGTAGGATACCCAGGAAGACCCCACTTCTGACCCAGAGACATAAAAAAGCCAGGCTGGAGTTTGCCAAAACTTACCTGAGAAAGCCAAAAATGTTTTGGAAGAATGTTCTCTAGTCAGATGAGATAAAAGTAGAACTTTTAGGGAAAAGGCATTAACATAGAGTTTACAGGAAAAAAAACAAGGCCTTCAAAGAATAGAATACGGTCCCCACAGTCAAACATGGCGGAGGTTCCCTGATGTTTTGGGGTTGCTTTGCTGCCTCTGGCACTGGACTGCTTGACTGCTACCAACAAATTTTGCCGCATAGTGTAGGGCCCAGCGTGAGAAAGAAAAAAAATTCGAGAGATTTCAACGAAACATTGTGCGGATGGTGGATAAAGAACCTCGACTATCGAACATCCAAACAAGTTCAAGCTGTCCCGCAGTCCGAGGGTACAACTGTGTCAACCCGTACTATCCGTCGCCGTCTAAATGAAAAGGGAAAGAGATTTCAACGAAAGATTGTGCGGATGGTGGATAAAGAACCTAAACTAACATCCAAACAAGTCCTGCAGTCCGAGGGTACAACAGTGTCAACCCATACTATCCGTCGGTATCTGAATTAAAAGAGACTCCATGGTAGGATAACCAGGAAGACCCCACTTCTGACCCAGAGACATAAAAAAGCCAGGCTGGAGTTCGCCAAAACTTACCTGAGAAAGCCAAAAAAAGTTTTGGAAGAATATTCTCTGGTCAGATGAGAAAAAAGTAGAGCTTTTTGGGAAAAGGCATCAACATTGAGTTTATAGAACCCCGCTCCCCCCCTCCCCTCCCCCCAGAAAAAAAACAAAGAAACCAAAGGCTTTAAAAAAAAAGAACACGGTCCTCACAGTCAAACATGGCCGAGGTTCTCTGATGTTTTGGCGTTGCTCTGCTTCCTCTGGCACTGGACTGCTTGACTGCGTGTGCATAGCATTATGAAGTCTGAAGACTACCAACAAATTCTGATGCATAATGTAGGGCCCAGTGTGAGAAAGCTGGGTCTCCCTCAGAGGTCATGGATCTTCCAGCAGGACAATGACCCAAAACACACTTCAAAAAGCACTAGAAAATGGTTTGAGATAAGGCACTGGAGACTTCTAAGGTGGCCAGCAAGAGTCCAGACCTGAATCCCAGAGAACACCTGTAGAGAGATCTGAAAATGGCAGTTTGGAGAAGGCAACCTTCAAATCTCAGAAACCTGGAGCAGTTGGCCAAAAAAGAATGGTCTAAAATTCCAGCAGAGCATCGTAAGAAACTCATTGATGGATACCGGAAGCGGTTGCTCGCAGTTATTTTGTCTAAAGGTTGTGTTACCAAGTATTACGCTGAGGGTGTCAATACTTTTGTGCGGTATATTTTTGGAGTTTGTGTAAAATGATAATGATTTTTTTTTTTTTTTCATTCTCCTTTGTGTTTTTTCATTGCAAGCAAAATAAATGAAGATATTAAATTGAGCATTATCTGACAGAACTGCATGGGTGCCAATATTTTTGGTCAGCACTGTATTACTTAAAATATCCGTCCATCCATCCATCCATCCATCCATCCATCCATCCATCCATCCATCCATCCATCCATCCATCCATCCATCCATCCATCCATCCATCCATCCATCCATCCATCCATCCATCCATCCATCCATCCATCCATCCATCCATCCATCCATCCATCCATCCATCCATCATCTTCCGCTTAATCCGGGGTCGGGTCGCGGGGGCAGCAGCTTTAGCAGGGAAGCCCAGACTTCCCTCTCCCCAGCCACTTCAGCCAGCTCCTCCGGCGGGATTCCAAGGCGTTCCCGGGCCAGCCGAGCGACATAGTCTCTCCAGCGTGTCCTTGGTCGACCTTGGGGCCTCCTGCCGGTGGGACATGCCCGGAACACCTCTCCAGGGAGGCGTCCAGGAGGCATCCGAACCAAATGCCCGAGCCACCTCAACTGGCTCCTCTCAACGCGGAGGAGTAGCGGCTCGACACCAAGCCCCTCCCGGATCTCACCCTATCTCTAAGGGAGAGCCCGGACACCCTGCGGAGGAAACTCATTTCGGCCGCTTGTATCTGGGATCTTGTTCTTTCGGTCACCACCCACAGCTCGTGACCATAGGTTAGGGTAGGAACGTAGATCGCCCGGTAAATCGAGAGCTTCGCCTTTTGGCTCAGCTCCTTCTTCACCACAACGGACCGGTGCAGAGTCCGCATCACTGCAGACGCTGCACCGATCCGCCTATCAATCTCCCGCTCCCTCCTACCCCCACTCGTGAACAAGACCCCAAGATATTTGAACTCCTCCACTTGGGGCAGGATCTCATCCCTGACCCGGAGAGGGCACTCCACCCTTTTCCGGCTGAGGACCATGGTCTCGGATTTGGAGGTGCTGATCTTCATCCCAACCGCTTCACACTCGGCCGCGAACCGCCCCAGTGAGAGTTGGAGGTCACGGCTTGATGAAGCCAACAGCACCACATCATCTGCAAAAAGCAGAGATGCAATGCTGAGGCCACCAAACCGGACACCCTCAACGCTTCGGCTGCGCCTAGAAATTCTGTCCATAAAAATTATGAACAGAATCGATGACAAAGGGCAGCCTTGGCGGAGTCCAATCCTCACTGGGAACGAATTCGACTTACTGCCGGCAATGCGAACCAGACTCTGACACCGGTCGTACAGGGACCGAACAGCCCTTACCAAGGGGCTCGGTACCTCGTACTCCCGGAGCACCCTCCACAGGACTCCCCTAGGCACACGGTCGAACGCCTTCTCCAAATCCACAAAACACATGTGGACTGGTTGGGCGAACTCCCATGCACCCTCGAGGACCCTGCCGAGGGTATAGAGCTGGTCCACTGTTCCACGGCCGGGACGAAAACCACACTGCTCCTCCTGAATCCGAGATTCGACTTCCCGACGGACCCTCCTCTCCAGCACCCCTGAATAGACTTTACCGGGGAGGCTGAGGAGTGTGATCCCTCTATAATTGGAACACACCCTCCGGTCCCCCTTTTTAAAAAGGGGGACCGGACCACCACCCCGGTCTGCCAATCCAGAGGCACTGTCCCCGATGTCCACGCAATGTTGTAGAAGCGTGTCAGCCATGACATCCCTACAACATCCAGAGCATTTAGGAACTCCAGGCGGATCTCATCTACCCCTGGGGCCTTGCCACCGAGGAGCTTACCAACCGCCTCAGTGACTTCAACCCCAGAGATCGAAGAGCCCACCTCAGAGTCCCCAGACTCTGCTCCCTCAAAGGAAGGTGTGTCGGTGGAATTGAGGAGGGCTTCGAAGTATTCTCCCCACCTACTCACGACGTCCCGAGTCGAGGTCAGCAGTACACCATCTTCACTATATTCAGTGTTAATGGTGCACTGCTTTCCTCTCCTCAGACGCCGGATGGTGGACCAGAATTTCCTCGAAGCTGTCCGGAAGTCGTTTTCCATGGCCTCGCCGAACTCCTCCCATGTCTGAGTTTTTGCCTCGGCGACCGCCGAAGCCGCAGTCCGCTTGGCCAGCCGGTACCTGTCAGCTGCCTCCGGAGTCCCACAGGCCAAAAAGGCCTGATAGGCTTCCTTCTTCAGCTTGACGGCATCCCTTACCGCTGGTGTCCACCAGCGGGTTCGGGGATTGCCGCCACAACAGGCACCAACCACCTTACGGCCACAGCTCCGATCGGCCGCCTCAACAATGGAGGTGCGGAACATGGCCCACTCGGACTCAATGTCCCTCACCTCCCCCGGGACAAGGGAGAAGTTCTGCCGGAGGTGGGTGTTGAAACTCTTTCTGACAGGGGATTCTGCTAGACGTTCCCAGCAGACCCTCACAATACTTTTGGGTCTGCCAGGTCTGGCCAGCAACTTCCCCCGCCATCGGAGCCAACACACCACCAGGTGGTGATCAGTTGACAGCTCCGCCCCTCTCTTCACCCGAGTGTCTAAAACATGTGGCCGCAAGTCCGATGACACGATTACAAAGTCGATCATTGAACGGCAGTTCAATGATCGACTACTTAAAATATTATAATATAAATAACTAAATTGCTTTCATATAAAAGGCAATAATTGTATGACACTAAATACTATTGATTGTTGCTTATCATTAACTTATACATTATGATTAAAATAATTACTGAATGAGTAAACATTTTTATTGATCCTTATCTTTAACATTGATATCTAATTTAATTTTAAAATAATTTGGTTAAATGTTGAATGAACTGGTCAACATTTCGAGTGTTTTACATTTAATCTTAGTATTTATCACAGATTATTGACAAATCGTTTTAGTTTTATTTTTCGTTGTATTTTAGTCAATGTTATTAAATGTGGTGCATCAATGTGTGCGTCATTATGTAGAAAATGCAGTGCTAAGATACCTTTCCGGTATATTCTGTGACAGGGTCCATCTGATAGACGCTAATAAAAGTCATCAAGTCCTCTCTTGACGTCTCAGGTGTCATTTCGTAAACCTGGATCAGCGTCGACTGCACATGTACACAGTAAAAATGAAAAATGTTTCCAGTAAATTTGAAGAAAGTTTTTGCTTTAACTAACATAAGACATCTTTAACATCTTTAAGATGCTTGCATACACATGTCAAAATGCTCACATACTCGTCATAAACATCGGATATCGCGAAATAATTTGTGTTTTTCCATCAAAAGACATTTTGTACCTGTTTGAGAAGCAGCACCACATTCTGGGTGACATCATATTTCCTGATGACATCATCGTTTTGCGTCAAACCAAAGTTGACATCTGGTAGGCTGACTGCAGCTGCATAAAACACTCGAACATACTCGCTGTCCAGCTCCTACGCTGACACACAAATGTCTCTAAGTGTCTTAGTGATGATTAGATAACAAAGACCCCAACAGTATTCACCTTGAAGAATCCGATCACTCGGAGCTGCTCCTCCGAACTCACTGACTGACTGAGATCGGTGATGAGGTCAGCAGCCGATCCTGCCCTCCTTTTCAACCATGTCACAATGGAGGCGGAGCTCTGAGCTTTCATCATTAGGGATAGAAATCATAGGCTTTTATTAGTCGTTATACTGTATTTCTTGGAAGTTTTCTAAATTTATTTGTACCTGAAGAAAAACAAATATGGGTTTTCTTTGTGTTTGGATGAAAGAAAAAAAAATACAAGACAGCGTATTTTCTGTTAGACAAAAACAGTGATTATGTTTTGAAAGGGGATGGCAATACCTTTCAGAATATGTAACCGAACATTTTATTTCTTTATGTCTTGTAAAACAGATCCATCCATCAATTTGCAACACCACATATCTTTGCCAGGGTTCTGGAGCCTGTCACTGCTGACTTCGGGTGAAAGGCAGACTATGCGCTAAACTGGACACCGGTCAGTCACAGGGCAGACATAGATACAGACAACCATTAGCACCCACAATCACACTGCCACTGAATGGGAATTGATCCCGTGCTGTCTGCGCCAAAGTCAGGTGAATCTACAACTACACAAAGGTGTCCAAACCTCTTTATACGTATGTCAAAGGTGATTGCCCAAATACTGCAAGGGAAGCTCAGCTTCCCCAAAAAATAAGTGATTAAATTTATACTGTTGTCTGTACATGTCATTGACTAAATATGCGCTACAACTTTTGTTCAGAATTAGCTTCTTACCACTGATCATTAATCCGTGCAGTTTGACAGTCCTTTAAACAGCGTGGATGCTGAGCGTCTCCAGAGTTGAAAGTGCATTGTTCCACTACAGTGAAACGAGACGAGTCATTGGCTAAAGTCTGGGTTTTTCCCGCCCATCGGACGCTTAGCGTCTCTGGGGGTCTATGGGCAGTGGGCGGGGCTCAGCTGGCCCGGATGCTCTGCTTCTCTGCATGATGATGGTCTGTCTGAGGCTGAATCCCTTTTTGATTGATCGCGAAATCAGCAAATCAATGATCTTGTCGTATTTTCACTAGAGGAATTTTTCAATTTAATTTCCGTTGTTCTGAGTTGTGTCAGAGACTTTCATAATCATCCTCGCGACACTAGCTCTGTTAATAACGAGTCGCGATAAATCAAGCTTCTATTTCTGTTTTTTTTCTATTGTAGCTGTTTGTGTTGGAGACTTGACTTCTGGCACTCTAGTTTCTTTCCCTGACGATCAGTGGGTGCTGCTGAGCCCCTCCACTGTCACAGAGCACTCACAGGCGGACACACTTTGAGCTTCCTGTTGTTGAAAGACCATTATCTGCTATTGTTATATGTAACTCTATACCTATACCTATTACAGTGACAGCACTGTCCATAAAAAAAAACCTAGCGACAAATTTGGTGGGTTCATTTTAGCAAGAAAAAAACTACTATTTCTTGGGGGGGGGGGACACTTGATAAACTTACCGGGGCATGGTACAAAGTTTATTTTATCTCCGAACAGGTAGAGCCTGATGCTTGGCGGTGTGGTCGCATTAAGTTCTTTGGCTAGCTCTTTGTCTTTTGCTACATCCACCGTCGCCAGCTTGATGTCAGAGTCCTGAAGAGCGGCGGCGGTTGCTTGAAACACTTCTGATATATGATGGCCATCTGCAGACAGCGGAGCATCTGGGAGAGAAAAAGCCTAGAACGTTTAGAGTGGAACCAGACCCAACATATCAATTTTTGAGAAAAATAAATGTTTTCAATGAAATATTTATTTTTCTTCGCATCTATACAGTATGTTTTTCCAAAAAAAGGACGCTTCTACAAACTTGGTGTTTTAACTAACATCAAAGACCTTTAGAAAGATGACTTCAATGAGCTGAAACTAAACACTTCAACAAACTTCGTGTTTTAGCTAACATCAAAGACATTTTCGAAAGATGATTTTGAAATTAAACGAAGACAATTTTATGAACACAAAAATCACAAAAAGTATATGTTTTGCTTTTACAATTTTGGGGTGTTATATTTCACTTCAATCATTTTGAACACCCACTTATGATACCAAGCATATCACAAGCTTCAGTCAACTACAGTACTTCCCACAATGTCACAGGAATCTAAACATAATTCGACTGATGAACTCACAGAAGTGCACCAGCAGCTGTTTGTATGTCCTCAGCGCTCTGTTGAAATTTGCCCTAGTTAGCTGTAAAATGCCGCCCTTGCCTGAGGCTGTTTTGGTCTCCTGCCCGCTAGCTGCAAGGAAGAACGCAGCCACCGCCAGCAGTAGCAGTGGTCTCGTCATTGTTGCAACGTACAGCACGGTATGAAGGGAGTGCCGGAAGGCTGAACATCTAGTCGTGAATGTTATCAGGCCCGTATTGTTGTTCATTAACTACTTTTATCTGTGTTACGGTGCTGTTGTTCATATCAAGACAATTGCTAATAGTTACCTGTTGCACTTTGCCTGACAACAAGGTCAAATAAGAGGTCCAGGACCAAGCCCGTCGACAGGGGGCGGCAACTGGGTGTGTTGTCCCGGGCCTCTATATATACTTAAAAACTTTAACATATTAAATATTTCAAATATATTTTTTTTCCTTTTTTTGTACAACGCCCCCCCTGTCTTAGCAGAGAATGGTTTGACCCCGCTCTGGCTCACTCAAGGCTACACTACGTATGTAGTAGCCTACTGAGCTGCGGTATGACAAGACATGCTGCTCGCATTGAGCCGAGGAGAGAAAAGGTGATGGGAGATCAGATACTGTATATAGTTTGTAGGGAGCAGGTGCGCGAGACTGAACAGACTCGGGTCCGGCGGCTGGATTTATCTTGGATTTACAACCAACCGTGTATTATAGCAAACACTAATACAAAGCACACTGTTACACACGTGAACACACGTAGCACATTGCTACGCATTTTCTTGTCTTTGCCATATGGCGTTATATTGCTATTGCCAGTGACTGTAGCTGGAGGAGAGCGAGCCTTCACTAAAATGAAAATTAAAAAATTGGGCTGTCAAACGTTTAAAAATTTTTATCGACTTAATCACAGCTTAAAAATTAATTAATCGTAATTAATTGCAATTCAAACCATCTCTAAAATATGCCATATTTTTCTGTAAATTATTGTTGGAATGGAAAGATAAGACACAAGATATACTGTATATATTCAACATACTGTACATAAGTTTATTATAACAATAAATCCACAAGATGGCATTAACATTATTAACATTCTGTCTGTTAAAGGGATCCACGGATAGAACGACTTGTAGTTCATAAAAAAAAACATGTTAGTACAAGTTATAGTAATTTATATTAAAACATTTGTAAAATCTTGAATCAAAAAATAAACTTGCCGCTCGCTATTGTTGATGTCGCCGAGCGGCAACAATGGCCAGGGAAAGTTATCATTTACACATGGGCTCCCTGCCGTTCTTCCACAGTGTCTTTAATTACGTAAGCTAGTGATTGAAATAAATCCACAAGGTGTCAATGGCAAGTTTTAAATTACTTAGAAATCAAGCCAATGAGTGTGTTTTGTCCCTCGACTGATGCCGTAGTTCCCTGTTTACTGGGTCCATCCATTGTACTTCACGGTCATTTGAGTGCTGGCTTCACAATGTACGAGACCTCTGATAGTTTGTATATTGCTGCTAAATATTGCCATCCAGTGTATTTGTTGAGCTAAACGAGAGCTAAACAAAATGTTTGAATAGAGTTTGACCAAAGTCTGAGTAAGTGTTATGTGTATTTTGCATAGCTATTTTGATTAGAAATGCCAGTTCTCTTTGCACTGTTGTTTAACTGTGTGAGAATAGGGCCTTATTATTACAGATTGAAGCGCTTTTCTTTTCGTGAGCATTATTTGAGAGATAGGAATATTATTTTTGTTGTGCTTTCACTAAAGGATACTTATGTTTGTCGTGAAGGAGTTGCCGAAGCTTATGTCAATAAATGGCGCGGCCCAATGACCGCCTGTGTCCACTCACCTTTCTTTCTCTGCCTCTTAGCTCTCAATGTGCAAAAAACGGCTTCATTGTAATCTGTTTGAGGCAATACATGAGCGGGTCACTCCACGCAATCTTTTAAATGTGTCAAATATTTTAACGGGATTAATTTAAAAAATTAATTACCGCCCGTTAACGTGATAAATTTGACAGCATTAAAAAAAAATGCCTACGCTCCACATATCACAGGGCAGGCTTAACAACCTAGCCCTGCTCTCCATTAAGCGTGAGATTGCTCAAAAACTGGATTTCACGGATGTTATAAATGACTTTGCTGTCAAAAAAATTTAGGCGCATCACTGTTTGAGGGCTTGATAACCCCAAGGATGTGGAGGGGGCAGGCACAGGATGTTTAGTTATACTGTTTTCTTGCTTAGCAGACAGGCATAGCATTCTCAGTTGTATTGCATATTGTAGCCTACATGGGACAATAGATGGAACTTGTTTATATTGTGTCACATCACATTACGGTCTGTTAAATTTAACTGTCCATCTCGAATTAAATAAATTGAAAATTTACACTGTCATTGCTCGCAAAGCTTTAAAAGTACTGCGTATGTTGTTGTGACAAGCCGGTGGCAGGGGTGGCCCTTGTCCCCGGACCCCTGTAAGTCTAAAACCCTGAATTCTTTATAGATATAGATGAAAACAGTCTCGATTCTTGGTTAAAAGCAAAACAAACGGGCAGTTAGCATTTATCTTACGTAAATATGTCGAATGTGCGGCTTCTAGTCTTTAAGCCACTGTGGCGCCGCCTTATTACCACAAAGAGCTTTTTACGTTGAAAACTCTTGTGA
The DNA here is from genome assembly GCF_030265065.1 of Corythoichthys intestinalis. Taxonomy (NCBI): domain Eukaryota; kingdom Metazoa; phylum Chordata; class Actinopteri; order Syngnathiformes; family Syngnathidae; genus Corythoichthys; species Corythoichthys intestinalis. The sequence continues at coordinate 18,276,331 of NC_080402.1, forward strand.
ATAAATGCTTAAATCTCTGAATTCTATATAGATATGGACATAAAACAGTCTTTACTCTTTGTTAAAAGAGCAAAGTACCAGGCAGTTAGCATTTATTTTACATATACAGTATATGTCGAATGTGCTGCTAGTTTTTAAGCCACTGTGGCGCTGCCTTATCACCACAAAGAGCTTTTTATGTTGAAAATTCTTGTGAATAAATGCTTAAGTCACTGAATTCTTTACATTAAACAGTCTCGATTTCTGTTTAAAAGCAAAACCGGGCAGTTAGCATTTATTTTACGTAAATACTGCGAATTATGACGCCAATGTGGTTAATTTCTTCCATTGAATTTTTTCATAACGTTTGAAAATGCATGCATGGTACGAAAAATATAATAATTACCTTGAATCCTCGAACAAATCACTCCTGAGGCAATCTTTCCGTTTTGTATGCTCTACACCTTTCGTACTTTTTCAACCTAAATCCGGCGTTGGATCGCTGCATTGTGTTTGAGAATAAATGCGACCGACTTCGAGCGACTGAATCGGAGTGTGGGACGGCCCCCTACTTGAAGGTGTGGCACAGTGTCTGGGGAATGTGTCCCATCAATATCATGATAAAGTCTCCTCTACTAAACTTTGAAGAACAGCAAATAGGTTGAACAAGTTCAAGATACAGAAATTTGACATGATATTTAAAATATCAAATTTTGTACCTTAAGATTGTTCCACTCATAGGCCGTTCTGTGTTCTGTACTTTACCAAAGAAACACCACAGATGAAATGTTGAACATTTTTTAATGCATAGAAACACACATACTGAGCCGTCTCATGGCAGAACAACAATATACAACAGTATGATACAAACCCATGAGTTTAGGAAAGTTTTTGTGCTAAACACAGGATAAACTGAATTAATGAGGGGCATTTAAAGTCCATACATCATAGCAAACTGTTGACTAACACTTAACAAGCCAACAGTATATCATTTATTAACTGTTTAGCAATGCTGTATTAACTAGTTCATAAAGGATAGTGATTATAAAGTGTTACCCATAATTTCATATTTCAAGGCAAGGGTGTCAAATTCATCTTTAACGCTGGCTACTTCATATTTATCAGGTCCATTGGAGGGCAATTATGTCGGCCAACTTGGGCTGCTGCTTCGATTAATCGACTACTCAAAAACCAATTGGTTATTAAATGAATCAACAACTATTTTGGTAGCTGATGAATCATTTAGAGACTTTGTTGATCTAAAAATGATCCAAATCCTCTTTTTTTAGGCTCTTAATTGCAAATAATGTCTTATTCATTTTATCTCTTAAATTTGATTGATATTTTGTAATTAAAAAAAATAAAGGAAGTAAAAAACAATAAATATTGTCTTTTTAAAATAAAAATATTATTTTGAAAATATACGGTGAAGTTAAAAAATGAAAGAACCTTAAATATATATATATATTTTTTATTCATTGCTTTTTGTTTAAAGAAATTTCGAATATCTTTCCTCCCCAGATGTAGTTCTGGCTAAGCAAAGCAAAGCATCTCTATAGTGCTAGTCACATGATCCGTTCCAAAAAAATAATTTTTTGACCCATTGTGAAATACATTATAGGATTCTTGTCCATTTCATTCATTTTTGCTGTAGTTTTATTGCTTATCAACTGCTATAAACCACATTTTAGCAGCTAGGTCTGTATTTTAAATTAATATATGGGTACATGCAATGCCAATTTTTGGCCACCGGGGTAGGGGGGCACTGCCCTTACCTACCCCCCTCAAACTCCGCGTATGCATGTGTGTCTTGTTTTTGTCTTTTAAATTATAGTCACTCGCTTCTGTTACTTTACTCCTCTTCTATAATACTGTAAGTAAAAAATGATAATCATATTAATAAAACCTAGTGTTGCCAAAAAAAGCACCAAAAAATGTGTTCATTAAGGTTCACAAATGTGTCCAAATCTTTCCCAGTGATGGCATATCAAGATTTATGATGTACGTGTAGATGTTTTCCACAATGAGGACAGTAGTGATGAACATCCCAAAAGTCCGGAATCATGAAAGGAATCAGGCAGAAGCCACAAACCAATCTGGAATTTGGAAAAAAAGTGCTTAGTAAAAGGAAGTATGTAGATTCTAATTTGCTAATTACCCAGAAAAAGCCAGGATACAGCACAGGGTGTAAGCACCCTTGCCAGGCATTTGTTTGATTTTTGTTATGACGTCCTGCTGGCAGTGTGGACACTGAACACTTCCCGGGGAAGTGAGCAAGTTGGCAATCGTCGCAGATTCTCCTGCTTGGGGCTGGGACACCACCGCATCTGTTTGGAAACAAATAGCATTGGTCGTCACAGAAAGCAAATTTTAGCTCTAGTGTTAGTTTGGATTTTTATTTTTTAAATCTTTTGATAGGACCCAAATGACAAAATTGATGAGCATCATTTCAGACAACAGAGATGACAGACATGGGTTTCCCACTGTACATCATAGCACCGCTTGCGCATCCATCCTACTCCGTCATACCCTAATCTTTCCTGTCTTGCCTCTTCCTGTACTATTGATTAGTAGGTGTATCCCCTCTTAACAGAGTGCCCCCTTGGTAAATGAAATCAAAATAGTCTTCTAATGCTACTTATAGCTAATTAATAATAAATAAATACATAAATAAATATTAAAAGGAACCACGGACAGAAAGACTTGTAGTTCTTAAAAGATAAATGTTAGTATGAGTTATAAAAACTTGATATTTATACCCCTTTTAATGTTTTCGTTATTATAAAATTTGAAAAAATTGTTTAACTAGTAGGTTGCCATTGTTGTGGATGACGCAATGCACTCTGGGCGTTGACGTCACTGGGCAGCACTGCCCTACTTCCACAGTGTCACTTGTTACCTAAATATGCATGTCGTCGAGTCTACCCTTCTAATTTTAAACCGAGCGGAAAAGTGATGAGCAGAACAGCACTGTCGATATTTCACAAAACGAGCAGCAAAATCAATTAAATGAAGGTCTCCAGACGGACTTGAACCCGCATTTCCCGTGCGATACAAGAGCGCGCAGACCTCAAGACTATACTGCCACGTGATGTTGGAGTCATGATTGTCCTTATAAAGCAATAGCAACCCACATGCGTTGTTTGTCTGTGTGGTAAAACCTGAAAGGAAAACACAACTGAAAAGAAAGTGCGGCTGGCTTGACCAAGGAATTCTAAAACGCGGCTCACTTCAGACAGCAAGCAGACAACAATAACAATGGTACTGCGTAAAAGGGTTTATTGAACACACAAAAATCACACGATCGCTAAAAGGGACACACAAAAAGGGTCCGTGACAGTAGGTCGGGATCAATTAACACAAAAAAACTGAGGGAAAACCGCGGTGGGAGGCAGACAAATGAAAAAAACAAGGCAATGATACAACTAGCAATGAAGGGATATACAAACTGTCAAATAGCAGCAAGTCAATTTCACGGCAACCCGCTTAGAATCGGTTTAAAGACACTGCTGATGAGCTGGATTTGGATGCAGGTACGACGTTGGGAACTCATCCCACAGCTCGGTAACAAAACAATCTGACGAGCAGCAGAATGTGAGAAAATGGTGCCAGTCCTCATACTAGCTTCACTTGCTAGGTAGCACAGCTATTCTCCCAGTCCAGGCCAACTACGTCATCACCCCCAGCGTGCAATGCGTGCGTAAAACATGGCGCTCTCCATGGGTCAAAACATGTACTAAATTTATAGATTTTTAAATGACTATAATACATGTGTTTCTACTAACATATTTTAGTAAAACAGAACAATTGTGGCTTATTAGAGCCCACAAATCTTTAAGTCTGATGTTCCCTTTAAATTATTTGTATTTTATTTTATTTTTTTTAATTCTGTTGTTATTTTATTTATTTTAAAATTGATCCTTCATCTAATTAATTCATTTTATCTAACGTTATTTATGTCACGTGGCGGATCGAGGTGGACCCAAATGCAGGCTAAAACAGGGAGGCAGACAGGTAGCAGTCGCAAAAACGTTTTAATTATAACAAACCAAAAACCCAAAGTACAAACAAAAAGACTGGGGATCAAAAGGGCAAAGTCCAAACGAAACTCAGAAGAACTAACAAAAAAACTGGGAAACAAGACAACTTAGTGGCATATAGGAAAAACCGCACATGGATGCAGAAAATGGGAACGCTGGGCATGACAATGACGTCACAAGAACAGGCAGCACATGGGGATCTCAAATACAGATATGGGGTAACGAAACAATGAGGCACAGGTGGGTGACACAAGAGGTGGTCAACACATGATGAGCAGGGACAGCAGGTGAAACCAAAGGGCAATCACAATGACCAGGCACACAAACTTAACAGAACTTAACTCCAGGCAAGACATTCATCTGTTTTTTATTTTTTATTTTTTTTATTTTTATTTTTTAAAGGAATCCACAGATAGAAAGATCTGAAGTTCTTAAAAGATTAACATCATTATGAGTTAAAACAATTTGATATGAAAACCCCTCTTGATGTTCTTGTTTGTAAAATTAGTTTAACTAGTAGGTCGCCATTGTTGCTACATCGCAGGGCGGTGACGTCACTAGGTTACGCTGCTGGGCTTCCAGAGTATGACCCTCGCGACATAAACATGTCATCTCTTCAACCCTTTCAATTTGAAACCGGGAGGAACATTAATGAGCATGACAGCACTGTCGATATTTCACAAACCGAGCAGCAAAAGCAAAATGAACAGGAAAGACGGGATGAGACGCGACTAGAGTAGGAAAAAAAAAAGTGTTCTGCCAGAATGTGCTACACCGGCGAAACGTGCTAGAAGAGGTGAATTTGACACCCAAAGTACTACCGTGCACGTTCAGCTAGTTGTTTAGATGAATACAGACAGAACATACTAAAGATGCCTTGAGAAAATACTTAAACATAGTAATATCAAATAAGGGTGGTTTGAATACGGTGCATGACTAATGTGGTCAATAGATCAACAATCTGCTTTATTTATTTATTTTATTTTTTAAAATTCATTTATCTATTTTTAAACCTGTCCTGTTCAGCTATTTGACAAGGAGAATGGCAGTCTGAGTGTCCGGTTGGTCTGAACAGTTTTGAAGTATGACATACTCCCATTGTGATCATTCAACATACTTCATTTATTGAGACAAAGCAGAGAACAGGAAGGGTTTACGGGGGAACAGATGAAAAGAAGCACAGAGATAGAACAAACACAAACAACAAGAAATACATTGAACGCCTACACTAACTATGAATATGTTGGTGCGATCGTCAGCTAGATGTATTGCCCGTTGACACCATGTCAACATTCTGCTTTAAAGTTACCACAAGAAAACACAATGCTTAAAAGTATGAGAGGGAAACTCATGCAAAAAGTATTTTGAGGCAGTGAAAAGCAAATATATATATATAAAAGATTAAATAAAAACACAAACAGTTAGTACTCGACGCTTTTAACAGATTTGCTCATGTGATCACGTTTCACCATGTAGAAGGAATTGCAGTACATCGGTAGTGTAAAGCCTGAGTTATGCTCCCGCGTTGCGGTGACGGCGCAGCGACTACGGCATCATTTGACATTCGATGGTTCTTTGTCCAGGTGACGCGTTGCTCTGTAATTCACCGCCAAGCCACTAGAGGGGTGTGGCGTTATGTTTGTACGGTTTTGGGGCATGCTTCTTGACTTCCTCTTGTCTAGTTTAACGGAGAAAAAAAATAAACAATGCAAGATGGAATGCTTGAATGTTGATCTTCAGCTCATCAACATTGAATAAATGTTGATCATACAAATGTTGAGGCATAGGCGACGCAGAAGACTGTTTTGAGGAGGTCTGTCCAACTTTTGATGCCGCGTAGAGTTCAAGCCTCGGGTGGAAACCAGTTAGCTGTAGCGGCTAGCTTCAAACTGGCGTCGAGCACTGCGTCAAGCGTTTTGTCCGAGGTCTGCAAAGCCCTCCAGCCCGATTTGTTTGCCGTGTCCTACAAACAGCCAGTGGGAAGCCATAGCAGATCTCTGGCATCTATGGAATTTCCCAAACTGCGTTGGAAGCCTTGATGTCACCGTTATCATAAAAGCACCGAGGCACTCTCAATCAGTGATGATGTATCGTGTGTGAACTGTCTGTTGTTGAAAATGAAACAGCAAAACAATTCTTTTGACACCAAACCTGTGCTTTATTCTTCAAATACTTGAAGTGTGACACGTAAATAAGTCACAGACTCACAGCAAGCATATGTACACAATAAATGATGAAGTGCACAGACCAAAAATATGACATAAAGTGATAAAAAGCTGGCAATTTTTGGCCGACTGGGTCGCCGCTTCGAGTGGCCATTCGATTCCGAACACACACATACTGTACATGTCTCTGTGGTTCTTCCATTTTTTTAATTCAATCGCTGGCTGACCTCCAGCCCCGTATTTTCAGCAATCTCCTCCCACGAATTGCTTGCCATTTGGCAATCTTCATAATGTCTTGACGAGACATTGTAGAAGTTTTCGTACTTGCTCTTCATTGATACTCTTGTCAGCTTGGTCCATTTTTGCGTGTAGAAAAATAATTTTTGAGAATGGCTGTGATTTCGCGCTGAACCGGAAACAACAGTCTGAGCGGACCAATCATAGTCCATTTCCACACACGTTGACGCGATGCGAAGTCAGAATAAAAAGAAGGACCCAGAGAGGCTACAGTGCAGGGTTGTACATCGGGTCTTCGTTGACGCCGCAGGTCTGACGCGGAAGAATAAGTCGGCCTTTAGTCTAGTGACAGTGACAAACAACATCATCACCCCGAGCGTCCATTGCACGCACCAAACATGGCGCTCTTTGTAGGTCAAAACATGTCCTAAATATTATAGATTTTTAAATCAATGGCAATATTGTATGTGTTTCTGACATATTTTAGTAAAAGAGAACAATTGTGGCTTATAAGAGCCTACAAGTCTTTAAGTCCGAGGTTCCCTTTAAATTGCAAGTTTTATCGCAAAAATACTTGCAGGCAAAAACAACTTCTACAATTCGATGTCAAATGACAAAATATTGTCCTGTGGGCCTCAATTGGTCCCTGGGCATTTGCGCATGAAAGGGTTGAGTAATATGGCCCAGTGTCTTTGTACTCTCTATAGACCAGCTACCAAATATGAACTACTGTATTCAAGTTATTGCATACCTAATGGTGTTAGATGAATGTTGACTGGAGAGATTTGCTGAGTATTGAAGCTTGCTGGCATCAACACAGGATACGGATCTAGATACAAATGGAGAAGAAAGCCACTTAAAAAGCTTACTCTTAGTAATCTAGTACATTGGATTGTTTCTTACTGGTCTCTTGATAGGGAGGTGGCTCTAAAGATTGGGCAAGAGAAGCGTAATAGGAAGGTGGAGGGCAAACGTCACGCTCTCCCACATTCGTAGCAGAGCGTGGAAGTGTGGCTTCGTTATATGTCGGAGGTTCCATTGGCGAATTCACAGAAAAGCTGTTGACAAGAAAATGAAGAAAGACCAGAAAACAAGTTGAATTTTGATCAAATTACGCCAAATGTGCGTGCATGGTTTAACGATATTCTACCCTGCTCTCGTGTTAAGGCTTAAGCCTATTTAAGGTTTTTTGCCATTTTGCGTTAGCAGTGGGGTTCCATTGGTGAATTCACAGACAAGCTGTTGACAAGAAAATGAAGAAAGACCAGAAAACAAGTTGCATTTTCAACAAATTACGCCAAATGTGCGTGCATGACTTAACGATATTCTACCCTGCTCTCGTGTTAAGGCTTAAGCCTATTTAAGGTTTTTCCCATTTTGCGTGAGCAGTAAGGTTCCATTGGCGAATTCACAGACAAGCTGTTGACAAGAAAATGAAGAAAGACCAGAAAACAAGTTGCATTTTTAACAAATTACGCCAAATGTGCGTGCATGACTTAACAATATTCTACTCTGCTCTCGTGTTAAGGCTTAAGCCTATTTAAGGTTTTTCTCATTTTGCGTTAGCAGTGAGGCAATGTTATGTGGCTTGTTTAAATGCAACATTTGTTCTTCAACCATCTTTTTTCCTTTTTATTCTTTTTTTCCCAAAAATATTGCTTGCTGTAAAAAAAGAATTCACTGCCACCATAAAACACTTGTATCTACATTTCCGGGGTGATAAATATACTAATCTTATCCAAAGGTAAATTTTCATTAGTATTTTGAGAGTTTTTCTTTATTTTTATCTTTGCTATGCTTCACCTTTAGTTTATTTGTTATTTTAGAAACTATTTTCTTTTCTAAAAAATTTTACTCAGAAAATGAAATGTTTTTGGAGATTACTTTTTAGCTATGACACAAGAAAGTATAACTTGAATTTTGTTAAGTATTTCTTTAATTCATAAGCCACTTTCAGACTGATATCCCCGTAAATTCCTATGTAAGGTGACGCGGGATTTACCCGCGTCATTACTTTCTCTCTGTGCAGGGAAGGCGGCTGGCGCGATTTAAAAACCCGGACATTACATCATTTTTGGTCTGCATCGGCAACATAATAAACCACACATTTCCAAAGATGGACGATGGACTCTCTTCTCCGGTTTTACGATCCAGTAGCAATTTAATGTCGTTACATTTTCATTTCAATTTTGCTATTTCCAGCCTGCCATGTTGATAATTGCGATGTTTATTTACTGCTTTTCGTCTTACCGCGAAGAAAGAGGAAATGGGGATCGGCCCGCCATGATATTTACGTCAGCAGCCTTTGTGCTGTGACCCGGGAATTTAATGCCTGCTTTCACATACACCGCTGCCTGGGAAAGTCCCCGACATTATTATAAGATGTGACTCGGTAAATGTCCGCGTCATCTCCGTGTCAGTCGACCTGGGAAATTGCTTTCCCACATAAGGGCTACATGTTTAAATCCTGGATTTAAACAGTGTTTAGGTGTGTGTGAAAGGGGCTATATTTGTGTTTGCAGAGTTCAAAACTAACTTATTTTACAAGGAGCATTACCTAAAATTTTAGGAGAGCAAGCAGAAACTTTTTCAGCCACAAATCAGTTTGCAAAGAAAATATTTACTCTTTTTTGCTGATTTATGCCAATTATCTGAATTCTGATCTTTTTTTTTTCCCTTTGCAAAGGAGACACAATGTTAAAAACAACATCCCTACAACACATTTTTAACTATTCAACAATATAATACCAAAACTATTTTATTTATGATATGGTAATTAAAAAAAAAAAAAAAATCCACCAGAATGAACGTTTGTCTGTGACGACATCAACAAAAACCTGTTTAAAGTATGTAGCACATGTAGGTTTCTCAGGAACAATTCGTAACTTTGGGGCATGTCAAATAAACTTGGCCCTGTGAAAATGTCAGCCCCACAATAATGGTCTAAGTGTTAAATTACACCATCAAAAGTAGGTCAGTGAAACGTGATGTCACTTGACATATTAAACATACACATTATGCTAATTAACAGACAACAGCGTTTTAACTGTGGCAAAGTTCAATTAATTACCAGGCTCCTTTTCATATGTAAATCAATGTGCACTAATTCCACAACAAAAAATTATGAAAATGTGATTATTTTATACGGACTGGCTAAAATTTAGGTGCAAAATACGATCATTCAGGCACAATCTAACCCTGTATAAATATTTCTTAGATTTTGACAAAACTATGTTTTATGTGATTTATGTAGTATTAGTGCACATAATCAAGGTAAGTTTCGAGAAATGTAGAATGCCCAAAAAGACTTTTCTGAAAATCATGAAAGCAAATCATACAAATATTCAACATTTACAAATATCTCGTTTCCAGTAATTTACTCTGTACAGACTACATTTGTCCTCATAAAATCTATTTACATGATAATAAATAATTACATTCTGTATGTCGATATGTGATGAGAGAAGCAGTCTTACCTTAAATGAGACTCAAACTGTACTGCGAGGATGCGACTCTTGAAACTGATAGCTACCAAATCAAACCCTGTCCAACCAGTTTATAAGCGCAATGAAAACATTTTCCCCACATCTTACAGCTTGTACTTATATTTTTCTTCCTGCTTATAGGTCATCACGCGCAGCTTTCATTGTCTCTTAACCGGACCAGTACATTTTTGGCTTGATAAGTTATAAAAACAACAATTCATATTTCCCACCCATGTCCTAAATAAACAAATACACATAATGTGTGCAATATTCACATAGATAAATATTCAGAGTAACTGATGTTTATCTTGTTGCAATTTCCCAATATTGTTCAAGTCCAAAAAAGCTGATACCGTTATCAAACTGATACCAATATATGCGGTCGTGGACGCATTATGCCTAATTTGTATTGTGGTGGCTCACTGAATGCTTTAATAATGATAAATGTAACAACTTCAAGGTTTTTCAAATAAACCTTCTTTGAAAAATAAAAGAACAACTTCAACTGAAGTTATGGAAAAGTGCCTATATTGCACCACTGTATTTATTGTTGAAATCAAAATAGTGCAAAGATCAGTGTTTTAGAGCAAGTTGAAAGTGCCAATAAATAAATAAATAAATAACAATAACTACATACATAATAAATATTCATTTAATATTTGCTCCATGAATTCAAATGGTCTGCTCACATATAAAATCCTAAGCATCTTAGTTTGGAGGCATCTATTGGTCAATAAGCAAAACTGCTGTGCTAAGCTGTGAACAGCCCTTGTTTAAAAGCGGAAGGTAGAAGGTTTCTACATTCACTTTGAAGGCAACATGTTTATTGGCCAAAAACAGTAATGAAAAATTGATGTTGGTTTCCAGCTGAGTCGTGGGACACTGGAGGGTGCGGGGGAAGCGAGCGACCGAGCACGGCGGTGCGGGCTCTGCTCGGCGAGCAGCACGGACTCAACGGCATCGTCCGCTGCACTGGTGGACCCGGTCGTTCTGCTCGGTCATTCACCGCCTGGCATCCCGGGCATCCTCCCGGTTGTTCTGCTCGGTCGTCCGCCGCCTAGCATCCTGGACGTCCATTCGGTCGTCTTCCGCCTGCGCCCCGGCCGTGGGGCCCGGCCGTTCGTTCCGTTGAATTGGATTGCGGGTCTTACCAAATGCGCTACTTCCCTCCAGTGGCCAGTTTTATTGCTTTAAAATGGATTTTCAGCGTTGTGCTTTAGAGCAAAGTTGAATCAGAACCTAGAGATGTCTCTTGTGAAAAAAAACGTAAAAGACGTAAAAATACGTCTTTGGGACACTGAAACAATTAGAAATAGAACGTATTTATTTTTTGTATATTTTTTTGAACGTATACAGTTTTTGGGAGCAAACACATACTTGTTTGTAACTGCACATAAAATTGCCTAAACAAACAATATTAATACGAATAAATAAGAAAGGTTCACTTATTAATGTCTGATCTTGTTTTTCCTATCTCTGTAAAAGAAAGTGATTTAATAGCAGGTAAAGAACAAAAATGAGCATTGTTTTACTCATTAAACCAAATAGATCAACACATATGCATATTTTAACTGAGGAAAAAATAAGGACACCATACCACCTAATAGCTAGTGTTACCCCCTTTGGCTGAAATAACTTCAGTGAAACACTTTTGTAGCCATCTACCAGTCTTTGACATCGGTCTGAAGAAAGTTTGGCCAAATCCTCAATGCAGAAATTTTCAACAGTGACTGACTGTTGAAGTGCGTGAAAACACTATGGTGAGCTCAAAGGAGCTGTCTAAGGCCTACAGAAAGAAAGATTGTAGAAATTTATGAGTCTGGTAAGGGATTTCAAAAGATCTCAAAAGAATGTAAAATCCGCCATTCCACTGTCCGGAAAACAATCTACAAGTGGAGGACATTCAAAGTAACTACCAACAAGCCCAGGTCTGGCCATCCAAGCAAGTTCACCCCGAGAGCAGATTGCAAGATGCTAAAAGAAGTCTCCAAAAACCCTAAAATGTCATCACGGGACCTACAGCAGGCTCTTGCTACTGTTGATGTGAAAGTGCATGCCTCGACAGTCAGAAAGAGACATTTAACCTTCATGGGAGGTGTACAAGGAGGAAACCTTTGCTCTCCAAAAAGAACATGAAGGCCAGACTCAAGTTTGTCAGAGTGAATGTAGACAAAGACCAGGACTTCTGAAATAATGTTCTTGGGACAGATTAATCTAAAACTGAAATATTTGGACACCAGAACAGAGGACATGTTTGGCGTAAACCCAATAGAGCATTCCAGGAAAAGAACCACATTTAAACTGTGAAGCATGGAGGTGGAAGTGTCGTGGTTAGGGGATGCTTTGCTATAGCAGGACCTGGCCAGCTCACCATCCCAGAATCCACCATGAATTCTATCGTGTATCAGACGGTGGTTGAAGAACATGTGAGATTATCAGTAGAAAAAAACATTAAAGCCTGAAGTGAAACTGGACCCCGCTACATGAGAAGGACCCAAAACATACCAGTAAATCCATCAAAGACTAGCTGAGAAGGACGAAATGAGTCATGGAATGGCCGAGTCAAAGCCTAGATCTTAGTGACTTGAAACAGGCTGTACATGCAAGAAACCCCTTAAACATCTCACAGCTGAAAGTATTCTGCGTTGAAGAGTAGGGCAAACTTTCTTCAGACCGATGTCAAAGCCTGGTAGATGGCAACAAAAAGCGTCTCACTGAAGTTATTTCAGCCAAAGGGGGTAACGCTAGCTATTAGGTGGTAGGGTGTCCTAACTTTTCCCTCAGTTAGAATATGCATTTTTGTTGATAAATTTGGTTTAATGAGTAAAACAAAGTAATTTTTTGTTGTTTACCTGTTATTAAACCACTTTCTTTTCCAGAGGTAAAGAAAAACAAGATCATACATTGATATGTGAACATTTTTTAATGAAGAACTGAATATTTAATGGGGTGTCCTAATTTTTTCACATGACTGTATACATACAGATGTTGCTACCGCAGGCGTATGCTCACTTTATTCATGCTTTTCCACGCGACTTCCTCATGAGCCAAACTTTCCTTACCCCTACCTAAAAAATTTAAGCATGCGGAGGTTTCCGCAAAGAGATAACATGGTAGATGAGCTACTACTGCCAGACGTTCATAGCACAGACATGAAACATCCCAAAATGTGCGCACTCGCTCACATAAATCTCAGCACTTCTGATTTTATGGCACTCGTGTCAAAATAAAAGTGTGTGATTCCATATGTACTGTAGGAATGAAGTAAAACGAGCTTGTTTTTGCCTGGACATCGTACGATTGACACCCAGGCTCCAAAAAATCCCAAATTAAACAGATAATATTTTCATCGCAAGATACAAACACATGAACTAAAACCAAACCCAGAAAGTTACAAATCACTTACAACCTCACTTACAACATGATTTACTTGCATTAGTGCAATTTCAATGTAGTATCTCTTGTTAATTTACCACATTCACTCCAATCGTAACATGATTTGATTCATTTGAATTCTAACATCAGTCCTCCCAGTTGCCAAATGATAAAATTTAACTTAAAATATTCCATACAATTCATTTACAATTCTATAAATAGGATTCACCATAATTACAATACGACACGATTTACAGTAACATTGAAATATAATTCAATTCATTTGACTGCAATCAGGATGTCATATGATCAGCTCTGACTGTAAACAGTGGGATTTGACTTGATTTGCTCCAATTACAAAACACTATGATTGACTACGTTTGGGGTCTGATTCATTCGAGTTAGCATGCCATTTAATCCAGTTACAATTCAATACACTATGTTCTATTCCAATTTTGGTTAATTTATGGTTATTATAAGGTATTTGAACACAATAACATTGCAATATAATTGGCTTCATAATTACAAGGCGATACAATTCACCTAACATACTAATTAAGGATTAGATTCACTCTCAGATGATTCACCAAATTACGAGTAGGCATGTGCCGGTATTAGACTCTGACAGTATGATAACCTTAAGCAAAAATATCATGGTTAAACGGTATCACTGCATTGCAATAAAAGCTCTACAATGTGTTACTTTGAGACATCTGGGTTAAAAATGAATAAATAAATAAAAAAAAAAAACTTTTTTCCCATTGAACATGATTTTTATTTTTCAAAACATATCAACAAATTGGAACATAAGTATAATGTTAAGTTAAAATAATAGGGCTGTCAAAATTATCGCGTTAACGCGCGGTAATTAATTTTTTTAATTAATCACGTTAAAATATTTGACGCAATTAACGCACATGTCCCGCTCAGACAGTATTCTGCCTTTTGGTAAGTTTTACAGCAAGGCTTTTTGTGCTGTCTAACAGCGAACTCTTGTGGTCGCTTTGCGACATGGTTAATTGTTTTCTTGCCAGTTCATTATGGCTGCACGATGTCTCGGGCTGATGCCTACGTTGTAATGTTGTGCTAATATGATCCTTGGACAAGATTTGTCCGTAAGTATGGTTGTTGTAAAGAATGTACATATTATGTTCGTAAGCGAAATGTTATATTTTTTGTATGAGACGCTTTTTGTTTATGTTTAGTGAACCTGTATAGCGTGCTAAGCTAACGTTGTTGCTAATGCAATGCTTGTGTACTTTTTTTTTGTAGTTTTACGACGGTCTAAAGAGGACAATGGTTTGAGGCCATTTTATTAATAAATCAGATGAAAAAGGAAGAAGTCTGATTATTAAGGCGTCGTTCACTAGCTGTCTAGCTTTGGAAAAAGTAGACGCTTCGGAGTGAGGACAGCATAGACAGATTTAAATGACAGTAGAGTGAAATGCCCACTACAGTCCTTATGTACCGTATTTTGAATGTATATATCCATCTTGTGTCTTATCTTTCCATTCCAACAATTTATTTTACAGAATATATATATATATAATTTACAGAAAAATATGGCATATTTTATAGATGGTTTGAATTGCGATTAATTACGATTAATTAATTTTTAAGCTGTAATTAACTCGATTAAAAATTTTAATCGTTTGACAGCCCTATAAAATAATAATAACACAAATAATTATAACAAAAATAACTGAAATTTTCTAAATAAAATTAAAATAAATGCAGTCCTGTAGGTTAGCCTTAACCCACAGCCACAGCTTGACATTATTACCATTAGAACAAAAATAATTGATTTTTTTTTTCCATAAAAAGGACGTGCATATGACTCGTATCATGTTTACATTATACACACAGTCTCTTTCTCAACACAGTTGCCAGGGAGAAAAAAAAGAACACGTTTTACCACCGCTACACACACTAAACGCGCTGGAGTTACTAACTTCTAATTTTGTATAAATGCGAAATCATACTGGAGGTATTGTCTCCTTGGTATCCTCCTCTGTATCTTTTCTGTAGCCAAAGTATTCCCATACCAGCGATTTCGTTTTCTTCGATGGGGGAAAAAGTTCAGGAGTTTCACCTCCTCCAGCAGTCGTGTAGCACAGCTGACTCACTGACACTGAGCAACAACTGGTGGGGGTGGATTGAGCCTTACAGCTGCAAGCGGGGGATTTCTCCAGGCATTTTTGGAACATATAAAATAGCAAATATCTTAGAGACGGTATGACAGAAAATTTTTGCGGTTTGGAAACCTTGACGTTTTCATACCATGGTATACATTGGACCGGTCAGCACATGCCTAATTACGAGTAATTTTGTAAATCACCTCTATCACGATGATACGATTCTTTGACAGCGACATGGATTTCATCGAGGTCACAAGGTCTTCCACGATTCATTTTTTATTTGATTCAAGGGCATCCGATCGAGTTCATATACAGTCCCTGACAAAAGTCTTGTCGCTTATCCATTTTGTAGAAACAATTGCCAATAACCTCACTTTTAATTATTCAATTGGTTTCAGAAATGGCTCATATGAAAGCTAAGACCTTCTCAAATGATGTTGAATGTACAAAAATGTATTTGTTTCATTGAAAAAAGGTTTATCATATAATGAAGACATAAAGGTCAAATTTTGGCAAGACAAAAGTTTTGTCGCCTACAGAAAGTGTGTGAAAATTGAACAAAAAATGTACTTCAAATAGAAAAATATGTTACATAACATAAGCGAATTTAGTAGTGGCGCTGTGAGATCCTAATTTAATATTTTGTATGACTTCCATGGGCTTCGGCAAGGATTCATACATTTATTGATGATGTCATCAGGAACATCAAAGAAAGCAGTCTTGCATGCCTCCCAGAGTTCGTCAACATTTTTGGGTTTCGTCTTCCATGTTTCCTCTTTCATCCTACCCCAGACATGCTCAATGATGTTCATGTCTGGTGACTGGGCTGGCCAGTCCTGGACGATCTTGATCCTCTTTACCTTGATGAACTTTGTGGTAGAGATTGAAGTATGCGATGGAGCACCATCCTGCTGCATAATTTGTCCCTTTTTATGGTTAGGAATGTAAGAGGCAGCTAAGATTTGTTGATATTTCAGACTATTTATCTCTCAGGGTGCAGACAATTAAAAAACGTGTGGCATTTGCCAAGGCCCACAGCCTGTCAAAAGGATGGACGCTGGTAAAGTGGTAAAAGGTAGATTTTTCAGATGAATCTTCCATTGAATTACACCACAGTCGCCACAAATATTGCAGGAGACCTACTGGAGCCCGCATGGATCCGAGATTCACTCAGAAAACAGTGAAGTTTGGTGGTTACATCATTACCAAAATCATGGTCTGGGGTTACATCCAGTATGGGGGTGTGCAAGAGATCTACAGGGTGGAAGGCAATATAAATAGTCTGAAATATCGACAAATCTTAGTTGCCTCTTACATTTCTAACCATAAAAAGGGACAAATTCTGCGGCAGGATGGTGCTCCATTGCATACTTCAATCTCTACCTCAAAGTTCCTCAAGGCAAAGAAGACCAAGATCGTCCAGGACTGGCCAGCCCAGTCACCAGACATGAACATCATTGAGCATGTCTGGGGTGGGATGAAAGAGGAGAGGAAGCATGGAAGACAAAACCAAAGAATGTTGGTGAACTCTGGGAGGCATGCAAGACTGCTTTCTTTGATGTTCCTGATGACTTCATCAATAAATTGTATTAATCCTTGCTGAAGCCCATGGAAGTCATACAAAATATAAAATTTGGATCTCACAGTACCACTACTTAATTCACTTATGTTATGTAACATATTTTTGTATTTGAAGTACATTTTTTGTTCAATTTTCACACTACTTTCTGTAGGCGACACAACTTTTGTCTTGCCAAAATTTGACCTTTATGTCTTCATTAAATGATAATTCTTTTTTTCCAATAAAACAAATAGATTTTTGTCCATTCAACATCATTTGGGAGGGTCTTAGCTTTCATAGCCATTTCTGAAACCAATTGAATAATTAAAAGTCAGGTTATTAGCAATTGTTTCTACAAAATGGATAACAACAAGACTTTTGTCAGGGACTGTATAGGTACACATAGATTACATTTTATCTAATGCAAAAAAATACAAAGCTATTTTGATATTTTTGACAATTTTATTATTGCAACATTTCAGAGATTTGAGTGAAAAAAATATTTTTTTTCCAACAAAACAATATATCTAAAAGATAACGATATTGATCGATGCTTTGCATTTTGATCAACATGATTGGATTGCTGCTTAAGTATCGATCCAAACTGATGTATTATTTATTACAATCCTAACTGATTGCATCGATTAATGATATACTTGGGATCCTTGCTGTTCACACAGGATCGAGACAAACAGCAAAAAATAACAATAAAATATTTGATGCCCATTGACAATGCATATGTATTTATTTCCAATCTTACTAAATTTTTGATGAAGTGCTTTTAAAACAAAACGAAGTGCTTCATACCAACTATAATGAAATACAACTTACCCTGTTAAACAAGTGGAGGTACTTGACCTAATTTCGACGACACGTTTGACTGACTTGACACACTTTCTAGCAGAGCTGCAAATTGGGTTCACGTCAGGTTTTTTGGCAAGTGAAGTTGCGTGGCGGCTTTAAGATCGACCTAATGTATGTAAAGTCAGTATGTGCATTAGCATGTCACAACGACATCATATACAGTATACATTTACGATGTCATTATGACAGGCTAGATTTATTTACGATGTTGTCCAACAGGAGTCAAAAGTTTCATTCTGCAGAAATGACATAGTTACACATTAAGTTAGCATTTTTTGTTATCGTTTGTTACAGCTTTGTGTTGATGAGAATACAAGTAAAACTGATGCAATGTGGTGCAGGCTGTCAGACAATTCATTTGCCAATTGCATCATACAAATTAATGCACTTATATAGCAGTCACGGAACTTGTTTTCTCACATTCTTTAACTAATGACGCTTAATCCCCTGTTGAGGTGTGGCACAAACAGTGAGTATAGTAGCCCAAAATTTTACTCAAGTAGGAGTAGCATTACTTCATCATAATTTTACTCAAGTAAAAGTAGTCATCCCAAAAAATGTACTGATATACAAGTAAAAAAGTATTTGGTGAAAAGAATACTCAAGTAAAGAGTACCATTGAGCAACATTTTTTTTTTAAACCACTGTATTTTTTCTCAGCACAATGTTATCGTTATGAACTGTTAATATTATACTGTATTATAACCAGAGGTGGGTAGAGAAGCCAAAAATTTTACTCAAGTAAGATTAGCGTTACCTGAAAGTAATATTACTCAAGTAAAAGTAAAAGTAGTCATCCAAAATATGTAGTCAAGTACAAGGAAAAAAGTATTTGGTGAAAAAAATACTCAAGTAATGAGTAACATTGTGAGTAGCTGCTTTTTTTTTGTTATATAGTGGTATGTTTTTTTCTCTCAGCACAAACTTAGCTATATGAACTGTTGTTATAATGATACTGTACAACATGGGTGTCCAAACTTTTTGCAAAGGGGGCCAGATTTGGTGTGGCAAAAATGTGGGCGACCGACCTTGGCTGACGTCCTTTACGTAGAACAATATATTCAAGCAAATTTTAGCAAGCCACTCTGTGTGTCACATTCGCTTTATTATTTTATAATTAATAATTTCAACAATCTCGCAACTCGCCTTTGTAGCGTTCTCTTTCGATGCTTGGGCTCTTGCGAAATACTGCTGCAGTTAAATTAAACTAGCTTCAAGTTGCTTCAATTTCTCGCTGCCTATCTTCCATATAATCATGTCGTACATGTCAGCGTGTCTTGTTTGGTAATATCGCCTCACATTGAACTCAACAGCGACTGTGTCTTTGCAAATAAGGCGCACACAGTTGTTGCGTATTTTAGTGAAGAAGTAGTCCAATTTCCATCTATCCTTGAAGCGTCGGCCGTCGCAGTCAACTTTCTTTTTTTTTTTGTTAATTGTTGCCATTTTTAAAAATTAGAAGGGTCACACGGGTTAATGTCGCTTAGAGTGCTGCTGCCTTTTAGTGAGTAAATGAGGAGCAGCATTTAGTGTGTAAGCTACTTCATATGCTGGTAGCAGCACTGCTGACCAATTTATTAAGTCTGTGTGTTATTGATTTTATGACAGATGCTAGGGGCCGGATGAAATTTGACCACGGGCCGCATTTGGCCCCCGGGCCGGACTTTGGACATGTCTGCTGTACAATAACCCATTACATAACCACATTAAGACAAGACATTAAAAAAAAAAAAAGATTGAATTCCAGCGAGAGAAAAAAAACAGCAATGAAGCATTATTCGTCCAGAGAGCATGATTGCCCTCTAGTGGTAGAAATAGTTCCTAGTTTGAATAGTGAATAGTTCCTACATAGTTATTATTATAAAATTGAAAGGATTATATCTCCAGTGTTACGTGGTCAATCGGTGCCAAATAAAAACTGGGAGAAAGGTTTAAATCCATACTTTCGAGTCATGTTGAGGGCAGCGCTCTATGTCAAATACATCATTTTTTCTAGGGCTTTACAGACCCCACATGATTGAACAGGCTGGCGTGATCATAGGACGGCAAGCTTGGATTGGATTGGTGAATTGGAGTCATGTGATTATTGTTGCGACGTCTCATTGGTGAAATTTGTGGCGCTGCTCTTCGCATTGCTGGCAAAAAAAATAATAAATCTAATATGTAGAATAAAGAGGAAAAATGTAACGATACTTGTGTAACCCAAAGTAGCGGAGTAAGAGTAGCGTTTTTTTTCTTCACAAATCTACTCAAGTAAAAAGTATGGTTTGATAAAACTACTTTTAGAGGTACATTTTTCTCAAAAAGTTACTCAAGTAAATGTAAAGGAGAACATGTTGTTACGATCCTGCGTCAACATTAATGCCTATCGCCCTGTCTGCAGGCTGTACGGGTGCGAGAGGGACCGGTCTCCTCAGGGGTGAGGCTAATCAGCAACACCTGAGGCTCATTAGTAGAGGCTTTTTAAGCCCAGGCCAAACAAGCACTAGATTCCAGCACAAGCACTCAGAAGCCTCACTCCTGAGAATACCGTGTTTCCCGAATACTCCTTTTGTAGCTCATTTTTCCCCTTTAGGGTGACCTTTCATTTGACACTTTGTTTTTTGAATAAACACTTAACCACCTCTGCATTTTGGTCCCCGGCATTTCCTGATCATCACACAACATGTGTAACGCGTTACTACCCACCTCTGACTATAACATATTACATAACTACATTAAGCTTGCCTGACACCACCAGACTTTTCTCCCTGTATTTTTCAAACACTGTGAGAATAGTCTGGGACCCAGCCCATTAACAGCCCCTCGAAAAAGCACAAAATCAACCGTCCAATCAGATTCGTTTATTTGCGTTCTTAACAAGTAACGTCACTCTTGCGCGCCGAAAGTCGTCTCTACAACAACACAGATGGCGAATAGGAGAGCCGAGAATATGTTCCAATCCGCGGTAAAATGTAGTTTAGTTTAGTTTATTCACACATTCACACAAAATCAGTTTTAAATGATCAAAACACATCGACACAAGTCATTGACAACAGTCAACATGGCTCGCGCTAGCCATGTTGAATAAACTTCACCATTCTCCGCTCACGCTAGTTACTTGTCGCTTTAACAACGTCACGTCTACCTGTCGCTGATTGGTCCACTCCGCTGTCTGTTTGCTGTGGTTTGCTCCGCCCTGGGAATTTGATCCGCCAGACGGTCGCCAGACTCAATCGCTGGAACAGCGGTGAGTCTGGTATACCCGGCAAACATTAAGCCAAATAAATATGGCAACAAAAAAAAAAATTGAATTCTGAAAAGAGAAAAAAAATCTACAGAAATTAAGCATTATTCATCCAAAGTGCATGAGTGCCTACTAGTAGAGAAAACATATTTCCTATTATAAAGCCAAAAGGATCCCGTGGTCAATCGGTGCCAAATAAAAACGGAGAAAGAGATTAAAATCCGTGCTTTCAAATCATGTTGACGTCGGCGCTCCATGTGAAATACTTCATTTTTTACTGTACTATAAAGACGTGATGCGATTAAACAGGTCGGTGTGTTCATACAACTACAAGCTTGACTCTGATTGGTATAATGGAGTCATGTTATTATCATTGCGACAATTCATTGGTGAAACTGGTTGAACCACCGCTGGAGTCTCTGGTCCCAAAAAAAGAAGAAAAAAAAGAAAAAAATTAATATATACTGTTGAATAAAGAGGAAAAATGTAACGACTAATGTAGCCCAAAGGAGCAGAGTAAGAATAAAGTTTGCTATTCATAAACATGCTCAAGTAAAAAGTGTAGCTTAGTAAAACTAATCTTAAAAGTACATTTTTCTTTTTTCTGAAAAAGTTACTCAAGTAAATGTAACATAGTAAATTTAACGCGTTACTACCCACCTCTGGGCAGAAGTAGTAGAAAAATCTTTGTAGTTTCAAAATATAAGAGTTGTATGAAATTTAAAAAATATTTGACAAAATAATAGAGTACAGTCAGTGAGGATGAAACATTTTTATTAGTAGTTTTCCTGAGAAAGGGTTCTTACAGTTCAAGACTTTGGAAGAAATTTCTTCTTCTGTTCAGAAAATACATTTAAGACCAACTTATAAAATAACCAAAATTGAAAAGAAAAAGAAAAAAAAAACTAGTGTGCAAGGCCAGTTGTTGCTAAAAGACACGTCCAACCGCATGGCATACCAAGAAGTGGAACCATGTCAACAATAGAGAATAAGCAAGTGACATCACTTAATTTATCTATTTTATTCTAACAACAAAATGAAAATTTATTGCAAAGTAAGTTCTTGCTGAATTTCATCATTTTGAATGCGCCGTGGTTTAGTTAGGCTTGTATGAAATTTCACGAGAACTTATCAGATCGGCGCAATATCACTCCCAGAAATCATAGATGAGATGAGATTTAAAAGAATTCACATTTAACACGATAAAGTGTTTTTTGCTGAAATAATTAATCGTACCTACGTCATCATATTTTTAATCATTTTAGGACATTTTAAGGCTGATTCTTGAGTTATTTTTAAAATAATGAATTCAATGCCTTTTAAGACTTCCAAGGATCTGGTGAACTCAAAGAAATTTAGTGTTGAAAAAGTATAACTTACCAAAAATAACTATTTTTGCACAATGCAACCTATTTCTCGGTCTCTATAGGACCCCAAAAAAGTAATTCAGAATGGAAATATAAACCAAAATAGATCAGACACCATTTTTTGACCATCTGTATATTTAATGTTATTGTTGCAAATGATAACAGTGATTTCTCAAAATACAGAATTGCTGGGCAGATAAAAATTTGAAATTAAAGGAAACAAAATGTATCAAAGCAGTCTTTAAACAACAACAAACAAATTTAAACATCTGTGGCCTATACTACGAACGGAGTTCAACCTCCCCAGAAGTAATCCAGTTTACTAGCGGGTAATGTATGTAAACAATATATTAGCCCAATGCTAATAGCCAGGGGTGAAAGTGGCTAGAATTTCTTGCCGGAACGCCCCGACCTAAAGGTCGCCACAGAACCAGAAATTTTATTTATTTTTCATTCAAAATTTTATTTTTTCAATGATTTGCAAAATAAAAGTTAACAAAAACAGCAATAACCTCAACCTCCATCTCCAAATTTTTATTTTCCCTTATTTCCTCACATACTAAATGCCAAATCTCAATTTTAACTACTTAAGGACAAAGGATATATATTAAAATTGAAGTTAAAGTAAACATTTACTATTTTTTTTGTTTTTGTTTTTTTGTTTTTGTTTTAAATAATAAAGATATTAGTAACATACATTCAGAAAAATAAGTACAAATGACTTATATTATGCAGAGTGAAATGGAATATATTTTGAAGATCATGCAAACATTGACTTTTTTAAATCTTAAGGAAACGAATAAGTAGCCTAACATAAATGAACAAATATAAGGCCAAAGTGCACATTGACACAGCTAAGATGTTCTGAACCTCCCCATCAGAGCAAATAAAACTAAATATGATAAATAAGCTTCTTCAACTCTTTCGTTGCTCTTAAAGATGTGATCCATTATATGTTGCATTGCCCTTTTTTGTCGCATTAATTCAACAAGCTTTTTTCCCCCCGCTGTTCCAGAAAGCATGCACATTTGAACCAATCAGAGCTAACCATCTCTGCTGATCACATGTCAGTATGTCAGCCAATTGAACAGATAAATGAGTCCAGGCGTTTTGCTTTGCTGCGTGCATTCGCACATTGACGTGACTCATCATTGTCAGACTCAGATAACTGCAGCAGCTGGGGAAACCTCCATGCCGTCCGTGGAATAAAATCAATAATAAATATTGGTGGAAACAGATTACGGTACACAAGTACTTTATCATGCTTGTTGTTAACACTTGTGTATGTAAATCTGATGTTGGTAGATTGTTTTCTTCTTGGAGCTGAAATGCATGTGTGGCAGCTTAGCATTTTATTTTATTTTATTTTATTTTTTTTTTTACATAGCGTTTTGACAATTGCTGTCATATTTTCGGAATCAAAGCATCGTGTACTGGAACAGCATTCCGGCCCTGAATCTTATACCGGAACTGCGCTCTGGCCCTGAATCTTATACCGGAACTGCGTTCCTGACCATTCTGGCCCACTTTCACCTCTGCTAATAGCTAAAACTGCACTGTTAAAAATATTACATGCACTGAAGCAGGAGCGGAAAAAGTCAAAATTTTACTTTAGCACACTCAATACTTCTCAGTTATTTCAAGATTACCAAATAACAGCAAAAAAGCTGACAGAGGTCATTATAAGCAGATAATCCAATAATCCATGCAGGTCAATCTCATCTGTCATGTGATATTGGTCATATTTGTTCTGGCTTACCAAGATTGGGCACAGCACAGCACAGCACACATAACTCTTCACTTCTTCTCTTTACAACAGCCACAAAGAGAGTGACATGTAGCTTTACTAGTGTACAAATGTTTCTTACAGTAAGGGCAGTAGTGGTTCACATTCCAGTTTTGAGGTATGCAGAACCCAAACAGACAGCAGCAGAAATATGCACACAACCACAACCTGGAATAAAACAAATAGAAAAGAGGTTATAATAAAGAAACGGGACACATTGGCTATTGGATGTTACCGTGTTTTGCATTTAGGAAACCCTGATCCCACTACATGTTATAGACCCCAATCACGTGACGTCACAACTCCGCCCCTCTGACTGGTGCCGCCATATTGTCCGTCAGCTCATAGTGTTTACATATAACCGCTACGTACATTCCTCCTATTACTGCGTGTTTTTCTGCTTGTCTAAGGAATCACCGCATAGTAAACGAACCCAAAAACCTTCCTGACAATCGTTAACATTGATTAATCAAAATGGTGAAGGGATGTGTGGCGGTTGGTTGCAGTAACAGAGAAGATAAACGGTCATTTTAGTAGTTGCTGTTTGCCCATTGTTAAAAGGGCAAATCTCGAAAGCAGCACGGTTTGTTTATCTCGGTCCAAGATGCGTTTGTGTCGACAGCCGTTAGACAGCGGCGTAAACATCAATATGATGCCAACACGATCGCAGACATCATCAGACGGAGACTACGAAGCTCGTCGCAGCAAGAAGGTGAGCGCAACAACAGGTGTTGTGCCGAAAAATAGCCGCCCTGCGTGAAATATCCCCCCTGACGGGAGCGCCCACACGGAAACGACATTCTTGTATCGTGAATATGTATTATTTTACTCTGCTTGAACTAATAAATGTCATACCTGTGTGATTGTCATTGGGATATGGTCGTGAAAACCTGTAGACTAATACATTTCTGTTCAAAGATGGTTATGTTGCTCAGTCCACGATTTGTTACTAAAATACATTACTAATATTTTGTATAATTTAATTATTTAAAACTGATCTTACAGTCGTAAATCCATTATTGCAATGCGCCCATGAAAACATTTGATGTTTTCACGTCAATAAAGCGTTATAAATAAGCGCTCCCGGCAGGGGGAACATTTTACGCGGGGCAGTTACTTTTCGGCACACACCGGCCCATTGTCGATCAAGTTTCATTTTACAATCATGACAACGGTGACGCTCAGCTGACCAAATGTCGGTTTATATTCGGGCCGGTGCCGATTTTGGGTACCCTACTCCTCATCGTGACATAAACTGGAGTATGATTGGAAATTTTGTGGTCTCAGGACGAGCTCTGACGCACGGGACGGGACCGGGCGGGAGGAAACATCGGTTTGGGCATCAAATATGGATCTGGCGACTGGATCGACCGGAGCTTTCCAAATAACGGCTTTCATGCAACTCATCCAATGAGTTTACAGCGTCTGAAAGCACCGAGGCTTCCATAATTTGCAAGTGAATCCACCTTTACAAACTACGATCATTGACAATACGACACATAATGACGGACAATATGGCGGCACAATACAGCGATCACGTGATTGTGTGACGTTGGTGATTGGGGTCTATAGGGTTTATGTTTAGGGTGTAATATTAAGGGATCTATGGGGTCTAGATAGTTAGTTAAAGATTACTTGTTTCGGTTCAGGCTTTAGGGTCAGGTAGACTTAAAAGTGTTAGGTGTTTAGGCTTCTGATTTGGGTGTAGCGTTACCGTACATTTGGATATTAGGATTTGGGAGTTACGATTAGATTTGGTGCTTAGACTAGAGCAGGGGTTTCAAAATCAATTTATGCAGGGACTGCTCTAAATAACAGAAGCTGATTCGTTTTCTTTAAGGTAGCAACAAATCAGTTGTCTTACCAACCAGCGCCCTCATTCTCGAAGCAGCATTCGCAGGCTCCAAAGCTTAGCTTCTGTTTGAATACACTTGTGACCTTGGAATGACAGTGTGGACATAGGACATGTCTGGGAGCGTCACGAAGGTTTTCAATGGGGATAGTGGGTTGTGGCATCGCCACCTCTTCTGTAGGTTGTGGCGGTGTCCACTCCACTGAGAGCCAAATAGAGATACATGAGAACATCACCAAAATTGATGCACATGTGTATCTTTTCTATAACTTATGGCAGAAAACACTCTGGTGACTTGAAGTTTAGCTCTAATGCTGCATTCCAGAAAAGTAGGAAGTTGGAGTTTTCCGACATCCGACGAGGAAAATATCAGTGGAACGCCACTCGAACTGGGAGGTCCAAGTCGCGAAGTCGGAGAAAAAATCTACTCCGACTTCCAAGTTGTTTCAATCTGACGTCACTGGACAAAATGGCGATGCCCATGGAAACACAACAGACCATGAATGGTAAAACATAATTTACACGATTATAAAAATATATTCATTTGTATCTATTTATTATTAAATAAAGTTAGTCATTGATCACAACTTGGGGCTAGACACTCCGCTGTAGGATGGCTACTGGTAGTCAGACAACTTTTATCAGTTAAATAAAGAGAGACTCAGACAACACATTGATGACACAATAATGAAGTTAGATAATAAAATGTTCTCACAGTGAATTAGCTTAATGAATTAGTAGGGCTGTCAAACGATTAAAATTTTTAATCGAGTTAATTACAGCTTTAAAATTGATTAATCGTAATTAATCGCAATTAATCGCAATTCAAATCATCTATAAAAAATGCCATATTTTTCTGTAAATTATTGTTGGAATGGAAAGATAAGACACAAGATGGATATATACATTCAACATACGGTACATAAGGATTAGTTGTTTATTATAACAATAAATCAACAAGATGGCATTAATAACATTCTGTTAAAGCGATCCATAGATAGAAAGACTTGTAGTTCTTAATAGAAAAATGTTGTACAAGTTAGAGAAATTTTATATTAAAACCCCTCTTAATGTTTTCGTTTTAATAAAATTTGTAAAATTTTCAATCAAAAAATAAACCAGTAGCCCGCCATTGTTGATGTCAATAATTACTTACTCAATGCTCATGGATGCCTATAAAATCAGTCGCACCCAAGCGCCAGGAGAGGGCGGCAAAACTCCATAAAACACAACAAGTGAGCGTTTCAATGTGTACTGTCATTTAAAACTCTCTGAGCGGGGCATCTGCGTTAATTGCGTCAAATATTTTAACGTGATTAATTAAAAACATTAATTAACGCCCGTTAACGCGATAATTTTGACAGCCCTAATTTTCAGATGATTTTTAAATTGACTTTCAGCGGGGATGTAACTAAAGAGGGCAGTTTACAGTTTGTGCTATTTATATCAGCCGTCGTTTTTCCCCCACTATTCGATTGCTTGAGAGAAGGCAGGTTTGCTGTAGGTCAAGATGCCTTTTGATAAACATAATAAAAAACAACTTTTCGCGATCAGCCATCTTTGCGGTTTACATTCGCTTGCAACGCTTTGAGGTCGGAACTGGTACCATCCGAGTGGGATAAATCCAACTTCCCACTTATCTGGGATGCAGCAAAAACCCTCATTTTGACCAAATTTCAAAATTGTCCTATATGCATGTAGGGTACATCAATGGAAAGTTTAAAAGCTCAATTTTCTGGGGGAAGAAACTTTTTGAACAGGAGGGCATTTAAATTAAAAAAAAAAAATTATAAACAGCAAAACCCTAACTGGAGGTGAGAGCACACGAGAGCATAATTAAAGACGCATGATTGTCACGAGATATTATCGCGTACTTACCTCTTTTCGATCCAAAAACGCCACGTAGCATTTATCACAGTGTCAAGACACAGCTGTGAATGGCACAGCTGGATTTTTGGGGGATTTTATGGGTGAAACATGGTAATATAACAAGGGTTGCGATGCAGAAATTGCAGACGTCAAGGAGTGGTCAAGATTTTCATTTTCATATATTTACCCTTTCAAACGTTTTTTTTTTTTTTCCTTTGCTTGGATTGATTATTTATCATCTAAAATATTGGGGCAAATGCGACAGTAACGAAAAAAAATACAATTAAGCGATAGTTTTGAGGTAGGTACGGAGACTTATTTACAGACGCTAATTTTTTTCATTGCGACTAAATTTGTTTAAAAGTTTAAAATATGCGAGTGAATAATTTTGTAAAGTCATTTTTTTAAGCTAAATATTAAACATCAATTAATGATTCTAAGCTAAAAATGACAGACATTTCGAAAAATAAATATAATTCTTTTTATGGCTGGGTTGAAACAAAAGTGGTTGAGCGACGTCTAAACGGGGGTTTCCAGGGTAAAACGGACAAATTGAAAATAGTTTGGGGGCTTATTGTGCCATGAATCAGCTATGGCAGCATATAGACATATTCTATCAAACACAGCAGTTTTTTGGCTTAAAATACAGCGGTTTATTACCATGTTTCACCCATAAATCCCTCAAAAATCCAGCTGTGGTAATTCACAGCTGTGTCTTGACACTCGGTGATACATGCTACATGGAGTTTTTGAATCGAAACAAGGTAAGTACGCGATAATATCTCATTAAAGTCATGGCGTCTGTGATTCTGCTTTCGTGTGCTCTCACCTCCAGATAGGGTTTTGCTGTTTAATTTTTTATTTTTTTTTTAAATGCCCTCCTGTTCAAAATTTCTCTTCCCCCAGAAAACTGAGATTTTAAGCTTTCCAATGATGTATCACACATGCATATCGGACAATTTAGAAATTTGAGTTTTACATACCCTCTGTTGATGGATGGGTGAACACTCGAGACGAGTCAGTTGTCTTCCCGACTGTGACGGTGGGTGTGCTCATGATGGGAAAAGGATCTGGTTCAACACTTCCTGCCAAACAGTAATTCAATTCTTGAAATAAAAAAAATATATATCTATTTATTTGGGTGACTAAAAAGGATTGATAAGTCATTGATATATGTATATTATTTTTTGGGTCAAAATCCGAGGACAATAACAATGTGCAGTATTTTTGGTTTGGGTATTGGGAGAATATTATAACAGAAAAAAAAAAATTGTACTCGCAAAATTAAGTTAGTTGAGCTTCTATGCTGTATGAGTTTAGGTTGTTCCAAACTTGAAAAAATACGTACTATTATACTTTTAAAAAAAATTCTTTTGCAAGCTGTCTGTAAATTAAAAAACAAAAAAAACAAAAACATGCCAAGGTCCACAATAGGCCGGTTCTAAGCTCGCATAAATGCAGAGGGTTGTATCTTAAAGTGCATCCGGTGTAAAACAAACAAATGAACGTGCACCCAACAAGTTACATATCAGAATGGACCTGGCCCGGGTTAACAACGTCCGCCACCAGCATCGTTGCGCTTGCGTGTTGACGGAAAAACAAAGATGAGATGGACAGTGGATTTAAAGCCAGAAAGTTAAAAGGAAAGGACTGAGGCATGAAAATGGCAACTCTGAATGTCGGGACATCTTGAATAGAGCAGGTGGAAAGCCAATAAGCTCATAGGTTTAGGTGCAGGATTCAAATTGTATACTATTGTTAAGACTCACACCCATGAGACCCCGGACCAGCATTACCAGCAGTACTACTCTCCATTGAATGCTTTGGGGTCCTCCTCCCGGTGCTTCATAGCAACATTAATGTTAATGAATCGAGAAATGGAGTATGGGTTATTTTAAAACAATTATTTAAGATTTAATTAATTAAGATTTTCATGGAGGTGAAAAGACTGTCAAATTGAGTGATGAGGGTGCAACTTGGGTGTTGTGTATAATATGGTTAAGGATTACGCTCTACAGATATAGAGTTGTTAGATAATGACTTTGTAACCGATATCCTGTTATTGTCCAAATCCAACATCTGATACTGATATCAAACCGATACTGATATATGTGTTCGTGGACTTAACATATAATGGTTAATTGTATTGTGATGCCCCACTGGATGCTTTAATAATGATAAATGGTCAAGGTTTTCCAACTAAACATTGTGTTAGAAGTAACACAAAAACTTCAATTGAAGTTATGGAAAAGTGACTATTTGCACCACTAAATATTAAAACAAAATAGTGCAAACTTAATTTTTTTTTCCTTTTTTTTTTTTGATCAAGTACAAGTTGTAGTAAGGCACCGTGGCTACTGCCATATCAAATATGGTTCACACAGTGCTTCTGGTTCAAGTAACAACAAAGCCACACAGCTTCAGCTTCAACTGACAATAACAAATAAAATATAGTAAACTAAAGTAAAATAAATAAATAAAGTGTAATTATTTAAATGTATAAAATAATAATGTCCCAGATGAAAAATGATAATAAATGAGCCAAAATGTCCATAATTATAAATAAAAGGAATAATTAACAAATATACCCCGAAACGCCACTAGATGACGACAAAACATTACAAATACAGGTAGGCGAAAGGCACAAACCGGCTCTGGCACAAACTTGTCCAGGCTATGAATTGTCAATGACTTATTCCCAAAATGCATTTTGCTGGGCTTTTAACCCTTTATTGCCAAATGTATCACATTTGATACACCTAATATTTCATTTGAGACTAATTCAGAATTTTGACATTTCTTTTTGGGAAAAAAAAAAAATGATGGATGCAAGTTAACACATGCATCTGCAGGTTCCATGAGGGACAAAAAACAGGATTTAGGAAGGGTTATAGATATTAGAGCGCTTATTACACATATTCATTTTGACTTTTCTTTTTACAAATTTGAAAAAAAGGTTTCATTAGGACCTTATTTTTCCAAATTTTGGGATTCTCTGATAATTGCTTCATGCTGCAAGTATTTAGGGGTTAAAGATTTTTGTATGTTATAACTTTTCCTAGTGACTTTTTCTTTTGGTAACGCAGTAGTTATATATAATGATTTTATAATTCATGATTTTTCAATAATTTCATGTTCATTTAAATTTTTTATCATGAATGCAATTGCCAAGAATCCTTTTGTGATCCACAATTAAAAAACATTATTGAGTAGTGGAGGTCAGCAACTGCACTAAAGCATAGGGTTTCAACAAACTATGTGAGGAACATACAGTCCCTGACAAAAGTATTGTATTGTAAAATATATTTGTTTCACTGAAAAAAGATTTATCATTTAATGAAGACGTAAAGGTCAAATTTTGGCAAGACAAAAGTTTTGTCGCCTACAGATATTAGCGTGAAAATTGAAAAAAAAAAAAAGTACTTCAAATACGAAGATATGTTACATAACATAAGCAAATTAAGTAGTGGTGTTGTTTGACCCCTACGAAGCATCTAGACGCCTAAGGTCATCTGGAACCGGTCTGCTGTGTGTTCCAAAAACAAGAACCGCGCAGGGTGGGACAGCATTCAGTTATTATGCTCCTCACCTCTTAAACAAATTACTTTCAGGCCTGAAGTGTGGTCAAACAGCTGCTTTAAATCAGCCCCATCGTTTACTGCAACGTATTCATAACTGCCCCTGTCATTCATTTCAAGTTATATAATTCTTAGGGCTGTCAAACGATTAAAATTTTTAATCGAGTTAATCACAGCTTAAAAATTAATTAATCGTTATTAATCCCAATTCAAACCATCTATAAAATATTCCCATATTTTTCTGTAAATTACTGTTGGATTGGAAAGATAAGACAAGACGGATATGTGCATTCAACATACTGTACATAAGTACTGTATTTGTTTATTATAACAATAAATCAACAAGATGGCATTAACATTATTAACATTCTGTTAAAGCGATCTATGGATAGAAAGGCTTGTAGTTCTTAAAAGATAAATGTTAGTACAAGTTATAGAAATTCTATATTAAAACCCCTCTTAATTTTTTTTTCATTTTAATAAAATTTGTAAAATTTTCAATCAAAAAATAAACTAGTAGCTCGCCATTGTTGATGTCAATAATTACACAATCTTCATGGTGCTGAAACCCATAAAATCAGTCGCACCCAAGCGCTAGCAAAGGGCGACAAAACACCAAAAAACAAGTAACAAGTGGACATGACACTGTGCTGTCATTTTAATCTGTTTGAGCAGGCATGTGCGTTAAATGCGTCAAATATTTTAACGTGATTAATCAAAAAAATTAATTACCGCCCGTTAACGTGATAATTTTGACAGCCCTAATAATTTTTGCTTTTTATCCATTCTTTGATTGTATTTCTATATTTACTTTCCATCCAGATTAAGCAGTGGATGGATGGATGGATGGATGGATGGATGGATGGATGGATAGAATTTAATATATTGCTTTTTTTTTACTTTATAATGTGATGCGACATTTTTGTGTATCATTTTATTAATGGTTCTATTTCTTGTTTCATGCTGATTTTCCAGTGATGTAAGGCTCTTTGAATTACTTTGTGTTATAAATTTGCCTCATTTGAGTGATCCCTCACTCATCACTGTTAATCGGGACCAGAACCAAAAACACAAAGTGAAACACCACGAAATAATCCCTATTTTTAACATACATTTTTTTCTTTATATAATATCAATAAGTGGATAGAAAACCCCATAAATACATATTATCATTAGAACATTAAAGAATAGTTTGAAACATGTAAATAAGATAATAAATTTATATTTATTTACATAACTCTTTCGTTCTCTAAATCATATGATACGTGTGTAAGTGTACATACATACGTAGATGTAAATTAAATATACATAAATAGTTTTATGATAATAATAATAGTAGTTTTAAATTAAAACTTTTTTATTCTTATAACAAGATACTTATAACAAGATTAAAACTCTGCAATGCACTGAGGGCGCGCGAGTTGAGCCGCAAAGTAACAAGTAATCACTGTGTTAGTAATATTATTTGTGGTGTGTAGAGGATTGTTATATTTCTATTTATTTATTTTGTGTATCACTGTTAAATTCTGAGGTGATTTTCTCAAACGTTAGTATTACTGTTATTTATGTCAAATAATTTTCACATAAAAAAAAAAAAAAACGTTCTGTGTATCCCAGGTTTTTGTATCGTTACAGCCCTATATACCCTACCCACCGATGTCACAAAACCACGTGCTCGCTGTATGGTTCCGCCCACTTGTCCGTCATTTTGTCTCTGTATTAGCATTGGTTTCAATTGATCGAGGAATTTAAAATGCATTTCATGGAAGACCCGGTGCTTTCTGATGCCGTAAACTCACTGGATGTGTTGCATAAAAGGCGTTATGTGGAAAAGCTTCGTTCTATACAGTCGCCAGATCCATATTTGATGCCTAAATCGATGATTTTTGACCGGCTGCCTTCGCCGTCTCTGCCTGACCCTGATATTTACAACTATCTTATCCACACAAAATCAGCCTATTCTCACGAAAGTTTGAAAAACTTTAAGAGCTTGGAGGCTTATAAATGCTACGTTGCTGGTTGGGTGAAACAGGTCCTCGTACACGAAAATTCGGCAGGAATCTTGTGCTCGGAAGGTGAGTTACGAAATTTTCAATTCAAAATCTTTTGTTCTTGCTAACATCCACTGTCAAGTCTAATGTATTTCATGTCATTTGTCAATGGAGCTAGGGCTTTTAATGTTTATATGGATTAGCGATAGCACGCTCACTACATACATACGTGTATGTTGTCGGCGATTAGCCTAGCAATGATCTTAATTGTGGTTGTCAGCCCAAAACCCTCTAAATATATATTAAATGCATCTTACCAGATATAAAATGACTACTACATAATCTGTGGTAATCGTTTGGAGCCCAGTTTTCTCGTCGAATTGCAGCAGCCCATCTCGCTCTCTCTTCTCCGTGTCTCTCGGAATCCGGTAGAACTTCAAGTCTCTCCGTCTATCTTCTCTGTTATTGCAACCGACCGCCACACACGCCTTCACCATTTTGATTATTAATGTTAACGAGCAGAAAAACACGCCGTAAATAGGAGGAATGTATGTAGCCGTAACAGGTCAACACGATGTGTTGACGGACAAGTGGGCGGCACCAGTCAGGAGAGCGGAGTTGTGACGTCACGTGGGTAGGGTCTATATAGACAGATCACCATTGCAAGAGTGTATGTATGATAGTATTAAATTTTAAGAGCAGCACACTTACCGTGGATAAACGAGGAAGCTGACTGAATGGAATCACTTCAACAAATACTTTTATGTTATGAGGCAGCCTGTTTGACCTGTTTGGGCCTTTGGAGTGAGATCCATTTTGTACCCCGCAAACCACAGGTATGGCCTCATGTGCAAGGCAGTGTTAAAGAACAATCATGGCCAAATTATTTTTACAAGTTTAAAATGCCAGGTTTCTGCCACTTAACACTGTCTCTTTCGATTGGTTTTATTTTTGACCGTCTTGATGGTTTATTGTGACTTTTATGCGTCATTTTATTTGTGTTTTTGAATTTCCATGTGATGTAAAGCACTTTAAATGACCTTGTGTTGAATTGTGCTATCCAAATATACATGCCTTGCCTTGAATTAGTATAAACTGTAAAGAGTAAATATTCCGTCTCAAAGGAGAGACATTGAAAAATGAACAGCTTTCAATAAAAATCAAATGCAAAGCTATTTTTCTCTCTTTAGTTTCATTTTTCCAAAACCACTTTTAAATGTGAAGCTGTGACATCAAAGTCGAAACTGCAGCTCAAGAGCGCAGCTGCGCCTACAATACACATCCTACAGGTTCTTTTTATACAGTATTTCCTCCTCGTAGTATGACATACAAACACATAATTGTGCGTAAATCCTGTTTTGGCGCGTCAATACTAGTCATGTGCCAAATATCGGTTTCGATGTATACCGTTGTATGAAAATGTCACGGTCCCACCTGTAAAACCGGATATCCGGTCGTATCGATCGTTCTCAAGCTTAATTTAAACGGTGTGTGGCCCACCTCTGGAATGCTCTAGAACCTGCACTGACTAACACGGCGACCCTAGCAGCCTTTAAGAAAACATATAAAGAACTTACTCTAAACCGCTACAGAGTCTGACCTCTAGCATGGATAAGAACTGTACAAGGTTCAAAATCAGGGCGTTTAGCCAGACTCACAAACACTACACAGTGTTCCCATAACAAAAAGTGGAGGAAAAGGAGAGACTAAAGATCAAGTGAGACATAACATGCCTTAACAATCAGCTCTGTCGCAAAGATAGAACAGTATTCATCGGCTGACATATGCGAACACTGTCTAGTTGTGATTAAACTCTGTACCAATTTTATGCGTCATGGAACTGTTCAGTTGGTCCCTAAGTACCTTGGACAAGATTTTCTCAATAATGCGACCTACATTGAGACAACGCCCATGTCCGGCCAAAACTTTCATGTCTGGATTTACGTAGGACGGCTTGGGGAAATGGAGGCACATATGTTAGACAACGCTTGACATTGAGGATGTCGAGGATGTTTACATTTTCATCACACTGTTGGTTCTCGCCCTCTTGCTGGGTATTGGTGCCCTTTGGATGCTCCGTTTCTCGGCGAAAATGGTGCGACACCATAGAGAAGCAATGGAGCTTGCTGTCAAAAATGACCATGTATAGTTAGGCTTTTTTCCCGTAAAAAAAATGACAATGTCTGTACGGGAAGGTGTTTTTTTCCCGTAAAAAAACGATCAGTAAGGCTTCTTTTCAGTAAAAATCGACCATGTAAATTAAGCCTTTTTTTTCTCTGTAAAAAAAAAATGTATAGTAAGTGTTTTTCCGTAAAAACAGACCTATGTATGACAATCTGATTGGTATAGCATTCTGTTGGGTATGACATTCCGACGAGTATATCATTTTGATGGGTGTATCATTTCGATGGGTATGCCATTCCGATGGGTCATTTGGGTGGGCGGTCAAGGTCGTCTGAGTGGTCGTAAAGTCTCCATTAGTAACCTTCGTGAACATAAAAAACTGCATAAAAGGTCGTTCGGGTTGGTGGTGAAAGTTGTTTGGGCGGGCGGTCAAGGTTGGCATCCATATCAGTAAGACTGCCATACCCGACAGATTGCGATACCCGTCAGAATGTGGTACCTGTAAGCACATAGGTTTGGTACTTGCAGTTGGTATAAACTACCCGTCAAAAGGCACTATGGCTTTTTTTCCCCTACCATCTTTTAGTAAGGCTTTTTTCCCCTGTAAAAAACGACCATGTAAAGTAAGGCTTTTTTCCCCTGTGAAAAAACGACCATATATAGTGAGGTTTTTTTGTTCCATCAAAATATGACCATGTATAGTAAGGCTTTTTTTCCCCATAAAAAAACGACTGTATATTAAGGCTTTTGTTTTCCGTAAAAAAACGACCATGCATATGACAATCTAATGGGTATAGCATTCCGATGGGTATATCAATCCAACGGGTCTATCATTTTGACAGGTGTATAATTTCGATGGTGTTCCATTCTGATGGGTCATTCAGGTGGGCGGTAGAGGTCGTCTTGGTGGTATTAAAGTCACCATTAGTAATCTTAGTGACCATTAAAAACTGCACAAAAGGTCATTCAGGCTGGTGGTCAAGGTCGTTTGGGCGGGCGGTCAAGTTGGGCATCCTTATCAGTATGACTGCCATACCCGACAGATTGGGATACCTGTCAGACTTTTCTTCATAACAGACTGCGCTACCCGTAAAATTACAATACCCATTAGAATGCATTTCCTGTCAGACTGTGCTACCTGTCAAATTACCATACCGGTCAGACTGTGCTACCCTGTCAGACTGCGCTACCTGTCAAATTACCATTCCCATCAGAATGTGCTACCTGTCAGACTGTGCTACCCGTCAAATTACCATACCCATCAGAATGCGCTTCCTGTCAGACTGCTCTACCTGTCAAATTACCATACCCATCAGACTAGGCTATCTGTCATATTACCATGCCCGTCAGACTGCGCTACCTGTCAGACTTTTCTTCATGACAGACTAAGCTACCCGTCGGAACAAGCTACCTTTAAAATTACCCGTCAGACTGTGCTACCCTGCGCTACCTGTAACCATCGTGACCATTAAAAACTGCACAAAATGTCATTCGGGTTGGTGGTCAAGGTTGTTTGGGCGGGCGGTCAAGGTTGGTATCCGTATCAGTAAGACTGCCATACCCGAAAGATTGCGATACCCGTCAGATTGTGGTACCTGTAAGAACATAGGTTTGGTACTTGCAGTTGGGAAAAACTACCCATGAAAATGCACTATTGCTTTTTTAACCTACCATCTTTAGTAATGCTGTTTTTCACCCGTAAAAAAAGACCATGTAAAGTAAGTTTTTTTTTCCTCGTGAAAAAAACGACCATATATAGTAAGGCTTTTTTTCCCGTAAAAAAACACCATATGACAATCTAATGGGTATAGTATTCCGATGGGTATGACATTCCGATGGGTATATCAATCCAACGGGTATATCATTTTGACAGGTATATCATTTCGATGGCTATTCCATTCTGAAAGGTAATTCAGGTGGGCGGTCAAGGTCGTCTGGGTGGTATTAAAGTCACCATTAGTAACCTTAGTGACCATTAAAAACTGCACAAAAGGTCGTTCGGGCTGGTGGTCAAGGTCGTTTGGGCGGGTGGTCAAGGTCGGCATCCGTATCAGTATCACTGCCATACCCGACAGATTGCGATACCTGTCAGACATTACTTCATAACGACTGCGCTACCCGTCAAAGTACCATACCCATCAGACTGTGCTACCTGTCAAATTATCATACACGTCAGACGGTTCTACCTGTCAAATTACCATACCCGTCAAATTTCCATGCCCGTCAGACTGCGCTACCTGTCAAATTATCATACCCATCAGACTGCGCTACTTGTCAAATTACCATACATGCCAAATACCATACCCATCAGACTGTGCTACCTGTCAGAGTTTGCTTCATGACAGACTTCTCTACCCGTCAGAATGTGCTACCTTTCAAATTACCATACCAATACCCAATACCCGTCAAAATGCTTTTTTTTTTTTTTTTGTCGGGAAAAAAAAGCCAAACTACCATATAAAGTAATGCTTTTTTTTTTCGCGTTAAAAACAGCCATGTTTCGTAAGACTATTTTTCCGTAAAAACGACCAAGTATAGTAATTTTTTTGTTTCCGTAAAAAATGACAATGTATTGTCCGGTTTTTGTACCCCGTAAATAAACGACCATGTATTGTAAGGCTTTTTTTTCCGTAAAAAATGACCATGTATAGTCCGGCTTTTATTCCCCATAAAAAACAACCATGTAAGACTTTTTTTTCCATAAAAAAACAACCATGTAAAGTAAGGCTTTTTTTCCGCAACAAAAACGACCATATAGAGTTAAGCTTTTTTTCCCTGCAACAACGACCAAGTAGAGTAAGTCGTTTTTTTCGGCAAAAAACGACCAAGTAGATTAAGGCATGCATGGTAAGGATTTTTTGGGGTATAAAAATGACCAATCTATAGTAAGGCTTTTTTTTCCTTAAAAAAACGACCATGTAGATTAAGGCTTTTTCCCCGTAATAAATGACCATGTTTAGTAAGGCTTTTTTTCCGACGAGTATATTATTTCGATGGGTATATCCATTCAATGGGTATGCCATTCCGATGGGTCATTCGGCATTAGATTGTCATACGCATGGTCGTTTTGTTATGGGAAAAAAAAAAAAGCCTTACTATATATGGTCGTTTTTTCACAGGGAAAAAAAGCCTTACTTTACATGGTCGTTTTTTACGGGGGAAAAAAAGCCTTACTAAAGATGGTAGGGAAAAAAAGCAATAGTGCATTTTGACGGGTAGTTTTTACCAAGTG
Source organism: Corythoichthys intestinalis (assembly GCF_030265065.1). Classification (NCBI taxonomy): domain Eukaryota; kingdom Metazoa; phylum Chordata; class Actinopteri; order Syngnathiformes; family Syngnathidae; genus Corythoichthys; species Corythoichthys intestinalis. Next base: position 18,315,200 of record NC_080402.1, read on the forward strand.
CAAGTACCAAACCTGTTTTTACAGGTACCACATTCTGACGGGTATCGCAATCTGTTGGGTATGGCAGTCTTACTGATACGGATGCCAACCTTGACCGCCCGCCCAAACAACCTTGACCACCAACCCAAACGACCTTTTGTGCAGTTTTCAATGGTCACGAAGGTTACTGATGGTGACTTTACTACCACCCGGCGCAGCTCCAACGGCCCGGGTGGCGGGACACCGGCAATCTGGCCAGAAGGCCAATCTCCGCACGTTCACCTTAGTCTTAACCCTTTGTACTGGCTCCATTTTGAAAGGTTTAAAGAAGGCTCACCGAGAACAAGTTGAGAATTTATTCGGATCGACAGTGATCAAACAGAAAGGCGAAACAGGCACAGACTCAGGCGAGGAGGCAAAGTCGTTCCAAGGTCATCATATCAGATTTCAGTAAAAGGTTCCCAAGAAAAAATGACAACGATCAGTTAAACATTCAGTCTTTTGAAGGCTCTCGCGGGGTGGGCTGTGGGCAGGAAGAAGGGTGTGTTTGGTATTATTGTCTGTTTGTGGATTGAACAGGAGGATTCGGGAGTTACTGTTGTCCGGGCAACGAAGGTTGTGGATTTTGCCACCTCAGCGTCAAAGGGGTTCTTGGAGTCTTTTCAGTCGTGTTATCAGTTGGATATCGGGCGTTCTCCGGTGCTCCTTGTGTTGGGACAGAATGTCCCGCCATTTGTTCTGGACTGTCCTGGAGAACTGATTGCGAGAGTTGGTGCTCACTTTGGGCTTCTGTCATAAGAAGGCGTCGTGTATCTTTTCTGCCCTACTAGTATATTCTGCTTGTTTTCCTTAAACTGTGGTATAAGTGGCGGTACGGTGGCTGACTGGTTAGCACGTCTGCCTCACAGTTCTGAGATCAAGGGTTCAATCTTTGGCTTCGGCCTTTCTGTGTGGAGTTTGCATGTTCTCCCCGTGCCTGGGGATTTTTGGAATGTGGGAGGAAACTCCAGTTTTCTCTTTACAACGTTATCTAGAAAGGTACACATCTCTAAATTCTCTAACAATGAAATAATTTTGAAAAAACAGTGCTGATGGTGGCTCAGTGAACATCTAACTTGGTTTGTTTTCAGATGAATAACAAGTTGAGTAAGGAAGTTTTGATATTGAGGTTGAAGGAAGAAAACAGGCAAAGACTGATTGAGTCACAGGCAGAAAGTGTTGATGACAGTGTTGATAGCTATTCACTATCCCCCCTTCCAATTAAAGTCTGTTACAGCCAATTATCATGTAAAGCTGGTTAAGGTGTATTAAATTCTTGTTCATGTGCCCCTTTTGATCTATGAACACCTGGCCCTCTATCGGTCTCTGCATGGCCTTGCACTACAAGTTAAAGGATTCTGACTTTTGAAGACTTTTATACTATTCAATAGGTGTTTTTGCTTTACTGTGGTTCATAGAAGTTACATCACGTTCTGTCACGTTTAAAAGAGACATCTAAAGCAATCTTTACTAGTATTAATCAAAGCGCTAGGCTAAAACGAAATGAATGAATTTAATGATTTTAAAGAAGAGTTTTAACAAGTATTTAAAGCAACATTCAAATAATGTGTGCACCGGGAACCATTCTGTCTTAGCGTCGTAGTGATAAATTCTTTTTTCTGTTTCATCATCATGGATGCTTTCTTTTAAATATTGCATTGTTCTGTAGCTATTTTACTTAAGTTAGGTCATTATTTAACTTTTTGAACCTATAAAGAGTATCTGTCTGGCTACTTTTATTGCTCAAGTATTAACCTTCTATACATGAACCGGAAGTTGTTTGGTTTTGCGGATTTGCCTTGTACACAGCATAAGTCTTTCTGGTGTCTCTCCTTTCTCCATTCCTATTATGCCGATAAGCTTTGTTTTATTGGTATTTACTTTTCTTTTGGCTAGACCTAGAAGACCCAGCTTTGTCTTCAGGGGCTATAACGTGGAAAAAGTGAGCGCACAAACACAGACAAGCACTATGCACTAAGTAAGCAGAAACTATGGTGCTGAGTTGAGTTGTCCGATAATGTCTTTTTAACCACTAACCGATATCTTGATATTGTATTACTCCAAAAATCCAATATCGTTATCAAACGGATACAGATATATATGGTCATGCACTTAACCTGTTATTGCTAAACTGCACTCTCAATACTAATATACAACTTAATTAAATATGATAAGTGAACCAAACTCAAATTTTATCAACCTGTTATGTTTTTAATAAATAATAAAAATTTTAATAAGTAGTCATTTGGAGCTGGAAAACATGCCTAACGTGAGGCATCTCAGTGAAGTCAAATTTGAAAATATAAATATTTTTTTGTACCCAGTGTTCTTTGGGGGTTCTTTCAGACATAAAAAGTTCAGGCAATAGAAAGCTTGAGGTTCTTATACCTGATGATCACTTGAGATGTGTCAGAGGTCAAATCATAGTCAAATAAAATTTATAGAGTTCGTTACAACAACCTGAGAAGTCCTCAGAGTACTTTACAACAAAGCAAACTACAGGCCATTATAAATAAAAGGCAGGAAAGTATCATACAGTAACATTCAGAACAGATAAATCAAATAAATAAACAATGCGTTGTGCCAGAAGACAACTAATAAATCAATAAAACGGATAGAATCCAAACACATTAAAGCCCAAAGGGGGAAAAAAAACAGGGTACCCTAGTCAGGAGAAAGCAAGTCAAAAAATGTGGGTCTTTAAACACATTTTAAAAAGGCCTAAGATGAAAAGATGGATGGATCGAATAGTTATTCAAGAAGTTCCGCAAGCTCAAGGCAGCAACAGCAACACTCAATACATTCCATGACACCGTGGACGGTCTGTTCGGTCTTGTCGGCGTGAGGATCTTGTTCAGCATGTTCTGCAAAACAGCAATTTAATACTCATAACTATATACAGTGGAGCAAATAAGTATTTAGTCAACCACCAATTGTGCACGTTCTCCTGCTTGAAAAGCTTAGAGAGGCCTGTAATTGTAAACATGGGGAAAACCTCAACCATGAGAGCCAGAGTGTGGAAAAAACAACAACTGAAAATCACATTGTTTGATTTTTAAAGAATTTATTTGCAAATCATGGTGGAAAATAAGTATTCGGTCAACACCAAAAGTTCATCTCAATACTTTGTTATGTACCCTTTGTTAGCAATAACGGAGGTCAACAGTTTTCTGTAACTCTTCATTCTTGGCTTGGTGTAAAGAAATTAACTGTGGGAGCAGTTATTAGAAAATGGAAGACATACAAGACCACTGATAATCTCCCTCGATCTGGGGCTCCATGCAATATCTCACCCTGTGGCGTCAAAATGATAACAAGAACGGTGAGCAAAAATCCCAGAACCACACGGGGAGACCTAGTGAATTTCCTACAGAGAGCTGGGACCACAGTAACAAAGGCTACTATCAGTAACACAATGCACCGCCAGGGACTCAAATCCTGCAGGTCTACAATTTTGTCTGTTCCGTGTCCTTCGAACGCTCTTTGGTCTTGGCCATAGTGGAGTTTGGAGTGTGACTGACTGAGTTTGTGGACATGTGTTTTTTACACCAATAATGAGTTAAAACAGGTGCCATTAATATAGGTAACGAGTGGAACCTCGTTAGACCTCGTAAGAAGAAGTTAGACCTCTTTGACAGCCAGAAATCTTGCTTGTTTGTAGGTGACCAAATACTTATTTTCCACTCTAATTTGGAAATAAATTCTTTAAAGATCAAACAATGTGATTTCCTGTTTTTTTTCCACATTCTGTCTCTCATGGTTGAGGTTTACCCATGTTGACAATTACAGGCCTCTAATTTTTTCAAGTGGGAGAACTTGCACAATTGGTGGTTGACTAAATACTTATTTGCCCCACTGTATATATATTAATAAACATTTTTTTTTAGCACGTTAAATGTAATAATTATGATAAGTTTTAAACATGTTACTATGCTTGCGAATTATTTTTGTCCCTGCCTGGTCAAGAGGGGGGAGTGGAATGCGGGGTGCTGCTGACACACTGGTTACATAAGGTAGTGGAAAATTGCTTGGCTTTATTAAATGCTTCATTGAATGAGTCTACTCATATCTGCTTGAGCTGCTTACTTACACATAATTTGTTGCCACAGCAAATTTTCAACAAGTTAAACGATGATTAATGCATGCGGAACATTTGAAGTCGTACAAACAAACACGTTCATCTGTCAATCAGTGTTAACTTTAATAAGCAACTCCAGCGCATGTGCACTGCCTGCCTGACGAACAAAGAGCAGGGAGAGGGAGGGAGGGAGCAAGAGTGAGACCAAGCGATCGGCTTGGGACAGCCCATCGGTATTTTTTTTTTCTGTTTTTTTGTAATCGAAAAAAAATCCAAGATGGACTGTGGGCACGAAGTTTGAAGCGTGAAGTAGTGAGGGATCACTGTAATACATTTTATTTTTTTGATTGAAGTTAAAATTTTTGTAAAAATCTGATGACGCTGATAACAATAAATGTGTGCAGTATTCTAGTTTAAGTATTTGGAGAATTTCATAACAATGAATTTTTATCCTTACAAGTTGGTTACATACCTGCTTTTGGTTGATCGGTGACCACGGAAGAAGGATCTTGTTCAAGATTTGCTGCAAAACAGCAATCCAATTGTTGAAGTTAAAAAATGTCTAATTTATTCTTATATATTTTCTTGATCTATTAAAAAAAAAAATCAAACTTATTTTTTTGATGTAACTTTTACAATTTTGTAAAAATATGACAATAACCAGTGCTTCCAACCAACAGTCCTTCTGGCTCAAAATAACAACAAAGGCACACAGCTTCAGGGCAATAACTTAAAAAAAAAAAAAAAAAAAAAAAATTGATAGTAAACTGAAGTAAAATAAATAAACAAACAAAAGTAAAATTAGGTAAATGCACAAAATAAATAATGTCCCATATTTAAATAAATTAATAATAAATAAATGAGCCAAAATGTCCGTAATTGAATAAAAGGAATAATTGACAAATAAACCCCGAAGCGCCACTAGGTGACGACAAAACATTAGAAATACAGGCAGGCGAAAGGGACAAACTAGTCCAAACAACGAGTTGTCAATTATTTATTCCCAATATGCATTTTGTTGAGCTTTTACAGATTTTTGTATATTATTACTTTTCCTAGTGACGATTTCTTTCTAACGAAGTAGTTATATGTAATGAGTTTATAATGCATTATTTTTCAATCATTCATTTCTCATTTAATTTTTGGACATAAATGCAAATGGTCTGCTCACATAATAATTGCTAAGCAACCTGATTTGATACACCAACGCAAAGGAATTAGAAATAATGGTTATCAAGACTTGATCAAAAGCAGATAGCAACGACAAACACCATAATGACTATATGTAATATAGGCCAAAACCCAAAATTGACTATAATCAACAGGATCAAATGCTTGCAACAGCCAAATTTCTATCAGCTATCTATTAAAATTGGGCCACACCTGTAACTGTGGGACCAGTCAGGGGACAGAAAATGTGGTGAAGGAAGAGTAGAATGAGGTAGAACCAGTTATTAAAGTAGTTGGAATGGAACTCAAGATGATAAAAAAACAGAAATACGCTATGGGATGACGTACTTCTGAAGGTATTGAAGCATCTAAAAGTTAAATGAGAGGAGTAGAGATGCAAGAATGGGTACAAAAAGGAGAAATGACACTTCTTACAGTGGTAAAAAGGTGACAAAAAGGATCCGAGGCAGAGGAAGGTGTGAAGCATTTTATGTGACAAAAGACTCTCTGCTAGAATGAAGGGAAGCATTTATAAAACAGCAATGAGGTCAGCCATGATGTACGGATTAGAGAAAGGAAGAAGAAGTAGAGGTATTGGCAGGGCTCTCAACGGACTTGCAGGGGACAAGAGAACATTATAGGGCCCCCCCGCCACTGGCTTGTCAAGACAACATATGCAGTACTTTTAACGCTTTGCAAGCAATGACAGTATACATTTTCAAATTATTTAATTTGAGATGGACAGTTGAATTTAACAGACCGTAATGTGATGTGACACAATATTAACAAACAATTTCCATCTATTGTCCCATGTACGCTACAATACAATGCAACTGAGACTGCTATGCCTGTCTGCTAAGCAACAAAACATCCTGTTCCCATCTCTATTTATTTTTTCTTTCTTTTCTGCGCACCCAATTTATGACGACTCGCCATGTTTAGAGTTTATAGAGTTTATTTAGAATAAACTATGTTTAAAAAAATGACGGTAAAAAGCTATGGAGTACCTTAAATGAAATCATGGGCAGGAATACAAGCTTGATTCCATCCTTCATTGACGTGGAAGGCTCTTTTATAACTAAGCCTACTGACATTGCAAATTATTTGAATGAATATTTTATTAATAAGGTCTGCAAACTCAGACAGGTAATACACTCATCAAAAAATGAATCACTATATTCATATATAAAAAAACAAAATAATGAAGGACAGGAAGTGTAGTTTTGAATTCTGTAAAGTAACGATTGAGGATGTGAAAAAAACTATTGTTATCTATAAGTAATGAGAAACCACCAGGCATTGATAAACTAGATGGAAATTTATTGAAGATTATTGCAGATCAAATTTTCACTCCTGTTTCTCACATTTTCAATCAAGCCTAGACAGGAACAGGTTCCCACAAATTTGGAAAGTGGCTAAAGTAATTCCTTTACCCAAAAATGCTCGTGCTGCCTTTATTGGCTCAAACAGCCGGTCAATCAGCCTGATACCCGTTCTAAGCAAACTGCTGGAGAAAATTGTGTTCAATCAGATACAATCCTATTTTTCATTGAACAGTTTAATGAGTAATTACCAACATGCCTATAGAGTACGATACTCGACTTCTACGGCACTCACACAAATGACAGAGGACTGGCTAACTGTTATGGACCAACAGAACGTGATAGGAACAGTTCTATTAGATCTAAGTGCTGCTTTCGATGTCATCAACCACAATATATTACTGAATAAACGTAGGTGCTATGGCTTTACTCCATCTGCTGTAGCTTGGCTTGAAAGTTATCTAACCAGTAGAACTCAGAAAGTTATGTTTAGTGGGTGCTTCTCAAATGCACAACAAATACAACATGGAATTCCGCAAGGTTCTTCCCTAGGGCCGCTGCTCTTCTCTATTTGTACAAATGACCTCCCACTTGTTTGTACAAATGCAAGTGTGTGTATGTTTGCTGATGGTTCAACACTCTATATATCTGCCCAAACAGTGGAGGAAATAACCTCAGCCCTCAACAAAGTGCTGCAGTTGGTGTTCAAATGAATCTCCAATAACAAAATGATTCTGAACATATCAAACACTAAGAGCATTATTTTTGGGACGAAACATTCATTAAGATCCAAAACTCTGTTAAACCTTGTAGTAAACAATGTGGTTGTAGAGCAGGTACAAGAAACCAAGCTCCTAGGGATAACTTTAGACTGCAATTTATCATGATCATCACACATTGATTTGTTCGTGCAAAAGATGGGTAGGAATATATCTGTAGTAAAAAAATGTTCACCCTTTTTAACACCTCAGTTGACTAAACAGGTCTTGCAGACCCTTGTATTGTCACACCTGCATACCTGTCAACCCGAGGCCGTTGACAAGCTTACAAATAGTGATGTATGCCCTTACAAATTGGTGACTAATCTTAGAACGTTGTATATAGCGTGCAATATGGAACAAAAATAAAACTTAATTTTTAAAATAATATGAATTTATTGGTAATATTGTAACATATAACCTGGTGCAATCAAAGAACAATCAATATCTTCAACTACATCATGATTGCTAAAATCTAACTGTGACTGTTGTTATGATTGTATGTAACACTTTTGGTAATTTCTATCTTGTCTTGGTTGCTGCACTTCAGCTCGCAATTCAGTTTGACTTGAAGGTAGTTCGTTAGTGTGTCCAATTATAAATTAAAAAGGTCATTTGATAAAATTAACTTACCGATGCAATCTTTGAGTCAGGGAAAATTTCTTTTGCTAATTCTGAAAAATGTTTAGCAATAGTTGCAGGCAAATTGTGTTCGGCAACATATTGGCTGAATAAAATCACTGCTTTCGTCACTTTTCATTCTGCAGACTTCATCTTCATCTTTATGACGAGTGTTGTTAATCTTACTTTTAACAAGTAATTACAGTTACAAATTACTTCTCCCAAAAAGTAATTGAGTTAGTAACTCAGTTACCTGAATGTAAGAGTAATTAGTTACTTGGCAAAGTAACTGGTGTTACCTTTCATGTTCTTTTTTTCTTTTCATTTTTTCAAAAAAAAAAAAAAAAAAAAAACCAAAAAACAAAACAACAACAACAAAAAACATAGTAACCTATGCTATGTTTGGAAGTCATTTAATGTTGTGAATCAACTATTAAAGTTGTTAAATTTGCTCCAGTTTTTGCATTAATTCCCTTCTGTCTACTTTCGACATGTGAAAGTTTTAAAACTGTTTCATCATTTAAAGATAGATTCAAGTTAAGATTTTGCTGATTTAGATGTATTTTAGATAAAAAGTTACTTAGGTTCACTAGGAAGATTCACTACAACAGAGCCTTTGTGAGAAGTCTACTGCTTTAAGATAGCAGCTGTTTACTAACGCTGCTGACTCTGTCATTTCGCATGTAGTTCTATATGCATGTGATTTCTAGGCGTAGATTATAGGCTGTCGGCTACAGTCAGGAAATATTGGAGCCATCTATCCTCGCATCGTGTTTGCTACAGCGTCACAACACTCTTCTCTCTCCGTGTCTGACTTTTCTCGCGCCATTCAACCAACGTAGTAACGCATAGTAACGCACATTGTCTCGTTGCCGAAACGGTGACAAAATCCGAACAGGAAAAAAAAAAAACTTAATGCACGAAAAACATACAGATTTTGAACGTACGGCGTACATATTTAAAAATCAGTGCTCATTTGTACAAATTACGCCGAAACCGTACAACTTGACAGGTATGTCACCTGGACTACTGTTTGGTGGTCTGGTCAGGAACAACAAAGATGAACCTACAGAGGCTCCAACGGGTACAAAACAGAGCAGCCGGGCTTGCTCTTAAAAGGCAGCCAGAGAGCAAACACAGACAACATGCATGACAAACTCTCCTGGCTTAAAGTTGATTCAAGGCTGCGAGTATCGCTCCTCTCTTTTCTGAAAAAACATTATGACATTGAGCAAACCAGACAGTTTGTTTAAGCATTATACTCTGAGCTCAACTCTGCACTCACACCCCACCAGACAAGCTACTAGCAGAAACTATACTAAACCTATCATGAAAACTAACTCAAAACAACATACAGTATTATGTAGAGCTATGATTGAATGGAATGCCCTCCCAGACCAGATTTTAAAAACTCCAAATAAAGCTAATTTCAAAAAACAAATAAAGGAGTATTTTAGGGTCAACTGTATTTGATCACTGATGTAAATTGTAATGTAATCCTTTTTGTTGTTGTCCAATTATATATTACCTTTATATTGTCTATTTACCTCCTTACTATCTTACTTCTATCTTTATGTTAGTATGTTGAATTATGTTTGTTTTAGTGTGTACATTTTCAAGATAAGAATTTATTCTTATCTGTCTTGTCTGTTTTATGTTTTGTATGGACCCAGGAAGAGTAGCGGATGTGTTCATCAGCTTAATGGGGATCCTAATAAAACACCACTACAAACAATTACAGATTTTAATTTCCCGCTTCAGGGCACGTACATTGCGTAGCCTTGAGTGCACCACAGTCAAACCACTCTCTGCTAAGAAAGAAGGAGTGGGGGCATTGTGCAAAAAAAGGAATATATATATTTGAAATATTTAATATGTTTAAGTTTTTAAGTATATATCGATTAAAATGTAATATTTAATCAGACAATGATTTAAATAAAAAAAAATATGTGAATGTAAAGTAAAATAAAGGGTCATTCAGGGGCTCCTATGGTGATTAAGCCCGGGACAACATACCCGGTTGACAAACCCTACCCCCAATCCCCCCGTCAACGGGCTTGTGGTGGTGGAAATGAAAATGTTGTTGTCTAGGAGTGATCAGGTTGGATAGATTTTTAAAAAAAATGATTTCATCAGGGAAATAGCCAGTGAGATGTTCTGGAGAAAAACTTGAAAAGAGACTTTGATGGTTTAGACAGCCAAAGACGAGAATGATGCTGGAAGTGGTGATGAAAGACATGATGTTAGTTGGTGTTAGAGAGAAGGATGCAGAAGATATGCTGACATGGAAAAGGATGACAAGCTGTGGCGATCTCTAACCGGAAAAAGCAGAAAGACCCAAAAGAATTCTTTCTCAAAACAACAACTTTTTCCCCATTATTCTTATGATAGCATACTCCAAGATTTTTTTTTTTTTTTTTTTAATGTCATATTACAAATTATTTTTACTATTGGAATACGTGATGAATTTTATTGTTTGGGAAAAATCTGTGAAGTTAACACTAGAAAACCCAGCAGAGGCCGACTCGGCCTTTCCCTGAGACAAATACTCCTAACATTCCCAAGCAATGGCCAATTTGGCCTCTCCTCCCAAAAAAACCCAGAGGTGGCCGAAGTGACCCAAGTGCTTTTGAATTAGCAAGTCGTTTTCCGACAGACAGCAACCATTCAAATGTAAATGTAGCCACTAGACATGAATTGTGTTGGTATGCGGCCCAAACGGAGGGGCACACACCATGGTTGCACAATTCATGTGATAGTTGGTGTTGGTTCAAGTCAAGCTACATTAAATTTATTTACATTTATTCATGGAGTTTTACACTTTTAACTCATTTTTAATTCACTTCTCAAATACTCCAACACAGAACAACAGAAAAAAATGGCCCAAATGTGTACATTGTATTGCAAAAAAAGTTTTAGAACTGCAATTTCAGTTTAAAGCAGGAATTGTGTTTATAGTTTAGACTGATTGGATCAGGGGCATGGAGCATGAATTGGAGTCATTTTTTCTCAGAACAGAGACAGACTGAATTTGTGTCATGAGAAGGGGGAAGGGAGCTGCCCTGAAGAGTATCTTGGAAAACCCTGAAACAATGACAGAATGTCCTAAAAGTCCTAATTATTATGAAGGGGGTATGTACTGTACCGTTAATAAAATGTGGAAAACCCCATAAATGTAGCTTAACTTGAACTGACACAAACTATCACATGAATAGTTCAATTGTGGTGTGTTCCCCTCCGTTAGGGCCGCATACCAGTATGTCTGGTGGTTGCATTTTCATACGAACGGCTGTTGTCTGCCGAACGACTTGCTAATTCAAAACCACTTGGGTCATTTGGGCCACCTCAGGGTTTTTTTCGGAGGAGAGGCCCAATCGGCCATTGATTGGGACTATTAGGAGTACCAGAATTGTCTGGGACTTCTAGTGTTAAGAAAATAGAGATTAAAATGCTTATTTTAAAAAAAGTACATTTGTTGCATTGAGGAAGAAATTATAGGCGTACGTATACAGTGCATGGATTTATTGAGTTTTATTTTTTTCTATCATTATTATTATTGTTTTTTTTTATTTGTAGAGCGCTTTTACAGATGCTGAAAGACGCTGCAGCATCTCAATAAGCTCATGGTCGGTTGACCACCAAACATCACGGTTGATTCAACTATTAAAGTCCGGAGAAAATAATTAATTTAAAAAGAAAAGTTTTTTAATGGTATTATTTTTTGTAATATGATGTGATGCCAATCGTATGATAATAAACTACTGTTCATGGTTGTGTGCTAGTTTTACTTGTCTCTTTGTTGGCAGGTGGAGGGTGATCCATTACCAGGAACGTTGGTCAGGCGGTAAACTCCGTGAGAAAGAAATACTGTAATAATCATAAAAACAAAAATAGTTAAAAGAATCATAATTATTATCTGGATGCAGTGGTTACGTATGTATTAGGCAACCCAACATCACGCAGGAAAATGACATAACTCATGGAAATTTGCATTTAGCATGTTAGCAGTTAGCATAATGACAGTATTGTATTATGATCAGTTTGACTTTTGCAATAATAAAAAAAAAAAGATTAAAAAAAAAGAGGCCAATTTACAACTTGACATTCAAGATAAACTATCTCCATTATAAAATTCTGTATTTTCATATTCCCCCAAAAAAAAAAATATATATATATATATATATATATATATAGAGGCTGAAGGTCATCTGGAACCGGTCTGCTGTGTGTTCCAAGAACAAGAACCACACAGAGTGACAGCATTCAGTTATTATGCTCTTCACCTCTGAAACAAATTACCTTAAGGCCTGAAGTGTGCTCAAACTGTAAGCTGCTTCAAATCAGCGCTATCGTTTACTACAGAGTATTCATAACTGCCTCTGTCATTTAAATTTCAAGTTTTATGTATAATTTTTGCTTTTTATCCATTCATTGATTGTATTTCTGTATTTACTTTCCATCCAGATTAAACAGTAGATGATGGATGGAAGGATAGATTGAATTTATTACATTCCTTTGTTTTACTTTATCATGTAATGCGTCTTTTGTGTATCACCTTCTTTGTTTCTATTTCTTGTTTCTTGCTGATTTTCCAGTAATGTAAAGCACTTTGAATTACTTTGCGTTAAATTGTGCTATACAGGGGTTAATTTGAGCCAGATCATGCCGGAACATGTTCCGGTACCTCTTGATTTCGGGCTCCATGTGTTCCGGGACTTATTTAGTCCGATCCGGCACCTCTTGTGTAATGATATTAATGAAGTATTGTGGCGAGCGACGTGGAGTGGAATGATAGGCGATGAACCCAGTATCATCGCTTGCTACACCAACGCCACCAACATTAAATAACGCTTAGAATCAGGGCGCTTTACCGAACAGAGCACACATTACATAACACTGGAAACCACCACTCTAAGTCATGGCTGCCCAAACTTTTCATCAAGCATTTGGCTGCACAGAAAACAGTCGCTTTAAATTGTAACGCTTGCTAAGTGAAAGCTTCACAGCGAAAATAACACAGGAACCTTGACGCTTTTTACCCCGTCATTTTATTTTTCTTTCTGCCACCCCAATGCAAAACAAACAACAAATCACTAGCAGCCGGCTATGCAGTCCACCAATCGGAGTGTCGCGCTGGTACGACAATTGGAGCCCCGCGTTGACGCAGAAATTACCGTGCCGATGACAGCCCAATGATGCTACAATATAAAAACTTTTTTAAAAATGTAAAAAATAATAAGATGCATAGATTCATTTACAGAACATATCACAAGAATTGCATGTTGTTTCCAATCTGCACTTTTGGTTAGCGGTGCTTTCGACTCCGAACCGTAGTAAAAGTCAACATTGTGCTTCTTTTCTCTCCCCCATACACTCACCCGCTTCTTCTACGCCAAATTGGCAATGCCGGTCACACTGAAACGGGACAGCGGCCCCTTGGGAATGCTGGTAACAATGTTGTTTATGAAAATGTAACGTCATTTGAAAGAGTCAGAGATTTGTTGATACAAGTTAGACCTGTTGAGAAACTAATTGCTGACTGGGTACCGTAAGTCCCACCTGTGGTTATGTGGGCAATTGCCCGTGCTGTGCAGAGTATAGCCTAAATAATTCTAAATTGTTGTCATAACATTTATACCATGGATATTATGCTTTTAATCTTTTTATAATTGTTTTGCTGGTACTATGATTCCATCTCTCTTGTGAAGCGTCTTTGTGTGGCTTGAAAAGCGCCCTACAAATCAAATTTATTTATTATTATTATTACTATTATTGTCTGAAATTGAGGTTTGTAAGTCCCACAGCATGGCAAGTGGGCATTTGCATGTTGTTTCAGCACCATTTTCTGCTTATGTTCCGGGACCTGTGCCCAGCTCGTCATCCCTGCGCTGTCATATGTACTTTGCGTTCCGGCACCTTATGATTTACAAATTAAGCACTGGTGCTATACAAATAAATTTGCCTTATTGCAGTGATTCTTCACTTATCGCTTTTAATCAGGACCAGAACCAAACACGTTAAGTGAAACAACGAAATAATGTCACTCCCCAAACCCATTTTTAACATAATTTTTTTGGTCCATGTTTAATATCAATAAGTGTATGTAAAACTCCATAAATGCATGTTATCGTTAGAACATTAAAGAATAGTTTGAAACATGTAAATAAGATAAATACCATTAAAAAATAATTTAAATAATAATTTATATTAATATAATACTGTACATTCATTCTCTAAATCATTTGATACGTGTGAATAAGTGTACATACATACGTAGATGTAAATTATATATACATAAACAGTTTTATAATAATAATAACAATAGTAGTTTTAAATTTTAGAAATTTTTTATTCTTAAAACAAGATACCAATGCACTGAGGGCGCGCGAGTTGAGCCGCAAAGTAGCAAGGAATCACTGTGTTATTAATACTATTTGTTGTGTGTAGAGAATTGTTATATTACTATTTATTCATTTATTTTGTGTATTACTGTTAAATTTTTAGGTAATTTTCTCAAATGTTAGTATTAGTTATTTAAGTCAAATATTTTTCACATTAGATAAAAAATCGTTCTGTGTATCGAATCGTAAGTTTTTGTAACTTTACAGCCCTAACTAGACAGATCACCATTTCAAGAGTGTATGTATGATAGTATTAAATTTAAAGAGCAGCACTCTTACCGTGGAAAAACAAGGACGCTGACTGAATGGAATCACTTCAACAAGTAGTTTTACATTCTGAAGCAGCCTGTTTGACCGGTTTGGGCCTTTGGAGTGAGATCCATTTTGTACCCCGCAAACCACATGTGTAAGGTAGTGTTAAAGAACAATCATGGCAAAATTATTTTTACAGATTTAAAATGAGTAGTGCCAGGTTTCTGCTACTTAGCACTGTCTCTTTCAATCGTTTTTGACCATCTTGATGATTTGTTATGACTTTAATACATAATTTTATTTGTGTTTTTGGATTTCCATTTGATGTAAAGAACTTTAAACGACCTTGTGTTGAATTGTACTATACAAATAAATTTGCCTTGCCTTGAACTAGTACAAATTGTAAAAAGAAAATATTAAGTCTCAAAGAAGAGACTTTGAAAATGAACAGCTTTCAATAAAAATCAAAACCAAAGCTATTTTTCTATCGTTATTTTCTTTTTTCAAAAGCACTATTTCTTTTAAATGTAGCGAAGCTGTGACACCAGAGTCGAAACTTCAGCTCAGGAAAATATTAGCGCAGCTGCACCCAGAATACACGTCCTACAAGTTCATTTTACATTTCTTCCTCATAGTATGACAAGCACGTGTAATTCTGCACAAATCATGTTTTGGCCCGTCAATACTAGTCATGTGCCGATTACCGATTTCAAGGTATACTGTTGTATGAAAACGTCATGGTTTTAAAACCGCAAAAATTTGCCGTCATACCGTCCCTACGATATTAGCTGTTTTTTATGTCCCAAAAAGACAGGGAGAAATCCCTTGCTTGCAGCTTCAAGGATCAACCCTCCCCCACCGGTTGTTGCTCAGTGTCAGTGAGTCAGCTGTGTTACACAATGGCTGGAGGAGGTGAAAGTCCTGAACTTTTTCCCCGAAGAAAACGAAATCGCTGGTATGGGAATAATTCGGCTACAGAAAAGTTACAGACGGCCGTGGCTTAGAAGAAGAGGGCCAAATGACATGTAAAACATGTTCGCGGAGGATGGCTGCCGAGGAGGTAATACCTCCAACATGATTTCGCATTTATGAAAAAAAATTAAAGGTTAGTAAACACTGACATGAACATTTCCCACCAGCTATGAGAGTTAACTCCAGCGTGTTTTGTTTAGTGTGTCTAGCAGTGGTAAAAAGGTGTTTTTTTTCTAGCATGTGTATAACGTAAACATGGTACGAGTCATACACACGTGCTTTTTATCGGGAAAAAAATTAAACCAATTTTGTGTATAGGTTCACCTAAAGGACTGCATTTATTTTCATTTCATTTGGAAGTTTTTTTTTTTTTTTTTTTTTTTTTATTAACTCATTATTAACTAAACATTATACTTATATTCCAATTTGCTGATATGCTTTAAAAACTAAAAATTCTGTTCAATGGAAAAAATGTGTTTTTCTTTTTAACCCTAATATCTCAAAGTAACACATTATAGAGATGCAATGGCAATACCGTGGCTTAAAGGCCAAATGTGAAGTAAGGTTGGCCAACCATGTTTTTGAATAATATCAATGGCTAAACAATTATAAGCATATTTTCGTTTTTTTTTTTTTTTTAACACAACCTTTCCAGATTCTTTGTTTAACCCATAGCAATGCCCTTGACAACGAAACTGCTTTTCTTGGACAATCTTCGGAAATCTTCGGAATTTACGTCACACCGAGAACTGCGAGCGAAGTCCGCCATACACACAGTATTGTTGCATTGCTTCTCTGTAAGATGCCACGGCGGTGTGTGGCGATGTATTGTTCTCAATCTAAAGAAAAGTTGTATGAGTGGCTGAAGGATAGCAGGGCACGTAAATGGACATCTTTTGTTCGCACTAAGCGAGTGAATTTCACGCCATCATCGAGTCGTGTTCTCTGCTACAAGGACTTCGAAGATGCCTGCTTCCTCAACCGGTCTGTTTATGATCAAGGATTTGCAAAAAGGTAAGTGTGATTTTTGGATAGATGACTGATGACTTTGTCAGAGCAGAGCTGCCAACTGTTGTGGAACAGTGCTTAATTTGTAAATCATAAGGTGCCGGAACGCAAAGTACATATGACAGCGAAGGGGATGACGGCACGTGGACAGGTCCCGGAACATATTGTAATAGCCCGAATAGGGAAATAGAAACGAGAGGAGTGAATGATAGCTTCCTTCACTTTATTGTGGCAACCGTTAAATAACA
Organism: Corythoichthys intestinalis; assembly: GCF_030265065.1. Taxonomy (NCBI): domain Eukaryota; kingdom Metazoa; phylum Chordata; class Actinopteri; order Syngnathiformes; family Syngnathidae; genus Corythoichthys; species Corythoichthys intestinalis. Next base: position 18,332,048 of record NC_080402.1, read on the forward strand.
AATAACAAAAATAACAGCAGACTGCTGCAACATGCGACCGCCAACTTCGCTCTCACGCCGCACTCTTCTCCTATCTTCCCGCTACGTCACCACTCTGCTGTCCGTTGGCCCCTTCACGGGCCCGCACACACTTACGGACATTATGCAGAAATTGGTGCTGAAAAAAAAAAAACGCAAATGCCCACTTGCCATGCTGTGGGACTTTACCTTTTTTTCTTTCTTTTCTATGTGCTTTTCTGACTCGTTTTGAACCATCTTCCTTCTTTTTGAAAAAAAAAAGACCGTAAATGCAAAAGCCTTTTTGGCATGTTTTCGTGCTTTATTTGTTGGACAATGTTTAATTACTTTAATTGTGACCCTATTGGCATGTTATGAAATTACTTCACATTTGGTCTTTAAGGTTATTATTCCGTCAGCACATGCCTAGTCAATACCCGATCGTGATGGATTGCTTCAGCGCAAGCGTAAACCAATGTCATTAGCATTTCAGAATTACTTTAGAAATTCAGATTCACTAACTGATGGTACAAATGTCAGCCCATATCAAGCCTTTATCCAAAAAAATAAATTTAAAAAAACCCTCAATGTGACAAAATAATAGAGTACAGCTATCAAAGAATCAAACATATTTTTATTAGTTGTTTTCCAGAATTGACAGCAAATATCCTGTTGAAAGAGTGTCACAAAAATTAAAACAATTGCACAATTCAAACTAGTTGTCTCTTGATGACTAAACCTGACTAACCTCTCCCCCACCGGTTGTTGCTCAGTGAGTCAGAGTCAGCTGTGCGACACAATAGCTGGAGCAGGGGAAAGCTCACGATAATGATGATCTGACGATATGGCGGTACAACGATTATAGATACATTGCTGAGGAAATCATTCAATGATATTCTACAAACGACTAATAAACAGAAAAACAAGCTTCTGCTGTGAATTGGAATGAGTTTATCACTAGTAGACATCCAATCCATTTGAACTGGGAGGGTGGCAGCGAATGAACGACTATTCGCTGCCATCCCTCCCACTTCAAACGGATTGAACGTCTATGGCCGCCAGTGGCAGCCAATGCCAGGCAATGGAGGTCGTTTTGGGCCATTTAAGGTCATTTTCCTGTTGATTTTCAGTTACTTCTTGTTGATTTTGGGGTATTTTATGGGTCACTTCCTGATTATTTTGAGTTACAGAACAGGAAGTGACCTGGGAATCACCCAAATGAATAGGCAGTGACTCAAACTCAACAGGAAATGACCTGTAAATGCCCTAAAATGAACAGCAAGTGACCTGTAAATGCCCTGAAAATCGGACAGAATGACTGTAAATGCTCTGGTTTTGAATGAACGAAAGTTTCTAGTCTAAATGGATTGGGCGTCGAGCACCGTCAATGCAACCTTAGAGTTAACTGAGACACTATTATAGTGGAAGATTTTGGTAGCAACTAGTTGGTTCTTTTTTATTTTATTTTTTTTTTAGACATTGACACCTTTTTAAAACGTTATCTCGATTCTTGGCAGGAGTGTATCGATAACCTTTGGGGATACAAAGTATCACGATATATCACCATTTCGATATTTTGCCACACACCTAACAGAACATACAGTGCCTTGCAAAAGTATTCGGCCCCCTTGAATCTTGCAACCTTTCGCCACATTTCAGGCTTCAAACATAAAGATATGAAATTTAATTTTTTTGTCAAGAATCAACAACAAGTGGGACACAATCGTGAAGTGGAACAACATTTATTGGATAATTTAAACTTTTTTAACAAATAAAAAACTGAAAAGTGGGGCGTGCAATATTATTCGGCCCCTCTACTTTCAGTGCAGCAAACTCACTCCAGAAGTTCAGTGAGGATCTCTGAATGATCCAGTGTTGTTCTAAATGACCGATGATGATAAATAGAATCCACCTGTGTGTAATCAAGTCTCCGTATAAATGCACCTGCTCTGTGATAGTCTCAGGGTTCTGTTTAAAGTTCAGAGAGCATTATGAAAACCAAGGAACACACCAGGCAGGTCCGAGATACTGTTGTGGAGAAGTTTAAAGCCGGATTTGGATACAAAAAGATTTCCCAAGCTTTAAACATCTCAAGGAGCACTGTGCAAGCCATCATATTGAAATGGAAGGAGCATCAGACCACTGCAAATCTACCAAGACCCGGCCGTCCTTCCAAACTTTCTTCTCAAACAAGGAGAAAACTGATCAGAGATGCAGCCAAGAGGCCCATGATCACTCTGGATGAACTGCAGAGATCTACAGCTGAGGTGGGAGAGTCTGTCCATAGGACAACAATCAGTCATACACTGCACAAATCTGGCCTTTATGGAAGAGTGGCAAGAAGAAAGCCATTTCTCAAAGATATCCATAAAAAGTCTCGTTTAAAGTTTGCCACAAGCCACCTGGGAGACACACCAAACATGTGGAAGAAGGTGCTCTGGTCAGATGAAACCAAAATTGAACTTTTTGGCCACAATGCAAAACGATATGTTTGGCGTAAAAGCAACACAGCTCATCACCCTGAACACACCATCCCCACTGTCAAACGTGGTGGTGGCAGCATCATGGTTTGGGCCTGCTTTTCTTCAGCAGGGACAGGGAAGATGGTTAAAATTGACGGGAAGATGGATGCAGCCAAATACAGGAACATTCTGGAAGAAAACCTGTTGGTATCTGCACAAGACCTGAGACAGGGACGGAGATTTATCTTCCAACAGGACAATGATCCAAAACATAAAGCCAAATCTACAATGGAATGGTTAAAAAATAAACGTATCCAGGTGTTAGAAGGCCAAGTCAAAGTCCAGACCTGAATCCAATCGAGAATCTGTGGAAAGAGCTGAAGACTGCTGTTCACAAACACTCTCCATCCAACCTCACTGAGCTCGAGCTGTTTTGCAAGGAAGAATGGGCAAGAATGTCAGTCTCTCGATGTGCAAAACTGATAGAAACATACCCCAAGCGACTTGCAGCTGTAATTGGAGCAAAAGGTGGCGCTACAAAGTATTAACGCAAGGGGGCCGAATAATATTGCACGCCCCACTTTTCAGTTTTTTATTTGTTAAAAAAGTTTAAATTATCCAATAAATTTTGTTCCACTTCACGATTGTGTCCCACTTGTTTTTGATTCTTGACAAAAAAAATTAAAATTTTATATCTTTATGTTTGAAGCCTGAAATGTGGCGAAAGGTTGCAAGGTTCAAGGGGGCCGAATACTTTTGCAAGGCACTGTATGTACAGTATGTTGAATGTATATATCAGTCTTGTGTTTTTATCTTTCTATTCCAACAATAATTTACAGAAAAATATGGCATATCTTAGAGATGGTTTGAATTGCGATTAATTACGATTAATTAATTTTTAAGCTGTGATTAACTCGATTCAAAATTTTAATCATTTGACAGCCCTAGTTTAAATGCAAAAGTAAATTTCAAACTCAAAATGCATGTGAAAGCTATATTAGATTTTTTTTTTTTTTTTTTTTTTTGATTGAAGCAACTTTTTTGATTGAAGTAATGTTGATTTGTGTTTGGGCCACATTTTGGCAAGGACATTTTTGTCTTTATTATTCAATCAAAGAATAAGTATCTTCAAAAAAATATGTTTTCAAAAAGAAAAATCACTTCAATCAAAAAAAGAAAAAATTCAATCATGGAAAATGTTTTTGAATGCGAAAAATAATTTGAGATTGAAAAATTTGCATTTGAACACTTAATTTTTCATCAAAAAAGTTTTCTTTGATTGAAGCAATCCTTTAAATGGCCGACAAGATGGCCGACCACATGAAGTGAGGAGTTGCACTCCGTGCCAAATCTGCTAATTATACCATCATATCTAGTTTGACCACTGACCAGAACAAAAATACACTGGATTTGCCTGTTGAGGAACCAACAGAGGATTTGAAGCCTAACGAATCTCTCACCCTAAAAGCGTTATTCCTAGCAACAAATGTGAGGCTAAAGGCACCCGAGCTAAAATGAGCTCAGGCGAAATGGAATCTTTGAACATCGGCTAGTCTATCTTAGCTATAAAGCTACAACTCAAGAACCTTGACCTACTTGCGCAACTCTCAACAGATGTCAAAGAACAAAAGCAGTCTGTGGAGTTTAACAACTCACTCATCGAGATGCTAAAGGCTGACAATGCGTCTCTTCGGGGCAAAGTGAACAATCTTAAGCATTTGACATCTGAACTCCAAAAAGATAAAATCAACATGGCAAATTCCATAACTGACTTGCAGTGCCAAAGCATGAGAGATAACATCATTGTACACGGACTTACAGAAACAAAACATGAAACTCAACAAAAATCTGAAGAACTTCTTAAGACATTCATTGTCAACGAGTTGAAAATGAAGCCCGAGGATGCCGCTGTTCTGACAAATTTTGCATCCCATCAAAAATTGCAACTTTGCGGTTCTGCGCATGCGCGTAACGTTAAAAATGGCCGCGAATGCAACGATTCCAAAGTAAACACTACACACTTTCTTTAAAGAAAGGAATATTTACTTCAGTTTGATCATGGAAGGACATTTAGAAAAGTTCCTACTCAGACAACTGCAGTACCATGTTAGCTGCACACAACAACAACTGCGCCCCACTCTCTCACTGTTAACGACTTGGCCATGTCGTTAAGCATTAATTTACGCCGTTTTCGTCTTGCACATGTATGTTTATAATGTAACTAGTTTATTGAGCACCTTTTGCATAGGCGGAGTTTGGCTTTTGGGCCGGGGGGGCACAACATATAGATGACCCCAAAACGCAGTGTCAGCAATAAAATTAACTTACAAGAATAGTTATAATAATAAGTTGAAAATGAGCGGTTTCTTTTGTTTCCCATCATTCTTGAGGGGAATTATAAATCAGGCTGCTTAGGACAGCTATAATTTTCGCCAAGGTCCTCATCCATTGAATATGGTACGCCCGCAGGTGTTGTGCCAATGTAGTTACCCCAGTCAAAAATTGTATCCCCTGAGCGGAGCCATATGGAGGTATATTTGTGTCTTCATTATTCGATCAAAATAATGTATTTGAATGAAAAAATAAATTTGAAACTCAAAAAAATGCATTTGAAAGGTATTTTTCTTTGAATTTTTTTGGATTGAAGTCATTTTTTTGTTTTGTTTTTTATTGAAGCAACTTTTTTGATTGAAGTAATATTGTTTTGCGTTTAGGCCACATTTTGGCTAGGACATTTGTGTCTTTGTTATTCAATCAAAAAATATGTTGCTTCAAACAAAAAATATGTATTTTCAAACGGAAAATCACTTCAATCAAAGAAAGAAAAAATACAATCATAGAAAAAAAGTTTTTGAATGCGAAAAAAACATTTGAACACTTAATTTTTAATTAAAAAAGTAGATTTTCGCAATCCTTTTTGTGTTTGGGCTATATTATGGGTAGGACATTTGTGTATAAATCATTCAATCCCTCAAAAAGTTGCTTCAATCAAAAACAAATATTTTCAAACAAAGAAAAAAATCATTTGAAATATAAAATTGCCCTCCCCTATTTTATTTTAAATACTATGCAAAGCAAATGACCGTCTAAGGTGCTAGTCACATGATCTGTTCAAAAAAGAATTTTGACCAGTTAAAAAAATATCTTTTTTATGTTCATTTCATTCATTTTTGTTGTTTGCTTTATTGCTTTACAACTTTGCTTTATTGCGTTACAACTTTTATATATATAGAAAAATCAATTACATGAATTGACACTTTTAGGCCACCAGGTGGGGCCTGCCCCCCCTTAAACTCTGCTTATGACCTTTGGATAACATTGAGAGTCCAACTGAATGTAAAAGAGGGCTTTTTGACCGCCACAAAAGCATTGGGAGCAAAATTTTATAAGGGAGAAAATTTTGACAGAACAAACAGTCTGTCAAGATGCAACATGCAGCCTCCCCGCAGGAGTAAACACAGACGCATGGTGATGACGTCCCCAGATTGCGTCTGTTACCATGACAACCACGGAGTCAGGAAGACGATTCACTTCATTCTTTCTTTCCCCTCCTCTCATCACTACTCGTCTTTCTCTCACTCTGTCTTCTCTTTCTCATCTATTTTATTTACTATTAGTATTATTTTCTTCTTTCTTTCTCAGTTTGGCTTAGGACTTGGCTTAAATAGTACTTAGCTGAACAGACCGAGGCCCTCCTTATTTGCTTGGCTGCTCTGTGACAATATAGTTGGTAATGCTCACAGAGGATTACTGTGAGTCTGAGCGTATGGTTGTATGTCTGTATGTTGGCTGGGTCGTTTTTGGAATGGATGAGTGTGTGTATGTATATTTACATGTTCTTAAGTGTGTGTGTTGGTTACAGGATGTCAGTAAATTGCACTACTTTGAGAATGGCATTTAATAAGACAGTGAAGGAGAGGAGGTGACACAGTGTATTGACTACTATAGAAACATAAGTTGCAATCAGTACAAACCTGAGCACCTAAAAGCGTTGACAAATATAAATAATTGTTCATTCCTACATTTAAACATCAGAAGCCTGAACAAGCACTATGAAGATCTAGTTACTCTTACAAGCACAGGTTGCAATTTTGATGCAATAGGTTGCTGTGAAACTTGGCTGAGCGACAGATCATACACTGACATCTTAAGTATTAATGGTTATAAGTTGTTTACAAAGAACAGATGTGGCAGAGCTGGTGGTGGTGTGTGCCTACAGTCCCTAACAAAAGTCTTGTCGCTTATCCATTTTGTTGAAACAATTGCTAGTAACCTGACTTTTAATGATTCAATTGGTTTCAGAAATGGCTCATGTGAAAGCGGAGATCCTCCCGAATGATGTTGAATGTACAAAAAAATATTTGTTTCACTGAAAAAAGATTGATCATTCAATGAAGACATAAAAGGTCACATTTTGGCAAGACAAAAGTTTTGTCGCCTACAGAAAGTAGTGTGAAAATTGAACAAAAAATGTACAGAGTTCATCAACATTCTTGGGTTTCGTCTTCCATGCTTCCTCTTTCATCCTACCCCACACATGCTTAATGATGTTCATGTCTGGTGACTGGGCTGGCCAGTCCTGGAGGATCTTGATCTTCTTTGCCTTGAGGAACTTTGAGGTAGCAATTGAAGTGTGCGATGGAGCACCATCCTGCTGCAGAATTTGTCCCTTTTTATGTTTAGGAATGTAAGAGGCAGCTCAGATTTGTTAATATTTGAGACTATTTATGTTGCCTTCCACCCTGCAGATCTCTCGCACAACGCCATACTGGATGTAACCACTGACCATGATTTTGATAATGATGTGACCACCATAGTAAGTAGTAAAACAGGAAAAACCTTTTTACCGGCGTGATCTATCGCCCCCCAGATGCAGATCTAGAAATCTTTAGGACCAGACTGGAGGAAGCACTATTTTATATAAACAGCAAAAGCAAGAGTTGCATCCTCCTTGGCAACTTTAATATTGACCTTGCATGGGACGATTCAGCTTAGAAAGACATTATAAATGTATTACATTCTTCATCCTTCTTCCCTACGATTAATACTTATACCAGAGTAACGCAATCCACAAAGTCGATTATTGATAACATCATCACAAATATTCAAAACTCTACACTTGTATCTGGAGCTGTTCTCGCTGACATTTCGGATCATTTTCACATTGTACTATTTATTGACCTTCCTATTAAACTATCACCCATTCACCATTTAATAAATATAAAAATACTAAATGAAGAAACCATGCAGCATCTGAATGAGGACTTGAAGGCCAAGGCATGGAAAAGATTATACTGTTGTCGTAGTGCAATGCTGCATTTGAGACTCTCACTAAAGAAAAAACTGACTCGATTCAAAGAACCATTCCAGAAAAAAACTATGAAATGCAGCACACTGAATCAAAATCCATGGATCACCAAGGGCATATTAAAATCTATTAAGCACAAACATAAATTATACAAAAATACATAAATAAACCTAATTATGATAGTAAAAATGAATATATTAATTATAGAAATAAACTCACACATATTATCAGGAAAAGGAAGAGTAATTATTATGCAGAATTGATAAACACATCTCTTGGTGATTACAAGAAATCTTGGAGAGTACTAAACAAGGTCCTAAATAAAGGGCAAATAACTCTTGTGTTCCCTGACCATGATATCAATACAAACGCAACTGCCACAAATAAAAGTCTTGCTGTCAAATTTAACAATTACTTTGTCTCTATTGGTAGCAGTATATCTAGTAAAATCAGTCAGCCTCAAAATGCCTCCTTTAGACACTGTTTATCAGGTAACTACCTGGGGTCCTTTTTTCTGCATCCAACTAACTGTGGTGAAGTACATAAAATAATAATGAATATGAAGAACTCATATTCAGCTGGAGCTGATGGAATATCCAATGAAATTCTGAAAAGCATCTCCAACATTATTACTGCACCTCTAACCCACTGCATCAATTTACACTTTTGGGCCAGGGAGCGCCGGGAAACGTTCCAAAAACCCGTCAGGACTCTCGGCAGAGCCCAATTATTTAAAAAAAGAGGACATTTGTGGAAAGTCAATTTTTGACTTTTTCGTAAGGGGGGGTGGTTACGCATTTTTTAAAAATTTCAAAATTGGTCAAAAAACACTTTTGGGCCAGGGAGCGCCGGGAAACGTTCCAAAAATCCGTCAGGACTCTCGGCACAGCTCAAATATGCAAAAAAAGAGGACTTTTGGGGAATCACAATTTTTGACTTTTTCTTAAGGGGGGGTGGTAACGCATTTTTTCAAAATTTCAGAATTGGTCAAAAAACACTTTTGCGCAAAGGAGCGCCGGGAAACGTTACAAAAACCCGTCAGGACTCTCGGCAGAGCCCAATTATGAAAAAAAAGTGGACATTTGTGGAAAGTCAATTTTTGACTTTTTCGTAAGGGGGGGGTGGTTACGCATTTTTTCAAAATTTCAAAATTGGTCAAAAAACACTTTTGGGCCAGGGAGCGCCGGGAAACGTTCCAAAAACCCGTCAGGACTCTCGGCAGAGCCCAAATATGAAAAAAAAGAGGACATTTGGGGAAAGTCCATTTTTGACTTTTTCGTAAGGGGTGGGGGGGGGGGGGTTTACACATTGTTTCAAAATTTCAGAATTGGTCAATAAACACTTTTGGGCCAGGGAGCGCCGTGAAACGTTCCAAAAACCCGTCAGGACTCTCGGCACTGCCCAAATATGCAAAAAATGTGGACTTTTGGGGAAAGTCAATTTTTGACTTTTTCGTAAGGGGGGGTGGTTTCGCAATTTTTCTAAATTTCAAAACCGGTCAAAAAACACTTTTGGGCCAGGGAGCGCCGGGAAACGTTCCAAAAACCCGTCAGGACTCTCGGCACTGCTCAAATATGCAAAAAAAGAGGACTTTTGGGGAATCACAATTTCTGACTTTTTCGTAAGGGGGGGTGGTTACGCATTTTTTCAAAATTTCATAATTGGTCAAAAAACACTTTTGGGCCAGGGAGTGCCGGGAAACGTTCCAAAAACCCGTCAGGACTCTCGGCACTGCCCAAATATGCAAAAAAAGTGGCCTTTTGGGGAAAGTCAATTTTTGACTTTTTCGTAAGGGGGGGTTGGTTTCGCAATTTTTCTAAATTTCAAAACCGGTCAAAAAACACTTTTGGGCCAGGGAGCGCCGTGAAACGTTCCAAAAACCCGTCAGGACTCTCGGCACTGCCCAAATATGCAAAAAAAGTGGACTTTTGGGGAAAGTCAATTTTTGACGTTTTCGTAAGGGGGGGGTGGTTACGCATTTTTTTCAAAATTTCAAAATGGGTCAAAAAACACTTTTGGGCCGGGAAACATTCCAAAAACCCATCAGGACTCTTGGCAGAGCCCAAATATGGAAAAAAAAGAGGACATTTGGGGAAAGTCCATTTTTGACTTTTTCGTAGGGGGGGGGGGGGGGGGGGGGGTTACGCATTTTTTCAAAATTTCAGAATTGGTCAAAAAACACTTTTGGGCCAAAGAGCGCCGGGAAACGTTCCAAAAACCCGTCAGAACTCTCGGCACTGCTCAAATATGCAAAAAAATAGGACTTTTGGGGAATCACAATTTTTGACTTTTTCGTAAGGGGGGGTGGTTACGCATTTTTTCAAAATTTCATAATTGGTCAAAAAACACTTTTGGGCCAGGGAGCGCCGGGAAACGTTCCAAAAACCCGTCAGGACTCTCGGCACTGCCCAAATATGCAAAAAAAGTGGACTTTGGGGGAAAGTCCATTTTTGACTTTTTCGTAAGGGGAGGTGGTTACGCATTTTTTCAAAATTTCAGAATTGGTCAAAAAACACTTTTGGGCCAGGGAGCGCCGGGAAACGTTCCAAAAAACAGTCAGGACTCTCGGCACTGCCCAAATATGTAAAAAAAGTGGACTTTTGAGGAAAGTCAATTTTTGAATTTTTCGTAAGGGGGGGTGGTTACGCATTTTTTCAAAATTTCAAAATCGGTCAAAAAACACTTTTGGGCCAGGGAGCGCCGGGAAACGTTCCAAAAACCCGTCAGGACTCTCGGCAGAGCCCAATTATTTAAAAAAAGAGGACATTTGTGGAAAGTCAATTTTTGACTTTTTCGTAAGGGGGGGTGGTTACGCATTTTTCAAAATTTCAAAATTGGTCAAAAAACACTTTTGGGCCAGGGAGCGCCGGGAAACGTTCCAAAAATCCGTCAGGACTCTCGGCAGAGCCCAAATATGAAAAAAATAGAGGACATTTGGGGAAAGTCCATTTTTGACTTTTTCGTAAGGGGGGGGGGGGGGTTACGCATTTTTTCAAAATTTCAGAATTGGTCAATAAACACTTTTGGGCCAGGGAGCGCCGGGAAACGTTCCAAAAACCCGTCAGAACTCTCGGCACTGCTCAAATATGCAAAAAAATAGGACTTTTGGGGAATCACAATTTTTGACTTTTTCGTAAGGGGGGGTGGTTACGCATTTTTTCAAAATTTCATAATTGGTCAAAAAACACTTTTGGGCCAGGGAGCGCCGGGAAACGTTCCAAAAACCCGTCAGGACTCTCGGCACTGCCCAAATATGCAAAAAAAGTGGACTTTTGGGGAAAGTCAATTTTTGACTTTTTCGTAAGGGGAGGTGGTTACGCATTTTTTCAAAATTTCAGAATTGGTCAAAAAACACTTTTGGGCCAGGGGGCGCCGGGAAACGTTCCAAAAAACAGTCAGGACTCTCGGCACTGCCCAAATATGTAAAAAAAGTGGACTTTTGAGGAAAGTCAATTTTTGAATTTTTCGTAAGGGGGGGTGGTTACGCATTTTTTCAAAATTTCAAAATCGGTCAAAAAACACTTTTGGGCCAGGGAGCGCCGGGAAACGTTCCAAAAACCCGTCAGGACTCTCGGCAGAGCCCAATTATTTAAAAAAAGAGGACATTTGTGGAAAGTCAATTTTTGACTTTTTCGTAAGGGGGGGTGGTTACGCATTTTTCAAAAATTCAAAATTGGTCAAAAAACACTTTTGGGCCAGGGAGCGCCGGGAAACGTTCCAAAAATCCGTCAGGACTCTCGGCAGAGCCCAATAATGAAAAAAATAGAGGACATTTGGGGAAAGTCCATTTTTGACTTTTTCGTAAGGGGGGGGGGGGTTACGCATTTTTTAAAAATTTCAGAATTGGTCAATAAACACTTTTGGGCCAGGGAGCGCCGTGAAACGTTAAAAAAACCCGTCAGGACTCTCGGCACTGCCCAAATATGCAAAAAAAGTGGACTTTTGAGGAAAGTCAATTTTTGACTTTTTCGTAAGGGGGGGTGGTTTCGCAATTTTTCAAAATTTCAAAACCGGTCAAAAAACACTTTTGGCCCAGGGAGCGCCGTGAAACGTTCCAAAAACCCGTCAGGACTCTCGGCAGAGCCCAAATATGAAAAAAAAGAGGACATTTGGGGAAAGTCCATTTTTGACTTTTTCGTAAGGGGTGGGGGGGGGGGTTTACACATTGTTTCAAAATTTCAGAATTGGTCAATAAACACTTTTGGGCCAGGGAGCGCCGTGAAACGTTCCAAAAACCCGTCAGGACTCTCGGCACTGCCCAAATATGCAAAAAATGTGGACTTTTGGGGAAAGTCAATTTTTGACTTTTTCGTAAGGGGGGGTGGTTTCGCAATTTTTCTAAATTTCAAAACCGGTCAAAAAACACTTTTGGGCCAGGGAGCGCCGGGAAACGTTTCAAAAACCCGTCAGGACTCTCGGCACTGCTCAAATATGCAAAAAAAGAGTTCTTTTGGGGAATCACAATTTCTGACTTTTTCGTAAGGGGGGGTGGTTACGCATTTTTTCAAAATTTCATAATTGGTCAAAAAACACTTTTGGGCCAGGGAGTGCCGGGAAACGTTCCAAAAACCCGTCAGGACTCTCGGCACTGCCCAAATATGCAAAAAAAGTGGCCTTTTGGGGAAAGTCCATTTTTGACTTTTTCGTAAGGGGGGGTTGGTTTCGCAATTTTTCTAAATTTCAAAACCGGTAAAAAAACACTTTTGGGCCAGGGAGCGCCGTGAAACGTTCCAAAAACCCGTCAGGACTCTCGGCACTGCCCAAATATGCAAAAAAAGTGGACTTTTGGGGAAAGTCAATTTTTGACGTTTTCGTAAGGGGGGGGTGGTTACGCATTTTTTTCAAAATTTCAAAATGGGTCAAAAAACATTTTTGGGCCGGGAAACATTCCAAAAACCCATCAGGACTCTCGGCAGAGCCCAAATATGGAAAAAAAAAAGGACATTTGGGGAAAGTCCATTTTTGACTTTTTCGTAGGGGGGGGGGGGGGGAGGTTACGCATTTTTTCAAAATTTCAGAATTGGTCAAAAAACACTTTTGGGCCAAAGAGCGCCGGGAAACGTTCCAAAAACCCGTCAGAACTCTCGGCACTGCTCAAATATGCAAAAAAATAGGACTTTTGGGGAATCACAATTTTTGACTTTTTCGTAAGGGGGGGTGGTTACGCATTTTTTCAAAATTTCATAATTGGTCAAAAAACACTTTTGGGCCAGGGAGCGCCGGGAAACGTTCCAAAAACCCGTCAGGACTCTCGGCACTGCCCAAATATGCAAAAAAAGTGGACTTTTGGGGAACGTCCATTTTTGACTTTTTCGTAAGGGGAGGTGGTTACGCATTTTTTCAAAATTTCAGAATTGGTCAAAAAACACTTTTGGGCCAGGGAGCGCCGGGAAACGTTCCAAAAAACAGTCAGGACTCTCGGCACTGCCCAAATATGTAAAAAAAGTGGACTTTTGAGGAAAGTCAATTTTTGAATTTTTCGTAAGGGGGGGTGGTTACGCATTTTTTCAAAATTTCAAAATCGGTCAAAAAACACTTTTGGGCCTGGGAGCGCCGGGAAACGTTCCAAAAACCCGTCAGGACTCTCGGCAGAGCCCAATTATTTAAAAAAAGAGGACATTTGTGGAAAGTCAATTTTTGACTTTTTCGTAAGGGGGGGTGGTTACGCATTTTTCTAAATTTCAAAATTGGTCAAAAAACACTTTTGGGCCAGGGAGCGCCGGGAAACGTTCCAAAAATCCGTCAGGACTCTCGGCAGAGCCCAAATATGAAAAAAATAGAGGACATTTGGGGAAAGTCCATTTTTGACTTTTTCGTAAGGGGGGGGGGGGGTTACGCATTTTTTCAAAATTTCAGAATTGGTCAATAAACACTTTTGGGCCAGGGAGCGCCGTGAAACGTTCCAAAAACCCGTCAGGACTCTCGGCACTGCCCAAATATGCAAAAAAAGTGGACTTTTGAGGAAAGTCAATTTTTGACTTTTTCGTAAGGGGGGGTGGTTTCGCAATTTTTCTAAATTTCAAAACCGGTCAAAAAACACTTTTGGCCCAGGGAGCGCCGTGAAACGTTCCAAAAACCCATCAGGACTCTCGGCAGAGCCCAATTATGAAAAAAAAGAGGACATTTGTGGAAAGTCAATTTTTGACTTTTTCGTAAAGGGGGGTGGTTACGCTTTTTTCCAAATTTCAGAATTGGTCAAAAAACACTTTTGGGCCAAAGAGCGCCGGGAAACGTTCCAAAAACCCGTCAGGACTCTCGGCAGAGCCCAATTATGAAAAAAAAGTGGACATGTGTGGAAAGTCAATTTTTGACTTTTTCGTAAGGGGGGGTGGTTACGCATTTTTTCAAAATTTCAAAATCGGTCAAAAAACACTTTTGGGCCAGGGAGTGCCGGGAAACGTTCCAAAAACCCGTCAGGACTCTCGGCAATGCCCAAATATGCAAAAAAAGTGGCCTTTTGGGGAAAGTCAATTTTTGACTTTTTCGTAAGGGGGGGTGGTTACGCATTTTTTTCAAAATTTCAAAACGGGTCAAAAAACACTTTTGGGCCGGGAACCGTTCCAAAAACCCGTCAGGACTCTCGGCAGAGCCAAAATATGGAAAAAAAAGAGGACATTTGGGGAAAGTCCATTTTTGACTTTTTCGTAAGGGGGGGTGGTTACGCATTTTTTCAAAATTTCAGAATTGGTCAAAAAACACTTTTTGGCCAGGGAGCGCCGGGAAACGTTCCAAAAACCCGTCAGGACTCTCGGCACTGCTCAAATATGCAAAAAAAGAGGACTTTTGGGGAATCACAATTTTTGACTTTTTCGTAAGGGGTGGTGGTTACGGATTTTTTCAAAATTTCATAATTGGTCAAAAAACACTTTTGGGCCAGGGAGCGCCGGTAAACGTTCCAAAAACCCGTCAGGACTCTCGGCAGAGCCCAAATATGAAAAAAAAGAGGACATTTGGGGAAAGTCCATTTTTGACTTTTTCGTAAGGGGTGGTGGGGGGGGGGGTTTACACATTGTTTCAAAATTTCAGAATTGGTCAATAAACACTTTTGGGCCAGGGAGCGCCGTGAAACGTTCCAAAAACCCGTCAGGACTCTCGGCACTGCCCAAATATGCAAAAAATGTGGACTTTTGGGGAAAGTCAATTTTTGACTTTTTCGTAAGGGGGGGTGGTTTCGCAATTTTTCTAAATTTCAAAACCGGTCAAAAAACACTTTTGGGCCAGGGAGCGCCGGGAAACGTTCCAAAAACCCGTCAGGACTCTCGGCAGAGCCCAAATATGAAAAAAAGAGAGGACATTTGGGGAAAGTCCATTTTTGACTTTTTCGTAAGGGGGGGTGGTTACGCATTTTTTCAAAATTTCAGAATTGGTCAAAAAACACTTTTTGGCCAGGGAGCGCCGGGAAACGTTCCAAAAACCCGTCAGGACTCTCGGCACTGCTCAAATATGCAAAAAAAGAGGACTTTTGGGGAATCACAATTTTTGACTTTTTCGTAAGGGGTGGTGGTTACGGATTTTTTCAAAATTTCATAATTGGTCAAAAAACACTTTTGGGCCAGGGAGCGCCGGTAAACGTTCCAAAAACCCGTCAGGACTCTCGGCACTTCCCAAATATGTAAAAAAAGTGGACTTTTGGGGAAAGTCAATTTTTGACTTTTTCGTAAGGGGGGGTGGTTACGCATTTTTTCAAAATTTCATAATTGGTCAAAAAACACTTTTGGGCCAGGGAGCGCCGGGAAACGTTCCAAAAACCCGTCAGGACTCTCGGCACTGCCCAAATATGTAAAAAAAGTGGACTTTTGGGGAAAGTCCATTTTTGACTTTTTCGTAAGGGGGGGTGGTTACGCATTTTTTCAAAATTTCAGAATTGGTCAAAAAACACTTTTGGGCCAGGGAGCGCCGGGAAACGTTCCAAAAAACAGTCAGGACTCTTGGCACTGCCCAAATATGTAAAAAAAGTGGACTTTTGAGGAAAGTCAATTTTTGAATTTTTCGTAAGGGGGGGTGGTTTCGCAATTTTTCTAAATATCAAAATCGGTCAAAAAACACTTTTGGGCCAGGGAGTGCCGTGAAACGTTCCAAAAACCCGTCAGGACTCTCGGCAGAGCCCAATTATGCAAAAAAAGAGGACATTTGTGGAAAGTCAATTTTTGACTTTTTCGTAAGGGGGGGTGGTTACGCATTTTTTCAAAATTTCAGAATTGGTCAAAAAACACTTTTGGGCCAGGGAGCGCCGGGAAACGTTCCAAAAACCCGTCAGGACTCTCGGCAGAGCCCAATTATTAAAAAAAAGAGGACATTTGTGGAAAGTCAATTTTTGACTTTTTCGTAAGGGGGGGTGGTTACGCATTTTTCAAAATTTCAAAATTGGTCAAAAAACACTTTTGGGCCAGGGAGCGCCGGGAAACGTTCCAAAAACCCGTCAGGACTCTCGGCAGAGCCCAAATATGAAAAAAATAGAGGACATTTGGGGAAAGTCCATTTTTGACTTTTTCGTAAGGCGGGGGGGGGAGGGGTTACGCATTTTTTCAAAATTTCAGAATTGGTCAATAAACACTTTTGGGCCAGGGAGCGCCAAGAAACGTTCCAAAAACCCGTCAGGACTCTCGGCAGAGCCCAAATATGAAAAAAAAAGAGGACTTTTGGGGAAAGTCCATTTTTGACTTTTTCGTAAGGGGGGGTGGTTACGCATTTTTTCAAAATTTCAGAATTGGTCAAAAACACTTTTGGGCCAGGGAGCGCCGGGAAACGTTCCAAAAAACAGGACTCTCGGCACTGCCCAAATATGTAAAAAAAAGTGGACTTTTGAGGAAAGTCAATTTTAGAATTTTTCGTAAGGGGGGGTGGTTTCGCAATTTTTCTAAATTTCAAAACCGGTCAAAAACACTTTTGGGCCAGGGAGCGCCGTGAAACGTTCCAAAAACCCGTCAGGACTCTCGGCAGAGCCCAAATATGAAAAAAAAGAGGACTTTTGGGGAAAGTCCATTTTTGACTTTTTCGTAAGGGGGGGTGGTTACGCATTTTTTCAAAATTTCATAATTGGTCAAAAAACACTTTTGGGCCAGGGAGCGCCGGGAAACGTTCCAAAAACCCGTCAGGACTCTCGGCACTGCCCAAATATGTAAAAAAAGTGGACTTTTGGGGAAAGTCCATTTTTGACTTTTTCGTAAGGGGGGGTGGTTACACATTTTTTCAAAATTTCAGAATTGGTCAAAAAACACTTTTGGGCCAGGGAGCGCCGGGAAACGTTCCAAAAAACAGTCAGGACTCTTGGCACTGCCCAAATATGCAAAAAAAGTGGACTTTTGAGGAAAGTCAATTTTTGACTTTTTCGTAAGGGGGGGTGGTTTCGCAATTTTTCTAAATTTCAAAACCGGTCAAAAAACACTTTTGGCCCAGGGAGCGCCGTGAAACGTTCCAAAAACCCATCAGGACTCTCGGCAGAGCCCAATTATGAAAAAAAAGAGGACATTTGTGGAAAGTCAATTTTTGACTTTTTCGTAAAGGGGGGTGGTTACGCTTTTTTCCAAATTTCAGAATTGGTCAAAAAACACTTTTGGGCCAAAGAGCGCCGGGAAACGTTCCAAAAACCCGTCAGGACTCTCGGCAGAGCCCAATTATGAAAAAAAAGTGGACATTTGTGGAAAGTCAATTTTTGACTTTTTCGTAAGGGGGGGTGGTTACGCATTTTTTCAAAATTTCAAAATCGGTCAAAAAACACTTTTGGGCCAGGGAGTGCCGGGAAACGTTCCAAAAACCCGTCAGGACTCTCGGCAATGCCCAAATATGCAAAAAAAGTGGCCTTTTGGGGAAAGTCAATTTTTGACTTTTTCGTAAGGGGGGGTGGTTACGCATTTTTTTCAAAATTTCAAAACGGGTCAAAAAACACTTTTGGGCCGGGAACCGTTCCAAAAACCCGTCAGGACTCTCGGCAGAGCCAAAATATGGAAAAAAAAGAGGACATTTGGGGAAAGTCCATTTTTGACTTTTTCGTAAGGGGGGGTGGTTACGCATTTTTTCAAAATTTCAGAATTGGTCAAAAAACACTTTTTGGCCAGGGAGCGCCGGGAAACGTTCCAAAAACCCGTCAGGACTCTCGGCACTGCTCAAATATGCAAAAAAAGAGGACTTTTGGGGAATCACAATTTTTGACTTTTTCGTAAGGGGTGGTGGTTACGGATTTTTTCAAAATTTCATAATTGGTCAAAAAACACTTTTGGGCCAGGGAGCGCCGGTAAACGTTCCAAAAACCCGTCAGGACTCTCGGCAGAGCCCAAATATGAAAAAAAAGAGGACATTTGGGGAAAGTCCATTTTTGACTTTTTCGTAAGGGGTGGTGGGGGGGGGGGTTTACACATTGTTTCAAAATTTCAGAATTGGTCAATAAACACTTTTGGGCCAGGGAGCGCCGTGAAACGTTCCAAAAACCCGTCAGGACTCTCGGCACTGCCCAAATATGCAAAAAATGTGGACTTTTGGGGAAAGTCCATTTTTGACTTTTTCGTAAGGGGGGGTGGTTACGCATTTTTTCAAAATTTCAGAATTGGTCAAAAAACACTTTTTGGCCAGGGAGCGCCGGGAAACGTTCCAAAAACCCGTCAGGACTCTCGGCACTGCTCAAATATGCAAAAAAAGAGGACTTTTGGGGAATCACAATTTTTGACTTTTTCGTAAGGGGTGGTGGTTACGGATTTTTTCAAAATTTCATAATTGGTCAAAAAACACTTTTGGGCCAGGGAGCGCCGGTAAACGTTCCAAAAACCCGTCAGGACTCTCGGCAGAGCCCAAATATGAAAAAAAAGAGGACATTTGGGGAAAGTCCATTTTTGACTTTTTCGTAAGGCGGGGGGGGGAGGGGTTACGCATTTTTTCAAAATTTCAGAATTGGTCAATAAACACTTTTGGGCCAGGGAGCGCCAAGAAACGTTCCAAAAACCCGTCAGGACTCTCGGCAGAGCCCAAATATGAAAAAAAAAGAGGACTTTTGGGGAAAGTCCATTTTTGACTTTTTCGTAAGGGGGGGTGGTTACGCATTTTTTCAAAATTTCAGAATTGGTCAAAAACACTTTTGGGCCAGGGAGCGCCGGGAAACGTTCCAAAAAACAGGACTCTCGGCACTGCCCAAATATGTAAAAAAAAGTGGACTTTTGAGGAAAGTCAATTTTAGAATTTTTCGTAAGGGGGGGTGGTTTCGCAATTTTTCTAAATTTCAAAACCGGTCAAAAACACTTTTGGGCCAGGGAGCGCCGTGAAACGTTCCAAAAACCCGTCAGGACTCTCGGCAGAGCCCAAATATGAAAAAAAAGAGGACTTTTGGGGAAAGTCCATTTTTGACTTTTTCGTAAGGGGGGGTGGTTACGCATTTTTTCAAAATTTCATAATTGGTCAAAAAACACTTTTGGGCCAGGGAGCGCCGGGAAACGTTCCAAAAACCCGTCAGGACTCTCGGCACTGCCCAAATATGTAAAAAAAGTGGACTTTTGGGGAAAGTCCATTTTTGACTTTTTCGTAAGGGGGGGTGGTTACACATTTTTTCAAAATTTCAGAATTGGTCAAAAAACACTTTTGGGCCAGGGAGCGCCGGGAAACGTTCCAAAAAACAGTCAGGACTCTTGGCACTGCCCAAATATGCAAAAAAAGTGGACTTTTGAGGAAAGTCAATTTTTGACTTTTTCGTAAGGGGGGGTGGTTTCGCAATTTTTCTAAATTTCAAAACCGGTCAAAAAACACTTTTGGCCCAGGGAGCGCCGTGAAACGTTCCAAAAACCCATCAGGACTCTCGGCAGAGCCCAATTATGAAAAAAAAGAGGACATTTGTGGAAAGTCAATTTTTGACTTTTTCGTAAAGGGGGGTGGTTACGCTTTTTTCCAAATTTCAGAATTGGTCAAAAAACACTTTTGGGCCAAAGAGCGCCGGGAAACGTTCCAAAAACCCGTCAGGACTCTCGGCAGAGCCCAATTATGAAAAAAAAGTGGACATTTGTGGAAAGTCAATTTTTGACTTTTTCGTAAGGGGGGGTGGTTACGCATTTTTTCAAAATTTCAAAATCGGTCAAAAAACACTTTTGGGCCAGGGAGTGCCGGGAAACGTTCCAAAAACCCGTCAGGACTCTCGGCAATGCCCAAATATGCAAAAAAAGTGGCCTTTTGGGGAAAGTCAATTTTTGACTTTTTCGTAAGGGGGGGTGGTTACGCATTTTTTTCAAAATTTCAAAACGGGTCAAAAAACACTTTTGGGCCGGGAACCGTTCCAAAAACCCGTCAGGACTCTCGGCAGAGCCAAAATATGGAAAAAAAAGAGGACATTTGGGGAAAGTCCATTTTTGACTTTTTCGTAAGGGGGGGTGGTTACGCATTTTTTCAAAATTTCAGAATTGGTCAAAAAACACTTTTTGGCCAGGGAGCGCCGGGAAACGTTCCAAAAACCCGTCAGGACTCTCGGCACTGCTCAAATATGCAAAAAAAGAGGACTTTTGGGGAATCACAATTTTTGACTTTTTCGTAAGGGGTGGTGGTTACGGATTTTTTCAAAATTTCATAATTGGTCAAAAAACACTTTTGGGCCAGGGAGCGCCGGTAAACGTTCCAAAAACCCGTCAGGACTCTCGGCAGAGCCCAAATATGAAAAAAAAGAGGACATTTGGGGAAAGTCCATTTTTGACTTTTTCGTAAGGGGTGGTGGGGGGGGGGGTTTACACATTGTTTCAAAATTTCAGAATTGGTCAATAAACACTTTTGGGCCAGGGAGCGCCGTGAAACGTTCCAAAAACCCGTCAGGACTCTCGGCACTGCCCAAATATGCAAAAAATGTGGACTTTTGGGGAAAGTCAATTTTTGACTTTTTCGTAAGGGGGGGTGGTTTCGCAATTTTTCTAAATTTCAAAACCGGTCAAAAAACACTTTTGGGCCAGGGAGCGCCGGGAAACGTTCCAAAAACCCGTCAGGACTCTCGGCAGAGCCCAAATATGAAAAAAAAAGAGGACATTTGGGGAAAGTCCATTTTTGACTTTTTCGTAAGGGGGGGTGGTTACGCATTTTTTCAAAATTTCAGAATTGGTCAAAAAACACTTTTTGGCCAGGGAGCGCCGGGAAACGTTCCAAAAACCCGTCAGGACTCTCGGCACTGCTCAAATATGCAAAAAAAGAGGACTTTTGGGGAATCACAATTTTTGACTTTTTCGTAAGGGGTGGTGGTTACGGATTTTTTCAAAATTTCATAATTGGTCAAAAAACACTTTTGGGCCAGGGAGCGCCGGTAAACGTTCCAAAAACCCGTCAGGACTCTCGGCACTTCCCAAATATGTAAAAAAAGTGGACTTTTGGGGAAAGTCAATTTTTGACTTTTTCGTAAGGGGGGGTGGTTACGCATTTTTTCAAAATTTCATAATTGGTCAAAAAACACTTTTGGGCCAGGGAGCGCCGGGAAACGTTCCAAAAACCCGTCAGGACTCTCGGCACTGCCCAAATATGTAAAAAAAGTGGACTTTTGGGGAAAGTCCATTTTTGACTTTTTCGTAAGGGGGGGTGGTTACGCATTTTTT
Source organism: Corythoichthys intestinalis (assembly GCF_030265065.1). Classification (NCBI taxonomy): domain Eukaryota; kingdom Metazoa; phylum Chordata; class Actinopteri; order Syngnathiformes; family Syngnathidae; genus Corythoichthys; species Corythoichthys intestinalis. The sequence goes on from NC_080402.1 coordinate 18,353,353, forward strand.
CAAAATTTCAGAATTGGTCAAAAAACACTTTTGGGCCAGGGAGCGCCGGGAAACGTTCCAAAAACCCGTCAGGACTCTCGGCAGAGCCCAAATATGAAAAAAAAGAGGACATTTGGGGAAAGTCCATTTTTGACTTTTTCGTAAGGGGTGGTGGGGGGGGGGGTTTACACATTGTTTCAAAATTTCAGAATTGGTCAATAAACACTTTTGGGCCAGGGAGCGCCGTGAAACGTTCCAAAAACCCGTCAGGACTCTCGGCACTGCCCAAATATGCAAAAAATGTGGACTTTTGGGGAAAGTCAATTTTTGACTTTTTCGTAAGGGGGGGTGGTTTCGCAATTTTTCTAAATTTCAAAACCGGTCAAAAAACACTTTTGGGCCAGGGAGCGCCGGGAAACGTTCCAAAAACCCGTCAGGACTCTCGGCAGAGCCCAAATATGAAAAAAAAAGAGGACATTTGGGGAAAGTCCATTTTTGACTTTTTCGTAAGGGGGGGTGGTTACGCATTTTTTCAAAATTTCAGAATTGGTCAAAAAACACTTTTTGGCCAGGGAGCGCCGGGAAACGTTCCAAAAACCCGTCAGGACTCTCGGCACTGCTCAAATATGCAAAAAAAGAGGACTTTTGGGGAATCACAATTTTTGACTTTTTCGTAAGGGGTGGTGGTTACGGATTTTTTCAAAATTTCATAATTGGTCAAAAAACACTTTTGGGCCAGGGAGCGCCGGTAAACGTTCCAAAAACCCGTCAGGACTCTCGGCAGAGCCCAAATATGAAAAAAAAGAGGACATTTGGGGAAAGTCCATTTTTGACTTTTTCGTAAGGGGTGGTGGGGGGGGGGGTTTACACATTGTTTCAAAATTTCAGAATTGGTCAATAAACACTTTTGGGCCAGGGAGCGCCGTGAAACGTTCCAAAAACCCGTCAGGACTCTCGGCACTGCCCAAATATGCAAAAAATGTGGACTTTTGGGGAAAGTCAATTTTTGACTTTTTCGTAAGGGGGGATGGTTTCGCAATTTTTCTAAATTTCAAAACCGGTCAAAAAACACTTTTGGGCCAGGGAGCGCCGGGAAACGTTCCAAAAACCCGTCAGGACTCTCGGCAGAGCCCAAATATGAAAAAAAAAGAGGACATTTGGGGAAAGTCCATTTTTGACTTTTTCGTAAGGGGGGGTGGTTACGCATTTTTTCAAAATTTCAGAATTGGTCAAAAAACACTTTTTGGCCAGGGAGCGCCGGGAAACGTTCCAAAAACCCGTCAGGACTCTCGGCACTGCTCAAATATGCAAAAAAAGAGGACTTTTGGGGAATCACAATTTTTGACTTTTTCGTAAGGGGTGGTGGTTACGGATTTTTTCAAAATTTCATAATTGGTCAAAAAACACTTTTGGGCCAGGGAGCGCCGGTAAACGTTCCAAAAACCCGTCAGGACTCTCGGCACTTCCCAAATATGTAAAAAAAGTGGACTTTTGGGGAAAGTCAATTTTTGACTTTTTCGTAAGGGGGGGTGGTTACGCATTTTTTCAAAATTTCATAATTGGTCAAAAAACACTTTTGGGCCAGGGAGCGCCGGGAAACGTTCCAAAAACCCGTCAGGACTCTCGGCACTGCCCAAATATGTAAAAAAAGTGGACTTTTGGGGAAAGTCCATTTTTGACTTTTTCGTAAGGGGGGGTGGTTACGCATTTTTTCAAAATTTCAGAATTGGTCAAAAAACACTTTTGGGCCAGGGAGCGCCGGGAAACGTTCCAAAAAACAGTCAGGACTCTTGGCACTGCCCAAATATGTAAAAAAAGTGGACTTTTGAGGAAAGTCAATTTTTGAATTTTTCGTAAGGGGGGGTGGTTTCGCAATTTTTCTAAATATCAAAATCGGTCAAAAAACACTTTTGGGCCAGGGAGTGCCGTGAAACGTTCCAAAAACCCGTCAGGACTCTCGGCAGAGCCCAATTATGCAAAAAAAGAGGACATTTGTGGAAAGTCAATTTTTGACTTTTTCGTAAGGGGGGGTGGTTACGCATTTTTTCAAAATTTCAGAATTGGTCAAAAAACACTTTTGGGCCAGGGAGCGCCGGGAAACGTTCCAAAAACCCGTCAGGACTCTCGGCAGAGCCCAATTATTAAAAAAAAGAGGACATTTGTGGAAAGTCAATTTTTGACTTTTTCGTAAGGGGGGGTGGTTACGCATTTTTCAAAATTTCAAAATTGGTCAAAAAACACTTTTGGGCCAGGGAGCGCCGGGAAACGTTCCAAAAACCCGTCAGGACTCTCGGCAGAGCCCAAATATGAAAAAAATAGAGGACATTTGGGGAAAGTCCATTTTTGACTTTTTCGTAAGGCGGGGGGGGGAGGGGTTACGCATTTTTTCAAAATTTCAGAATTGGTCAATAAACACTTTTGGGCCAGGGAGCGCCAAGAAACGTTCCAAAAACCCGTCAGGACTCTCGGCAGAGCCCAAATATGAAAAAAAAAGAGGACTTTTGGGGAAAGTCCATTTTTGACTTTTTCGTAAGGGGGGGTGGTTACGCATTTTTTCAAAATTTCAGAATTGGTCAAAAACACTTTTGGGCCAGGGAGCGCCGGGAAACGTTCCAAAAAACAGGACTCTCGGCACTGCCCAAATATGTAAAAAAAAGTGGACTTTTGAGGAAAGTCAATTTTAGAATTTTTCGTAAGGGGGGGTGGTTTCGCAATTTTTCTAAATTTCAAAACCGGTCAAAAACACTTTTGGGCCAGGGAGCGCCGTGAAACGTTCCAAAAACCCGTCAGGACTCTCGGCAGAGCCCAAATATGAAAAAAAAGAGGACTTTTGGGGAAAGTCCATTTTTGACTTTTTCGTAAGGGGGGGTGGTTACGCATTTTTTCAAAATTTCATAATTGGTCAAAAAACACTTTTGGGCCAGGGAGCGCCGGGAAACGTTCCAAAAACCCGTCAGGACTCTCGGCACTGCCCAAATATGTAAAAAAAGTGGACTTTTGGGGAAAGTCCATTTTTGACTTTTTCGTAAGGGGGGGTGGTTACACATTTTTTCAAAATTTCAGAATTGGTCAAAAAACACTTTTGGGCCAGGGAGCGCCGGGAAACGTTCCAAAAAACAGTCAGGACTCTTGGCACTGCCCAAATATGTAAAAAAAGTGGACTTTTGAGGAAAGTCAATTTTTGAATTTTTCGTAAGGGGGGGTGGTTTCGCAATTTTTCTAAATTTCAAAATCGGTCAAAAAACACTTTTGGGCCAGGGAGCGCCGGGAAACGTTCCAAATAACAGGACTCTCGGCACTGCCCAAATATGTAAAAAAAGTGGACTTTTGAGGAAAGTCAATTTTAGAATTTTTCGTAAGGGGGGGTGGTTACGCATTTTTTCAAAATTGCAGAATTGGTCAAAAACACTTTTGGGCCAGGGAGCGCCGGGAAACGTTCCAAAAACCCATCAGGACTCTCGGCAGAGCCCAATTATTAAAAAAAAGAGGACATTTGTGGAAAGTCAATTTTTGACTTTTTCGTAAGGGGGGGTGGTTACGCATTTTTCAAAATTTCAAAATTGGTCAAAAAACACTTTTGGGCCAGGGAGCGCCGGGAAACGTTCCAAAAACCCGTCAGGACTCTCGGCAGAGCCCAAATATGAAAAAAATAGAGGACATTTGGGGAAAGTCCATTTTTGACTTTTTCGTAAGGCGGGGGGGGGGAGGGGTTACGCATTTTTTCAAAATTTCAGAATTGGTCAATAAACACTTTTGGGCCAGGGAGCGCCGTGAAACGTTCCAAAAACCCGTCAGGACTCTCGGCACTGCCCAAATTTGTAAAAAAAGTGGACTTTTGAGGAAAGTCAATTTTTGACTTTTTCGTAAGGGGGGGTGGTTTCGCAATTTTTCTAAATTTCAAAACCGGTCAAAAAACACTTTTGGGCCAGGGAGCGCCGTGAAATGTTCCAAAAACCCGTCAGGACTCTCGGCAGAGCCCAATTATGAAAAAAAAGAGGACATTTGTGGAAAGTCAATTTTTGACTTTTTCGTAAGGGGGGGTGGTTACGCATTTTTTCAAAATTTCAAAATTGGTCAAAAAACACTTTTGGGCCAGGGAGCGCCGGGAAACGTTCCAAAAACCCGTCAGGACTCTCGGCAGAGCCCAAATATGAAAAAAAAAGAGGACATTTGGGGAAAGTCCATTTTTGACTTTTTCGTAAGGGGGGGTGGTTACGCATTTTTTCAAAATTTCAGAATTGGTCAAAAAACACTTTTTGGCCAGGGAGCGCCGGGAAACGTTCCAAAAACCCGTCAGGACTCTCGGCACTGCTCAAATATTTAAAAAAAGAGGACTTTTGGGGAATCACAATTTTTGACTTTTTCGTAAGGGGTGGTGGTTACGGATTTTTTCAAAATTTCATAATTGGTCAAAAAACACTTTTGGGCCAGGGAGCGCCGGTAAACGTTCCAAAAACCCGTCAGGACTCTCGGCACTGCCCAAATATGTAAAAAAAGTGGACTTTTGGGGAAAGTCAATTTTTGACTTTTTCGTAAGGGGGGGTGGTTACGCATTTTTTCAAAATTTCATAATTGGTCAAAAAACACTTTTGGGCCAGGGAGTTCCGGGAAACGTTCCAAAAACCCGTCAGGACTCTCGGCACTGCCCAAATATGTAAAAAAAGTGGACTTTTGGGGAAAGTCCATTTTTGACTTTTTCGTAAGGGGGGGTGGTTACGCATTTTTTCAAAATTTCAGAATTGGTCAAAAAACACTTTTGGGCCAGGGAGCGCCGGGAAACGTTCCAAAAAACAGTCAGGACTCTTGGCACTGCCCAAATATGTAAAAAAAGTGGACTTTTGATGAAAGTCAATTTTTGAATTTTTCGTAAGGGGGGGTGGTTTCGCAATTTTTCTAAATTTCAAAATCGGTCAAAAAACACTTTTGGGCCAGGGAGTGCCGTGAAACGTTCCAAAAACCCGTCAGGACTCTCGGCAGAGCCCAATTATGCAAAAAAAGAGGACATTTGTGGAAAGTCAATTTTTGACTTTTTCGTAAGGGGGGGTGGTTACGCATTTTTTCAAAATTTCAAAATTGGTCAAAAAACACTTTTGGGCCAGGGAGCGCCGGGAAACGTTCCAAAAACCCGTCAGGACTCTCGGCGGAGCCCAAATATGAAAAAAAAGAGGACATTTGGGGAAAGTCCATTTTTGACTTTTTCGTAAGGGGGGGTGGTTACGCATTTTTTCAAAATTTCAGAATTGTTCAAAAAACACTTTTGGGCCAGGGAGCGCCGGGAAACTTTCCAAAAACCCGTCAGGACTCTCGGCAGAGCCCAATTATTAAAAAAAAGAGGACATTTGTGGAAAGTCAATTTTTGACTTTTTCGTAAGGGGGGGTGGTTACGCATTTTTCAAAATTTCAAAATTGGTCAAAAAACACTTTTGGGCCAGGGAGCGCCGGGAAACGTTCCAAAAACCCGTCAGGACTCTCGGCAGAGCCCAAATATGAAAAAAAAAGAGGACTTTTGGGGAAAGTCCATTTTTGACTTTTTCGTAAGGGGGGGTGGTTACGCATTTTTTCAAAATTTCAGAATTGGTCAAAAACACTTTTGGGCCAGGGAGCGCCGGGAAACGTTCCAAAAAACAGGACTCTCGGCACTGCCCAAATATGTAAAAAAAAGTGGACTTTTGAGGAAAGTCAATTTTAGAATTTTTCGTAAGGGGGGAGTGGTTTCGCAATTTTTCTAAATTTCAAAACCGGTCAAAAAACACTTTTGGGCCAGGGAGCGCCGTGAAACGTTCCAAAAACCCGTCAGGACTCTCGGCAGAGCCCAAATATGAAAAAAAAGAGGACTTTTGGGGAAAGTCCATTTTTGACTTTTTCGTGAGGGGGGGTGGTTACGCATTTTTTCAAAATTTCATAATTGGTCAAAAAACACTTTTGGGCCAGGGAGCGCCGGGAAACGTTCCAAAAACCCGTCAGGACTCTCGGCACTGCCCAAATATGTAAAAAAAGTGGACTTTTGGGGAAAGTCCATTTTTGACTTTTTCGTAAGGGGGGGTGGTTACACATTTTTTCAAAATTTCAGAATTGGTCAAAAAACACTTTTGGGCCAGGGAGCGCCGGGAAACGTTCCAAAAAACAGTCAGGACTCTTGGCACTGCCCAAATATGTAAAAAAAGTGGACTTTTGAGGAAAGTCAATTTTTGAATTTTTCGTAAGGGGGGGTGGTTTCGCAATTTTTCTAAATTTCAAAATCGGTCAAAAAAAACTTTTGGGCCAGGGAGCGCCGTGAAACGTTCCAAAAACCCGTCAGGACTCTCGCCAGAGCCCAATTATGCAAAAAAAGAGGACATTTGTGGAAAGTCAATTTTTGACTTTTTCGTAAGGGGGGGTGGTTACGCATTTTTTCAAAATTTCAAAATTGGTCAAAAAACACTTTTGGGCCAGGGAGCGCCGGGAAACGTTCCAAAAAACAGGACTCTCGGCACTGCCCAAATATGTAAAAAAAGTGGACTTTTGAGGAAAGTCAATTTTAGAATTTTTCGTAAGGGGGGGTGGTTACGCATTTTTTCAAAATTTCAGAATTGGTCAAAAAACACTTTTTGGCCAGGGAGCGCCGGGAAACGTTCCAAAAACCCGTCAGGACTCTCGGCAATGCTCAAATATGCAAAAAAAGAGGACTTTTGGGGAATCACAATTTTTGACTTTTTCGTAAGGGGTGGTGGTTACGGATTTTTTCAAAATTTCATAATTGGTCAAAAAACACTTTTGGGCCAGGGAGCGCCGGTAAACGTTCCAAAAACCCGTCAGGACTCTCGGCACTGCCCAAATATGTAAAAAAAGTGGACTTTTGGGGAAAGTCAATTTTTGACTTTTTCGTAAGGGGGGGTGGTTACGCATTTTTTCAAAATTTCATAATTGGTCAAAAAACACTTTTGGGCCAGGGAGCGCCGGGAAACGTTCCAAAAACCCGTCAGGACTCTCGGCAGAGCCCAAATATGAAAAAAATAGAGGACATTTGGGGAAAGTCCATTTTTGACTTTTTCGTAAGGCGGGGGGGGGAGGGGTTACGCATTTTTTCAAAATTTCAGAATTGGTCAATAAACACTTTTGGGCCAGGGAGCGCCAAGAAACGTTCCAAAAACCCGTCAGGACTCTCGGCAGAGCCCAAATATGAAAAAAAAAGAGGACTTTTGGGGAAAGTCCATTTTTGACTTTTTCGTAAGGGGGGGTGGTTACGCATTTTTTCAAAATTTCAGAATTGGTCAAAAACACTTTTGGGCCAGGGAGCGCCGGGAAACGTTCCAAAAAACAGGACTCTCGGCACTGCCCAAATATGTAAAAAAAAGTGGACTTTTGAGGAAAGTCAATTTTAGAATTTTTCGTAAGGGGGGGTGGTTTCGCAATTTTTCTAAATTTATAACCGGTCAAAAAACACTTTTGGGCCAGGGAGCGCCGTGAAACGTTCCAAAAACCCGTCAGGACTCTCGGCAGAGCCCAAATATGAAAAAAAAGAGGACTTTTGGGGAAAGTCCATTTTTGACTTTTTCGTAAGGGGGGGTGGTTACGCATTTTTTCAAAATTTCATAATTGGTCAAAAAACACTTTTGGGCCAGGGAGCGCCGGGAAACGTTCCAAAAACCCGTCAGGACTCTCGGCACTGCCCAAATATGTAAAAAAAGTGGACTTTTGGGGAAAGTCCATTTTTGACTTTTTCGTAAGGGGGGGTGGTTACACATTTTTTCAAAATTTCAGAATTGGTCAAAAAACACTTTTGGGCCAGGGAGCGCCGGGAAACGTTCCAAAAAACAGTCAGGACTCTTGGCATTGCCCAAATATGTAAAAAAAGTGGACTTTTGAGGAAAGTCAATTTTTGAATTTTTTCGTAAGGGGGGGTGGTTTCGCATTTTTTCAAAATTTCAAAATTGGTCAAAAAACACTTTTGGGCCAGGGAGCGCCGGGAAACGTTCCAAAAACCCGTCAGGACTCTCGGCGGAGCCCAAATATGAAAAAACAGAGGACATTTGGGGAAAGTCCATTTTTGACTTTTTCGTAAGGGGGGGTGGTTACGCATTTTTTCAAAATTTCAGAATTGGTCAAAAAACACTTTTGGGCCAGGGAGCGCCGGGAAACGTTCCAAAAAACAGGTCTCTCGGCACTGCCCAAATATGTAAAAAAAGTGGACTTTTGAGGAAAGTCAATTTTAGAATTTTTCGTAAGGGTGGGTGGTTACGCATTTTTTCAAAATTGCAGAATTGGTCAAAAACACTTTTGGGCCAGGGAGCGCCGGGAAACGTTCCAAAAACCCGTCAGGACTCTCGGCAGAGCCCAATTATTAAAAAAAAGAGGACATTTGTGGAAAGTCAATTTTTGACTTTTTCGTAAGGGGGGGTGGTTACGCATTTTTCAAAATTTCAAAATTGGTCAAAAAACACTTTTGGGCCAGGGAGCGCCGGGAAACGTTCCAAAAACCCGTCAGGACTCTCGGCAGAGCCCAAATATGAAAAAAATAGAGGACATTTGGGGAAAGTCCATTTTTGAATTTTTCGTAAGGCGGGGGGGGGGGGGCGGGAGGGGTTACGCATTTTTTCAAAATTTCAGAATTGGTCAATAAACACTTTTGGGCCAGGGAGCGCCGTGAAACGTTCCAAAAACCCGTCAGGACTCTCGGCACTGCCCAAATTTGTGAAAAAAGTGGACTTTTGAGGAAAGTCAATTTTTGACTTTTTCGTAAGGGGGGGTGGTTTCGCAATTTTTCTAAATTTCAAAACATGTCAAAAAACACTTTTGGGCCAGGGAGCGCCGTGAAATGTTCCAAAAACCCTTCAGGACTCTCGGCAGAGCCCAATTATGAAAAAAAAGAGGACATTTGTGGAAAGTCAATTTTTGACCTTTTCGTAAGGGGGGGTGGTTACGCATTTTTTCAAAATTTCAGAATTGGTCAAAAAACACTTTTTGGCCAGGGAGCGCCGGGAAACGTTCCAAAAACCCGTCAGGACTCTCGGCACTGCTCAAATATGCAAAAAAAGAGGACTTTTGGGGAATCACAATTTTTGACTTTTTCGTAAGGGGTGGTGGTTACGGATTTTTTCAAAATTTCATAATTGGTCAAAAAACACTTTTGGGCCAGGGAGCGCCGGTAAACGTTCCAAAAACCCGTCAGGACTCTCGGCACTGCCCAAATATGTAAAAAAAGTGGACTTTTGGGGAAAGTCCATTTTTGACTTTTTCGTAAGGGGGGGTGGTTACGCATTTTTTCAAAATTTCAGAATTGGTCAAAAAACACTTTTGGGCCAGGGAGCGCCGGGAAACGTTCCAAAAAACAGTCAGGACTCTTGGCACTGCCCAAATATGTAAAAAAAGTGGACTTTTGAGGAAAGTCAATTTTTGAATTTTTCGTAAGGGGGGGTGGTTTCGCAATTTTTCTAAATTTCAAAATCGGTCAAAAAACACTTTTGGGCCAGGGAGTGCCGTGAAACGTTCCAAAAACCCGTCAGGACTCTCGGCAGATCCCAATTATGCAAAAAAAGCGGACATTTGTGGAAAGTCAATTTTTGACTTTTTCGTAAGGGGGGGTGGTTACGCATTTTTTCAAAATTTCAAAATTGGTCAAAAAACACTTTTGGGCCAGGGAGCGCCGGGAAACGTTCCAAAAACCCGTCAGGACTCTCGGCGGAGCCCAAATATGAAAAAAAAGAGGACATTTGGGGAAAGTCCATTTTTGACTTTTTCGTAAGGGGGGGTGGTTACGCATTTTTTCAAAATTTCAGAATCGGTCAAAAAACACTTTTGGGCCAGGGAGCGCCGGGAAACGTTCCAAAAACCCGTCAGGACTCTCGGCAGAGCCCAATTATTAAAAAAAAGAGGACATTTGTGGAAAGTCAATTTTTGACTTTTTCGTAAGGGGGGGTGGTTACGCATTTTTCAAAATTTCAAAATTGGTCAAAAAACACTTTTGGGCCAGGGAGCGCCGGGAAACGTTCCAAAAACCCGTCAGGACTCTCGGCAGAGCCCAAATATGAAAAAAATAGAGGACATTTGGGGAAAGTCCATTTTTGACTTTTTCGTAAGGCGGGGGGGGGAGGGGTTACGCATTTTTTCAAAATTTCAGAATTGGTCAATAAACACTTTTGGGCCAGGGAGCGCCAAGAAACGTTCCAAAAAACCGTCAGGACTCTCGGCAGAGCCCAAATATGAAAAAAAAAAGAGGACTTTTGGGGAAAGTCCATTTTTGACTTTTTCGTAAGGGGGGGTGGTTACGCATTTTTTCAAAATTTCAGAATTGGTCAAAAACACTTTTGGGCCAGGGAGCGCCGGGAAACGTTCCAAAAAACAGGACTCTCGGCACTGCCCAAATATGTAAAAAAAAGTGGACTTTTGAGGAAAGTCAATTTTAGAATTTTTCGTAAGGGGGGGTGGTTTCGCAATTTTTCTAAATTTCAAAACCGGTCAAAAAACACTTTTGGGCCAGGGAGCGCCGTGAAACGTTCCAAAAACCCGTCAGGACTCTCGGCAGAGCCCAAATATGAAAAAAAAGAGGACTTTTGGGGAAAGTCCATTTTTGACTTTTTCGTAAGGGGGGGTGGTTACGCATTTTTTCAAAATTTAATAATTGGTCAAAAAACACTTTTGGGCCAGGGAGCGCCGGGAAACGTTCCAAAAACCCGTCAGAAACGTTCCAAAAACCCGTCAGGACTCTCGGCACTGCCCAAATATGTAAAAAAAGTGGACTTTTGGGGAAAGTCCATTTTTGACTTTTTCGTAAGGGGGGGTGGTTACACATTTTTTCAAAATTTCAGAATTGGTCAAAAAACACTTTTGGGCCAGGGAGCGCCGGGAAACGTTCCAAAAAACAGTCAGGACTCTTGGCACTGCCCAAATATGTAAAAAAAGTGGACTTTTGAGGAAAGTCAATTTTTGAATTTTTTCGTAAGGGGGGGGTGGTTTCGCAATTTTTCTAAATTTCAAAATCGGTCAAAAAACACTTTTGGGCCAGGGAGCGCCGTGAAACGTTCCAAAAACCCGTCAGGACTCTCGCCAGAGCCCAATTATGCAAAAAAAGAGGACATTTGTGGAAAGTCAATTTTTGACTTTTTCGTAAGGGGGGGTGGTTACGCATTTTTTCAAAATTTCAAAATTGGTCAAAAAACACTTTTGGGCCAGGGAGCGCCGGGAAACGTTCCAAAAACCCGTCAGGACTCTCGGCAGAGCCCAAATATGAAAAAAAAGAGGACATTTGGGGAAAGTCCATTTTTGACTTTTTCGTAAGGGGGGGGGGGGCGTGGGGGGGTTACACATTTTTTCAAAATTTCAAAATTGGTCAAAAAACACTTTTGGGCCAGGGAGCGCCGGGAAACGTTCCAAAAACCCGTCAGGACTCTCGGCACTGCTCAAATATGCAAAAAAAGAGGACTTTTTTGGAATCACAATTTTTGACTTTTTCGTAAGGGGGGGTAGTTACGCATTTTTTCAAAATTTCAGAATTGGTCAAAAAACACTTTTGGGCTAGGGAGCGCCGGGAAACGTTCCAAAAACCCGTCAGGACTCTCTGCAGAGCCCAATTATGAAAAAAAAGAGGACATTTGTGGAAAGTCAATTTTTGACTTTTTCGTAAGGGGGGGTGGTTACACATTTTTTCAAAATTTCAGAATTGGTCAAAAAACACTTTTTGGCCAGGGAGCGCCGGGAAACGTTCCAAAAACCCGTCAGGACTCTCGGCACTGCTCAAATATGCAAAAAAAGAGGACTTTCGGGGAATCACAATTTTTGACTTTTTCGTAAGGGGGGGTGGTTACGGATTTTTTCAAAATTTCAAAATTGGTCAAAAAACACTTTTGGGCCAGGGAGCGCCGGTTAACGTTCCAAAAACCCGTCAGGACTCTCGGCACTGCCCAAATATGCAAAAAAAGTGGACTTTTGGGGAAAGTCAATTTTTGACTTTTTCGTAAGGGGGGGTGGTTACGCATTTTTTCAAAATTTCAAAATCGGTCAAAAAACACTTTTGGGCCAGGGAGTGCCGGGAAACGTTCCAAAAACCCGTCAGGACTCTCGGCAATGCCCAAATATGCAAAAAAAGTGGCCTTTTGGGGAAAGTCAATTTTTGACTTTTTCGTAAGGGGGGGTGGTTACGCATTTTTTTCAAAATTTCAAAACGGGTCAAAAAACACTTTTGGGCCGGGAAAAATTCCAAAAACCCGTCAGGACTCTCGGCAGAGCCAAAATATGGAAAAAAAAGAGGACATTTGGGGAAAGTCCATTTTTGACTTTTTCGTAAGGGGGGGTGGTTACGCATTTTTTCAAAATTTCAGAATTGGTGAAAAAACACTTTTGGGCCAAAGAGCGCCGGGAAACGTTCCAAAAACCCGTCAGGACTCTCGGCACTGCTCAAATATGCAAAAAAAGAGGACTTTTGGGGAATCACAATTTTTGACTTTTTCGTAAGGGGGGGTGGTTACGCATTTTTTCAAAATTTCATAATTGGTCAAAAAACACTTTTGGGCCAGGGAGCGCCGGGAACCGTTCCAAAAACCCGTCAGGACTCTCGGCACTGCCCAAATATGCAAAAAAAGTGGACTTTTGGGGAAAGTCCACTTTTGACTTTTTCGTAAGGGGAGGTGGTTACGCATTTTTTCAAAATTTCAGAATTAGTCAAAAAACACTTTTGGACCAGGGAGCGCCGGGAAACGTTCCAAAAACCCGTCAGGACTCTCGGCAGAGCCCAAATATGAAAAAAATAGAGGACATTTGGGGAAAGTCCATTTTTGACTTTTTCGTAAGGCGGGGGGGGGAGGGGTTACGCATTTTTTCAAAATTTCAGAATTGGTCAATAAACACTTTTGGGCCAGGGAGCGCCAAGAAACGTTCCAAAAACCCGTCAGGACTCTCGGCAGAGCCCAAATATGAAAAAAAAAGAGGACTTTTGGGGAAAGTCCATTTTTGACTTTTTCGTAAGGGGGGGTGGTTACGCATTTTTTCAAAATTTCAGAATTGGTCAAAAACACTTTTGGGCCAGGGAGCGCCGGGAAACGTTCCAAAAAACAGGACTCTCGGCACTGCCCAAATATGTAAAAAAAAGTGGACTTTTGAGGAAAGTCAATTTTAGAATTTTTCGTAAGGGGGGGTGGTTTCGCAATTTTTCTAAATTTCAAAACCGGTCAAAAAACACTTTTGGGCCAGGGAGCGCCGTGAAACGTTCCAAAAACCCGTCAGGACTCTCGGCAGAGCCCAAATATGAAAAAAAAGAGGACTTTTGGGGAAAGTCCATTTTTGACTTTTTCGTAAGGGGGGGTGGTTACGCATTTTTTCAAAATTTCATAAATGGTCAAAAAACACTTTTGGGCCAGGGAGCGCCGGGAAACGTTCCAAAAAACAGTCAGGACTCTTGGCACTGCCCAAATATGTAAAAAAAGTGGACTTTTGAGGAAAGTCAATTTTTGAATTTTTTCGTAAGGGGGGGGTGGTTTCGCAATTTTTCTAAATTTCAAAACCGGTCAAAAAACACTTTTGGGCCAGGGAGCGCCGTGAAACGTTCCAAAAACCCGTCAGGACTCTCGGCACTGCCCAAATATGTAAAAAAAGTGGACTTTTGGGGAAAGTCCATTTTTGACTTTTTCGTAAGGGGGGGTGGTTACACATTTTTTCAAAATTTCAGAATTGGTCAAAAAACACTTTTGGGCCAGGGAGCGCCGGGAAACGTTCCAAAAAACAGTCAGGACTCTTGGCACTGCCCAAATATGTAAAAAAAGTGGACTTTTGAGGAAAGTCAATTTTTGAATTTTTTCGTAAGGGGGGGGTGGTTTCGCAATTTTTCTAAATTTCAAAATCGGTCAAAAAACACTTTTGGGCCAGGGAGCGCCGTGAAACGTTCCAAAAACCCGTCAGGACTCTCGCCAGAGCCCAATTATGCAAAAAAAGAGGACATTTGTGGAAAGTCAATTTTTGACTTTTTCGTAAGGGGGGGTGGTTACGCATTTTTTCAAAATTTCAAAATTGGTCAAAAAACACTTTTGGGCCAGGGAGCGCCGGGAAACGTTCCAAAAACCCGTCAGGACTCTCGGCACTGCTCAAATATGCAAAAAAAGAGGACTTTTGGGGAATCACAATTTTTGACTTTTTCGTAAGGGGGGGTGGTTACGCATTTTTTCAAAATTTCATAATTGGTCAAAAAACACTTTTGGGCCAGGGAGCGCCGGGAACCGTTCCAAAAACCCGTCAGGACTCTCGGCACTGCCCAAATATGCAAAAAAAGTGGACTTTTGGGGAAAGTCCACTTTTGACTTTTTCGTAAGGGGAGGTGGTTACGCATTTTTTCAAAATTTCAGAATTAGTCAAAAAACACTTTTGGACCAGGGAGCGCCGGGAAACGTTCCAAAAACCCGTCAGGACTCTCGGCAGAGCCCAAATATGAAAAAAAAGAGGACATTTGGGGAAAGTCCATTTTTGACTTTTTCGTTAGGGGGGGGGGCGTGGGGGGGTTACACATTTTTTCAAAATTTCAAAATTGGTCAAAAAACACTTTTGGGCCAGGGAGCGCCGGGAAACGTTCCAAAAACCCGTCAGGACTCTCGGCACTGCTCAAATATGCAAAAAAAGAGGACTTTTTTGGAATCACAATTTTTGACTTTTTCGTAAGGGGGGGTAGTTACGCATTTTTTCAAAATTTCAGAATTGGTCAAAAAACACTTTTGGGCTAGGGAGCGCCGGGAAACGTTCCAAAAACCCGTCAGGACTCTCTGCAGAGCCCAATTATGAAAAAAAAGAGGACATTTGTGGAAAGTCAATTTTTGACTTTTTCGTAAGGGGGGGTGGTTACACATTTTTTCAAAATTTCAGAATTGGTCAAAAAACACTTTTTGGCCAGGGAGCGCCGGGAAACGTTCCAAAAACCCGTCAGGACTCTCGGCACTGCTCAAATATGCAAAAAAAGAGGACTTTCGGGGAATCACAATTTTTGACTTTTTCGTAAGGGGGGGTGGTTACGGATTTTTTCAAAATTTCAAAATTGGTCAAAAAAAAATTTTGGGCCAGGGAGCGCCGGTTAACTTTCCAAAAACCCGTCAGGACTCTCGGCACTGCCCAAATATGCAAAAAAAGTGGACTTTTGGGGAAAGTCAATTTTTGACTTTTTCGTAAGGGGGGGTGGTTACGCATTTTTTCAAAATTTCAAAATCGGTCAAAAAACACTTTTGGGCCAGGGAGTGCCGGGAAACGTTCCAAAAACCCTTCAGGACTCTCGGCAATGCCCAAATATGCAAAAAAAGTGGCCTTTTGGGGAAAGTCAATTTTTGACTTTTTCGTAAGGGGGGGTGGTTACGCATTTTTTTCAAAATTTCAAAACGGGTCAAAAAACACTTTTGGGCCGGGAAAAATTCCAAAAACCCGTCAGGACTCTCGGCAGAGCCAAAATATGGAAAAAAAAGAGGACATTTGGGGAAAGTCCATTTTTGACTTTTTCGTAAGGGGGGGTTGTTACGCATTTTTTCAAAATTTCAGAATTGGTGAAAAAACACTTTTGGGCCAAAGAGCGCCGGGAAACGTTCCAAAAACCCGTCAGGACTCTCGGCACTGCTCAAATATGCAAAAAAAGAGGACTTTTGGGGAATCACAATTTTTGACTTTTTCGTAAGGGGGGGTGGTTACGCATTTTTTCAAAATTTCAGAATTGGTCAAAAAACACTTTTGGGCCAGGGAGCGCCGGGAACCGTTCCAAAAACCCGTCAGGACTCTCGGCACTGCCCAAATATGCAAAAAAAGTGGACTTTTGGGGAAAGTCCACTTTTGACTTTTTCGTAAGGGGAGGTGGTTACGCATTTTTTCAAAATTTCAGAATTAGTCAAAAAACACTTTTGGACCAGGGAGCGCCGGGAAACGTTCCAAAAACCCGTCAGGACTCTCGGCAGAGCCCAATTATGAAAAAAAGTGGACATTTGTGGAAAGTCAATTTTTTACTTTTTCGTAAGGGGGGGTGGTTACGCATTTTTTCAAAATTTCAAAATTGGTCAAAAAACACTTTTGGGCCAGGGAGCGCCGGGAAACGTTCCAAAAACCCGTCAGGACTCTCGGCACTGCCCAAATATGCAAAAAATGTCGACTTTTGGGGAAAGTCAATTATTGACTTTTTCGTAAGGGGGGGTGGTTTCGCAATTTTTCTAAATTTCAAAACCGGTCAAAAAACACTTTTGGGCCAGGGAGCGCCGGGAAACGTTCCAAAAACCCGTCAGGACTCTCGGCACTGCCCAAATATGCAAAAAAAGTGGCCTTTTGGGGAAAGTCAATTCTTGACTTTTTCGTAAGGGGAGGTGGTTACGCATTTTTTCAAAATTTCAGAATTGGTCAAAAAACACTTTTGGGCCAGGGAGCGCCGGGAAACGTTCCAAAAAACAGTCAGGACTCTCGGCACTGCCCAAATATGTAAAAAAAGTGGACTTTTGAGGAAAGTCAATTTTTGAATTTTTCGTAAGGGGGGGTGGTTACGCATTTTTTCAAAATTTCAAAATCGGTCAAAAAACACTTTTGGGCCAGGGAGCGCCGGGAAACGTTCCAAAAACCCGTCAGGACTCTCGGCAGAGCCCAATTATTAAAAAAAAGAGGACATTTGTGGAAAGTCAATTTTTGACTTTTTCGTAAGGGGGGGTGGTTACGCATTTTTCAAAATTTCAAAATTGGTCAAAAAACACTTTTGGGGCAGGGAGCGCCGGGAAACGTTCCAAAAACCCGTCAGGACTCTCGGCACTGCCCAAATTTGCAAAAAAAGTGGACTTTTGAGGAAAGTCAATTTTTGACTTTTTCGTAAGGGGGGGTGGTTTCGCAATTTTTCTAAATTTCCAAACCGGTCAAAAAACACTTTTGGGCCAGGGAGCGCCGTGAAACGTTCCAAAAACCCGTCAGGACTCTCGGCAGAGCCCAAATATGAAAAAAAAAGAGGACATTTGGGGAAAATCCATTTTTGACTTTTTCGTAAGGGGGGGTGGTTACGCATTTTTTCAAAATTTCAGAATTGGTCAAAAAACACTTTTTGGCCAGGGAGCGCCGGGACACGTTCCAAAAACCTGTCAGGACTCTCGGCACTGCTCAAATATGCAAAAAAAGAGGACTTTTGGGGAATCACAATTTTTGATTTTTCGTAAGAGGGGGTGGTTACGGATTTTTTCAAAATTTCATAATTGGTCAAAAAACACTTTTGGGCCAGGGAGCGCCGGTAAACGTTCCAAAAACCCGTCAGGACTCTCGGCACTGCCCAAATATGTAAAAAAAGTGGACTTTTGAGGAAAGTCAATTTTTGAATTTTTCGTAAGGGGGGGTGGTTACGCATTTTTTCAAAATTTCAGAATTGGTCAAAAACACTTTTGGGCCAGGGAGCGCCGGGAAACGATACAAAAAACAGGACTCTCGGCACTGCCCAAATATGTAAAAAAAGTGGACTTTTGAGGAAAGTCCATTTTTGAATTTTTCGTAAGGGGGGTGGTTACGCATTTTTTCAAAATTTCAAAATCGGTCAAAAAACACTTTTGGACCAGGGAGCGCCGGGAAACGTTCAAAAAACCCGTCAAGACTCTCGGCAGAGCCCAAATATGAAAAAAAAGAGGACTTTTGGGGAAAGTCCATTTTTGACTTTTTCGTAAGGGGGGGTGGTTACGCATTTTTTCAAAATTTCATAATTGGTCAAAAAACACTTTTGGGCCAGGGAGCGCCGGGAAACGTTCCAAAAAACAGTCAGGACTCTTGGCACTGCCCAAATATGTAAAAAAAGTTAACTTTTGAGGAAAGTCAATTTTTGAATTTTTCGTAAGGGGGGGTGGTTTCGCAATTTTTCTAAATTTCAAAATCGGTCAAAAAACACTTTTGGGCCAGGGAGCGCCGTGAAACATTCCAAAAACCCGTCAGGACTCTCGGCAGAGCCCAATTATGCAAAAAAAGAGGACATTTGTGGAAAGTCAATTTTTGACTTTTTCGTAAGGGGGGGGGTGGTTACGCATTTTTTCAAAATTTCAAAATTGGTCAAAAAACACTTTTGGGCCAGGGAGCGCCGGGAAACGTTCCAAAAACCCGTCAGGACTCTCGGCGGAGCCCAAATATGAAAAAAAAGAGGACATTTGGGGAAAGTCCATTTTTAACTTTTTCGTAAGGGGGGGTGGTTACGCATTTTTTCAAAATTTCAGAATTGGTCAAAAAACACTTTTGGGCCAGGGAGCGCCGGGAAACGTTCCAAAAAACAGGACTCTCGGCACTGCCCAAATATGTAAAAAAAGTGGACTTTTGAGGAAAGTCAATTTTAGAATTTTTCGTAAGGGGGGGTGGTTACGCATTTTTTCAAAATTTCAGAATTGGTCAAAAAACACTTTTTGGCCAGGGAGCGCCGGGACACGTTCCAAAAACCCGTCAGGACTCTCGGCACTGCTCAAATATGCAAAAAAAGAGGACTTTTGGGGAATCAAAATTTTTGATTTTTCGTAAGAGGGGGTGGTTACGGATTTTTTCAAAATTTCATAATTGGTCAAAAAACACTTTTGGGCCAGGGAGCGCCGGTAAACGTTCCAAAAACCCGTCAGGACTCTCGGCACTGCCCAAATATGTAAAAAAAGTGGACTTTTGGGGAAAGTCCATTTTTGACTTTTTCGTAAGGGGGTGTGGTTACGCATTTTTTCAAAATTTCAGAATTGGTCAAAAACACTTTTGGGCCAGGGAGCGCCGGGAAACGTTCCAAAAAACAGTCAGGACTCTCGGCAGAGCCCAATTATGAAAAAAAAGAGGACATTTGTGGAAAGTCAATTTTTGACTTTTTCGTAAGGGGGGGTGGTTACGCATTTTTTCAAAATTTCAAAATCGGTCAAAAAACACTTTTGGGCCAGGGAGCGCCGGGAAACGTTCCAAAAACCCGTCAGGACTCTCGGCAGAGCCCAAATATGAAAAAAAAGAGGACTTTTGAGGAAAGTCAATTTTTGACTATTTCGTAAGGGGGGGTGGTTACGCATTTTTTCAAAATTTCAGAATTGGTCAAAAAACACTTTTGGGCCAGGGAGCGCCGGGAAACGTTCCAAAAACCCGTCAGGACTCTCGGCAGAGCCCAATTATGAAAAAAAAGAGGACATTTGTGGAAAGTCAATTTTTGACTTTTTCGTAAGGGGGGGTGGTTACGCATTTTTTCAAAATTTCAAAATTGGTTAAAAAACACTTTTGGGCCAGGGAACGCCGGGAAACGTTCCAAAAACCCGTCAGGACTCTCGGCAGAGCCCAAATATGAAAAAAAAAGAGGACATTTGGGAAAGTCCATTTTTGACTTTTTCGTAAGGGGGGGTGGTTTCGCAATTTTTCTAAATTTCAAAACCGGTCAAAAAACACTTTTGGGCCAGGGAGCGCCGGGAAACGTTCCAAAAACCCGTCAGGACTCTCGGCACTGCTCAAATATGCAAAAAAAGAGGACTTTTGGGGAATCACAATTTTTGACTTTTTCGTAAGGGGGGGTGGTTACGCATTTTTTCAAAATTTCATAATTGGTCAAAAAACACTTTTGGGCCAGGGAGCGCCGGGAAACGTTCCAAAATCCCGTCAGGACTCTCGGCACTGCCCAAATATGCAAAAAAAGTGGACTTTTGGGGAAAGTCCATTTTTGACTTTTTCGTAAGGGGGGGTGGTTACGGATTTTTTCAAAATTTCAAAATCGGTCAAAAAACACTTTTGGGCCAGGGAGAGCCGGGAAACGTTCCAAAAAACAGTCAGGACTCTCGGCACTGCCCAAATATGTAAAAAAAAGTTGACTTTTGAGGAAAGTCAATTTTTGAATTTTTCGTAAGGGGGGGGTGGTTACGCATTTTTTCAAAATTTCAAAATCGGTCAAAAAACACTTTTGGGCCAGGGAGCGCCGGGAAACGTTCCAAAAACCCGTCAGGACTCTCGGCACTGCCCAAATATGCAAAAAAAGTGGACTTTTGGGGAAAGTCCATTTTTGACTTTTTGTAAGGGGGGGTGGTTACGCATTTTTTCTAAATTTCAGAATTGGTCAAAAAACACTTTTGGGCCAGGGAGCGCCGGGAAACGTTCCAAAAAACAGTCAGGACTCTCGGCACTGCCCAAATATGTAAAAAAAGTGGACTTTTGAGGAAAGTCAATTTTTGAATTTTTCGTAAGGGGGGGTGGTTACGCATTTTTTCAAAATTTCAAAATCGGTCAAAAAACACTTTTGGGCCAGGGAGCGCTGGGAAACGTTCCAAAAACCCGTCAGGACTCTCGGCAGAGCCCAAATATGAAAAAAAAGAGGACTTTTGGGGAAAGTCCATTTTTGACTTTTTCGTAAGGGGGGGTGGTTACGCATTTTTTCAAAATTTCATAAATGGTCAAAAAACACTTTTGGGCCAGGGAGCGCCGGGAAACGTTCCAAAAACCCGTCAGGACTCTCGGCACTGCCCAAATATGTAAAAAAAGTGGACTTTTGGGGAAAGTCCATTTTTGACTTTTTCGTAAGGGGGGGTGGTTACACATTTTTTCAAAATTTCAGAATTGGTCAAAAAACACTTTTGGGCCAGGGAGCGCCGGGAAACGTTCCAAAAAACAGTCAGGACTCTTGGCACTGCCCAAATATGTAAAAAAAGTGGACTTTTGAGGAAAGTCAATTTTTGAATTTTTTCGTAAGGGGGTGGTGGTTTCGCAATTTTTCTAAATTTCAAAATCGGTCAAAAAACACTTTTGGGCCAGGGAGCGCCGTGAAACGTTCCAAAAACCCGTCAGGACTCTCGCCAGAGCCCAATTATGCAAAAAAAGAGGACATTTGTGGAAAGTCAATTTTTGACTTTTTCGTAAGGGGGGTTGGTTACGCATTTTTTCAAAATTTCAAAATTGGTCAAAAAACACTTTTGGGCCAGGGAGCGCCGGGAAACGTTCCAAAAACCCGTCAGGACTCTCGGCACTGCTCAAATATGCAAAAAAAGAGGACTTTTGGGGAATCACAATTTTTGACTTTTTCGTAAGGGGGGGTGGTTACGCATTTTTTCAAAATTTCATAATTGGTCAAAAAACACTTTTGGGCCAGGGAGCGCCGGGAACCGTTCCAAAAACCCGTCAGGACTCTCGGCACTGCCCAAATATGCAAAAAAAGTGGACTTTTGGGGAAAGTCCACTTTTGACTTTTTCGTAAGGGGAGGTGGTTACGCATTTTTTCAAAATTTCAGAATTAGTCAAAAAACACTTTTGGACCAGGGAGCGCCGGGAAACGTTCCAAAAACCCGTCAGGACTCTCGGCAGAGCCCAAATATGAAAAAAAAGAGGACATTTGGGGAAAGTCCATTTTTGACTTTTTCGTAAGGGGGGGGGGGCGTGGGGGGGTTACACATTTTTTCAAAATTTCAAAATTGGTCAAAAAACACTTTTGGGCCAGGGAGCGCCGGGAAACGTTCCAAAAACCCGTCAGGACTCTCGGCACTGCTCAAATATGCAAAAAAAGAGGACTTTTTTGGAATCACAATTTTTGACTTTTTCGTAAGGGGGGGTAGTTACGCATTTTTTCAAAATTTCAGAATTGGTCAAAAAACACTTTTGGGCTAGGGAGCGCCGGGAAACGTTCCAAAAACCCGTCAGGACTCTCTGCAGAGCCCAATTATGAAAAAAAAGAGGACATTTGTGGAAAGTCAATTTTTGACTTTTTCGTAAGGGGGGGTGGTTACACATTTTTTCAAAATTTCAGAATTGGTCAAAAAACACTTTTTGGCCAGGGAGCGCCGGGAAACGTTCCAAAAACCCGTCAGGACTCTCGGCACTGCTCAAATATGCAAAAAAAGAGGACTTTCGGGGAATCACAATTTTTGACTTTTTCGTAAGGGGGGGTGGTTACGGATTTTTTCAAAATTTCAAAATTGGTCAAAAAAAAATTTTGGGCCAGGGAGCGCCGGTTAACTTTCCAAAAACCCGTCAGGACTCTCGGCACTGCCCAAATATGCAAAAAAAGTGGACTTTTGGGGAAAGTCAATTTTTGACTTTTTCGTAAGGGGGGGTGGTTACGCATTTTTTCAAAATTTCAAAATCGGTCAAAAAACACTTTTGGGCCAGGGAGTGCCGGGAAACGTTCCAAAAACCCTTCAGGACTCTCGGCAATGCCCAAATATGCAAAAAAAGTGGCCTTTTGGGGAAAGTCAATTTTTGACTTTTTCGTAAGGGGGGGTGGTTACGCATTTTTTTCAAAATTTCAAAACGGGTCAAAAAACACTTTTGGGCCGGGAAAAATTCCAAAAACCCGTCAGGACTCTCGGCAGAGCCAAAATATGGAAAAAAAAGAGGACATTTGGGGAAAGTCCATTTTTGACTTTTTCGTAAGGGGGGGTTGTTACGCATTTTTTCAAAATTTCAGAATTGGTGAAAAAACACTTTTGGGCCAAAGAGCGCCGGGAAACGTTCCAAAAACCCGTCAGGACTCTCGGCACTGCTCAAATATGCAAAAAAAGAGGACTTTTGGGGAATCACAATTTTTGACTTTTTCGTAAGGGGGGGTGGTTACGCATTTTTTCAAAATTTCAGAATTGGTCAAAAAACACTTTTGGGCCAGGGAGCGCCGGGAACCGTTCCAAAAACCCGTCAGGACTCTCGGCACTGCCCAAATATGCAAAAAAAGTGGACTTTTGGGGAAAGTCCACTTTTGACTTTTTCGTAAGGGGAGGTGGTTACGCATTTTTTCAAAATTTCAGAATTAGTCAAAAAACACTTTTGGACCAGGGAGCGCCGGGAAACGTTCCAAAAACCCGTCAGGACTCTCGGCAGAGCCCAATTATGAAAAAAAGTGGACATTTGTGGAAAGTCAATTTTTTACTTTTTCGTAAGGGGGGGTGGTTACGCATTTTTTCAAAATTTCAAAATTGGTCAAAAAACACTTTTGGGCCAGGGAGCGCCGGGAAACGTTCCAAAAACCCGTCAGGACTCTCGGCACTGCCCAAATATGCAAAAAATGTCGACTTTTGGGGAAAGTCAATTATTGACTTTTTCGTAAGGGGGGGTGGTTTCGCAATTTTTCTAAATTTCAAAACCGGTCAAAAAACACTTTTGGGCCAGGGAGCGCCGGGAAACGTTCCAAAAACCCGTCAGGACTCTCGGCACTGCCCAAATATGCAAAAAAAGTGGCCTTTTGGGGAAAGTCAATTCTTGACTTTTTCGTAAGGGGAGGTGGTTACGCATTTTTTCAAAATTTCAGAATTGGTCAAAAAACACTTTTGGGCCAGGGAGCGCCGGGAAACGTTCCAAAAAACAGTCAGGACTCTCGGCACTGCCCAAATATGTAAAAAAAGTGGACTTTTGAGGAAAGTCAATTTTTGAATTTTTCGTAAGGGGGGGTGGTTACGCATTTTTTCAAAATTTCAAAATCGGTCAAAAAACACTTTTGGGCCAGGGAGCGCCGGGAAACGTTCCAAAAACCCGTCAGGACTCTCGGCACTGCCCAAATTTGCAAAAAAAGTGGACTTTTGAGGAAAGTCAATTTTTGACTTTTTCGTAAGGGGGGGTGGTTTCGCAATTTTTCTAAATTTCCAAACCGGTCAAAAAACACTTTTGGGCCAGGGAGCGCCGTGAAACGTTCCAAAAACCCGTCAGGACTCTCGGCAGAGCCCAAATATGAAAAAAAAAGAGGACATTTGGGGAAAATCCATTTTTGACTTTTTCGTAAGGGGGGGTGGTTACGCATTTTTTCAAAATTTCAGAATTGGTCAAAAAACACTTTTTGGCCAGGGAGCGCCGGGACACGTTCCAAAAACCTGTCAGGACTCTCGGCACTGCTCAAATATGCAAAAAAAGAGGACTTTTGGGGAATCACAATTTTTGATTTTTCGTAAGAGGGGGTGGTTACGGATTTTTTCAAAATTTCATAATTGGTCAAAAAACACTTTTGGGCCAGGGAGCGCCGGTAAACGTTCCAAAAACCCGTCAGGACTCTCGGCACTGCCCAAATATGTAAAAAAAGTGGACTTTTGAGGAAAGTCAATTTTTGAATTTTTCGTAAGGGGGGGTGGTTACGCATTTTTTCAAAATTTCAGAATTGGTCAAAAACACTTTTGGGCCAGGGAGCGCCGGGAAACGTTCCAAAAAACAGTCAGGACTCTCGGCAGAGCCCAATTATGAAAAAAAAGAGGACATTTGTGGAAAGTCAATTTTTGACTTTTTCGTAAGGGGGGGTGGTTACGCATTTTTTCAAAATTTCAAAATCGGTCAAAAAACACTTTTGGGCCAGGGAGCGCCGGGAAACGTTCCAAAAACCCGTCAGGACTCTCGGCAGAGCCCAAATATGAAAAAAAAGAGGACTTTTGAGGAAAGTCAATTTTTGACTATTTCGTAAGGGGGGGTGGTTACGCATTTTTTCAAAATTTCAGAATTGGTCAAAAAACACTTTTGGGCCAGGGAGCGCCGGGAAACGTTCCAAAAACCCGTCAGGACTCTCGGCAGAGCCCAATTATGAAAAAAAAGAGGACATTTGTGGAAAGTCAATTTTTGACTTTTTCGTAAGGGGGGGTGGTTACGCATTTTTTCAAAATTTCAAAATTGGTTAAAAAACACTTTTGGGCCAGGGAACGCCGGGAAACGTTCCAAAAACCCGTCAGGACTCTCGGCAGAGCCCAAATATGAAAAAAAAAGAGGACATTTGGGAAAGTCCATTTTTGACTTTTTCGTAAGGGGGGGTGGTTTCGCAATTTTTCTAAATTTCAAAACCGGTCAAAAAACACTTTTGGGCCAGGGAGCGCCGGGAAACGTTCCAAAAACCCGTCAGGACTCTCGGCACTGCTCAAATATGCAAAAAAAGAGGACTTTTGGGGAATCACAATTTTTGACTTTTTCGTAAGGGGGGGTGGTTACGCATTTTTTCAAAATTTCATAATTGGTCAAAAAACACTTTTGGGCCAGGGAGCGCCGGGAAACGTTCCAAAATCCCGTCAGGACTCTCGGCACTGCCCAAATATGCAAAAAAAGTGGACTTTTGGGGAAAGTCCATTTTTGACTTTTTCGTAAGGGGGGGTGGTTACGGATTTTTTCAAAATTTCAAAATCGGTCAAAAAACACTTTTGGGCCAGGGAGAGCCGGGAAACGTTCCAAAAAACAGTCAGGACTCTCGGCACTGCCCAAATATGTAAAAAAAAGTGGACTTTTGAGGAAAGTCAATTTTTGAATTTTTCGTAAGGGGGGGTGGTTACGCATTTTTTCAAAATTTCAAAATCGGTCAAAAAACACTTTTGGGCCAGGGAGCGCCGGGAAACGTTCCAAAAACCCGTCAGGACTCTCGGCACTGCCCAAATATGCAAAAAAAGTGGACTTTTGGGGAAAGTCCATTTTTGACTTTTTGTAAGGGGGGGTGGTTACGCATTTTTTCTAAATTTCAGAATTGGTCAAAAAACACTTTTGGGCCAGGGAGCGCCGGGAAACGTTCCAAAAAACAGTCAGGACTCTCGGCACTGCCCAAATATGTAAAAAAAGTGGACTTTTGAGGAAAGTCAATTTTTGAATTTTTCGTAAGGGGGGGTGGTTACGCATTTTTTCAAAATTTCAAAATCGGTCAAAAAACACTTTTGGGCCAGGGAGCGCTGGGAAACGTTCCAAAAACCCGTCAGGACTCTCAGCAGAGCCCAAATATGAAAAAAAAGAGGACTTTTGAGGAAAGTCAATTTTTGACTATTTCGTAAGGGGGGGTGGTTACGCATTTTTTCAAAATTTCAGAATTGGTCAAAAAACACTTTTGGGCCAGGGAGCGCCGGGAAACGTTCCAAAAACCCGTCAGGACTCTCGGCACTGCCCAAATTTGCAAAAAAAGTGGACTTTTGAGGAAAGTCAATTTTTGACTTTTTCGTAAGGGGGGGTGGTTTCGCAATTTTTCTAAATTTCCAAACCGGTCAAAAAACACTTTTGGGCCAGGGAGCGCCGTGAAACGTTCCAAAAACCCGTCAGGACTCTCGGCAGAGCCCAAATATGAAAAAAAAAGAGGACATTTGGGGAAAATCCATTTTTGACTTTTTCGTAAGGGGGGGTGGTTACGCATTTTTTCAAAATTTCAGAATTGGTCAAAAAACACTTTTTGGCCAGGGAGCGCCGGGACACGTTCCAAAAACCTGTCAGGACTCTCGGCACTGCTCAAATATGCAAAAAAAGAGGACTTTTGGGGAATCACAATTTTTGATTTTTCGTAAGAGGGGGTGGTTACGGATTTTTTCAAAATTTCATAATTGGTCAAAAAACACTTTTGGGCCAGGGAGCGCCGGTAAACGTTCCAAAAACCCGTCAGGACTCTCGGCACTGCCCAAATATGTAAAAAAAGTGGACTTTTGAGGAAAGTCAATTTTTGAATTTTTCGTAAGGGGGGGTGGTTACGCATTTTTTCAAAATTTCAGAATTGGTCAAAAACACTTTTGGGCCAGGGAGCGCCGGGAAACGTTCCAAAAAACAGTCAGGACTCTCGGCAGAGCCCAATTATGAAAAAAAAGAGGACATTTGTGGAAAGTCAATTTTTGACTTTTTCGTAAGGGGGGGTGGTTACGCATTTTTTCAAAATTTCAAAATCGGTCAAAAAACACTTTTGGGCCAGGGAGCGCCGGGAAACGTTCCAAAAACCCGTCAGGACTCTCGGCAGAGCCCAAATATGAAAAAAAAGAGGACTTTTGAGGAAAGTCAATTTTTGACTATTTCGTAAGGGGGGGTGGTTACGCATTTTTTCAAAATTTCAGAATTGGTCAAAAAACACTTTTGGGCCAGGGAGCGCCGGGAAACGTTCCAAAAACCCGTCAGGACTCTCGGCAGAGCCCAATTATGAAAAAAAAGAGGACATTTGTGGAAAGTCAATTTTTGACTTTTTCGTAAGGGGGGGTGGTTACGCATTTTTTCAAAATTTCAAAATTGGTTAAAAAACACTTTTGGGCCAGGGAACGCCGGGAAACGTTCCAAAAACCCGTCAGGACTCTCGGCAGAGCCCAAATATGAAAAAAAAAGAGGACATTTGGGAAAGTCCATTTTTGACTTTTTCGTAAGGGGGGGTGGTTTCGCAATTTTTCTAAATTTCAAAACCGGTCAAAAAACACTTTTGGGCCAGGGAGCGCCGGGAAACGTTCCAAAAACCCGTCAGGACTCTCGGCACTGCTCAAATATGCAAAAAAAGAGGACTTTTGGGGAATCACAATTTTTGACTTTTTCGTAAGGGGGGGTGGTTACGCATTTTTTCAAAATTTCATAATTGGTCAAAAAACACTTTTGGGCCAGGGAGCGCCGGGAAACGTTCCAAAATCCCGTCAGGACTCTCGGCACTGCCCAAATATGCAAAAAAAGTGGACTTTTGGGGAAAGTCCATTTTTGACTTTTTCGTAAGGGGGGGTGGTTACGGATTTTTTCAAAATTTCAAAATCGGTCAAAAAACACTTTTGGGCCAGGGAGAGCCGGGAAACGTTCCAAAAAACAGTCAGGACTCTCGGCACTGCCCAAATATGTAAAAAAAAGTGGACTTTTGAGGAAAGTCAATTTTTGAATTTTTCGTAAGGGGGGGTGGTTACGCATTTTTTCAAAATTTCAAAATCGGTCAAAAAACACTTTTGGGCCAGGGAGCGCCGGGAAACGTTCCAAAAACCCGTCAGGACTCTCGGCACTGCCCAAATATGCAAAAAAAGTGGACTTTTGGGGAAAGTCCATTTTTGACTTTTTGTAAGGGGGGGTGGTTACGCATTTTTTCTAAATTTCAGAATTGGTCAAAAAACACTTTTGGGCCAGGGAGCGCCGGGAAACGTTCCAAAAAACAGTCAGGACTCTCGGCACTGCCCAAATATGTAAAAAAAGTGGACTTTTGAGGAAAGTCAATTTTTGAATTTTTCGTAAGGGGGGGTGGTTACGCATTTTTTCAAAATTTCAAAATCGGTCAAAAAACACTTTTGGGCCAGGGAGCGCTGGGAAACGTTCCAAAAACCCGTCAGGACTCTCAGCAGAGCCCAAATATGAAAAAAAAGAGGACTTTTGAGGAAAGTCAATTTTTGACTATTTCGTAAGGGGGGGTGGTTACGCATTTTTTCAAAATTTCAGAATTGGTCAAAAAACACTTTTGGGCCAGGGAGCGCCGGGAAACGTTCCAAAAACCCGTCAGGACTCTCGGCACTGCCCAAATATGCAAAAAAAGTGGACTTTTGGGGAAAGTCCATTTTTGACTTTTTCGTAAGGGGGGGTGGTTACGCATTTTTTCAAAATTTCAGAATTGGTCAAAAAACACTTTTGGGCTAGGGAGCGCCGGGAAACGTTCCAAAAAACAGTCAGGACTCTCGGCACTGCCCAAATATGTAAAAAAAGTGGAGTTTTGAGGAAAGTCAATTTTTGAATTTTTCGTAAGGGGGGGTGGTTACGCATTTTTTCAAAATTTCAGAATTGGTCAAAAAACACTTTTGGGCCAGGGAGCTCCGGGAAACGTTCCAAAAACCCGTCAGGACTCTCTGCAGAGCCCAATTATGAAAAAAAAGAGGACATTTGTGGAAAGTCAATTTTTGACTTTTTCGTAAGGGGGGGTGGTTACACATTTTTTCAAAATTTCAGAATTGGTCAAAAAACACTTTTTGGCCAGGGAGCACCGGGAAACGTTCCAAAAACCCGTCAGGACTCTCGGCACTGCTCAAATATGCAAAAAAAGAGGACTTTCGGGGAATCACAATTTTTGACTTTTTCGTAAGGGGGGGTGGTTACGGATTTTTTCAAAATTTCATAATTGGTCAAAAAACACTTTTGGGCCAGGGAGCGCCGGTTAACGTTCCAAAAACCCGTCAGGACTCTCGGCACTGCCCAAATATGCAAAAAAAGTGGACTTTTGGGGAAAGTCCATTTTTGACTTTTTCGTAAGGGGGGGTGGTTACGCATTTTTTCAAAATTTCAGAATTGGTCAAAAAACACTTTTGGGCCACGGAGCGCCGGGAAACGTTGCAAAAACCCGTCAGGACTCTCGGCAGAGCCCAAATATGAAAAAAAAGAGGACATTTGGGGAAAGTCCATTTTTGACTTTTTCGTAAGGGGGGGGGGGCGTGGGGGGGTTACACATTTTTTCAAAATTTCAAAATTGGTCAAAAAACACTTTTGGGCCAGGGAGCGCCGGGAAACGTTCCAAAAACCCGTCAGGACTCTCGGCACTGCTCAAATATGCAAAAAAAGAGGACTTTTTTGGAATCACAATTTTTGACTTTTTCGTAAGGGGGGGTAGTTACGCATTTTTTCAAAATTTCAGAATTGGTCAAAAAACACTTTTGGGCTAGGGAGCGCCGGGAAACGTTCCAAAAACCCGTCAGGACTCTCTGCAGAGCCCAATTATGAAAAAAAAGAGGACATTTGTGGAAAGTCAATTTTTGACTTTTTCGTAAGGGGGGGTGGTTACGCATTTTTTCAAAATTTCAAAATCGGTCAAAAAACACTTTTGGGCCAGGGAGTGCCGGGAAACGTTCCAAAAACCCGTCAGGACTCTCGGCAATGCCCAAATATGCAAAAAAAGTGGCCTTTTGGGGAAAGTCAATTTTTGACTTTTTCGTAAGGGGGGGTGGTTACGCATTTTTTTCAAAATTTCAAAACGGGTCAAAAAACACTTTTGGGCCGGGAAAAATTCCAAAAACCCGTCAGGACTCTCGGCAGAGCCAAAATATGGAAAAAAAAAGAGGACATTTGGGGAAAGTCCATTTTTGACTTTTTCGTAAGGGGGGGTGGTTACGCATTTTTTCAAAATTTCAGAATTGGTGAAAAAACACTTTTGGGCCAAAGAGCGCCGGGAAACGTTCCAAAAACCCGTCAGGACTCTCGGCACTTCTCAAATATGCAAAAAAAGAGGACTTTTGGGGAATCACAATTTTTGACTTTTTCGTAAGGGGGGGTGGTTACGCATTTTTTCAAAATTTCATAATTGGTCAAAAAACACTTTTGGGCCAGGGAGCGCCGGGAACCGTTCCAAAAACCCGTCAGGACTCTCGGCACTGCCCAAATATGCAAAAAAAGTGGACTTTTGGGGAAAGTCCACTTTTGACTTTTTCGTAAGGGGAGGTGGTTACGCATTTTTTCAAAATTTCAGAATTAGTCAAAAAACACTTTTGGACCAGGGAGCGCCGGGAAACGTTCCAAAAACCCGTCAGGACTCTCGGCAGAGCCGAATTATGAAAAAATGTGGACATTTGTGGAAAGTCAATTTTTTACTTTTTCGTAAGGGGGGGTGGTTACGCATTTTTTCAAAATTTCAAAATTGGTCAAAAAACACTTTTGGGCCAGGGAGCGCCGGGAAACGTTCCAAAAACCCGTCAGGACTCTCGGCACTGCCCAAATATGCAAAAAATGTCGACTTTTGGGGAAAGTCAATTATTGACTTTTTCGTAAGGGGGGGTGGTTTCGCAATTTTTCTAAATTTCAAAACCGGTCAAAAAACACTTTTGGGCCAGGGAGCGCCGGGAAACGTTCCAAAAACCCGTCAGGACTCTCGGCACTGCCCAAATATGCAAAAAAAGTGGCCTTTTGGGGAAAGTCAATTCTTGACTTTTTCGTAAGGGGAGGTGGTTACGCATTTTTTCAAAATTTCAGAATTGGTCAAAAAACACTTTTGGGCCAGGGAGCGCCGGGAAACGTTCCAAAAACCCGTCAGGACTCTCGGCAGAGCCCAATTATTAAAAAAAAGAGGACATTTGGGGAAAGTCCATTTTTGACTTTTTCGTAAGGCGGGGGGGGGGAGGGGTTACGCATTTTTTCAAAATTTCAGAATTGGTCAATAAACACTTTTGGGCCAGGGAGCGCCAAGAAACGTTCCAAAAACCCGTCAGGACTCTCGGCAGAGCCCAAATATGAAAAAAAAAGAGGACTTTTGGGGAAAGTCCATTTTTGACTTTTTCGTAAGGGGGGGTGGTTACGCATTTTTTCAAAATTTCAGAATTGGTCAAAAACACTTTTGGGCCAGGGAGCGCCGGGAAACGTTCCAAAAAACAGGACTCTCGGCACTGCCCAAATATGTAAAAAAAAGTGGACTTTTGAGGAAAGTCAATTTTAGAATTTTTCGTAAGGGGGGGTGGTTTCGCAATTTTTCTAAATTTCAAAACCGGTCAAAAAACACTTTTGGGCCAGGGAGCGCCGTGAAACGTTCCAAAAACCCGTCAGGACTCTCGGCAGAGCCCAAATATGAAAAAAAAGAGGACTTTTGGGGAAAGTCCATTTTTGACTTTTTCGTAAGGGGGGGTGGTTACGCATTTTTTCAAAATTTAATAATTGGTCAAAAAACACTTTTGGGCCAGGGAGCGCCGGGAAACGTTCCAAAAACCCGTCAGAAACGTTCCAAAAACCCGTCAGGACTCTCGGCACTGCCCAAATATGTAAAAAAAGTGGACTTTTGGGGAAAGTCCATTTTTGACTTTTTCGTAAGGGGGGGTGGTTACACATTTTTTCAAAATTTCAGAATTGGTCAAAAAACACTTTTGGGCCAGGGAGCGCCGGGAAACGTTCCAAAAAACAGTCAGGACTCTTGGCACTGCCCAAATATGTAAAAAAAGTGGACTTTTGAGGAAAGTCAATTTTTGAATTTTTTCGTAAGGGGGGGGTGGTTTCGCAATTTTTCTAAATTTCAAAATCGGTCAAAAAACACTTTTGGGCCAGGGAGCGCCGTGAAACGTTCCAAAAACCCGTCAGGACTCTCGCCAGAGCCCAATTATGCAAAAAAAGTGGCCTTTTGGGGAAAGTCAATTTTTGACTTTTTCGTAAGGGGGGGTGGTTACGCATTTTTTTCAAAATTTCAAAACGGGTCAAAAAACACTTTTGGGCCGGGAAAAATTCCAAAAACCCGTCAGGACTCTCGGCAGAGCCAAAATATGGAAAAAAAAAGAGGACATTTGGGGAAAGTCCATTTTTGACTTTTTCGTAAGGGGGGGTGGTTACACATTTTTTCAAAATTTCAGAATTGGTCAAAAAACACTTTTGGGCCAGGGAGCGCCGGGAAACGTTCCAAAAAACAGTCAGGACTCTTGGCACTGCCCAAATATGTAAAAAAAGTGGACTTTTGAGGAAAGTCAATTTTTGACTTTTTCGTAAGGGGGGGTGGTTACGCATTTTTTCAAAATTTCAAAATCGGTCAAAAAACACTTTTGGGCCAGGGAGTGCCGGGAAACGTTCCAAAAACCCGTCAGGACTCTCGGCAATGCCCAAATATGCAAAAAAAGTGGCCTTTTGGGGAAAGTCAATTTTTGACTTTTTCGTAAGGGGGGGTGGTTACGCATTTTTTTCAAAATTTCAAAACGGGTCAAAAAACACTTTTGGGCCGGGAAAAATTCCAAAAACCCGTCAGGACTCTCGGCAGAGCCAAAATATGGAAAAAAAAAGAGGACATTTGGGGAAAGTCCATTTTTGACTTTTTCGTAAGGGGGGGTGGTTACGCATTTTTTCAAAATTTCAGAATTGGTGAAAAAACACTTTTGGGCCAAAGAGCGCCGGGAAACGTTCCAAAAACCCGTCAGGACTCTCGGCACTTCTCAAATATGCAAAAAAAGAGGACTTTTGGGGAATCACAATTTTTGACTTTTTCGTAAGGGGGGGTGGTTACGCATTTTTTCAAAATTTCATAATTGGTCAAAAAACACTTTTGGGCCAGGGAGCGCCGGGAACCGTTCCAAAAACCCGTCAGGACTCTCGGCACTGCCCAAATATGCAAAAAAAGTGGACTTTTGGGGAAAGTCCACTTTTGACTTTTTCGTAAGGGGAGGTGGTTACGCATTTTTTCAAAATTTCAGAATTAGTCAAAAAACACTTTTGGACCAGGGAGCGCCGGGAAACGTTCCAAAAACCCGTCAGGACTCTCGGCAGAGCCGAATTATGAAAAAATGTGGACATTTGTGGAAAGTCAATTTTTTACTTTTTCGTAAGGGGGGGTGGTTACGCATTTTTTCAAAATTTCAAAATTGGTCAAAAAACACTTTTGGGCCAGGGAGCGCCGGGAAACGTTCCAAAAACCCGTCAGGACTCTCGGCACTGCCCAAATATGCAAAAAATGTCGACTTTTGGGGAAAGTCAATTATTGACTTTTTCGTAAGGGGGGGTGGTTTCGCAATTTTTCTAAATTTCAAAACCGGTCAAAAAACACTTTTGGGCCAGGGAGCGCCGGGAAACGTTCCAAAAACCCGTCAGGACTCTCGGCACTGCCCAAATATGCAAAAAAAGTGGCCTTTTGGGGAAAGTCAATTCTTGACTTTTTCGTAAGGGGAGGTGGTTACGCATTTTTTCAAAATTTCAGAATTGGTCAAAAAACACTTTTGGGCCAGGGAGCGCCGGGAAACGTTCCAAAAACCCGTCAGGACTCTCGGCAGAGCCCAATTATTAAAAAAAAGAGGACATTTGGGGAAAGTCCATTTTTGACTTTTTCGTAAGGCGGGGGGGGGGAGGGGTTACGCATTTTTTCAAAATTTCAGAATTGGTCAATAAACACTTTTGGGCCAGGGAGCGCCAAGAAACGTTCCAAAAACCCGTCAGGACTCTCGGCAGAGCCCAAATATGAAAAAAAAAGAGGACTTTTGGGGAAAGTCCATTTTTGACTTTTTCGTAAGGGGGGGTGGTTACGCATTTTTTCAAAATTTCAGAATTGGTCAAAAACACTTTTGGGCCAGGGAGCGCCGGGAAACGTTCCAAAAAACAGGACTCTCGGCACTGCCCAAATATGTAAAAAAAAGTGGACTTTTGAGGAAAGTCAATTTTAGAATTTTTCGTAAGGGGGGGTGGTTTCGCAATTTTTCTAAATTTCAAAACCGGTCAAAAAACACTTTTGGGCCAGGGAGCGCCGTGAAACGTTCCAAAAACCCGTCAGGACTCTCGGCAGAGCCCAAATATGAAAAAAAAGAGGACTTTTGGGGAAAGTCCATTTTTGACTTTTTCGTAAGGGGGGGTGGTTACGCATTTTTTCAAAATTTAATAATTGGTCAAAAAACACTTTTGGGCCAGGGAGCGCCGGGAAACGTTCCAAAAACCCGTCAGAAACGTTCCAAAAACCCGTCAGGACTCTCGGCACTGCCCAAATATGTAAAAAAAGTGGACTTTTGGGGAAAGTCCATTTTTGACTTTTTCGTAAGGGGGGGTGGTTACACATTTTTTCAAAATTTCAGAATTGGTCAAAAAACACTTTTGGGCCAGGGAGCGCCGGGAAACGTTCCAAAAAACAGTCAGGACTCTTGGCACTGCCCAAATATGTAAAAAAAGTGGACTTTTGAGGAAAGTCAATTTTTGAATTTTTTCGTAAGGGGGGGGTGGTTTCGCAATTTTTCTAAATTTCAAAATCGGTCAAAAAACACTTTTGGGCCAGGGAGCGCCGTGAAACGTTCCAAAAACCCGTCAGGACTCTCGCCAGAGCCCAATTATGCAAAAAAAGAGGACATTTGTGGAAAGTCAATTTTTGACTTTTTCGTAAGGGGGGGTGGTTACGCATTTTTTCAAAATTTCAAAATTGGTCAAAAAACACTTTTGGGCCAGGGAGCGCCGGGAAACGTTCCAAAAACCCGTCAGGACTCTCGGCAGAGCCCAAATATGAAAAAAAAGAGGACATTTGGGGAAAGTCCATTTTTGACTTTTTCGTAAGGGGGGGGGGCGTGGGGGGGTTACACATTTTTTCAAAATTTCAAAATTGGTCAAAAAACACTTTTGGGCCAGGGAGCGCCGGGAAACGTTCCAAAAACCCGTCAGGACTCTCGGCACTGCTCAAATATGCAAAAAAAGAGGACTTTTTTGGAATCACAATTTTTGACTTTTTCGTAAGGGGGGGTAGTTACGCATTTTTTCAAAATTTCAGAATTGGTCAAAAAACACTTTTGGGCTAGGGAGCGCCGGGAAACGTTCCAAAAACCCGTCAGGACTCTCTGCAGAGCCCAATTATGAAAAAAAAGAGGACATTTGTGGAAAGTCAATTTTTGACTTTTTCGTAAGGGGGGGTGGTTACACATTTTTTCAAAATTTCAGAATTGGTCAAAAAACACTTTTTGGCCAGGGAGCGCCGGGAAACGTTCCAAAAACCCGTCAGGACTCTCGGCACTGCTCAAATATGCAAAAAAAGAGGACTTTCGGGGAATCACAATTTTTGACTTTTTCGTAAGGGGGGGTGGTTACGGATTTTTTCAAAATTTCAAAATTGGTCAAAAAAAAATTTTGGGCCAGGGAGCGCCGGTTAACTTTCCAAAAACCCGTCAGGACTCTCGGCACTGCCCAAATATGCAAAAAAAGTGGACTTTTGGGGAAAGTCAATTTTTGACTTTTTCGTAAGGGGGGGTGGTTACGCATTTTTTCAAAATTTCAAAATCGGTCAAAAAACACTTTTGGGCCAGGGAGTGCCGGGAAACGTTCCAAAAACCCTTCAGGACTCTCGGCAATGCCCAAATATGCAAAAAAAGTGGCCTTTTGGGGAAAGTCAATTTTTGACTTTTTCGTAAGGGGGGGTGGTTACGCATTTTTTTCAAAATTTCAAAACGGGTCAAAAAACACTTTTGGGCCGGGAAAAATTCCAAAAACCCGTCAGGACTCTCGGCAGAGCCAAAATATGGAAAAAAAAGAGGACATTTGGGGAAAGTCCATTTTTGACTTTTTCGTAAGGGGGGGTTGTTACGCATTTTTTCAAAATTTCAGAATTGGTGAAAAAACACTTTTGGGCCAAAGAGCGCCGGGAAACGTTCCAAAAACCCGTCAGGACTCTCGGCACTGCTCAAATATGCAAAAAAAGAGGACTTTTGGGGAATCACAATTTTTGACTTTTTCGTAAGGGGGGGTGGTTACGCATTTTTTCAAAATTTCAGAATTGGTCAAAAAACACTTTTGGGCCAGGGAGCGCCGGGAACCGTTCCAAAAACCCGTCAGGACTCTCGGCACTGCCCAAATATGCAAAAAAAGTGGACTTTTGGGGAAAGTCCACTTTTGACTTTTTCGTAAGGGGAGGTGGTTACGCATTTTTTCAAAATTTCAGAATTAGTCAAAAAACACTTTTGGACCAGGGAGCGCCGGGAAACGTTCCAAAAACCCGTCAGGACTCTCGGCAGAGCCCAATTATGAAAAAAAGTGGACATTTGTGGAAAGTCAATTTTTTACTTTTTCGTAAGGGGGGGTGGTTACGCATTTTTTCAAAATTTCAAAATTGGTCAAAAAACACTTTTGGGCCAGGGAGCGCCGGGAAACGTTCCAAAAACCCGTCAGGACTCTCGGCACTGCCCAAATATGCAAAAAATGTCGACTTTTGGGGAAAGTCAATTATTGACTTTTTCGTAAGGGGGGGTGGTTTCGCAATTTTTCTAAATTTCAAAACCGGTCAAAAAACACTTTTGGGCCAGGGAGCGCCGGGAAACGTTCCAAAAACCCGTCAGGACTCTCGGCACTGCCCAAATATGCAAAAAAAGTGGCCTTTTGGGGAAAGTCAATTCTTGACTTTTTCGTAAGGGGAGGTGGTTACGCATTTTTTCAAAATTTCAGAATTGGTCAAAAAACACTTTTGGGCCAGGGAGCGCCGGGAAACGTTCCAAAAAACAGTCAGGACTCTCGGCACTGCCCAAATATGTAAAAAAAGTGGACTTTTGAGGAAAGTCAATTTTTGAATTTTTCGTAAGGGGGGGTGGTTACGCATTTTTTCAAAATTTCAAAATCGGTCAAAAAACACTTTTGGGCCAGGGAGCGCCGGGAAACGTTCCAAAAACCCGTCAGGACTCTCGGCAGAGCCCAATTATTAAAAAAAAGAGGACATTTGTGGAAAGTCAATTTTTGACTTTTTCGTAAGGGGGGGTGGTTACGCATTTTTCAAAATTTCAAAATTGGTCAAAAAACACTTTTGGGGCAGGGAGCGCCGGGAAACGTTCCAAAAACCCGTCAGGACTCTCGGCACTGCCCAAATTTGCAAAAAAAGTGGACTTTTGAGGAAAGTCAATTTTTGACTTTTTCGTAAGGGGGGGTGGTTTCGCAATTTTTCTAAATTTCCAAACCGGTCAAAAAACACTTTTGGGCCAGGGAGCGCCGGGAAACGTTCCAAAAACCCGTCAGGACTCTCGGCAGAGCCCAAATATGAAAAAAAAAGAGGACATTTGGGGAAAATCCATTTTTGACTTTTTCGTAAGGGGGGGTGGTTACGCATTTTTTCAAAATTTCAGAATTGGTCAAAAAACACTTTTTGGCCAGGGAGCGCCGGGACACGTTCCAAAAACCTGTCAGGACTCTCGGCACTGCTCAAATATGCAAAAAAAGAGGACTTTTGGGGAATCACAATTTTTGATTTTTCGTAAGAGGGGGTGGTTACGGATTTTTTCAAAATTTCATAATTGGTCAAAAAACACTTTTGGGCCAGGGAGCGCCGGTAAACGTTCCAAAAACCCGTCAGGACTCTCGGCACTGCCCAAATATGTAAAAAAAGTGGACTTTTGAGGAAAGTCAATTTTTGAATTTTTCGTAAGGGGGGGTGGTTACGCATTTTTTCAAAATTTCAGAATTGGTCAAAAACACTTTTGGGCCAGGGAGCGCCGGGAAACGTTACAAAAAACAGGACTCTCGG
This sequence comes from Corythoichthys intestinalis, assembly GCF_030265065.1. NCBI lineage: Eukaryota > Metazoa > Chordata > Actinopteri > Syngnathiformes > Syngnathidae > Corythoichthys > Corythoichthys intestinalis. Next base: position 18,390,788 of record NC_080402.1, read on the forward strand.
CACTGCCCAAATATGTAAAAAAAGTGGACTTTTGAGGAAAGTCCATTTTTGAATTTTTCGTAAGGGGGGTGGTTACGCATTTTTTCAAAATTTCAAAATCGGTCAAAAAACACTTTTGGACCAGGGAGCGCCGGGAAACGTTCAAAAAACCCGTCAAGACTCTCGGCAGAGCCCAAATATGAAAAAAAAGAGGACTTTTGGGGAAAGTCCATTTTTGACTTTTTCGTAAGGGGGGGTGGTTACGCATTTTTTCAAAATTTCATAATTGGTCAAAAAACACTTTTGGGCCAGGGAGCGCCGGGAAACGTTCCAAAAAACAGTCAGGACTCTTGGCACTGCCCAAATATGTAAAAAAAGTTAACTTTTGAGGAAAGTCAATTTTTGAATTTTTCGTAAGGGGGGGTGGTTTCGCAATTTTTCTAAATTTCAAAATCGGTCAAAAAACACTTTTGGGCCAGGGAGCGCCGTGAAACATTCCAAAAACCCGTCAGGACTCTCGGCAGAGCCCAATTATGCAAAAAAAGAGGACATTTGTGGAAAGTCAATTTTTGACTTTTTCGTAAGGGGGGGGTGGTTACGCATTTTTTCAAAATTTCAAAATTGGTCAAAAAACACTTTTGGGCCAGGGAGCGCCGGGAAACGTTCCAAAAACCCGTCAGGACTCTCGGCGGAGCCCAAATATGAAAAAAAAGAGGACATTTGGGGAAAGTCAATTTTTGACTTTTTCGTAAGGGGGGGTGGTTACGCATTTTTTCAAAATTTCAGAATTGGTCAAAAAACACTTTTGGGCCAGGGAGCGCCGGGAAACGTTCCAAAAAACAGGACTCTCGGCACTGCCCAAATATGTAAAAAAAGTGGACTTTTGAGGAAAGTCAATTTTAGAATTTTTCGTAAGGGGGGGTGGTTACGCATTTTTTCAAAATTTCAGAATTGGTCAAAAAACACTTTTTGGCCAGGGAGCGCCGGGACACGTTCCAAAAACCCGTCAGGACTCTCGGCACTGCTCAAATATGCAAAAAAAGAGGACTTTTGGGGAATCAAAATTTTTGATTTTTCGTAAGAGGGGGTGGTTACGGATTTTTTCAAAATTTCATAATTGGTCAAAAAACACTTTTGGGCCAGGGAGCGCCGGTAAACGTTCCAAAAACCCGTCAGGACTCTCGGCACTGCCCAAATATGTAAAAAAAGTGGACTTTTGGGGAAAGTCCATTTTTGACTTTTTCGTAAGGGGGTGTGGTTACGCATTTTTTCAAAATTTCAGAATTGGTCAAAAACACTTTTGGGCCAGGGAGCGCCGGGAAACGTTCCAAAAAACAGTCAGGACTCTCGGCAGAGCCCAATTATGAAAAAAAAGAGGACATTTGTGGAAAGTCAATTTTTGACTTTTTCGTAAGGGGGGGTGGTTACGCATTTTTTCAAAATTTCAAAATCGGTCAAAAAACACTTTTGGGCCAGGGAGCGCCGGGAAACGTTCCAAAAACCCGTCAGGACTCTCGGCAGAGCCCAAATATGAAAAAAAAGAGGACTTTTGAGGAAAGTCAATTTTTGACTATTTCGTAAGGGGGGGTGGTTACGCATTTTTTCAAAATTTCAGAATTGGTCAAAAAACACTTTTGGGCCAGGGAGCGCCGGGAAACGTTCCAAAAACCCGTCAGGACTCTCGGCAGAGCCCAATTATGAAAAAAAAGAGGACATTTGTGGAAAGTCAATTTTTGACTTTTTCGTAAGGGGGGGTGGTTACGCATTTTTTCAAAATTTCAAAATTGGTTAAAAAACACTTTTGGGCCAGGGAACGCCGGGAAACGTTCCAAAAACCCGTCAGGACTCTCGGCAGAGCCCAAATATGAAAAAAATAGAGGACATTTGGGAAAGTCCATTTTTGACTTTTTCGTAAGGGGGGGTGGTTTCGCAATTTTTCTAAATTTCAAAACCGGTCAAAAAACACTTTTGGGCCAGGGAGCGCCGGGAAACGTTCCAAAAACCCGTCAGGACTCTCGGCACTGCTCAAATATGCAAAAAAAGAGGACTTTTGGGGAATCACAATTTTTGACTTTTTCGTAAGGGGGGGTGGTTACGCATTTTTTCAAAATTTCTTAATTGGTCAAAAAACACTTTTGGGCCAGGGAGCGCCGGGAAACGTTCCAAAAACCCGTCAGGACTCTCGGCACTGCCCAAATATGCAAAAAAAGTGGACTTTTGGGGAAAGTCCATTTTTGACTTTTTCGTAAGGGGGGGTGGTTACGGATTTTTTCAAAATTTCAAAATCGGTCAAAAAACACTTTTGGGCCAGGGAGAGCCGGGAAACGTTCCAAAAAACAGTCAGGACTCTCGGCACTGCCCAAATATGTAAAAAAAAGTGGACTTTTGAGGAAAGTCAATTTTTGAATTTTTCGTAAGGGGGGGTGGTTACGCATTTTTTCAAAATTTCAAAATCGGTCAAAAAACACTTTTGGGCCAGGGAGCGCCGGGAAACGTTCCAAAAACCCGTCAGGACTCTCGGCACTGCCCAAATATGCAAAAAAAGTGGACTTTTGGGGAAAGTCCATTTTTGACTTTTTGTAAGGGGGGGTGGTTACGCATTTTTTCTAAATTTCAGAATTGGTCAAAAAACACTTTTGGGCCAGGGAGCGCCGGGAAACGTTCCAAAAAACAGTCAGGACTCTCGGCACTGCCCAAATATGTAAAAAAAGTGGACTTTTGAGGAAAGTCAATTTTTGAATTTTTCGTAAGGGGGGGTGGTTACGCATTTTTTCAAAATTTCAAAATCGGTCAAAAAACACTTTTGGGCCAGGGAGCGCTGGGAAACGTTCCAAAAACCCGTCAGGACTCTCAGCAGAGCCCAAATATGAAAAAAAAGAGGACTTTTGAGGAAAGTCAATTTTTGACTATTTCGTAAGGGGGGGTGGTTACGCATTTTTTCAAAATTTCAGAATTGGTCAAAAAACACTTTTGGGCCAGGGAGCGCCGGGAAACGTTCCAAAAACCCGTCAGGACTCTCGGCACTGCCCAAATATGCAAAAAAAGTGGACTTTTGGGGAAAGTCCATTTTTGACTTTTTCGTAAGGGGGGGTGGTTACGCATTTTTTCAAAATTTCAGAATTGGTCAAAAAACACTTTTGGGCTAGGGAGCGCCGGGAAACGTTCCAAAAAACAGTCAGGACTCTCGGCACTGCCCAAATATGTAAAAAAAGTGGAGTTTTGAGGAAAGTCAATTTTTGAATTTTTCGTAAGGGGGGGTGGTTACGCATTTTTTCAAAATTTCAGAATTGGTCAAAAAACACTTTTGGGCCAGGGAGCTCCGGGAAACGTTCCAAAAACCCGTCAGGACTCTCTGCAGAGCCCAATTATGAAAAAAAAGAGGACATTTGTGGAAAGTCAATTTTTGACTTTTTCGTAAGGGGGGGTGGTTACACATTTTTTCAAAATTTCAGAATTGGTCAAAAAACACTTTTTGGCCAGGGAGCACCGGGAAACGTTCCAAAAACCCGTCAGGACTCTCGGCACTGCTCAAATATGCAAAAAAAGAGGACTTTCGGGGAATCACAATTTTTGACTTTTTCGTAAGGGGGGGTGGTTACGGAATTTTTCAAAATTTCATAATTGGTCAAAAAACACTTTTGGGCCAGGGAGCGCCGGTTAACGTTCCAAAAACCCGTCAGGACTCTCGGCACTGCCCAAATATGCAAAAAAAGTGGACTTTTGGGGAAAGTCCATTTTTGACTTTTTCGTAAGGGGGGGTGGTTACGCATTTTTTCAAAATTTCAGAATTGGTCAAAAAACACTTTTGGGCCACGGAGCGCCGGGAAACGTTGCAAAAAACAGTCAGGACTCTCGGCACTGCCCAAATATGTAAAAAAAGTGGACTTTTGAGGAAAGTCAATTTTTGAATTTTTCGTAAGGGGGGGTGGTTACGCATTTTTTCAAAATTTCAAAATCGGTCAAAAAACACTTTTGGGCCAGGGAGCGCCGGGAAACGTTCCAAAAACCCGTCAGGACTCTCGTCAGAGCCCAAATATGAAAAAAAAGAGGACTTTTGGGGAAAGTCAATTTTTGACTTTTTCGTAAGGGGGGGTGGTTACGCATTTTTTCAAAATTTCAGAACTGGTCAAAAAACACTTTTGGGCCAGGGAGCGCCGGGAAACGTTCCAAAAACCCGTCAGGACTCTCGGCACTGCCCAAATGTGCAAAAAAAGTGGACTTTTGGGGAAAGTCCATTTTTGACTTTTTCGTAAGGGGGGGTGGTTACGCATTTTTTCTAAATTTCAGAATTAGTCAAAAAACACTTTTGGGCCAGGGAGCGCCGGGAAACGTTCCAAAAAACAGTCAGGACTCTCGGCAGAGCCCAATTATGAAAAAAAAGAGGACTTTTGAGGAAAGTCAATTTTTGACTATTTCGTAAGGGGGGGTGGTTACGCATTTTTTCAAAATTTCAGAATTGGTCAAAAAACACTTTTGGGCCAGGGAGCGCCGGGAAACGTTCCAAAAACCCGTCAGGACTCTCGGCAGAGCCCAATTATGAAAAAAAAGAGGACATTTGTGGAAAGTCAGTTTTTGACTTTTTCGTAAGGGGGGGTGGTTACGCATTTTTTCAAAATTTCAAAATTGGTTAAAAAACACTTTTGGGCCAGGGAACGCCGGGAAACGTTCCAAAAACCCGTCAGGACTCTCGGCAGAGCCCAATTATGAAAAAAAAGAGGACATTTGTGGAAAGTCAATTTTTGACTTTTTCGTAAGGGGGGGTGGTTACACATTTTTTCAAAATTTCAAAATTGGTTAAAAAACACTTTTGGGCCAGGGAACGCCGGGAAACGTTCCAAAAACCCGTCAGGACTCTCGGCAGAGCCCAAATATGAAAAAAAAAGAGGACATTTGGGGAAAGTCCATTTTTGACTTTTTCGTAAGGGGGGGTGGTTTCGCAATTTTTCTAAATTTCAAAACCGGTCAAAAAACACTTTTGGGCCAGGGAGCGCCGGGAAACGTTCCAAAAACCCGTCAGGACTCTCGGCACTGCCCAAATGTGCAAAAAAAGTGGACTTTTGGGGAAAGTCCATTTTTGACTTTTTCGTAAGGGGGGGTGGTTACTCAGTTTTTCAAAATTTCATAATCGGTCAAAAAACACTTTTGGGCCAGGGAGCGCCGGGAAACGTTCCAAAAACCCGTCAGGACTCTCGGCAGAGCCCAAATATGAAAAAAAAGAGGACTTTTGAGGAAAGTCAATTTTTGACTATTTCGTAAGGGGGGGTGGTTACGCATTTTTTCAAAATTTCAGAATTGGTCAAAAAACACTTTTGGGCCAGGGAGCGCCGGGAAACGTTCCAAAAACCCGTCAGGACTCTCGGCAGAGCCCAATTATGAAAAAAAAGAGGACATTTGTGGAAAGTCAATTTTTGACTTTTTCGTAAGGGGGGGTGGTTACGCATTTTTTCAAAATTTCAAAATTGGTTAAAAAACACTTTTGGGCCAGGGAACGCCGGGAAACGTTCCAAAAACCCGTCAGGACTCTCGGCAGAGCCCAAATATGAAAAAAAAAGAGGACATTTGGGCAAAGTCCATTTTTGACTTTTTCGTAAGGGGGGGTGGTTTCGCAATTTTTCTAAATTTCAAAACCGGTCAAAAAACACTTTTGGGCCAGGGAGCGCCGGGAAACGTTCCAAAAACCCGTCAGAAACGTTCCAAAAACCCGTCAGGACTCTCGGCACTGCCCAAATATGTAAAAAAAGTGGACTTTTGGGGAAAGGCCATTTTTGACTTTTTCGTAAGGGGGGGTGGTTACACATTTTTTCAAAATTTCAGAATTGGTCAAAAAACACTTTTGGGCCAGGGAGCGCCGGGAAACGTTCCAAAAAACAGTCAGGACTCTTGGCACTGCCCAAATATGTAAAAAAAGTGGACTTTTGAGTAAAGTCAATTTTTGAATTTTTTCGTAAGGGGGGGGTGGTTTCGCAATTTTTCTAAATTTCAAAATCGGTCAAAAAACACTTTTGGGCCAGGGAGCGCCGTGAAACGTTCCAAAAACCCGTCAGGACTCTCGCCAGAGCCCAATTGTGCAAAAAAAGAGGACATTTGTGGAAAGTCAATTTTTGACTTTTTCGTAAGGGGGGGTGGTTACGCATTTTTTCAAAATTTCAAAATTGGTCAAAAAACACTTTTGGGCCAGGGAGCGCCGTGAAACGTTCCAAAAACCCGTCAGGACTCTCGCCAGAGCCCAATTATGCAAAAAAAGAGGACTTTTGAGGAAAGTCAATTTTTGACTATTTCGTAAGGGGGGGTGGTTACGCATTTTTTCAAAATTTCAGAATTGGTCAAAAAACACTTTTGGGCCAGGGAGCGCCGGGAAACGTTCCAAAAACCCGTCAGGACTCTCGGCAGAGCCCAATTATGAAAAAAAAGAGGACATTTGTGGAAAGTCAATTTTTGACTTTTTCGTAAGGGGGGGTGGTTACGCATTTTTTCAAAATTTCAAAATTGGTTAAAAAACACTTTTGGGCCAGGGAACGCCGGGAAACGTTCCAAAAACCCGTCAGGACTCTCGGCAGAGCCCAAATATGAAAAAAAAAGAGGACATTTGGGCAAAGTCCATTTTTGACTTTTTCGTAAGGGGGGGTGGTTTCGCAATTTTTCTAAATTTCAAAACCGGTCAAAAAACACTTTTGGGCCAGGGAGCGCCGGGAAACGTTCCAAAAACCCGTCAGAAACGTTCCAAAAACCCGTCAGGACTCTCGGCACTGCCCAAATATGTAAAAAAAGTGGACTTTTGGGGAAAGTCCATTTTTGACTTTTTCGTAAGGGGGGGTGGTTACACATTTTTTCAAAATTTCAGAATTGGTCAAAAAACACTTTTGGGCCAGGGAGCGCCGGGAAACGTTCCAAAAAACAGTCAGGACTCTTGGCACTGCCCAAATATGTAAAAAAAGTGGACTTTTGAGGAAAGTCAATTTTTGAATTTTTTCGTAAGGGGGGGTGGTTACGCATTTTTTCAAAATTTCAAAATTGGTTAAAAAACACTTTTGGGCCAGGGAACGCCGGGAATCGTTCCAAAAACCCGTCAGGACTCTCGGCAGAGCCCAAATATGAAAAAAAAAGAGGACATTTGGGCAAAGTCCATTTTTGACTTTTTCGTAAGGGGGGGTGGTTTCGCAATTTTTCTAAATTTCAAAACCGGTCAAAAAACACTTTTGGGCCAGGGAGCGCCGGGAAACGTTCCAAAAACCCGTCAGAAACGTTCCAAAAACCCGTCAGGACTCTCGGCACTGCCCAAATATGTAAAAAAAGTGGACTTTTGGGGAAAGTCCATTTTTGACTTTTTCGTAAGGGGGGGTGGTTACACATTTTTTCAAAATTTCAGAATTGGTCAAAAAACACTTTTGGGCCAGGGAGCGCCGGGAAACGTTCCAAAAAACAGTCAGGACTCTTGGCACTGCCCAAATATGTAAAAAAAGTGGACTTTTGAGGAAAGTCAATTTTTGAATTTTTTCGTAAGGGGGGGGTGGTTTCGCAATTTTTCTAAATTTCAAAATCGGTCAAAAAACACTTTTGGGCCAGGGAGCGCCGTGAAACGTTCCAAAAACCCGTCAGGACTCTCGCCAGAGCCCAATTATGCAAAAAAAGAGGACATTTGTGGAAAGTCAATTTTTGACTTTTTCGTAAGGGGGGGTGGTTACGCATTTTTTCAAAATTTCAAAATTGGTCAAAAAACACTTTTGGGCCAGGGAGCGCCGGGAAACGTTCCAAAAACCCGTCAGGACTCTCGGCAGAGCCCAAATATGAAAAAAAAGAGGACATTTGGGGAAAGTCCATTTTTGACTTTTTCGTAAGGGGGGGGGGCGTGGGGGGGTTACACATTTTTTCAAAATTTCAAAATTGGTCAAAAAACACTTTTGGGCCAGGGAGCGCCGGGAAACGTTCCAAAAACCCGTCAGGACTCTCGGCACTGCTCAAATATGCAAAAAAAGAGGACTTTTTTGGAATCACAATTTTTGACTTTTTCGTAAGGGGGGGTAGTTACGCATTTTTTCAAAATTTCAGAATTGGTCAAAAAACACTTTTGGGCTAGGGAGCGCCGGGAAACGTTCCAAAAACCCGTCAGGACTCTCTGCAGAGCCCAATTATGAAAAAAAAGAGGACATTTGTGGAAAGTCAATTTTTGACTTTTTCGTAAGGGGGGGTGGTTACACATTTTTTCAAAATTTCAGAATTGGTCAAAAAACACTTTTTGGCCAGGGAGCGCCGGGAAACGTTCCAAAAACCCGTCAGGACTCTCGGCACTGCTCAAATATGCAAAAAAAGAGGACTTTCGGGGAATCACAATTTTTGACTTTTTCGTAAGGGGGGGTGGTTACGGATTTTTTCAAAATTTCAAAATTGGTCAAAAAACACTTTTGGGCCAGGGAGCGCCGGTTAACGTTCCAAAAACCCGTCAGGACTCTCGGCACTGCCCAAATATGCAAAAAAAGTGGACTTTTGGGGAAAGTCAATTTTTGACTTTTTCGTAAGGGGGGGTGGTTACGCATTTTTTCAAAATTTGAAAATTGGTCAAAAAACACTTTTGGGCCAGGGAGTGCCGGGAAACGTTCCAAAAACCCGTCAGGACTCTCGGCAATGCCCAAATATGCAAAAAAAGTGGCCTTTTGGGGAAAGTCAATTTTTGACTTTTTCGTAAGGGGGGGTGGTTACGCATTTTTTTCAAAATTTCAAAACGGGTCAAAAAACACTTTTGGGCCGGGAAAAATTCCAAAAACCCGTCAGGACTCTCGGCAGAGCCAAAATATGGAAAAAAAAGAGGACATTTGGGGAAAGTCCATTTTTGACTTTTTCGTAAGGGGGGGTGGTTACGCATTTTTTCAAAATTTCAGAATTGGTGAAAAAACACTTTTGGGCCAAAGAGCGCCGGGAAACGTTCCAAAAACCCGTCAGGACTCTCGGCACTGCTCAAATATGCAAAAAAAGAGGACTTTTGGGGAATCAAAATTTTTGACTTTTTCGTAAGGGGGGGTGGTTACGCATTTTTTCAAAATTTCAGAATTGGTCAAAAAACACTTTTGGGCCAGGGAGCGCCGGGAACCGTTCCAAAAATCCGTCAGGACTCTCGGCACTGCCCAAATATGCAAAAAAAGTGGACTTTTGGGGAAAGTCCACTTTTGACTTTTTCGTAAGGGGAGGTGGTTACGCATTTTTTCAAAATTTCAGAATTAGTCAAAAAACACTTTTGGACCAGGGAGCGCCGGGAAACGTTCCAAAAACCCGTCAGGACTCTCGGCAGAGCCCAATTATTAAAAAAAAGAGGACATTTGTGGAAAGTCAATTTTTGACTTTTTCGTAAGGGGGGGTGGTTACGCATTTTTCAAAATTTCAAAATTGGTCAAAAAACACTTTTGGTGCAGGGAGCGCCGGGAAACGTTCCAAAAACCCGTCAGGACTCTCGGCACTGCCCAAATTTGCAAAAAAAGTGGACTTTTGAGGAAAGTCAATTTTTGACTTTTTCGTAAGGGGGGGTGGTTTCGCAATTTTTCTAAATTTCAAAACCGGTCAAAAAACACTTTTGGGCCAGGGAGCGCCGTGAAACGTTCCAAAAACCCGTCAGGACTCTCGGCAGAGCCCAAATATGAAAAAAAAAGAGGACATTTGGGGAAAGTCCATTTTTGACTTTTTCGTAAGGGGGGGTGGTTACGCATTTTTTCAAAATTTCAGAATTGGTCAAAAAACACTTTTTGGCCAGGGAGCGCCGGGACACGTTCCAAAAACCTGTCAGGACTCTCGGCACTGCTCAAATATGCAAAAAAAGAGGACTTTTGGGGAATCACAATTTTTGATTTTTCGTAAGAGGGGGTGGTTACGGATTTTTTCAAAATTTCATAATTGGTCAAAAAACACTTTTGGGCCAGGGAGCGCCGGTAAACGTTCCAAAAACCCGTCAGGACTCTCGGCACTGCCCAAATATGTAAAAAAAGTGGACTTTTGAGGAAAGTCAATTTTTGAATTTTTCGTAAGGGGGGGTGGTTACGCATTTTTTCAAAATTTCAGAATTGGTCAAAAACACTTTTGGGCCAGGGAGCGCCGGGAAACGTTACAAAAAACAGGACTCTCGGCACTGCCCAAATATGTAAAAAAAGTGGACTTTTGAGGAAAGTCCATTTTTGAATTTTTCGTAAGGGGGGTGGTTACGCATTTTTTCAAAATTTCAAAATCGGTCAAAAAACACTTTTGGACCAGGGAGCGCCGGGAAACGTTCCAAAAACCCGTCAAGACTCTCGGCAGAGCCCAAATATGAAAAAAAAGAGGACTTTTGGGGAAAGTCCATTTTTGACTTTTTCGTAAGGGGGGGTGGTTACGCATTTTTTCAAAATTTCAGAATTGGTCAAAAAACACTTTTGGGCCAGGGAGCGCCGGGAAACGTTCCAAAAAACAGGACTCTCGGCACTGCCCAAATATGTAAAAAAAGTGGACTTTTGAGGAAAGTCCATTTTAGAATTTTTCGTAAGGGGGGGTGGTTACGCATTTTTTCAAAATTTCAGAATTGGTCAAAAAACACTTTTTGGCCAGGGAGCGCCGGGACACGTTCCAAAAACCCGTCAGGACTCTCGGCACTGCTCAAATATGCAAAAAAAGAGGACTTTTGGGGAATCAAAATTTTTGATTTTTCGTAAGAGGGGGTGGTTACGGATTTTTTCAAAATTTCATAATTGGTCAAAAAACACTTTTGGGCCAGGGAGCGCCGGTAAACGTTCCAAAAACCCGTCAGGACTCTCGGCACTGCCCAAATATGTAAAAAAAGTGGACTTTTGGGGAAAGTCCATTTTTGACTTTTTCGTAAGGGGGGGTGGTTACGCATTTTTTCAAAATTTCAGAATTGGTCAAAAACACTTTTGGGCCAGGGAGCGCCGGGAAACGTTCCAAAAAACAGTCAGGACTCTCGGCAGAGCCCAATTATGAAAAAAAAGAGGACATTTGTGGAAAGTCAATTTTTGACTTTTTCGTAAGGGGGGGTGGTTACGCATTTTTTCAAAATTTCAAAATCGGTCAAAAAACACTTTTGGGCCAGGGAGCGCCGGGAAACGTTCCAAAAACCCGTCAGGACTCTCGGCAGAGCCCAAATATGAAAAAAAAGAGGACTTTTGAGGAAAGTCAATTTTTGACTATTTCGTAAGGGAGGGTGGTTACGCATTTTTTCAAAATTTCAGAATTGGTCAAAAAACACTTTTGGGCCAGGGAGCGCCGGGAAACGTTCCAAAAACCCGTCAGGACCCTCGGCAGAGCCCAATTATGAAAAAAAAGAGGACATTTGTGGAAAGTCAATTTTTGACTTTTTCGTAAGGGGGGGTGGTTACGCATTTTTTCAAAATTTCAAAATTGGTTAAAAAACACTTTTGGGCCAGGGAACGCCTGGAAACGTTCCAAAAACCCGTCAGGACTCTCGGCAGAGCCCAAATATGAAAAAAAAAGAGGACATTTGGGGAAAGTCCATTTTTGACTTTTTCGTAAGGGGGGGTGGTTTCGCAATTTTTCTAAATTACAAAACCGGTCAAAAAACACTTTTGGGCCAGGGAGCGCCGGGAAACGTTCCAAAAACCCGTCAGGACTCTCGGCAGAGCCCAAATATGAAAAAAAAGAGGACTTTTGAGGAAAGTCAATTTTTGACTATTTCGTAAGGGGGGGTGGTTACGCATTTTTTCAAAATTTCAGAATTGGTCAAAAAACACTTTTGGGCCAGGGAGCGCCGGGAAACGTTCCAAAAACCCGTCAGGACTCTCGGCAGAGCCAAATTAAGAAAAAAAAGAGGACATTTGTGGAAAGTCAATTTTTGACTTTTTCGTAAGGGGGGGTGGTTACGCATTTTTTCAAAATTTCAAAATTGGTTAAAAAACACTTTTGGGCCAGGGAACGCCGGGAAACGTTCCAAAAACCCGTCAGGACTCTCGGCAGAGCCCAAATATGAAAAAAAAAGAGGACATTTGGGGAAAGTCCATTTTTGACTTTTTCGTAAGGGGGGGTGGTTTCGCAATTTTTCTAAATTTCAAAACCGGTCAAAAAACACTTTTGGGCCAGGGAGCGCCGGGAAACGTTCCAAAAACCCGTCAGGACTCTCGGCACTGCTCAAATATGCAAAAAAAGAGGACTTTTGGGGAATCACAATTTTTGACTTTTTCGTAAGGGGGGGTGGTTACGCATTTTTTCAAAATTTCATAATTGGTCAAAAAACACTTTTGGGCCAGGGAGCGCCGGGAAACGTTCCAAAAACCCGTCAGGATTCTCGGCACTGCCCAAATATGCAAAAAAAGTGGACTTTTGGGGAAAGTCCATTTTTGACTTTTTCGTAAGGGGGGGTGGTTACGGATTTTTTCAAAATTTCAGAATTGGTCAAAAAACACTTTTGGGCCAGGGAGCGCCGGGAAACGTTCCAAAAAACAGTCAGGACTCTCGGCACTGCCCAAATATGTAAAAAAAGTGGACTTTTGAGGAAAGTCAATTTTTGAATTTTTCGTAAGGGGGGGTGGTTACGCATTTTTTCAAAATTTCAAAATCGGTCAAAAAACACTTTTGGGCCAGGGAGCGCCGGGAAACGTTCCAAAAACCCGTCAGGACTCTCAGCAGAGCCCAAATATGAAAAAAAAGTGGACTTTTGAGGAAAGTCAATTTTTGACTATTTCGTAAGGGGGGGTGGTTACGCATTTTTTCAAAATTTCAGAATTGGTCAAAAAACACTTTTGGGCCAGGGAGCGCCGGGAAACGTTCCAAAAACCCGTCAGGACTCTCGGCAGAGCCCAATTATGAAAAAAAAGAGGACATTTGTGGAAAGTCAATTTTTGACTTTTTCGTTAGGGGGGGTGGTTTCGCAATTTTTCTAAATTTCAAAACCGGTCAAAAAACACTTTTGGGCAAGGGAGCGCCGGGAAACGTTCCAAAAACCCGTCAGGACTCTCGGCACTGCTCAAATATGCAAAAAAAGAGGACTTTTTTGGAATCACAATTTTTGACTTTTTCGTAAGGGGGGGTGGTTACGCATTTTTTCAAAATTTTAGAATTGGTCAAAAAACACTTTTGGGCTAGGGAGCGCCGGGAAACGTTCCAAAAACCCGTCAGGACTCTCTGCAGAGCCCAATTATGAAAAAAAGAGGACATTTGTGGAAAGTCAATTTTTGACTTTTTCGTAAGGGGGGGTGGTTACACATTTTTTCAAAATTTCAGAATTGGTCAAAAAACACTTTTTGGCCAGGGAGCGCCGGGAAACGTTCCAAAAACCCGTCAGGACTCTCGGCACTGCTCAAATATGCAAAAAAAGAGGACTTTCGGGGAATCACAATTTTTGACTTTTTCGTAAGGGGGGGTGGTTACGGATTTTTTCAAAATTTCATAATTGGTCAAAAAACACTTTTGGGCCAGGGAGCGCCGGTTAACGTTCCAAAAACCCGTCTGGACTCTCGGCACTGCCCAAATATGCAAAAAAAGTGGACTTTTGGGGAAAGTCCATTTTTGACTTTTTCGTAAGGGGGGGTGGTTACGCATTTTTTCAAAATTTCAGAATTGGTCAAAAAACACTTTTGGGCCAGGGAGCGCCGGGAAACGTTCCAAAAAACAGTCAGGACTCTCGGCACTGCCCAAATATGTAAAAAAAGTGGACTTTTGAGGAAAGTCAATTTTTGAATTTTTCGTAAGGGGGGGTGGTTACGCATTTTTTCAAAATTTCAGAATTGGTCAAAAAACACTTTTGGGCTAGGGAGCTCCGGGAAACGTTCCAAAAACCCGTCAGGACTCTCTGCAGAGCCCAATTATGAAAAAAAAGAGGACATTTGTGGAAAGTCAATTTTTGACTTTTTCGTAAGGGGGGGTGGTTACACATTTTTTCAAAATTTCAGAATTGGTCAAAAAACACTTTTTGGCCAGGGAGCACCGGGAAACGTTCCAAAAACCCGTCAGGACTCTCGGCACTGCTCAAATATGCAAAAAAAGAGGACTTTCGGGGAATCACAATTTTTGACTTTTTCGTAAGGGGGGGTGGTTACGGATTTTTTCAAAATTTCATAATTGGTCAAAAAACACTTTTGGGCCAGGGAGCGCCGGTTAACGTTCCAAAAACCCGTCAGGACTCTCGGCACTGCCCAAATATGCAAAAAAAGTGGACTTTTGGGGAAAGTCCATTTTTGACTTTTTCGTAAGGGGGGGTGGTTACGCATTTTTTCAAAATTTCAGAATTGGTCAAAAAACACTTTTGGGCCACTGAGCGCCGGGAAACGTTCCAAAAAACAGTCAGGACTCTCGGCACTGCCCAAATATGTAAAAAAAGTGGACTTTTGAGGAAAGTCAATTTTTGAATTTTTCGTAAGGGGGGGTGGTTACGCATTTTTTCAAAATTTCAAAATCGGTCAAAAAACACTTTTGGGCCAGGGAGCGCCGGGAAACGTTCCAAAAACCCGTCAGGACTCTCGTCAGAGCCCAAATATGAAAAAAAAGAGGACTTTTGGGGAAAGTCAATTTTTGACTTTTTCGTAAGGGGGGGGTGGTTGCGCATTTTTTCTAAATTTCAGAATTGGTCAAAAAACACTTTTGGGCCAGGGAGCGCCGGGAAACGTTCCAAAAAACAGTCAGGACTCTCGGCAGAGCCCAATTATGAAAAAAAAGAGGACTTTTGAGGAAAGTCAATTTTTGACTATTTCGTAAGGGGGGGTGGTTACGCATTTTTTCAAAATTTCAGAATTGGTCAAAAAACACTTTTGGGCCAGGGAGCGCCGGGAAACGTTCCAAAAACCCGTCAGGACTCTCGGCAGAGCCCAATTATGAAAAAAAAGAGGACATTTGTGGAAAGTCAGTTTTTGACTTTTTCGTAAGGGGGGGTGGTTACGCATTTTTTCAAAATTTCAAAATTGGTTAAAAAACACTTTTGGGCCAGGGAACGCCGGGAAACGTTCCAAAAACCCGTCAGGACTCTCGGCAGAGCCCAATTATGAAAAAAAAGAGGACATTTGTGGAAAGTCAATTTTTGACTTTTTCGTAAGGGGGGGTGGTTACGCATTTTTTCAAAATTTCAAAATTGGTTAAAAAACACTTTTGGGCCAGGAAACGCCGGGAAACGTTCCAAAAACCCGTCAGGACTCTCGGCAGAGCCCAAATATGAAAAAAAAAGAGGACATTTGGGGAAAGTCCATTTTTGACTTTTTCGTAAGGGGGGGTGGTTTCGCAATTTTTCTAAATTTCAAAACCGGTCAAAAAACACTTTTGGGCCAGGGAGCGCCGGGAAACGTTCCAAAAACCCGTCAGGACTCTCGGCACTGCCCAAATGTGCAAAAAAAGTGGACTTTTGGGGAAAGTCCATTTTTGACTTTTTCGTAAGGGGGGGTGGTTACGCATTTTTTCAAAATTTCAAAATCGGTCAAAAAACACTTTTGGGCCAGGGAGCGCCGGGAAACGTTCCAAAAACCCGTCAGGACTCTCGGCAGAGCCCAAATATGAAAAAAAAGAGGACTTTTGAGGAAAGTCAATTTTTGACTATTTCGTAAGGGGGGGTGGTTACGCATTTTTTCAAAATTTCAGAATTGGTCAAAAAACACTTTTGGGCCAGGGAGCGCCGGGAAACGTTCCAAAAACCCGTCAGGACTCTCGGCAGAGCCCAATTATGAAAAAAAAGAGGACATTTGTGGAAAGTCAATTTTTGACTTTTTCGTAAGGGGGGGTGGTTACGCATTTTTTCAAAATTTCAAAATTGGTTAAAAAACACTTTTGGGCCAGGGAACGCCGGGAAACGTTCCAAAAACCCGTCAGGACTCTCGGCAGAGCCCAAATATGAAAAAAAAAGAGGACATTTGGGCAAAGTCCATTTTTGACTTTTTCGTAAGGGGGGGTGGTTTCGCAATTTTTCTAAATTTCAAAACCGGTCAAAAAACACTTTTGGGCCAGGGAGCGCCGGGAAACGTTCCAAAAACCCGTCAGGACTCTCGGCAGAGCCCAAATATGAAAAAAAAGAGGACTTTTGAGGAAAGTCAATTTTTGACTATTTCGTAAGGGGGGGTGGTTACGCATTTTTTCAAAATTTCAGAATTGGTCAAAAAACACTTTTGGGCCAGGGAGCGCCGGGAAACGTTCCAAAAACCCGTCAGGACTCTCGGCAGAGCCAAATTAAGAAAAAAAAGAGGACATTTGTGGAAAGTCATTTTTTGACTTTTTCGTAAGGGGGGGTGGTTACGCATTTTTTCAAAATTTCAAAATTGGTTAAAAAACACTTTTGGGCCAGGGAACGCCGGGAAACGTTCCAAAAACCCGTCAGGACTCTCGGCAGAGCCCAAATATGAAAAAAAAAGAGGACATTTGGGGAAAGTCCATTTTTGACTTTTTCGTAAGGGGGGGTGGTTTCGCAATTTTTCTAAATTTCAAAACCGGTCAAAAAACACTTTTGGGCCAGGGAGCGCCGGGAAACGTTCCAAAAACCCGTCAGGACTCTCGGCACTGCTCAAATATGCAAAAAAAGAGGACTTTTGGGGAATCACAATTTTTGACTTTTTCGTAAGGGGGGTGGTTACGCATTTTTTCAAAATTTCATAATTGGTCAAAAAACACTTTTGGGCCAGGGAGCGCCGGGAAACGTTCCAAAAACCCGTCAGGACTCTCGGCACTGCCCAAATATGCAAAAAAAGTGGACTTTTGGGGAAAGTCCATTTTTGACTTTTTCGTAAGGGGGGGTGGTTACGGATTTTTTCAAAATTTCAAAATCGGTCAAAAAACACTTTTGGGCCAGGGAGCGCCGGGAAACGTTCCAAAAACCCGTCAGGACTCTCGGCACTGCCCAAATATGCAAAAAAAGTGGACTTTTGGGGAAAGTCCATTTTTGACTTTTTCGTAAGGGGGGGTGGTTACGCATTTTTTCTAAATTTCAGAATTGGTCAAAAAACACTTTTGGGCCAGGGAGCGCCGGGAAACGTTCCAAAAAACAGTCAGGACTCTCGGCACTGCCCAAATATGTAAAAAAAGTGGACTTTTGAGGAAAGTCAATTTTTGAATTTTTCGTAAGGGGGGGTGGTTACGCATTTTTTCAAAATTTCAAAATCGGTCAAAAAACACTTTTGGGCCAGGGAGCCCCGGGAAACGTTCCAAAAACCCGTCAGGACTCTCAGCAGAGCCCAAATATGAAAAAAAAGAGGACTTTTGAGGAAAGTCAATTTTTGACTATTTCGTAAGGGGAAGTGGTTACGCATTTTTTCAAAATTTCAGAATTGGTCAAAAAACACTTTTGGGCCAGGGAGCGCCGGGAAACGTTCCAAAAACCCGTCAGGACTCTCGGCAGAGCCCAATTATGAAAAAAAAGAGGACATTTGTGGAAAGTCAATTTTTGACTTTTTCGTAAGGGGGGGTGGTTACGCATTTTTTCAAAATTTCAAAATCGGTCAAAAAACACTTTTGGGCCAGGGAGAGCCGGGAAACGTTCCAAAAAACAGTCAGGACTCTCGGCACTGCCCAAATATGTAAAAAAAGTGGACTTTTGAGGAAAGTCAATTTTTGAATTTTTCGTAAGGGGGGGTGGTTACGCATTTTTTCAAAATTTCAAAATCGGTCAAAAAACACTTTTGGGCCAGGGAGCGCTGGGAAACGTTCCAAAAACCCGTCAGGACTCTCGGCACTGCCCAAATATGCAAAAAAAGTGGACTTTTGGGGAAAGTCCATTTTTGACTTTTTCGTAAGGGGGGGTGGTTACGCATTTTTTCAAAATTTCAAAATTGGTTAAAAAACACTTTTGGGCCAGGGAACGCCGGGAAACGTTCCAAAAACCCGTCAGGACTCTCGGCAGAGCCCAAATATGAAAAAAAAAGAGGACATTTGGGGAAAGTCCATTTTTGACTTTTTCGTAAGGGGGGAAGGTTTCGCAATTTTTCTAAATTTCAAAACCGGTCAAAAAACACTTTTGGGCCAGGGAGCGCCGGGAAACGTTCCAAAAACCCGTCAGGACTCTCGGCAGAGCCAAAATATGCAAAAAAATTTCCACTTTTGGGGAAAGTCAACTTTTGACTTTTTCGTAAGGGGGGGTGGTTACGCATTTTTTCAAAATTTCAAAATCGGTCAAAAAACACTTTTGGGCCAGGGAGCGTCGGGAAACGTTCCAAAAAACAGTCAGGACTCTCGGCACTGCCCAAATATGCAAAAAAAGTGGACTTTTGGGGAAAGTCCATTTTTGACTTTTTCGTAAGGGGGGTGGTTACGCATTTTTTCAAAATTTCAAAATCGGTCAAAAAACACTTTTGGGCCAGGGAGAGCCGGGAAACGTTCCAAAAACCCGTCAGGACTCTCGGCAGAGCCAAAATATGCAAAAAAATTTCCACTTTTGGGGAAAGTCAACTTTTGACTTTTTCGTAAGGGGGGGTGGTTACGCATTTTTTCAAAATTTCAAAATCGGTCAAAAAACACTTTTGGGCCAGGGAGCGTCGGGAAACGTTCCAAAAAACAGTCAGGACTCTCGGCACTGCCCAAATATGTAAAAAAAGTGGACTTTTGAGGAAAGTCAATTTTTGAATTTTTCGTAAGGGGGGGTGGTTACGCATTTTTTCAAAATTTCAAAATCGGTCAAAAAACACTTTTGGGCCAGGGAGCGCCGGGAAACGTTCCAAAAACCCGTCAAGACTCTCGGCACTGCCCAAATATGCAAAAAAAGTGGACTTTTGGGGAAAGTCCATTTTTGACTTTTTCGTAAGGGGGGGTGGTTACGCATTTTTTCAAAATTTCAGAATTGGTCAAAAAACACTTTTGGGCCAGGGAGCGCCGGGGAACGTTCCAAAAAACAGTCAGGACTCTCGGCACTGCCCAAATATGTAAAAAAAGTGGACATTTGAGGAAAGTCAATTTTTGAATTTTTCGTAAGGGGGGGTGGTTACGCATTTTTTCAAAATTTCAAAATCGGTCAAAAAACACTTTTGGGCCAGGGAGCGCCGGGAAACGTTCCAAAAACCCGTCAGGACTCTCGGCAGAGCCCAATTATGAAAAAAAAGAGGACATTTGTGGAAAGTCAATTTTTGACTTTTTCGTAAGGGGGGGTGGTTTCGCAATTTTTCTAAATTTCAAAACCGGTCAAAAAACACTTTTGGGCAAGGGAGCGCCGGGAAACGTTCCAAAAACCCGTCAGGACTCTCGGCACTGCT
Source organism: Corythoichthys intestinalis (assembly GCF_030265065.1). NCBI lineage: Eukaryota > Metazoa > Chordata > Actinopteri > Syngnathiformes > Syngnathidae > Corythoichthys > Corythoichthys intestinalis. The sequence continues at coordinate 18,409,897 of NC_080402.1, forward strand.
CAAATATGCAAAAAAAGAGGACTTTTTTGGAATCACAATTTTTGACTTTTTCGTAAGGGGGGTGGTTACGCATTTTTTCAAAATTTCATAATTGGTCAAAAAACACTTTTGGGCCAGGGAGCGCCGGGAAACGTTCCAAAAACCCGTCAGGACTCTCGGCACTGCCCAAATATGCAAAAAAAGTGGACTTTTGGGGAAAGTCCATTTTTGACTTTTTCGTAAGGGGGGGTGGTTACGGATTTTTTCAAAATTTCAAAATCGGTCAAAAAACACTTTTGGGCCAGGGAGCGCCGGGAAACGTTCCAAAAACCCGTCAGGACTCTCGGCACTGCCCAAATATGCAAAAAAAGTGGACTTTTGGGGAAAGTCCATTTTTGACTTTTTCGTAAGGGGGGGTGGTTACGCATTTTTTCTAAATTTCAGAATTGGTCAAAAAACACTTTTGGGCCAGGGAGCGCCGGGAAACGTTCCAAAAAACAGTCAGGACTCTCGGCACTGCCCAAATATGTAAAAAAAGTGGACTTTTGAGGAAAGTCAATTTTTGAATTTTTCGTAAGGGGGGGTGGTTACGCATTTTTTCAAAATTTCAAAATCGGTCAAAAAACACTTTTGGGCCAGGGAGCCCCGGGAAACGTTCCAAAAACCCGTCAGGACTCTCAGCAGAGCCCAAATATGAAAAAAAAGAGGACTTTTGAGGAAAGTCAATTTTTGACTATTTCGTAAGGGGAAGTGGTTACGCATTTTTTCAAAATTTCAGAATTGGTCAAAAAACACTTTTGGGCCAGGGAGCGCCGGGAAACGTTCCAAAAACCCGTCAGGACTCTCGGCAGAGCCCAATTATGAAAAAAAAGAGGACATTTGTGGAAAGTCAATTTTTGACTTTTTCGTAAGGGGGGGTGGTTACGCATTTTTTCAAAATTTCAAAATCGGTCAAAAAACACTTTTGGGCCAGGGAGAGCCGGGAAACGTTCCAAAAAACAGTCAGGACTCTCGGCACTGCCCAAATATGTAAAAAAAGTGGACTTTTGAGGAAAGTCAATTTTTGAATTTTTCGTAAGGGGGGGTGGTTACGCATTTTTTCAAAATTTCAAAATCGGTCAAAAAACACTTTTGGGCCAGGGAGCGCTGGGAAACGTTCCAAAAACCCGTCAGGACTCTCGGCACTGCCCAAATATGCAAAAAAAGTGGACTTTTGGGGAAAGTCCATTTTTGACTTTTTCGTAAGGGGGGGTGGTTACGCATTTTTTCAAAATTTCAAAATTGGTTAAAAAACACTTTTGGGCCAGGGAACGCCGGGAAACGTTCCAAAAACCCGTCAGGACTCTCGGCAGAGCCCAAATATGAAAAAAAAAGAGGACATTTGGGGAAAGTCCATTTTTGACTTTTTCGTAAGGGGGGAAGGTTTCGCAATTTTTCTAAATTTCAAAACCGGTCAAAAAACACTTTTGGGCCAGGGAGCGCCGGGAAACGTTCCAAAAACCCGTCAGGACTCTCGGCAGAGCCAAAATATGCAAAAAAATTTCCACTTTTGGGGAAAGTCAACTTTTGACTTTTTCGTAAGGGGGGGTGGTTACGCATTTTTTCAAAATTTCAAAATCGGTCAAAAAACACTTTTGGGCCAGGGAGCGTCGGGAAACGTTCCAAAAAACAGTCAGGACTCTCGGCACTGCCCAAATATGCAAAAAAAGTGGACTTTTGGGGAAAGTCCATTTTTGACTTTTTCGTAAGGGGGGGTGGTTACGCATTTTTTCAAAATTTCAAAATCGGTCAAAAAACACTTTTGGGCCAGGGAGAGCCGGGAAACGTTCCAAAAACCCGTCAGGACTCTCGGCAGAGCCAAAATATGCAAAAAAATTTCCACTTTTGGGGAAAGTCAACTTTTGACTTTTTCGTAAGGGGGGGTGGTTACGCATTTTTTCAAAATTTCAAAATCGGTCAAAAAACACTTTTGGGCCAGGGAGCGTCGGGAAACGTTCCAAAAAACAGTCAGGACTCTCGGCACTGCCCAAATATGTAAAAAAAGTGGACTTTTGAGGAAAGTCAATTTTTGAATTTTTCGTAAGGGGGGGTGGTTACGCATTTTTTCAAAATTTCAAAATCGGTCAAAAAACACTTTTGGGCCAGGGAGCGCCGGGAAACGTTCCAAAAACCCGTCAAGACTCTCGGCACTGCCCAAATATGCAAAAAAAGTGGACTTTTGGGGAAAGTCCATTTTTGACTTTTTCGTAAGGGGGGGTGGTTACGCATTTTTTCAAAATTTCAGAATTGGTCAAAAAACACTTTTGGGCCAGGGAGCGCCGGGGAACGTTCCAAAAAACAGTCAGGACTCTCGGCACTGCCCAAATATGTAAAAAAAGTGGACATTTGAGGAAAGTCAATTTTTGAATTTTTCGTAAGGGGGGGTGGTTACGCATTTTTTCAAAATTTCAAAATCGGTCAAAAAACACTTTTGGGCCAGGGAGCGCCGGGAAACGTTCCAAAAACCCGTCAGGACTCTCTGCAGAGCCCAAATATGAAAAAAAAGTGAACTTTTGAGGAAAGTCAATTTTTGAATTTTTCGTAAGGGGGGGTGGTTACGCATTTTTTCAAAATTTCAGAATTGGTCAAAAAACACTTTTGGGCCAGGGAGCGCCGTGAAACGTTCCAAAAACCCGTCAGGACTCTCGGCACTGCCCAAATATGCAAAAAAAGTGGACTTTTGTGGAAAGTCAATTTTTGACTTTTTCGTAAGGGGGGGTGGTTACGCATTTTTTCAAAATGTCAAAATTGGTCAAAAAACACTTTTGGGCCAGGGAGCGCCGGGAAACATTCCAAAAACCCGTCAGGACTCTCGGCAGAGCCCAAATATGAAAAAAAAAAAGAGGACATTTGTGGAAAGTCCATTTTTGACTTTTTCGTAAGGGGGTGGGGGGTTACGCATTTTTTCAAAATTTCAGAATTGGTCAATAAACACTTTTGGGCCAGGAAGCGCCGTGAAACGTTCCAAAAACCCGTCAGGACTCTCGGCACTGCCCAAATATGAAAAAAAAGTGGACTTTTGGGGAAAGTCAATTTTTGACTTTTTCGTAAGGGGGGGTGGTTTCGCAATTTTTCTAAATTTCAAAACCGGTCAAAAAACACTTTTGGGCCAGGGAGCGCCGGGAAACGTTCCAAAAACCCGTCAGGACTCTCGGCACTGCTCAAATATGCAAAAAAAGAGGACTTTTGGGGAATCACAATTTTTGACTTTTTCGTAAGGGGGGGTGGTTACGCATTTTTTCAAAATTTCAGAATTGGTCAAAAAACACTTTTGGGCTAGGGAGCGCCGGGAAACGTTCCAAAAACCCGTCAGGACTCTCTGCAGAGCCCAATTATGAAAAAAAAGAGGACATTTGTGGAAAGTCAATTTTTGACTTTTTCGTAAGGGGGGGTGGTTACACATTTTTTCAAAATTTCAGAATTGGTCAAAAAACACTTTTTGGCCAGGGAGCGCCGGGAAACGTTCCAAAAACCCGTCAGGACTCTCGGCACTGCTCAAATATGCAAAAAAAGAGGACTTTCGGGGAATCACAATTTTTGACTTTTTCGTAAGGGGGGGTAGTTACGGATTTTTTAAAAATTTCATAATTAGTCAAAAAACACTTTTGTGCCAGGGAGCGCCGGTTAACGTTCCAAAAACCCGTCAGGACTCTCGGCACTGCCCAAATATGCAAAAAAAGTGGACTTTTGGGGAAAGCCCATTTTTGATTTTTTCGTAAGGGGGGGTGGTTACGCATTTTTTCAAAATTTCAGAATTGGTCAAAAAACAGTTTTGGGCCACGGAGCACCGGGAAACGTTCCAAAAAACAGTCAGGACTCTCGGCACTGCCCAAATATGTAAAAAAAGTGGACTTTTGGGGAAAGTCAATTTTTGACTTTTTCGTAAAGGGGGGTGGTTTCGCAATTTTTCTAAATTTCAAAACCGGTCAAAAAACACTTTTGGGCCAGGGAGCGCCGGGAAACGTTCCAAAAACCCGTCAGGACTCTCGGCACTGCTCAAATATGCAAAAAAAGAGGACTTTTGGGGAATCACAATTTTTGACTTTTTCGTAAGGGGGGGTGGTTACGCATTTTTTCAAAATTTCATAATTGGTCAAAAAACACTTTTGGGCCAGGGAGTGCCGGGAAACGTTCCAAAAACCCGTCAGGACTCTCGGCACTGCTCAAATATGCAAAAAAAGAGGACTTTTGGGGAATCACAATTTTTGACTTTTTCGTAAAGGGGGGTGGTTTCGCAATTTTTCTAAATTTCAAAACCGGTCAAAAAACACTTTTGGGCCAGGGAGCGCCGGGAAACGTTCCAAAAACCCGTCAGGACTCTCGGCACTGCCCAAATATGCAAAAAAATTGAATTTTTGGGGAAAGTCAATTTTTGACTTTTTCGTAAGGGGGGGTGGTTACGCATTTTTTTCAAAATTTCAAAATGGGTCAAAAAACACTTTTGGGCCGGGAAACATTCCAAAAACCCGTCAGGACTCTCGACAGAGCCCAAATATGGAAAAAAAAGAGGACGTTTGGGGAAAGTCCATTTTTTACTTTTTCGTAAGGGGGGGTGGTTACGCATTTTTTCAAAATTTCATAATTGGTCAAAAAACACTTTTGGGCCAGGGAGCGTCGGGAAACGTTCCAAAAAACAGTCAGGACTCTCGGCACTGCCCAAATATGTAAAAAATGTGGACTTTTGAGGAAAGTCAATTTTTGAATTTTTCGTAAGGGGGGGTGGTTACGCATTTTTTCAAAATTTCAAAATCGGTCAAAAAACACTTTTGGGCCATGGAACGCCGGGAAACGTTCCAAAAACCCGTCAGGACTCTCGGCAGAGCCCAAATATGAAAAAAAAGAGGACTTTTGGGGAAAGTCAATTTTTGACTTTTTCGTAAGGGGGGGTGGTTTCACAATTTTTCTAAATTTCAAAACCGGTCAAAAAACACTTTTGGGCCAGGGAGCGCCGGGAAACGTTCCAAAAACCCGTCAGGACTCTCGGCACTGCTCAAATATGCAAAAAAAGAGGACTTTTGGGGAATCACAATTTTTGACTTTTTCGTAAGGGGGGTCGTTACGCATTTTGTCAAAATTTCATAATTGGTCAAAAAACACTTTTGGGCCAGGGAGTGCCGGGAAACGTTCCAAAAACCCGTCAGGACTCTCGGCACTGCCCAAATATGCAAAAAAAGTGGCCTTTTGGGGAAAATCAATTTTTGATTTTTTCGTAAGGGGGGGTGGTTTCGCAATTTTTCTAAATTTCAAAACCGGTCAAAAAACACTTTTGGGCCAGGGAGCGCCGTGAAACGTTCCAAAAACCCGTCAGGACTCTCGGCACTGCCCAAATATGCAAAAAAATTGGACTTTTGGGGAAAGTCAATTTTTGACTTTTTCGTAAGGGGGGGTGGTTACGCATTTTTTTCAAAATTTCAAAATGGGTCAAAAAACACTTTTGGGCCGGGAAACATTCCAAAAACCCGTCAGGACTCTCGGCAGAGCCCAAATATGGAAAAAAACGAGGACGTTTGGGGAAAGTCTATTTTTGACTTTTTCGTAAGGGGGGGGGGGTTACGCATTTTTTCAAAATTTCAGAATTGGTCAAAAAACACTTTTGGGCCAAAGAGCGCCGGGAAACGTTCCAAAAACCCGTCAGGACTCTTGGCACTGCTCAAATATGCAAAAAAAGAGGACTTTTGGGGAATCACAATTTTTGACTTTTTCGTAAGGGGGGGTGGTTACGCATTTTTTCAAAATTTCATAATTGGTCAAAAAACACTTTTGGGCCAGGGAGCGCCGGGAAACGTTCCAAAAATCCGTCAGGACTCTCGGCAGAGCCAAAATATGCAAGAAAATTTCCACTTTTGGGGAAAGTCAACTTTTGACTTTTTCGTAAGGGGGGGTGGTTACGCATTTTTTCAAAATTTCAAAATCGGTCAAAAAACACTTTTGGGCCAGGGAGCGTCGGGAAACGTTCCAAAAAACAGTCAGGACTCTCGGCACTGCCCAAATATGTAAAAAAAGTGGACTTTTGAGGAAAGTCAATTTTTGAATTTTTCGTAAGGGGGGGTGGTTACGCATTTTTTCAAAATTTCAAAATCGGTCAAAAAACACTTTTGGGCCAGGGAGCGCCGGGAAACGTTCCAAAAACCCGTCAGGACTCTCGGCACTGCCCAAATATGTAAAAAAGTGGACTTTTGAGGAAAGTCAATTTTTGAATTTTTCGTAAGGGGGGGTGGTTACGCATTTTTTCTTGATTTCAAAATCGGTCAAAAAACACTTTTGGGCCAGGGAGCGCCGGGAAACGTTCCAAAAACCCGTCAGGACTCTCGGCAGAGCCCAAATATGAAAAAAAAGAGGACTTTTGAGGAAAGTCAATTTTTGACTATTTCGTAAGGGGGGGTGGTTAGGCATTTTTTCAAAATTTCAGAATTGGTCAAAAAACACTTTTGGGCCAGGGAGCGCCGGGAAACGTTCCAAAAACCCTTCAGGACTCTCGGCAGAGCCCAATTATGAAAAAAAAGAGGACATTTGTGGAAAGTCAATTTTTGACTTTTTCGTAAGGGGGGGTGGTTACGCATTTTTTCAAAATTTCAAAATTGGTTAAAAAACACTTTTGGGCCAGGGAACGCCGGGAAACGTTCCAAAAACCCGTCAGGACTCTCGGCAGAGCCCAAATATGAAAAAAAAGAGTACATTTGGGGTAAGTCCATTTTTGACTTTTTCGTAAGGGGGGGTGGTTTCACAATTTTTCTAAATTTCAAAACCGGTCAAAAAACACTTTTGGGCCAGGGAGCGCCGGGAAACGTTCCAAAAACCCGTCAGGACTCTCGGCACTGCTCAATTATGCAAAAAAAGAGGACTTTTGGGGAATCACAATTTTTGACTTTTTCGTAAGGGGGGGTGGTTACGCATTTTTTCAAAATTTCATAATTGGTCAAAAAACACTTTTGGGCCAGGGAGCGCCGGGAAACGTTCCAAAAACCCGTCAGGACTCTCGGCACTGCCCAAATATGCAAAAAAAGTGGACTTTTGGGGAAAGTCCATTTTTGACTTTTTCGTAAGGGGGGGTGGTTACGCATTTTTTCAAAATTTCAAAATCGGTCAAAAAACACTTTTGGGCCAGGGAGAGCCGGGAAACGTTCCAAAAACCCGTCAGGACTCTCGGCACTGCCCAAATATGAAAAAAAAGTGGACTTTTGGGGAAAGTCAATTTTTGACTTTTTCGTAAGGGGGGGTGGTTTCGCAATTTTTCTAAATTTCAAAACCGGTCAAAAAACACTTTTGGGCCAGGGAGCGCCGGGAAACGTTCCAAAAACCCGTCAGGACTCTCGGCACTGCTCAAATATGCAAAAAAAGTGGACTTTTGGGGAATCACAATTTTTGACTTTTTCGTAAGGGGGGGTGGTTACGCATTTTTTCAAAATTTCAGAATTGGTCAAAAAACACTTTTGGGCTAGGGAGCGCCGGGAAACGTTCCAAAAACCCGTCAGGACTCTCTGCAGAGCCCTATTATGAAAAAAAAGAGGACATTTGTGGAAAGTCAATTTTTGACTTTTTCGTAAGGGGGGGTGGTTACACATTTTTTCAAAATTTCAGAATTGGTCAAAAAACACTTTTTGGCCAGGGAGCGCCGGGAAACGTTCCAAAAACCCGTCAGGACTCTCGGCAGAGCCCAAATATGGAAAAAAAAGGGTACGTTTGGGGAAAGTCCATTTTTGACTTTTTCGTAAGGGGGGGGTTTACGCATTTTTTCAAAATTTCAGAATTGGTCAAAAAACACTTTTGGGCCAAAGAGCGCCGGGAAACGTTCCAAAAACCCGTCAGGACTCTCGGCACTGCTCAAATATGCAAAAAAAGAGGACTTTTGGGGAATCACAATTTTTGACTTTTTCGTAAGGGGGGGTGATTACGCATTTTTTCAAAATTTCATAATTGGTCAAAAAACACTTTTGGGCCAGGGAGCGTCGGGAAACGTTCCAAAAAACAGTCAGGACTCTCGGCACTGCCCAAATATGTAAAAAAAGTGGACTTTTGAGGAAAGTCAATTTTTGAATTTTTCGTAAGGGGGGGTGGTTACGCATTTTTTCAAAATTTCAAAATCGGTCAAAAAACACCTTTGGGCCAGGGAGCGCCGGGAAACGTTCCAAAAACCCGTCAGGACTCTCGGCACTGCCCAAATTTGAAAAAAAAGAGGACTTTTGGGGAAAGTCAATTTTTGACTTTTTCGTAAGGGGGGGTGGTTACGCATTTTTTCAAAATTTCAGAATTGGTCAAAAAACACTTTTGGGCCAGGGAGCGCCGGGAAACGTTCCAAAACCCCGTCAGGACTCTCGGCACTGCCCAAATGTGCAAAAAAAGTGGACTTTTGGGGAAAGTCTATTTTTGACTTTTTCGTAAGGGGGGGTGGTTACGCATTTTTTCAAAATTTCAGAATTGGTCAAAAAACACTTTTGGGCCAGGGAGCGCCGGGAAACGTTCCAAAAACCCGTCAGGACTCTCGGCAGAGCCCAAATATGAAAAAAAAGGGTACGTTTGGGGAAAGTCCATTTTTGACTTTTTCGTAAGGGGGGTGGTTACGCATTTTTTCAAAATTTCAAAATCGGTCAAAAAACACTTTTGGGCCAGGGAGCGCCGGGAAACGTTCCAAAAACCCGTCAGGACTCTCGGCACTGCCCAAATATGTAAAAAAAGTGGACTTTTGAGGAAAGTCAATTTTTGAATTTTTCGTAAGGGGGGGTGGTTACGCATTTTTTCTTGATTTCAAAATCGGTCAAAAAACACTTTTGGGCCAGGGAGCGCCGGGAAACGTTCCAAAAACCCGTCAGGACTCTCGGCAGAGCCCAAATATGAAAAAAAAGAGGACTTTTGAGGAAAGTCAATTTTTGACTATTTCGTAAGGGGGGGTGGTTAGGCATTTTTTCAAAATTTCAGAATTGGTCAAAAAACACTTTTGGGCCAGGGAGCGCCGGGAAACGTTCCAAAAACCCTTCAGGACTCTCGGCAGAGCCCAATTATGAAAAAAAAGAGGACATTTGTGGAAAGTCAATTTTTGACTTTTTCGTAAGGGGGGGTGGTTACGCATTTTTTCAAAATTTCAAAATTGGTTAAAAAACACTTTTGGGCCAGGGAACGCCGGGAAACGTTCCAAAAACCCGTCAGGACTCTCGGCAGAGCCCAAATATGAAAAAAAAGAGTACATTTGGGGAAAGTCCATTTTTGACTTTTTCGTAAGGGGGGGTGGTTTCACAATTTTTCTAAATTTCAAAACCGGTCAAAAAACACTTTTGGGCCAGGGAGCGCCGGGAAACGTTCCAAAAACCCGTCAGGACTCTCGGCACTGCTCAATTATGCAAAAAAAGAGGACTTTTGGGGAATCACAATTTTTGACTTTTTCGTAAGGGGGGGTGGTTACGCATTTTTTCAAAATTTCATAATTGGTCAAAAAACACTTTTGGGCCAGGGAGCGCCGGGAAACGTTCCAAAAACCCGTCAGGACTCTCGGCACTGCCCAAATATGCAAAAAAAGTGGACTTTTGGGGAAAGTCCATTTTTGACTTTTTCGTAAGGGGGGGTGGTTACGCATTTTTTCAAAATTTCAAAATCGGTCAAAAAACACTTTTGGGCCAGGGAGAGCCGGGAAACGTTCCAAAAACCCGTCAGGACTCTCGGCACTGCCCAAATATGAAAAAAAAGTGGACTTTTGGGGAAAGTCAATTTTTGACTTTTTCGTAAGGGGGGGTGGTTTCGCAATTTTTCTAAATTTCAAAACCGGTCAAAAAACACTTTTGGGCCAGGGAGCGCCGGGAAACGTTCCAAAAACCCGTCAGGACTCTCGGCACTGCTCAAATATGCAAAAAAAGTGGACTTTTGGGGAATCACAATTTTTGACTTTTTCGTAAGGGGGGGTGGTTACGCATTTTTTCAAAATTTCAGAATTGGTCAAAAAACACTTTTGGGCTAGGGAGCGCCGGGAAACGTTCCAAAAACCCGTCAGGACTCTCTGCAGAGCCCTATTATGAAAAAAAAGAGGACATTTGTGGAAAGTCAATTTTTGACTTTTTCGTAAGGGGGGGTGGTTACACATTTTTTCAAAATTTCAGAATTGGTCAAAAAACACTTTTTGGCCAGGGAGCGCCGGGAAACGTTCCAAAAACCCGTCAGGACTCTCGGCAGAGCCCAAATATGGAAAAAAAAGGGTACGTTTGGGGAAAGTCCATTTTTGACTTTTTCGTAAGGGGGGGGTTTACGCATTTTTTCAAAATTTCAGAATTGGTCAAAAAACACTTTTGGGCCAAAGAGCGCCCGGAAACGTTCCAAAAACCCGTCAGGACTCTCGGCACTGCTCAAATATGCAAAAAAAGAGGACTTTTGGGGAATCACAATTTTTGACTTTTTCGTAAGGGGGGGTGATTACGCATTTTTTCAAAATTTCATAATTGGTCAAAAAACACTTTTGGGCCAGGGAGCGTCGGGAAACGTTCCAAAAAACAGTCAGGACTCTCGGCACTGCCCAAATATGTAAAAAAAGTGGACTTTTGAGGAAAGTCAATTTTTGAATTTTTCGTAAGGGGGGGTGGTTACGCATTTTTTCAAAATTTCAAAATCGGTCAAAAAACACCTTTGGGCAAGGGAGCGCCGGGAAACGTTCCAAAAACCCGTCAGGACTCTCGGCACTGCCCAAATTTGAAAAAAAAGAGGACTTTTGGGGAAAGTCAATTTTTGACTTTTTCGTAAGGGGGGGTGGTTACGCATTTTTTCAAAATTTCAGAATTGGTCAAAAAACACTTTTGGGCCAGGGAGCGCCGGGAAACGTTCCAAAAACCCGTCAGGACTCTCGGCACTTCCCAAATGTGCAAAAAAAGTGGACTTTTGGGGAAAGTCCATTTTTGACTTTTTCGTAAGGGGGGGTGGTTACGCATTTTTTCTAAATTTCATAATTGGTCAAAAAACACTTTTGGGCCAGGGAGCGTCGGGAAACGTTCCAAAAAACAGTCAGGACTCTCGGCACTGCCCAAATATGTAAAAAAAGTGGACTTTTGAGGAAAGTCAATTTTTGATTTTTTCGTTAGGGGGGGTGGTTACGCATTTTTTCAAAATTTCAAAATCGGTCAAAAAACACTTTTGGGCCAGGGAGCGCCGGGAAACGTTCCAAAAACCTGTCAGGACTCTCGGCACTGCCCAAATATGAAAAAAAAGAGGACTTTTGGGGAAAGTCAATTTTTGACTTTTTCGTAAGGGGGGGTGGTTACGCATTTTTTCAAAATTTCAGAATTGGTCAAAAAACACTTTTGGGCCAGGGAGCGCCGGGAAACGTTCCAAAACCCCGTCAGGACTCTCGGCACTGCCCAAATGTGCAAAAAAAGTGGACTTTTGGGGAAAGTCCATTTTTGACTTTTTCGTAAGGGGGGGTGGTTACGCATTTTTTCAAAATTTCAGAATTGGTCAAAAAACACTTTTGGGCCAGGGAGCGCCGGGAAACGTTCCAAAAAACAGTCAGGACTCTCGGCACTGCCCAAATATGTAAAAAAAGTGGACTTTTGAGGAAAGTCAATTTTTGAATTTTTCGTAAGGGGGGGTGGTTACGCATTTTTTCTTGATTTCAAAATCGGTCAAAAAACACTTTTGGGCCAGGGAGCGCCGGGAAACGTTCCAAAAACCCGTCAGGACTCTCGGCAGAGCCCAAATATGAAAAAAAAGGGTACGTTTGGGGAAAGTCCATTTTTGACTTTTTCGTAAGGGGGGGGTTTACGCATTTTTTCAAAATTTCAGAATTGGTCAAAAAACACTTTTGGGCCAAAGAGCGCCGGGAAACGTTCCAAAAACCCGTCAGGACTCTCGGCACTGCTCAAATATGCAAAAAAAGAGGACTTTTGGGGAATCACAATTTTTGACTTTTTCGTAAGGGGGGGTGGTTACGCATTTTTTCAAAATTTCATAATTGGTCAAAAAACACTTTTGGGCCAGGGAGCGCCGGGGAACGTTCCAAAAACCCGTCAGGACTCTCGGCACTGCCCAAATGTGCAAAAAAAGTGGACTTTTGGGGAAAGTCCATTTTTGACTTTTTCGTAAGGGGGGGTGGTTACGCATTTTTTCTAAATTTCATAATTGGTCAAAAAACACTTTTGGGCCAGGGAGCGTCGGGAAACGTTCCAAAAAACAGTCAGGACTCTCGGCACTGCCCAAATATGTAAAAAAAGTGGACTTTTGAGGAAAGTCAATTTTTGAATTTTTCGTAAGGGGGGGTGGTTACGCATTTTTTCAAAATTTCAGAATTGGTCAAAAAACACTTTTGGGCCAGGGAGCGCCGGGAAACGTTCCAAAAACCCGTCAGGACTCTCGGCACTGCCCAAATGTGCAAAAAAAGTGGACTTTTGGGGAAAGTCCATTTTTGACTTTTTCGTAAGGGGGGGGTGGTTACGCATTTTTCAAAATTTCAGAATTGGTCAAAAAACACTTTTGGGCCAGGGAGCGCCGGGAAACGTTCCAAAAAACAGTCAGGACTCTCGGCACTGCCCAAATATGTAAAAAAAGTGGACTTTTGAGGAAAGTCAATTTTTGAATTTTTCGTAAGGGGGGGTGGTTACGCATTTTTTCTTGATTTCAAAATCGGTCAAAAAACACTTTTGGGCCATTGAGCGCCGGGAAACGTTCCAAAAACCCGTCAGGACTCTCGGTAGAGCCCAAATATGAAAAAAAAGAGGACATTTGTGGAAAGTCAATTTTTGACTTTTTCGTAAGGGGGGGTGGTTACGCATTTTTTCAAAATTTCAAAATTGGTTAAAAAACACTTTTGGGCCAGGGAGCGCCGGGAAACGTTCCAACAACCCGTCAGGACTCTCGGCACTGCCCAAATATGCAAAAAAAGTGGACTTTTGGGGAAAGTCAATTTTTGAATTTTTCGTAAGGGGGGGTGGTTACGCATTTTTTCAAAATTTAAAAATCGGTCAAAAAACACTTTTGGGCCAGGGAGCGCCGGGAAACGTTCCAACAACCCGTCAGGACTCTCGGCACTGCCCAAATATGCAAAAAAAGTGGACTTTTGGGGAAAGTCCATTTTTGACTTTTTCGTAAGGGGGGGTGGTTACGCATTTTTTCAAAATTTCAGAATTGGTCAAAAAACACTTTTGGGCCAGGGAGCGCCGGGAAACGTTCCAAAAAACAGTCAGGACTCTCGGCACTGCCCAAATATGTAAAAAAAGTGGACTTTTGAGGAAAGTCAATTTTTGAATTTTTCGTAAGGGGGGGTGGTTACGCATTTTTTCAAAATTTCAAAATCGGTCAAAAAACACTTTTGGGCCAGGGAGCGCCGGGAAACGTTCCAAAAACCCGTCAGGACTCTCGGCAGAGCCCAAATATGAAAAAAAAGTGGACTTTTGAGTAAAGTCAATTTTTGACTTTTTCGTAAGGGGGGGTGGTTACGCATTTTTTCAAAATTTCAAAATCGGTCAAAAAACACTTTTGGGCCAGGGAGCGCCGGGAAACGTTCCAAAAACCCGTCAGGACTCTCGGCAGAGCCCAAATATGCAAAAAAAGTGGACTTTTGGGGAAAGTCCATTTTTGACTTTTTCGTAAGGGGGGGTGGTTACGCATTTTTTCAAAATTTCAGAATTGGTCAAAAAACACTTTTGGGCCAGGGAGCGCCGGGAAACGTTCCAAAAAACAGTCAGGACTCTCGGCACTGCCCAAATATGTAAAAAAAGTGGACTTTTGAGGAAAGTCAATTTTTGAATTTTTCGTAAGGGGGGGTGGTTACGCATTTTTTCAAAATTTCAAAATCGGTCAAAAAACACTTTTGGGCCAGGGAGCGCCGGGAAACGTTCCAAAAACCCGTCAGGACTCTCGGCAGAGCCCAAATATGAAAAAAAAGTGGACATTTGTGGAAAGTCAATTTTTGACTTTTTCGTAAGGGGGGGTGGTTACGCATTTTTTCAAAATTTCAAAATTGGTTAAAAAACACTTTTGGGCCAGGGAACGCCGGGAAACGTTCCAAAAACCCGTCAGGACTCTCGGCAGAGCCCAAATATGAAAAAAAAAGAGGACATTTGGGGAAAGTCCATTTTTGACTTTTTCGTAAGGGGGGGTGGTTTCACAATTTTTCTAAATTTCAAAACCGGTCAAAAAACACTTTTGGGCCAGGGAGCGCCGGGAAACGTTCCAAAAACCCGTCAGGACTCTCGGCACTGCTCAAATATGCAAAAAAAGAGGACTTTTGGGGAATCACAATTTTTGACTTTTTCGTAAGGGGGGGTGGTTACGCATTTTTTCAAAATTTCATAATTGGTCAAAAAACACTTTTGGGCCAGGGAGCGCCGGGAAACGTTCCAAAAACCCGTCAGGACTCTCGGCACTGCCCAAATATGCAAAAAAAGTGGACTTTTGGGGAAAGTCAATTTTTGACTTTTTCGTAAGGGGGGGTGGTTACGCATTTTTTCAAAATTTCAAAATCGGTCAAAAAACACTTTTGGGCCAGGGAGAGCCGGGAAACGTTCCAAAAACCCGTCAGGACTCTCGGCACTGCCCAAATATGAAAAAAAAGTGGACTTTTGGGGAAAGTCCATTTTTGACTTTTTCGTAAGGGGGGGTGGTTTCGCAATTTTTCTAAATTTCAAAACCGGTCAAAAAACACTTTTGGGCCAGGGAGCGCCGGGAAACGTTCCAAAAACCCGTCAGGACTCTCGGCACTGCTCAAATATGCAAAAAAAGTGGACTTTTGGGGAATCACAATTTTTGACTTTTTCGTAAGGGGGGGTGGTTACGCATTTTTTCAAAATTTCAGAATTGGTCAAAAAACACTTTTGGGCTAGGGAGCGCCGGGAAACGTTCCAAAAACCCGTCAGGACTCTCTGCAGAGCCCTATTATGAAAAAAAAGAGGACATTTGTGGAAAGTCAATTTTTGACTTTTTCGTAAGGGGGGGTGGTTACACATTTTTTCAAAATTTCAGAATTGGTCAAAAAACACTTTTTGGCCAGGGAGCGCCGGGAAACGTTCCAAAAACCCGTCAGGACTCTCGGCAGAGCCCAAATATGGAAAAAAAAGGGTACGTTTGGGGAAAGTCCATTTTTGACTTTTTCGTAAGGGGGGGGTTTACGCATTTTTTCAAAATTTCAGAATTGGTCAAAAAACACTTTTGGGCCAAAGAGCGCCGGGAAACGTTCCAAAAACCCGTCAGGACTCTCGGCACTGCTCAAATATGCAAAAAAAGAGGACTTTTGGGGAATCACAATTTTTGACTTTTTCGTAAGGGGGGGTGATTACGCATTTTTTCAAAATTTCATAATTGGTCAAAAAACACTTTTGGGCCAGGGAGCGTCGGGAAACGTTCCAAAAAACAGTCAGGACTCTCGGCACTGCCCAAATATGTAAAAAAAGTGGACTTTTGAGGAAAGTCAATTTTTGAATTTTTCGTAAGGGGGGGTGGTTACGCATTTTTTCTTGATTTCAAAATCGGTCAAAAAACACTTTTGGGCCATTGAGCGCCGGGAAACGTTCCAAAAACCCGTCAGGACTCTCGGTAGAGCCCAAATATGAAAAAAAAGAGGACATTTGTGGAAAGTCAATTTTTGACTTTTTCGTAAGGGGGGGTGGTTACGCATTTTTTCAAAATTTCAAAATTGGTTAAAAAACACTTTTGGGCCAGGGAGCGCCGGGAAACGTTCCAACAACCCGTCAGGACTCTCGGCACTGCCCAAATATGCAAAAAAAGTGGACTTTTGGGGAAAGTCAATTTTTGAATTTTTCGTAAGGGGGGGTGGTTACGCATTTTTTCAAAATTTCAAAATCGGTCAAAAAACACTTTTGGGCCAGGGAGCGCCGGGAAACGTTCCAACAACCCGTCAGGACTCTCGGCACTGCCCAAATATGCAAAAAAAGTGGACTTTTGGGGAAAGTCCATTTTTGACTTTTTCGTAAGGGGGGGTGGTTACGCATTTTTTCAAAATTTCAGAATTGGTCAAAAAACACTTTTGGGCCAGGGAGCGCCGGGAAACGTTCCAAAAAACAGTCAGGACTCTCGGCACTGCCCAAATATGTAAAAAAAGTGGACTTTTGAGGAAAGTCAATTTTTGAATTTTTCGTAAGGGGGGGTGGTTACGCATTTTTTCAAAATTTCAAAATCGGTCAAAAAACACTTTTGGGCCAGGGAGCGCCGGGAAACGTTCCAAAAACCCGTCAGGACTCTCGGCAGAGCCCAAATATGAAAAAAAAGTGGACTTTTGAGTAAAGTCAATTTTTGACTTTTTCGTAAGGGGGGGTGGTTACGCATTTTTTCAAAATTTCAAAATCGGTCAAAAAACACTTTTGGGCCAGGGAGCGCCGGGAAACGTTCCAAAAACCCGTCAGGACTCTCGGCAGAGCCCAAATATGCAAAAAAAGTGGACTTTTGGGGAAAGTCCATTTTTGACTTTTTCGTAAGGGGGGGTGGTTACGCATTTTTTCAAAATTTCAGAATTGGTCAAAAAACACTTTTGGGCCAGGGAGCGCCGGGAAACGTTCCAAAAACCCGTCAGGACTCTCGGCACTGGCCAAATGTGCAAAAAAAGTGGACTTTTGGGGAAAGTCCATTTTTGACTTTTTCGTAAGGGGGGGTGGTTACGCATTTTTTTTAAATTTCATAATTGGTCAAAAAACACTTTTGGGCCAGGGAGCGTCGGGAAACGTTCCAAAAAACAGTCAGGACTCTCGGCACTGCCCAAATATGTAAAAAAAGGGTACGTTTGGGGAAAGTCCATTTTTGACTTTTTCGTAAGGGGGGGGTTTACGCATTTTTTCAAAATTTCAGAATTGGTCAAAAAACACTTTTGGGCCAAAGAGCGCCGGGAAACGTTCCAAAAACCCGTCAGGACTCTCGGCACTGCTCAAATATGCAAAAAAAGAGGACTTTTGGGGAATCACAATTTTTGACTTTTTCGTAAGGGGGGGTGGTTACGCATTTTTTCAAAATTTCATAATTGGTCAAAAAACACTTTTGGGCCAGGGAGCGCCGGGAAACGTACCAAAAACCCGTCAGGACTCTCGGCACTGCCCAAATGTGCAAAAAAAGTGGACTTTTGGGGAAAGTCCATTTTTGACTTTTTCGTAAGGGGGGGTGGTTACGCATTTTTTCTAAATTTCATAATTGGTCAAAAAACACTTTTGGGCCAGGGAGCGTCGGGAAACGTTCCAAAAAACAGTCAGGACTCTCGGCACTGCCCAAATATGTAAAAAAAGTGGACTTTTGAGGAAAGTCAATTTTTCAATTTTTCGTAAGGGGGGGTGGTTACGCATTTTTTCAAAATTTCAGAATTGGTCAAAAAACACTTTTGGGCCAGGGAGCGCCGGGAAACGTTCCAAAAAACAGTCAGGACTCTCGGCACTGCCCAAATATGTAAAAAAAGTGGACTTTTGAGGAAAGTCAATTTTTGAATTTTTCGTAAGGGGGGGTGGTTACGCATTTTTTCTTGATTTCAAAATCGGTCAAAAAACACTTTTGGGCCATTGAGCGCCGGGAAACGTTCCAAAAACCCGTCAGGACTCTCGGTAGAGCCCAAATATGAAAAAAAAGAGGACATTTGTGGAAAGTCAATTTTTGACTTTTTCGTAAGGGGGGGTGGTTACGCATTTTTTCAAAATTTCAAAATTGGTTAAAAAACACTTTTGGGCCAGGGAGCGCCGGGAAACGTTCCAACAACCCGTCAGGACTCTCGGCACTGCCCAAATATGCAAAAAAAGTGGACTTTTGGGGAAAGTCAATTTTTGAATTTTTCGTAAGGGGGGGTGGTTACGCATTTTTTCAAAATTTCAAAATCGGTCAAAAAACACTTTTGGGCCAGGGAGCGCCGGGAAACGTTCCAACAACCCGTCAGGACTCTCGGCACTGCCCAAATATGCAAAAAAAGTGGACTTTTGGGGAAAGTCCATTTTTGACTTTTTCGTAAGGGGGGGTGGTTACGCATTTTTTCAAAATTTCAGAATTGGTCAAAAAACACTTTTGGGCCAGGGAGCGCCGGGAAACGTTCCAAAAAACAGTCAGGACTCTCGGCACTGCCCAAATATGTAAAAAAAGTGGACTTTTGAGGAAAGTCAATTTTTGAATTTTTCGTAAGGGGGGGTGGTTACGCATTTTTTCAAAATTTCAAAATCGGTCAAAAAACACTTTTGGGCCAGGGAGCGCCGGGAAACGTTCCAAAAACCCGTCAGGACTCTCGGCAGAGCCCAAATATGAAAAAAAAGTGGACTTTTGAGTAAAGTCAATTTTTGACTTTTTCGTAAGGGGGGGTGGTTACGCATTTTTTCAAAATTTCAAAATCGGTCAAAAAACACTTTTGGGCCAGGGAGCGCCGGGAAACGTTCCAAAAACCCGTCAGGACTCTCGGCAGAGCCCAAATATGCAAAAAAAGTGGACTTTTGGGGAAAGTCCATTTTTGACTTTTTCGTAAGGGGGGGTGGTTACGCATTTTTTCAAAATTTCAGAATTGGTCAAAAAACACTTTTGGGCCAGGGAGCGCCGGGAAACGTTCCAAAACCCCGTCAGGACTCTCGGCACTGCCCAAATGTGCAAAAAAAGTGGACTTTTGGGGAAAGTCCATTTTTGACTTTTTCGTAAGGGGGGGTGGTTACGCATTTTTTCAAAATTTCAGAATTGGTCAAAAAACACTTTTGGGCCAGGGAGCGCCGGGAAACGTTCCAAAAAACAGTCAGGACTCTCGGCACTGCCCAAATATGTAAAAAAAGTGGACTTTTGAGGAAAGTCAATTTTTGAATTTTTCGTAAGGGGGGGTGGTTACGCATTTTTTCTTGATTTCAAAATCGGTCAAAAAACACTTTTGGGCCAGGGAGCGCCGGGAAACGTTCCAAAAACCCGTCAGGACTCTCGGCAGAGCCCAAATATGAAAAAAAAGGGTACGTTTGGGGAAAGTCCATTTTTGACTTTTTCGTAAGGGGGGGGTTTACGCATTTTTTCAAAATTTCAGAATTGGTCAAAAAACACTTTTGGGCCAAAGAGCGCCGGGAAACGTTCCAAAAACCCGTCAGGACTCTCGGCACTGCTCGAATATGCAAAAAAAGAGGACTTTTGGGGAATCACAATTTTTGACTTTTTCGTAAGGGGGGGTGGTTACGCATTTTTTCAAAATTTCAAAATTGGTTAAAAAACACTTTTGGGCCAGGGAGCGCCGGGAAACGTTCCAACAACCCGTCAGGACTCTCGGCACTGCCCAAATATGCAAAAAAAGTGGACTTTTGGGGAAAGTCAATTTTTGAATTTTTCGTAAGGGGGGGTGGTTACGCATTTTTTCAAAATTTCAAAATCGGTCAAAAAACACTTTTGGGCCAGGGAGCGCCGGGAAACGTTCCAACAACCCGTCAGGACTCTCGGCACTGCCCAAATATGCAAAAAAAGTGGACTTTTGGGGAAAGTCCATTTTTGACTTTTTCGTAAGGGGGGGTGGTTACGCATTTTTTCAAAATTTCAGAATTGGTCAAAAAACACTTTTGGGCCAGGGAGCGCCGGGAAACGTTCCAAAAAACAGTCAGGACTCTCGGCACTGCCCAAATATGTAAAAAAAGTGGACTTTTGAGGAAAGTCAATTTTTGAATTTTTCGTAAGGGGGGGTGGTTACGCATTTTTTCAAAATTTCAAAATCGGTCAAAAAACACTTTTGGGCCAGGGAGCGCCGGGAAACGTTCCAAAAACCCGTCAGGACTCTCGGCAGAGCCCAAATATGAAAAAAAAGTGGACTTTTGAGTAAAGTCAATTTTTGACTTTTTCGTAAGGGGGGGTGGTTACGCATTTTTTCAAAATTTCAAAATCGGTCAAAAAACACTTTTGGGCCAGGGAGCGCCGGGAAACGTTCCAAAAACCCGTCAGGACTCTCGGCAGAGCCCAAATATGCAAAAAAAGTGGACTTTTGGGGAAAGTCCATTTTTGACTTTTTCGTAAGGGGGGGTGGTTACGCATTTTTTCAAAATTTCAGAATTGGTCAAAAAACACTTTTGGGCCAGGGAGCGCCGGGAAACGTTCCAAAAACCCGTCAGGACTCTCGGCACTGGCCAAATGTGCAAAAAAAGTGGACTTTTGGGGAAAGTCCATTTTTGACTTTTTCGTAAGGGGGGGTGGTTACGCATTTTTTTAAAATTTCATAATTGGTCAAAAAACACTTTTGGGCCAGGGAGCGTCGGGAAACGTTCCAAAAAACAGTCAGGACTCTCGGCACTGCCCAAATATGTAAAAAAAGGGTACGTTTGGGGAAAGTCCATTTTTGACTTTTTCGTAAGGGGGGGGTTTACGCATTTTTTCAAAATTTCAGAATTGGTCAAAAAACACTTTTGGGCCAAAGAGCGCCGGGAAACGTTCCAAAAACCCGTCAGGACTCTCGGCACTGCTCAAATATGCAAAAAAAGAGGACTTTTGGGGAATCACAATTTTTGACTTTTTCGTAAGGGGGGGTGGTTACGCATTTTTTCAAAATTTCATAATTGGTCAAAAAACACTTTTGGGCCAGGGAGCGCCGGGAAACGTACCAAAAACCCGTCAGGACTCTCGGCACTGCCCAAATGTGCAAAAAAAGTGGACTTTTGGGGAAAGTCCATTTTTGACTTTTTCGTAAGGGGGGGTGGTTACGCATTTTTTCTAAATTTCATAATTGGTCAAAAAACACTTTTGGGCCAGGGAGCGTCGGGAAACGTTCCAAAAAACAGTCAGGACTCTCGGCACTGCCCAAATATGTAAAAAAAGTGGACTTTTGAGGAAAGTCAATTTTTCAATTTTTCGTAAGGGGGGGTGGTTACGCATTTTTTCAAAATTTCAGAATTGGTCAAAAAACACTTTTGGGCCAGGGAGCGCCGGGAAACGTTCCAAAAAACAGTCAGGACTCTCGGCACTGCCCAAATATGTAAAAAAAGTGGACTTTTGAGGAAAGTCAATTTTTGAATTTTTCGTAAGGGGGGGTGGTTACGCATTTTTTCTTGATTTCAAAATCGGTCAAAAAACACTTTTGGGCCATTGAGCGCCGGGAAACGTTCCAAAAACCCGTCAGGACTCTCGGTAGAGCCCAAATATGAAAAAAAAGAGGACATTTGTGGAAAGTCAATTTTTGACTTTTTCGTAAGGGGGGGTGGTTACGCATTTTTTCAAAATTTCAAAATTGGTTAAAAAACACTTTTGGGCCAGGGAGCGCCGGGAAACGTTCCAACAACCCGTCAGGACTCTCGGCACTGCCCAAATATGCAAAAAAAGTGGACTTTTGGGGAAAGTCAATTTTTGAATTTTTCGTAAGGGGGGGTGGTTACGCATTTTTTCAAAATTTCAAAATCGGTCAAAAAACACTTTTGGGCCAGGGAGCGCCGGGAAACGTTCCAACAACCCGTCAGGACTCTCGGCACTGCCCAAATATGCAAAAAAAGTGGACTTTTGGGGAAAGTCCATTTTTGACTTTTTCGTAAGGGGGGGTGGTTACGCATTTTTTCAAAATTTCAGAATTGGTCAAAAAACACTTTTGGGCCAGGGAGCGCCGGGAAACGTTCCAAAAAACAGTCAGGACTCTCGGCACTGCCCAAATATGTAAAAAAAGTGGACTTTTGAGGAAAGTCAATTTTTGAATTTTTCGTAAGGGGGGGTGGTTACGCATTTTTTCAAAATTTCAAAATCGGTCAAAAAACACTTTTGGGCCAGGGAGCGCCGGGAAACGTTCCAAAAACCCGTCAGGACTCTCGGCAGAGCCCAAATATGAAAAAAAAGTGGACTTTTGAGTAAAGTCAATTTTTGACTTTTTCGTAAGGGGGGGTGGTTACGCATTTTTTCAAAATTTCAAAATCGGTCAAAAAACACTTTTGGGCCAGGGAGCGCCGGGAAACGTTCCAAAAACCCGTCAGGACTCTCGGCAGAGCCCAAATATGCAAAAAAAGTGGACTTTTGGGGAAAGTCCATTTTTGACTTTTTCGTAAGGGGGGGTGGTTACGCATTTTTTCAAAATTTCAGAATTGGTCAAAAAACACTTTTGGGCCAGGGAGCGCCGGGAAACGTTCCAAAACCCCGTCAGGACTCTCGGCACTGCCCAAATGTGCAAAAAAAGTGGACTTTTGGGGAAAGTCCATTTTTGACTTTTTCGTAAGGGGGGGTGGTTACGCATTTTTTCAAAATTTCAGAATTGGTCAAAAAACACTTTTGGGCCAGGGAGCGCCGGGAAACGTTCCAAAAAACAGTCAGGACTCTCGGCACTGCCCAAATATGTAAAAAAAGTGGACTTTTGAGGAAAGTCAATTTTTGAATTTTTCGTAAGGGGGGGTGGTTACGCATTTTTTCTTGATTTCAAAATCGGTCAAAAAACACTTTTGGGCCAGGGAGCGCCGGGAAACGTTCCAAAAACCCGTCAGGACTCTCGGCAGAGCCCAAATATGAAAAAAAAGGGTACGTTTGGGGAAAGTCCATTTTTGACTTTTTCGTAAGGGGGGGGTTTACGCATTTTTTCAAAATTTCAGAATTGGTCAAAAAACACTTTTGGGCCAAAGAGCGCCGGGAAACGTTCCAAAAACCCGTCAGGACTCTCGGCACTGCTCGAATATGCAAAAAAAGAGGACTTTTGGGGAATCACAATTTTTGACTTTTTCGTAAGGGGGGGTGGTTACGCATTTTTTCAAAATTTCATAATTGGTCAAAAAACACTTTTGGGCCAGGGAGCGCCGGGAAACGTTCCAAAAACCCGTCAGGACTCTCGGCACTGCCCAAATGTGCAAAAAAAGTGGACTTTTGGGGAAAGTCCATTTTTGACTTTTTCGTAAGGGGGGGTGGTTACGCATTTTTTCTAAATTTCATAATTGGTCAAAAAACACTTTTGGGCCAGGGAGCGTCGGGAAACGTTCCAAAAAACAGTCAGGACTCTCGGCACTGCCCAAATATGTAAAAAAAGTGGACTTTTGAGGAAAGTCAATTTTTGACTTTTTCGTAAGGGGGGGTGGTTACGCATTTTTTCAAAATTTCAAAATCGGTCAAAAAACACTTTTGGGCCAGGGAGCGCCGGGAAACGTTCCAAAAACCCGTCAGGACTCTCGGCAGAGCCCAAATATGCAAAAAAAGTGGACTTTTGGGGAAAGTCCATTTTTGACTTTTTCGTAAGGGGGGGTGGTTACGCATTTTTTCAAAATTTCAGAATTGGTCAAAAAACACTTTTGGGCCAGGGAGCGCCGGGAAACGTTCCAAAAAACAGTCAGGACTCTCGGCACTGCCCAAATATGTAAAAAAAGTGGACTTTTGAGGAAAGTCAATTTTTGAATTTTTCGTAAGGGGGGGTGGTTACGCATTTTTTCAAAATTTCAAAATCGGTCAAAAAACACTTTTGAGCCAGGGAGCGCCGGGAAACGTTCCAAAAACCCGTCAGGACTCTCGGCAGAGCCCAAATATGAAAAAAAAGTGGACATTTGTGGAAAGTCAATTTTTGACTTTTTCGTAAGGGGGGGTGGTTACGCATTTTTTCAAAATTTCAAAATTGGTTAAAAAACACTTTTGGGCCAGGGAACGCCGGGAAACGTTCCAAAAACCCGTCAGGACTCTCGGCAGAGCCCAAATATGGAAAAAAAAGAGGACATTTGGGGAAAGTCCATTTTTGACTTTTTCGTAAGGGGGGGTGGTTTCACAATTTTTCTAAATTTCAAAACCGGTCAAAAAACACTTTTGGGCCAGGGAGCGCCGGGAAACGTTCCAAAAACCCGTCAGGACTCTCGGCACTGCTCAAATATGCAAAAAAAGAGGACTTTTGGGGAATCACAATTTTTGACTTTTTCGTAAGGGGGGGTGGTTACGCATTTTTTCAAAATTTCATAATTGGTCAAAAAACACTTTTGGGCCAGGGAGCGCCGGGAAACGTTCCAAAAACCCGTCAGGACTCTCGGCACTGCCCAAATATGCAAAAAAAGTGGACTTTTGGGGAAAGTCCATTTTTGACTTTTTCGTAAGGGGGGGTGGTTACGCATTTTTTCAAAATTTCAAAATCGGTCAAAAAACACTTTTGGGCCAGGGAGAGCCGGGAAACGTTCCAAAAACCCGTCAGGACTCTCGGCACTGCCCAAATATGAAAAAAAAGTGGACTTTTGGGGAAAGTCCATTTTTGACTTTTTCGTAAGGGGGGGTGGTTTCGCAATTTTTCTAAATTTCAAAACCGGTCAAAAAACACTTTTGGGCCAGGGAGCGCCGGGAAACGTTCCAAAAACCCGTCAGGACTCTCGGCACTGCCCAAATGTGCAAAAAAAGTGGACTTTTGGGGAAAGTCCATTTTTGACTTTTTCGTAAGGGGGGGTGGTTACGCATTTTTTCTAAATTTCATAATTGGTCAAAAAACACTTTTGGGCCAGGGAGCGTCGGGAAACGTTCCAAAAAACAGTCAGGACTCTCGGCACTGCCCAAATATGTAAAAAAAGTGGACTTTTGAGGAAAGTCAATTTTTGACTTTTTCGTAAGGGGGGGTGGTTACGCATTTTTTCAAAATTTCAAAATCGGTCAAAAAACACTTTTGGGCCAGGGAGCGCCGGGAAACGTTCCAAAAACCCGTCAGGACTCTCGGCAGAGCCCAAATATGCAAAAAAAGTGGACTTTTGGGGAAAGTCCATTTTTGACTTTTTCGTAAGGGGGGGTGGTTACGCATTTTTTCAAAATTTCAGAATTGGTCAAAAAACACTTTTGGGCCAGGGAGCGCCGGGAAACGTTCCAAAAAACAGTCAGGACTCTCGGCACTGCCCAAATATGTAAAAAAAGTGGACTTTTGAGGAAAGTCAATTTTTGAATTTTTCGTAAGGGGGGGTGGTTACGCATTTTTTCAAAATTTCAAAATCGGTCAAAAAACACTTTTGGGCCAGGGAGCGCCGGGAAACGTTCCAAAAACCCGTCAGGACTCTCGGCAGAGCCCAAATATGAAAAAAAAGTGGACATTTGTGGAAAGTCAATTTTTGACTTTTTCGTAAGGGGGGGTGGTTACGCATTTTTTCAAAATTTCAAAATTGGTTAAAAAACACTTTTGGGCCAGGGAACGCCGGGAAACGTTCCAAAAACCCGTCAGGACTCTCGGCAGAGCCCAAATATGAAAAAAAAAGAGGACATTTGAGGAAAGTCCATTTTTGACTTTTTCGTAAGGGGGGGTGGTTTCACAATTTTTCTAAATTTCAAAACCGGTCAAAAAACACATTTGGGCCAGGGAGCGCCGGGAAACGTTCCAAAAACCCGTCAGGACTCTCGGCACTGCTCAAATATGCAAAAAAAGAGGACTTTTGGGGAATCACAATTTTTGACTTTTTCGTAAGGGGGGGTGGTTACGCATTTTTTCAAAATTTCATAATTGGTCAAAAAACACTTTTGGGCCAGGGAGCGCCGGGAAACGTTCCAAAAACCCGTCAGGACTCTCGGCACTGCCCAAATATGCAAAAAAAGTGGACTTTTGGGGAAAGTCCATTTTTGACTTTTTCGTAAGGGGGGGTGGTTACGCATTTTTTCAAAATTTCAAAATCGGTCAAAAAACACTTTTGGGCCAGGGAGAGCCGGGAAACGTTCCAAAAACCCGTCAGGACTCTCGGCACTGCCCAAATATGAAAAAAAAGTGGACTTTTGGGGAAAGTCAATTTTTGACTTTTTCGTAAGGGGGGGTGGTTTCGCAATTTTTCTAAATTTCAAAACCGGTCAAAAAACACTTTTGGGCCAGGGAGCGCCGGGAAACGTTCCAAAAACCCGTCAGGACTCTCGGCACTGCTCAAATATGCAAAAAAAGTGGACTTTTGGGGAATCACAATTTTTGACTTTTTCGTAAGGGGGGGTGGTTACGCATTTTTTCAAAATTTCAGAATTGGTCAAAAAACACTTTTGGGCTAGGGAGCGCCGGGAAACGTTCCAAAAACCCGTCAGGACTCTCTGCAGAGCCCTATTATGAAAAAAAAGAGGACATTTGTGGAAAGTCAATTTTTGACTTTTTCGTAAGGGGGGGTGGTTACACATTTTTTCAAAATTTCAGAATTGGTCAAAAAACACTTTTTGGCCAGGGAGCGCCGGGAAACGTTCCAAAAACCCGTCAGGACTCTCGGCAGAGCCCAAATATGGAAAAAAAAGGGTACGTTTGGGGAAAGTCCATTTTTGACTTTTTCGTAAGGGGGGGGTTTACGCATTTTTTCAAAATTTCAGAATTGGTCAAAAAACACTTTTGGGCCAAAGAGCGCCGGGAAACGTTCCAAAAACCCGTCAGGACTCTCGGCACTGCTCAAATATGCAAAAAAAGAGGACTTTTGGGGAATCACAATTTTTGACTTTTTCGTAAGGGGGGGTGATTACGCATTTTTTCAAAATTTCATAATTGGTCAAAAAACACTTTTGGGCCAGGGAGCGTCGGGAAACGTTCCAAAAAACAGTCAGGACTCTCGGCACTGCCCAAATATGTAAAAAAAGTGGACTTTTGAGGAAAGTCAATTTTTGAATTTTTCGTAAGGGGGGGTGGTTACGCATTTTTTCAAAATTTCAAAATCGGTCAAAAAACACCTTTGGGCCAGGGAGCGCCGGGAAACGTTCCAAAAACCCGTCAGGACTCTCGGCACTGCCCAAATTTGAAAAAAAAGAGGACTTTTGGGGAAAGTCAATTTTTGACTTTTTCGTAAGGGGGGGTGGTTACGCATTTTTTCAAAATTTCAGAATTGGTCAAAAAACACTTTTGGGCCAGGGAGCGCCGGGAAACGTTCCAAAAACCCGTCAGGACTCTCGGCACTGCCCAAATGTGCAAAAAAAGTGGACTTTTGGGGAAAGTCCATTTTTGACTTTTTCGTAAGGGGGGGTGGTTACGCATTTTTTCTAAATTTCATAATTGGTCAAAAAACACTTTTGGGCCAGGGAGCGTCGGGAAACGTTCCAAAAACCCGTCAGGACTCTCGGCACTGCTCAAATATGCAAAAAAAGAGGACTTTTGGGGAATCACAATTTTTGACTTTTTCGTAAGGGGGGGTGGTTACGCATTTTTTCAAAATTTCATAATTGGTCAAAAAACACTTTTGGGCCAGGGAGCGCCGGGAAACGTTCCAAAAACCCGTCAGGACTCTCGGCACTGCCCAAATATGCAAAAAAAGTGGACTTTTGGGGAAAGTCCATTTTTGACTTTTTCGTAAGGGGGGGTGGTTACGCATTTTTTCAAAATTTCAAAATCGGTCAAAAAACACTTTTGGGCCAGGGAGAGCCGGGAAACGTTCCAAAAACCCGTCAGGACTCTCGGCACTGCCCAAATATGAAAAAAAAGTGGACTTTTGGGGAAAGTCCATTTTTGACTTTTTCGTAAGGGGTGGTGGTTTCGCAATTTTTCTAAATTTCAAAACCGGTCAAAAAACACTTTTGGGCCAGGGAGCGCCGGGAAACGTTCCAAAAACCCGTCAGGACTCTCGGCACTGCTCAAATATGCAAAAAAAGTGGACTTTTGGGGAATCACAATTTTTGACTTTTTCGTAAGGGGGGGTGGTTACGCATTTTTTCAAAATTTCAGAATTGGTCAAAAAACACTTTTGGGCTAGGGAGCGCCGGGAAACGTTCCAAAAACCCGTCAGGACTCTCTGCAGAGCCCTATTATGAAAAAAAAGAGGACATTTGTGGAAAGTCAATTTTTGACTTTTTCGTAAGGGGGGGTGGTTACACATTTTTTCAAAATTTCAGAATTGGTCAAAAAACACTTTTTGGCCAGGGAGCGCCGGGAAACGTTCCAAAAACCCGTCAGGACTCTCGGCAGAGCCCAAATATGGAAAAAAAAGGGTACGTTTGGGGAAAGTCCATTTTTGACTTTTTCGTAAGGGGGGGGTTTACGCATTTTTTCAAAATTTCAGAATTGGTCAAAAAACACTTTTGGGCCAAAGAGCGCCGGGAAACGTTCCAAAAACCCGTCAGGACTCTCGGCACTGCTCAAATATGCAAAAAAAGAGGACTTTTGGGGAATCACAATTTTTGACTTTTTCGTAAGGGGGGGTGATTACGCATTTTTTCAAAATTTCATAATTGGTCAAAAAACACTTTTGGGCCAGGGAGCGTCGGGAAACGTTCCAAAAAACAGTCAGGACTCTCGGCACTGCCCAAATATGTAAAAAAAGTGGACTTTTGAGGAAAGTCAATTTTTGAATTTTTCGTAAGGGGGGGTGGTTACGCATTTTTTCAAAATTTCAAAATCGGTCAAAAAACACCTTTGGGCCAGGGAGCGCCGGGAAACGTTCCAAAAACCCGTCAGGACTCTCGGCACTGCCCAAATTTGAAAAAAAAGAGGACTTTTGGGGAAAGTCAATTTTTGACTTTTTCGTAAGGGGGGGTGGTTACGCATTTTTTCAAAATTTCAGAATTGGTCAAAAAACACTTTTGGGCCAGGGAGCGCCGGGAAACGTTCCAAAAACCCGTCAGGACTCTCGGCACTGCCCAAATGTGCAAAAAAAGTGGACTTTTGGGGAAAGTCCATTTTTGACTTTTTCGTAAGGGGGGGTGGTTACGCATTTTTTCTAAATTTCATAATTGGTCAAAAAACACTTTTGGGCCAGGGAGCGTCGGGAAACGTTCCAAAAACCCGTCAGGACTCTCGGCACTGCTCAAATATGCAAAAAAAGAGGACTTTTGGGGAATCACAATTTTTGACTTTTTCGTAAGGGGGGGTGGTTACGCATTTTTTCAAAATTTCATAATTGGTCAAAAAACACTTTTGGGCCAGGGAGCGCCGGGAAACGTTCCAAAAACCCGTCAGGACTCTCGGCACTGCCCAAATATGCAAAAAAAGTGGACTTTTGGGGAAAGTCCATTTTTGACTTTTTCGTAAGGGGGGGTGGTTACGCATTTTTTCAAAATTTCAAAATCGGTCAAAAAACACTTTTGGGCCAGGGAGAGCCGGGAAACGTTCCAAAAACCCGTCAGGACTCTCGGCACTGCCCAAATATGAAAAAAAAGTGGACTTTTGGGGAAAGTCCATTTTTGACTTTTTCGTAAGGGGTGGTGGTTTCGCAATTTTTCTAAATTTCAAAACCGGTCAAAAAACACTTTTGGGCCAGGGAGCGCCGGGAAACGTTCCAAAAACCCGTCAGGACTCTCGGCACTGCTCAAATATGCAAAAAAAGTGGACTTTTGGGGAATCACAATTTTTGACTTTTTCGTAAGGGGGGGTGGTTACGCATTTTTTCAAAATTTCAGAATTGGTCAAAAAACACTTTTGGGCTAGGGAGCGCCGGGAAACGTTCCAAAAACCCGTCAGGACTCTCTGCAGAGCCCTATTATGAAAAAAAAGAGGACATTTGTGGAAAGTCAATTTTTGACTTTTTCGTAAGGGGGGGTGGTTACACATTTTTTCAAAATTTCAGAATTGGTCAAAAAACACTTTTTGGCCAGGGAGCGCCGGGAAACGTTCCAAAAACCCGTCAGGACTCTCGGCAGAGCCCAAATATGGAAAAAAAAGGGTACGTTTGGGGAAAGTCCATTTTTGACTTTTTCGTAAGGGGGGGGTTTACGCATTTTTTCAAAATTTCAGAATTGGTCAAAAAACACTTTTGGGCCAAAGAGCGCCGGGAAACGTTCCAAAAACCCGTCAGGACTCTCGGCACTGCTCAAATATGCAAAAAAAGAGGACTTTTGGGGAATCACAATTTTTGACTTTTTCGTAAGGGGGGGTGATTACGCATTTTTTCAAAATTTCATAATTGGTCAAAAAACACTTTTGGGCCAGGGAGCGTCGGGAAACGTTCCAAAAAACAGTCAGGACTCTCGGCACTGCCCAAATATGTAAAAAAAGTGGACTTTTGAGGAAAGTCAATTTTTGAATTTTTCGTAAGGGGGGGTGGTTACGCATTTTTTCAAAATTTCAAAATCGGTCAAAAAACACCTTTGGGCCAGGGAGCGCCGGGAAACGTTCCAAAAACCCGTCAGGACTCTCGGCACTGCCCAAATTTGAAAAAAAAGAGGACTTTTGGGGAAAGTCAATTTTTGACTTTTTCGTAAGGGGGGGTGGTTACGCATTTTTTCAAAATTTCAGAATTGGTCAAAAAACACTTTTGGGCCAGGGAGCGCCGGGAAACGTTCCAAAAACCCGTCAGGACTCTCGGCACTGCCCAAATGTGCAAAAAAAGTGGACTTTTGGGGAAAGTCCATTTTTGACTTTTTCGTAAGGGGGGGTGGTTACGCATTTTTTCTAAATTTCATAATTGGTCAAAAAACACTTTTGGGCCAGGGAGCGTCGGGAAACGTTCCAAAAACCCGTCAGGACTCTCGGCACTGCTCAAATATGCAAAAAAAGAGGACTTTTGGGGAATCACAATTTTTGACTTTTTCGTAAGGGGGGGTGGTTACGCATTTTTTCAAAATTTCATAATTGGTCAAAAAACACTTTTGGGCCAGGGAGCGCCGGGAAACGTTCCAAAAACCCGTCAGGACTCTCGGCACTGCCCAAATATGCAAAAAAAGTGGACTTTTGGGGAAAGTCCATTTTTGACTTTTTCGTAAGGGGGGGTGGTTACGCATTTTTTCAAAATTTCAAAATCGGTCAAAAAACACTTTTGGGCCAGGGAGAGCCGGGAAACGTTCCAAAAACCCGTCAGGACTCTCGGCACTGCCCAAATATGAAAAAAAAGTGGACTTTTGGGGAAAGTCCATTTTTGACTTTTTCGTAAGGGGTGGTGGTTTCGCAATTTTTCTAAATTTCAAAACCGGTCAAAAAACACTTTTGGGCCAGGGAGCGCCGGGAAACGTTCCAAAAACCCGTCAGGACTCTCGGCACTGCTCAAATATGCAAAAAAAGTGGACTTTTGGGGAATCACAATTTTTGACTTTTTCGTAAGGGGGGGTGGTTACGCATTTTTTCAAAATTTCAGAATTGGTCAAAAAACACTTTTGGGCTAGGGAGCGCCGGGAAACGTTCCAAAAACCCGTCAGGACTCTCTGCAGAGCCCTATTATGAAAAAAAAGAGGACATTTGTGGAAAGTCAATTTTTGACTTTTTCGTAAGGGGGGGTGGTTACACATTTTTTCAAAATTTCAGAATTGGTCAAAAAACACTTTTTGGCCAGGGAGCGCCGGGAAACGTTCCAAAAACCCGTCAGGACTCTCGGCAGAGCCCAAATATGGAAAAAAAAGGGTACGTTTGGGGAAAGTCCATTTTTGACTTTTTCGTAAGGGGGGGGTTTACGCATTTTTTCAAAATTTCAGAATTGGTCAAAAAACACTTTTGGGCCAAAGAGCGCCGGGAAACGTTCCAAAAACCCGTCAGGACTCTCGGCACTGCTCAAATATGCAAAAAAAGAGGACTTTTGGGGAATCACAATTTTTGACTTTTTCGTAAGGGGGGGTGATTACGCATTTTTTCAAAATTTCATAATTGGTCAAAAAACACTTTTGGGCCAGGGAGCGTCGGGAAACGTTCCAAAAAACAGTCAGGACTCTCGGCACTGCCCAAATATGTAAAAAAAGTGGACTTTTGAGGAAAGTCAATTTTTGAATTTTTCGTAAGGGGGGGTGGTTACGCATTTTTTCAAAATTTCAAAATCGGTCAAAAAACACCTTTGGGCCAGGGAGCGCCGGGAAACGTTCCAAAAACCCGTCAGGACTCTCGGCACTGCCCAAATTTGAAAAAAAAGAGGACTTTTGGGGAAAGTCAATTTTTGACTTTTTCGTAAGGGGGGGTGGTTACGCATTTTTTCAAAATTTCAGAATTGGTCAAAAAACACTTTTGGGCCAGGGAGCGCCGGGAAACGTTCCAAAAACCCGTCAGGACTCTCGGCACTGCCCAAATGTGCAAAAAAAGTGGACTTTTGGGGAAAGTCCATTTTTGACTTTTTCGTAAGGGGGGGTGGTTACGCATTTTTTCTAAATTTCATAATTGGTCAAAAAACACTTTTGGGCCAGGGAGCGTCGGGAAACGTTCCAAAAAACAGTCAGGACTCTCGGCACTGCCCAAATATGTAAAAAAAGTGGACTTTTGAGGAAAGTCAATTTTTGAATTTTTCGTTAGGGGGGGTGGTTACGCATTTTTTCAAAATTTCAAAATCGGTCAAAAAACACTTTTGGGCCATTGAGCGCCGGGAAACGTTCCAAAAACCCGTCAGGACTCTCGGTAGAGCCCAAATATGAAAAAAAAGAGGACATTTGTGGAAAGTCAAATTTTGACTTTTTCGTAAGGGGGGGTGGTTACGCATTTTTTCAAAATTTCAAAATTGGTTAAAAAACACTTTTGGGCCAGGGAGCGCCGGGAAACGTTCCAACAACCCGTCAGGACTCTCGGCACTGCCCAAATATGCAAAAAAAGTGGACTTTTGGGGAAAGTCCATTTTTGACTTTTTCGTAAGGGGGGGTGGTTACGCATTTTTTCAAAATTTCATAATCGGTCAAAAAACACTTTTGGGCCAGGGAGCGTCGGGAAACGTTCCAAAAAACAGTCAGGACTCTCGGCATTGCCCAAATATGTAAAAAAAGTGGACTTTTGAGGAAAGTCAATTTTTGAATTTTTCGTAAGGGGGGGTGGTTACGCATTTTTTCAAAATTTCAAAATCGGTCAAAAAACACTTTTGGGCCAGGGAGCGCCGGGAAACGTTCCAACAACCCGTCAGGACTCTCGGCACTGCCCAAATATGCAAAAAAAGTGGACTTTTGGGGAAAGTCCATTTTTGACTTTTTCGTAAGGGGGGGTGGTTACGCATTTTTTCAAAATTTCAGAATTGGTCAAAAAACACTTTTGGGCCAGGGAGCGCCGGGAAACGTTCCAAAAAACAGTCAGGACTCTCGGCACTGCCCAAATATGTAAAAAAAGTGGACTTTTGAGGAAAGTCAATTTTCGAATTTTTCGTAAGGGGGGGTGGTTACGCATTTTTTCAAAATTTCAAAATCGGTCAAAAAACACTTTTGGGCCAGGGAGCGCCGGGAAACGTTCCAAAAACCCGTCAGGACTCTCGGCAGAGCCCAAATATGAAAAAAAAGTGGACTTTTGAGTAAAGTCAATTTTTGACTTTTTCGTAAGGGGGGGTGGTAACGCATTTTTTCAAAATTTCAAAATCGGTCAAAAAACACTTTTGGGCCAGGGAGCGCCGGGAAACGTTCCAAAAACCCGTCAGGACTCTCGGCAGAGCCCAAATATGCAAAAAAAGTGGACTTTTGGGGAAAGTCCATTTTTGACTTTTTCGTAAGGGGGGGTGGTTACGCATTTTTTCAAAATTTCAGAATTGGTCAAAAAACACTTTTGGGCCAGGGAGCGCCGGGAAACGTTCCAAAAACCCGTCAGGACTCTCGGCAGAGCCCAAATATGAAAAAAAAAGAGGACATTTGGGGAAAGTCCATTTTTGACTTTTTCGTAAGGGGGGGTGGTTTCACAATTTTTCTAAATTTCAAAACCGGTCAAAAAACACTTTTGGGCCAGGGAGCGCCGGGAAACGTTCCAAAAACCCGTCAGGACTCTCGGCACTGCTCAAATATGCAAAAAAAGAGGACTTTTGGGGAATCACAATTTTTGACTTTTTCGTAAGGGGGGGTGGTTACGCATTTTTTCAAAATTTCATAATTGGTCAAAAAACACTTTTGGGCCAGGGAGCGCCGGGAAACGTTCCAAAAACCCGTCAGGACTCTCGGCACTGCCCAAATAAGCAAAAAAAGTGGACTTTTGGGGAAAGTCCATTTTTGACTTTTTCGTAAGGGGGGGTGGTTACGCATTTTTTCAAAATTTCAAAATCGGTCAAAAAACACCTTTGGGCCAGGGAGCGCCGGGAAACGTTCCAAAAACCCGTCAGGACTCTCGGCACTGCCCAAATTTGAAAAAAAAGAGGACTTTTGGGGAAAGTCAATTTTTGACTTTTTCGTAAGGGGGGGTGGTTACGCATTTTTTCAAAATTTCAGAATTGGTCAAAAAACACTTTTGGGCCAGGGAGCGCCGGGAAACGTTCCAAAAACCCGTCAGGACTCTCGGCACTGCCCAAATGTGCAAAAAAAGTGGACTTTTGGGGAAAGTCCATTTTTGACTTTTTCGTAAGGGGGGGTGTTTACGCATTTTTTCTAAATTTCATAATTGGTCAAAAAACACTTTTGGGCCAGGGAGCATCGGGAAACGTTCCAAAAAACAGTCAGGACTCTCGGCATTGCCCAAATATGTAAAAAAAGTGGACTTTTGAGGAAAGTCAATTTTTGAATTTTTCGTAAGGGGGGGTGGTTACGCATTTTTTCAAAATTTCAAAATCGGTCAAAAAACACTTTTGGGCCAGGGAGCGCCGGGAAACGTTCCAACAACCCGTCAGGACTCTCGGCACTGCCCAAATATGCAAAAAAAGTGGACTTTTGGGGAAAGTCCATTTTTGACTTTTTCGTAAGGGGGGGTGGTTACGCATTTTTTCAAAATTTCAGAATTGGTCAAAAAACACTTTTGGGCCAGGGAGCGCCGGGAAACGTTCCAAAAAACAGTCAGGACTCTCGGCACTGCCCAAATATGTAAAAAAAGTGGACTTTTGAGGAAAGTCAATTTTCGAATTTTTCGTAAGGGGGGGTGGTTACGCATTTTTTCAAAATTTCAAAATCGGTCAAAAAACACTTTTGGGCCAGGGAGCGCCGGGAAACGTTCCAAAAACCCGTCAGGACTCTCGGCAGAGCCCAAATATGAAAAAAAAGTGGACTTTTGAGTAAAGTCAATTTTTGACTTTTTCGTAAGGGGGGGTGGTAACGCATTTTTTCAAAATTTCAAAATCGGTCAAAAAACACTTTTGGGCCAGGGAGCGCCGGGAAACGTTCCAAAAACCCGTCAGGACTCTCGGCAGAGCCCAAATATGCAAAAAAAGTGGACTTTTGGGGAAAGTCCATTTTTGACTTTTTCGTAAGGGGGGGTGGTTACGCATTTTTTCAAAATTTCAGAATTGGTCAAAAAACACTTTTGGGCCAGGGAGCGCCGGGAAACGTTCCAAAAACCCGTCAGGACTCTCGGCAGAGCCCAAATATGAAAAAAAAAGAGGACATTTGGGGAAAGTCCATTTTTGACTTTTTCGTAAGGGGGGGTGGTTTCACAATTTTTCTAAATTTCAAAACCGGTCAAAAAACACTTTTGGGCCAGGGAGCGCCGGAAAACGTTCCAAAAACCCGTCAGGACTCTCGGCACTGCTCAAATATGCAAAAAAAGAGGACTTTTGGGGAATCACAATTTTTGACTTTTTCGTAAGGGGGGGTGGTTACGCATTTTTTCAAAATTTCATAATTGGTCAAAAAACACTTTTGGGCCAGGGAGCGCCGGGAAACGTTCCAAAAACCCGTCAGGACTCTCGGCACTGCCCAAATATGCAAAAAAAGTGGACTTTTGGGGAAAGTCCATTTTTGACTTTTTCGTAAGGGGGGGTGGTTACGCATTTTTTTAAAATTTCAAAATCGGTCAAAAAACACTTTTGGGCCAGGGAGAGCCGGGAAACGTTCCAAAAACCCGTCAGGACTCTCGGCACTGCCCAAATATGAAAAAAAAGTGGACTTTTGGGGAAAGTCCATTTTTGACTTTTTCGTAAGGGGGGGTGGTTTCGCAATTTTTCTAAATTTCAAAACCGGTCAAAAAACACTTTTGGGCCAGGGAGCGCCGGGAAACGTTCCAAAAACCCGTCAGGACTCTCGGCACTGCTCAAATATGCAAAAAAAGTGGACTTTTGGGGAATCACAATTTTTGACTTTTTCGTAAGGGGGGGTGGTTACGCATTTTTTCAAAATTTCAGAATTGGTCAAAAAACACTTTTGGGCTAGGGAGCGCCGGGAAACGTTCCAAAAACCCGTCAGGACTCTCTGCAGAGCCCTATTATGAAAAAAAAGAGGACATTTGTGGAAAGTCAATTTTTGACTTTTTCGTAAGGGGGGGTGGTTACACATTTTTTCAAAATTTCAGAATTGGTCAAAAAACACTTTTTGGCCAGGGAGCGCCGGGAAACGTTCCAAAAACCCGTCAGGACTCTCGGCAGAGCCCAAATATGGAAAAAAAAGGGTACGTTTGGGGAAAGTCCATTTTTGACTTTTTCGTAAGGGGGGGGTTTACGCATTTTTTCAAAATTTCAGAATTGGTCAAAAAACACTTTTGGGCCAAAGAGCGCCGGGAAACGTTCCAAAAACCCGTCAGGACTCTCGGCACTGCTCAAATATGCAAAAAAAGAGGACTTTTGGGGAATCACAATTTTTGACTTTTTCGTAAGGGGGGGTGATTACGCATTTTTTCAAAATTTCATAATTGGTCAAAAAACACTTTTGGGCCAGGGAGCGTCGGGAAACGTTCCAAAAAACAGTCAGGACTCTCGGCACTGCCCAAATATGTAAAAAAAGTGGACTTTTGAGGAAAGTCAATTTTTGAATTTTTCGTAAGGGGGGGTGGTTACGCATTTTTTCAAAATTTCAAAATCGGTCAAAAAACACCTTTGGGCCAGGGAGTGCCGGGAAACGTTCCAAAAACCCGTCAGGACTCTCGGCACTGCCCAAATTTGAAAAAAAAGAGGACTTTTGGGGAAAGTCAATTTTTGACTTTTTCGTAAGGGGGGGTGGTTACGCATTTTTTCAAAATTTCAGAATTGGTCAAAAAACACTTTTGGGCCAGGGAGCGCCGGGAAACGTTCCAAAAACCCGTCAGGACTCTCGGCACTGCCCAAATGTGCAAAAAAAGTGGACTTTTGGGGAAAGTCCATTTTTGACTTTTTCGTAAGGGGGGGTGGTTACGCATTTTTTCTAAATTTCATAATTGGTCAAAAAACACTTTTGGGCCAGGGAGCGTCGGGAAACGTTCCAAAAAACAGTCAGGACTCTCGGCACTGGCCAAATATGTAAAAAAAGTGGACTTTTGAGGAAAGTCAATTTTTGAATTTTTCGTTAGGGGGGGTGGTTACGCATTTTTTCAAAATTTCAAAATCGGTCAAAAAACACTTTTGGGCCATTGAGCGCCGGGAAACGTTCCAAAAACCCGTCAGGACTCTCGGTAGAGCCCAAATATGAAAAAAAAGAGGACATTTGTGGAAAGTCAATTTTTGACTTTTTCGTAAGGGGGGGTGGTTACGCATTTTTTCAAAATTTCAAAATTGGTTAAAAAACACTTTTGGGCCAGGGAGCGCCGGGAAACGTTCCAACAACCCGTCAGGACTCTCGGCACTGCCCAAATATGCAAAAAAAGTGGACTTTTGGGGAAAGTCCATTTTTTACTTTTTCGTAAGGGGGGGTGGTTACGCATTTTTTCAAAATTTCATAATCGGTCAAAAAACACTTTTGGGCCAGGGAGCGTCGGGAAACGTTCCAAAAAACAGTCAGGACTCTCGGCATTGCCCAAATATGTAAAAAAAGTGGACTTTTGAGGAAAGTCAATTTTTGAATTTTTCGTAAGGGGGGGTGGTTACGCATTTTTTCAAAATTTCAAAATCGGTCAAAAAACACTTTTGGGCCAGGGAGCGCCGGGAAACGTTCCAACAACCCGTCAGGACTCTCGGCACTGCCCAAATATGCAAAAAAAGTGGACTTTTGGGGAAAGTCCATTTTTGACTTTTTCGTAAGGGGGGGTGGTTACGCATTTTTTCAAAATTTCAGAATTGGTCAAAAAACACTTTTGGGCCAGGGAGCGCCGGGAAACGTTCCAAAAAACAGTCAGGACTCTCGGCACTGCCCAAATATGTAAAAAAAGTGGACTTTTGAGGAAAGTCAATTTTTGAATTTTTCGTAAGGGGGGGTGGTTACGCATTTTTTCAAAATTTCAAAATCGGTCAAAAAACACTTTTGGGCCAGGGAGCGCCGGGAAACGTTCCAAAAACCCGTCAGGACTCTCGGCAGAGCCCAAATATGAAAAAAAAGTGGACTTTTGAGTAAAGTCAATTTTTGACTTTTTCGTAAGGGGGGGTGGTAACGCATTTTTTCAAAATTTCAAAATCGGTCAAAAAACACTTTTGGGCCAGGGAGCGCCGGGAAACGTTCCAAAAACCCGTCAGGACTCTCGGCAGAGCCCAAATATGCAAAAAAAGTGGACTTTTGGGGAAAGTCCATTTTTGACTTTTTCGTAAGGGGGGGTGGTTACGCATTTTTTCAAAATTTCAGAATTGGTCAAAAAACACTTTTGGGCCAGGGAGCGCCGGGAAACGTTCCAAAAAACAGTCAGGACTCTCGGCACTGCCCAAATATGTAAAAAAAGTGGACTTTTGAGGAAAGTCAATTTTTGAATTTTTCGTAAGGGGGGGTGGTTACGCATTTTTTCAAAATTTCAAAATCGGTCAAAAAACACTTTTGGGCCAGGGAGCGCCGGGAAACGTTCCAAAAACCCGTCAGGACTCTCGGCAGAGCCCAAATATGAAAAAAAAGTGGACATTTGTGGAAAGTCAATTTTTGACTTTTTCGTAAGGGGGGGTGGTTACGCATTTTTTCAAAATTTCAAAATTGGTTAAAAAACACTTTTGGGCCAGGGAACGCCGGGAAACGTTCCAAA
This sequence comes from Corythoichthys intestinalis, assembly GCF_030265065.1. Lineage (NCBI taxonomy): Eukaryota > Metazoa > Chordata > Actinopteri > Syngnathiformes > Syngnathidae > Corythoichthys > Corythoichthys intestinalis. The sequence continues at coordinate 18,448,271 of NC_080402.1, forward strand.
AACCCGTCAGGACTCTCGGCAGAGCCCAAATATGAAAAAAAAAGAGGACATTTGGGGAAAGTCCATTTTTGACTTTTTCGTAAGGGGGGGTGGTTTCACAATTTTTCTAAATTTCAAAACCGGTCAAAAAACACTTTTGGGCCAGGGAGCGCCGGGAAACGTTCCAAAAACCCGTCAGGACTCTCGGCACTGCTCAAATATGCAAAAAAAGAGGACTTTTGGGGAATCACAATTTTTGACTTTTTCGTAAGGGGGGGTGGTTACGCATTTTTTCAAAATTTCATAATTGGTCAAAAAACACTTTTGGGCCAGGGAGCGCCGGGAAACGTTCCAAAAACCCGTCAGGACTCTCGGCACTGCCCAAATATGCAAAAAAAGTGGACTTTTGGGGAAAGTCCATTTTTGACTTTTTCGTAAGGGGGGGTGGTTACGCATTTTTTCAAAATTTCAAAATCGGTCAAAAAACACTTTTGGGCCAGGGAGAGCCGGGAAACGTTCCAAAAACCCGTCAGGACTCTCGGCACTGCCCAAATATGAAAAAAAAGTGGACTTTTGGGGAAAGTCAATTTTTGACTTTTTCGTAAGGGGGGGTGGTTTCGCAATTTTTCTAAATTTCAAAACCGGTCAAAAAACACTTTTGGGCCAGGGAGCGCCGGGAAACGTTCCAAAAACCCGTCAGGACTCTCGGCACTGCTCAAATATGCAAAAAAAGTGGACTTTTGGGGAATCACAATTTTTGACTTTTTCGTAAGGGGGGGTGGTTACGCATTTTTTCAAAATTTCAGAATTGGTCAAAAAACACTTTTGGGCTAGGGAGCGCCGGGAAACGTTCCAAAAACCCGTCAGGACTCTCTGCAGAGCCCTATTATGAAAAAAAAGAGGACATTTGTGGAAAGTCAATTTTTGACTTTTTCGTAAGGGGGGGTGGTTACACATTTTTTCAAAATTTCAGAATTGGTCAAAAAACACTTTTTGGCCAGGGAGCGCCGGGAAACGTTCCAAAAACCCGTCAGGACTCTCGGCAGAGCCCAAATATGGAAAAAAAAGGGTACGTTTGGGGAAAGTCCATTTTTGACTTTTTCGTAAGGGGGGGGTTTACGCATTTTTTCAAAATTTCAGAATTGGTCAAAAAACACTTTTGGGCCAAAGAGCGCCGGGAAACGTTCCAAAAACCCGTCAGGACTCTCGGCACTGCTCAAATATGCAAAAAAAGAGGACTTTTGGGGAATCACAATTTTTGACTTTTTCGTAAGGGGGGGTGGTTACGCATTTTTTCAAAATTTCATAATTGGTCAAAAAACACTTTTGGGCCAGGGAGCGTCGGGAAACGTTGCAAAAAACAGTCAGGACTCTCGGCACTGCTCAAATATGCAAAAAAAGTGGACTTTTGAGGAAAGTCAATTTTTGAATTTTTCGTAAGGGGGGGTGGTTACGCATTTTTTCAAAATTTCAAAATCGGTCAAAAAACACCTTTGGGCCAGGGAGCGCCGGGAAACGTTCCAAAAACCCGTCAGGACTCTCGGCACTGCCCAAATTTGAAAAAAAAGAGGACTTTTGGGGAAAGTCAATTTTTGACTTTTTCGTAAGGGGGGGTGGTTACGCATTTTTTCAAAATTTCAGAATTGGTCAAAAAACACTTTTGGGCCAGGGAGCGCCGGGAAACGTTCCAAAAACCCGTCAGGACTCTCGGCACTGCCCAAATGTGCAAAAAAAGTGGACTTTTGGGGAAAGTCCATTTTTGACTTTTTCGTAAGGGGGGGTGGTTACGCATTTTTTCTAAATTTCATAATTGGTCAAAAAACACTTTTGGGCCAGGGAGCGTCGGGAAACGTTCCAAAACCCCGTCAGGACTCTCGGCACTGCCCAAATATGCAAAAAAAGTGGACTTTTGGGGAAAGTCCATTTTTTACTTTTTCGTAAGGGGGGGTGGTTACGCATTTTTTCAAAATTTCATAATCGGTCAAAAAACACTTTTGGGCCAGGGAGCGTCGGGAAACGTTCCAAAAAACAGTCAGGACTCTCGGTAGAGCCCAAATATGAAAAAAAAGTGGACATTTGTGGAAAGTCAATTTTTGACTTTTTCGTAAGGGGGGGTGGTTACGCATTTTTTCAAAATTTCAAAATTGGTTAAAAAACACTTTTGGGCCAGGGAGCGCCGGGAAACGTTCCAACAACCCGTCAGGACTCTCGGCACTGCCCAAATATGCAAAAAAAGTGGACTTTTGGGGAAAGTCCATTTTTTACTTTTTCGTAAGGGGGGGTGGTTACGCATTTTTTCAAAATTTCATAATCGGTCAAAAAACACTTTTGGGCCAGGGAGCGTCGGGAAACGTTCCAAAAAACAGTCAGGACTCTCGGCATTGCCCAAATATGTAAAAAAAGTGGACTTTTGAGGAAAGTCAATTTTTGAATTTTTCGTAAGGGGGGGTGGTTACGCATTTTTTCAAAATTTCAAAATCGGTCAAAAAACACTTTTGGGCCAGGGAGCGCCGGGAAACGTTCCAACAACCCGTCAGGACTCTCGGCACTGCCCAAATATGCAAAAAAAGTGGACTTTTGGGGAAAGTCCATTTTTGACTTTTTCGTAAGGGGGGGTGGTTACGCATTTTTTCAAAATTTCAGAATTGGTCAAAAAACACTTTTGGGCCAGGGAGCGCCGGGAAACGTTCCAAAAAACAGTCAGGACTCTCGGCACTGCCCAAATATGTAAAAAAAGTGGACTTTTGAGGAAAGTCAATTTTTGACTTTTTCGTAAGGGGGGGTGGTTACGCATTTTTTCAAAATTTCAAAATCGGTCAAAAAACACTTTTGGGCCAGGGAGCGCCGGGAAACGTTCCAAAAACCCGTCAGGACTCTCGGCAGAGCCCAAATATGAAAAAAAAGTGGACTTTTGAGTAAAGTCAATTTTTGACTTTTTCGTAAGGGGGGGTGGTAACGCATTTTTTCAAAATTTCAAAATCGGTCAAAAAACACTTTTGGGCCAGGGAGCGCCGGGAAACGTTCCAAAAACCCGTCAGGACTCTCGGCAGAGCCCAAATATGCAAAAAAAGTGGACTTTTGGGGAAAGTCCATTTTTGACTTTTTCGTAAGGGGGGGTGGTTACGCATTTTTTCAAAATTTCAGAATTGGTCAAAAAACACTTTTGGGCCAGGGAGCGCCGGGAAACGTTCCAAAAAACAGTCAGGACTCTCGGCACTGCCCAAATATGTAAAAAAAGTGGACTTTTGAGGAAAGTCAATTTTTGAATTTTTCGTAAGGGGGGGTGGTTACGCATTTTTTCAAAATTTCAAAATCGGTCAAAAAACACTTTTGGGCCAGGGAGCGCCGGGAAACGTTCCAAAAACCCGTCAGGACTCTCGGCAGAGCCCAAATATGAAAAAAAAGTGGACATTTGTGGAAAGTCAATTTTTGACTTTTTCGTAAGGGGGGGTGGTTACGCATTTTTTCAAAATTTCAAAATTGGTTAAAAAACACTTTTGGGCCAGGGAACGCCGGGAAACGTTCCAAAAACCCGTCAGGACTCTCGGCAGAGCCCAAATATGAAAAAAAAAGAGGACATTTGGGGAAAGTCCATTTTTGACTTTTTCGTAAGGGGGGGTGGTTTCACAATTTTTCTAAATTTCAAAACCGGTCAAAAAACACTTTTGGGCCAGGGAGCGCCGGGAAACGTTCCAAAAACCCGTCAGGACTCTCGGCACTGCTCAAATATGCAAAAAAAGAGGACTTTTGGGGAATCACAATTTTTGACTTTTTCGTAAGGGGGGGTGGTTACGCATTTTTTCAAAATTTCATAATTGGTCAAAAAACACTTTTGGGCCAGGGAGCGCCGGGAAACGTTCCAAAAACCCGTCAGGACTCTCGGCACTGCCCAAATATGCAAAAAAAGTGGACTTTTGGGGAAAGTCCATTTTTGACTTTTTCGTAAGGGGGGGTGGTTACGCATTTTTTCAAAATTTCAAAATCGGTCAAAAAACACTTTTGGGCCAGGGAGAGCCGGGAAACGTTCCAAAAACCCGTCAGGACTCTCGGCACTGCCCAAATATGAAAAAAAAGTGGACTTTTGGGGAAAGTCAATTTTTGACTTTTTCGTAAGGGGGGGTGGTTTCGCAATTTTTCTAAATTTCAAAACCGGTCAAAAAACACTTTTGGGCCAGGGAGCGCCGGGAAACGTTCCAAAAACCCGTCAGGACTCTCGGCACTGCTCAAATATGCAAAAAAAGTGGACTTTTGGGGAATCACAATTTTTGACTTTTTCGTAAGGGGGGGTGGTTACGCATTTTTTCAAAATTTCAGAATTGGTCAAAAATCACTTTTGGGCTAGGGAGCGCCGGGAAACGTTCCAAAAACCCGTCAGGACTCTCTGCAGAGCCCTATTATGAAAAAAAAGAGGACATTTGTGGAAAGTCAATTTTTGACTTTTTCGTAAGGGGGGGTGGTTACACATTTTTTCAAAATTTCAGAATTGGTCAAAAAACACTTTTTGGCCAGGGAGCGCCGGGAAACGTTCCAAAAACCCGTCAGGACTCTCGGCAGAGCCCAAATATGGAAAAAAAAGGGTACGTTTGGGGAAAGTCCATTTTTGACTTTTTCGTAAGGGGGGGGTTTACGCATTTTTTCAAAATTTCAGAATTGGTCAAAAAACACTTTTGGGCCAAAGAGCGCCGGGAAACGTTCCAAAAACCCGTCAGGACTCTCGGCACTGCTCAAATATGCAAAAAAAGAGGACTTTTGGGGAATCACAATTTTTGACTTTTTCGTAAGGGGGGGTGGTTACGCATTTTTTCAAAATTTCATAATTGGTCAAAAAACACTTTTGGGCCAGGGAGCGTCGGGAAACGTTGCAAAAAACAGTCAGGACTCTCGGCACTGCTCAAATATGCAAAAAAAGTGGACTTTTGAGGAAAGTCAATTTTTGAATTTTTCGTAAGGGGGGGTGGTTACGCATTTTTTCAAAATTTCAAAATCGGTCAAAAAACACCTTTGGGCCAGGGAGCGCCGGGAAACGTTCCAAAAACCCGTCAGGACTCTCGGCACTGCCCAAATTTGAAAAAAAAGAGGACTTTTGGGGAAAGTCAATTTTTGACTTTTTCGTAAGGGGGGGTGGTTACGCATTTTTTCAAAATTTCAGAATTGGTCAAAAAACACTTTTGGGCCAGGGAGCGCCGGGAAACGTTCCAAAAACCCGTCAGGACTCTCGGCACTGCCCAAATGTGCAAAAAAAGTGGACTTTTGGGGAAAGTCCATTTTTGACTTTTTCGTAAGGGGGGGTGGTTACGCATTTTTTCTAAATTTCATAATTGGTCAAAAAACACTTTTGGGCCAGGGAGCGTCGGGAAACATTCCAAAACCCCGTCAGGACTCTCGGCACTGCCCAAATATGCAAAAAAAGTGGACTTTTGGGGAAAGTCCATTTTTTACTTTTTCGTAAGGGGGGGTGGTTACGCATTTTTTCAAAATTTCATAATCGGTCAAAAAACACTTTTGGGCCAGGGAGCGTCGGGAAACGTTCCAAAAAACAGTCAGGACTCTCGGTAGAGCCCAAATATGAAAAAAAAGTGGACATTTGTGGAAAGTCAATTTTTGACTTTTTCGTAAGGGGGGGTGGTTACGCATTTTTTCAAAATTTCAAAATTGGTTAAAAAACACTTTTGGGCCAGGGAGCGCCGGGAAACGTTCCAACAACCCGTCAGGACTCTCGGCACTGCCCAAATATGCAAAAAAAGTGGACTTTTGGGGAAAGTCCATTTTTTACTTTTTCGTAAGGGGGGGTGGTTACGCATTTTTTCAAAATTTCATAATCGGTCAAAAAACACTTTTGGGCCAGGGAGCGTCGGGAAACGTTCCAAAAAACAGTCAGGACTCTCGGCATTGCCCAAATATGTAAAAAAAGTGGACTTTTGAGGAAAGTCAATTTTTGAATTTTTCGTAAGGGGGGGTGGTTACGCATTTTTTCAAAATTTCAAAATCGGTCAAAAAACACTTTTGGGCCAGGGAGCGCCGGGAAACGTTCCAACAACCCGTCAGGACTCTCGGCACTGCCCAAATATGCAAAAAAAGTGGACTTTTGGGGAAAGTCCATTTTTGACTTTTTCGTAAGGGGGGGTGGTTACGCATTTTTTCAAAATTTCAGAATTGGTCAAAAAACACTTTTGGGCCAGGGAGCGCCGGGAAACGTTCCAAAAAACAGTCAGGACTCTCGGCACTGCCCAAATATGTAAAAAAAGTGGACTTTTGAGGAAAGTCAATTTTTGAATTTTTCGTAAGGGGGGGTGGTTACGCATTTTTTCAAAATTTCAAAATCGGTCAAAAAACACTTTTGGGCCAGGGAGCGCCGGGAAACGTTCCAAAAACCCGTCAGGACTCTCGGCAGAGCCCAAATATGAAAAAAAAGTGGACATTTGTGGAAAGTCAATTTTTGACTTTTTCGTAAGGGGGGGTGGTTACGCATTTTTTCAAAATTTCAAAATTGGTTAAAAAACACTTTTGGGCCAGGGAACGCCGGGAAACGTTCCAAAAACCCGTCAGGACTCTCGGCAGAGCCCAAATATGAAAAAAAAAGAGGACATTTGGGGAAAGTCCATTTTTGACTTTTTCGTAAGGGGGGGTGGTTTCACAATTTTTCTAAATTTCAAAACCGGTCAAAAAACACTTTTGGGCCAGGGAGCGCCGGGAAACGTTCCAAAAACCCGTCAGGACTCTCGGCACTGCCCAAATATGCAAAAAAAGAGGACTTTTGGGGAATCACAATTTTTGACTTTTTCGTAAGGGGGGGTGGTTACGCATTTTTTCAAAATTTCATAATTGGTCAAAAAACACTTTTGGGCCAGGGAGCGCCGGGAAACGTTCCAAAAACCCGTCAGGACTCTCGGCACTGCCCAAATATGCAAAAAAAGTGGACTTTTGGGGAAAGTCAATTTTTGACTTTTTCGTAAGGGGGGGTGGTTACGCATTTTTTCAAAATTTCAAAATCGGTCAAAAAACACTTTTGGGCCAGGGAGAGCCGGGAAACGTTCCAAAAACCCGTCAGGACTCTCGGCACTGCCCAAATATGAAAAAAAAGTGGACTTTTGGGGAAAGTCCATTTTTGACTTTTTCGTAAGGGGGGGTGGTTTCGCAATTTTTCTAAATTTCAAAACCGGTCAAAAAACACTTTTGGGCCAGGGAGCGCCGGGAAACGTTCCAAAAACCCGTCAGGACTCTCGGCACTGCTCAAATATGCAAAAAAAGTGGACTTTTGGGGAATCACAATTTTTGACTTTTTCGTAAGGGGGGGTGGTTACGCATTTTTTCAAAATTTCAGAATTGGTCAAAAAACACTTTTGGGCTAGGGAGCGCCGGGAAACGTTCCAAAAACCCGTCAGGACTCTCTGCAGAGCCCTATTATGAAAAAAAAGAGGACATTTGTGGAAAGTCAATTTTTGACTTTTTCGTAAGGGGGGGTGGTTACACATTTTTTCAAAATTTCAGAATTGGTCAAAAAACACTTTTTGGCCAGGGAGCGCCGGGAAACGTTCCAAAAACCCGTCAGGACTCTCGGCAGAGCCCAAATATGGAAAAAAAAGGGTACGTTTGGGGAAAGTCCATTTTTGACTTTTTCGTAAGGGGGGGGTTTACGCATTTTTTCAAAATTTCAGAATATGTCAAAAAACACTTTTGGGCCAAAGAGCGCCGGGAAACGTTCCAAAAACCCGTCAGGACTCTCGGCACTGCTCAAATATGCAAAAAAAGAGGACTTTTGGGGAATCACAATTTTTGACTTTTTCGTAAGGGGGGGTGATTACGCATTTTTTCAAAATTTCATAATTGGTCAAAAAACACTTTTGGGCCAGGGAGCGTCGGGAAACGTTCCAAAAAACAGTCAGGACTCTCGGCACTGCCCAATATGTAAAAAAAGTGGACTTTTGAGGAAAGTCAATTTTTGAATTTTTCGTAAGGGGGGGTGGTTACGCATTTTTTCAAAATTTCAAAATCGGTCAAAAAACACCTTTGGGCCAGGGAGCGCCGGGAAACGTTCCAAAAACCCGTCAGGACTCTCGGCACTGCCCAAATTTGAAAAAAAAGAGGACTTTTGGGGAAAGTCAATTTTTGACTTTTTCGTAAGGGGGGGTGGTTACGCATTTTTTCAAAATTTCAGAATTGGTCAAAAAACACTTTTGGGCCAGGGAGCGCCGGGAAACGTTCCAAAAACCCGTCAGGACTCTCGGCACTGCCCAAATGTGCAAAAAAAGTGGACTTTTGGGGAAAGTCCATTTTTGACTTTTTCGTAAGGGGGGGTGGTTACGCATTTTTTCTAAATTTCATAATTGGTCAAAAAACACTTTTGGGCCAGGGAGCGTCGGGAAACGTTCCAAAAAACAGTCAGGACTCTCGGCACTGCCCAAATATGTAAAAAAAGTGGACTTTTGAGGAAAGTCAATTTTTGAATTTTTCGTTAGGGGGGGTGGTTACGCATTTTTTCAAAATTTCAAAATCGGTCAAAAAACACTTTTGGGCCAGGGAGCGCCGGGAAACGTTCCAAAAACCTGTCAGGACTCTCGGCACTGCCCAAATATGAAAAAAAAGAGGACTTTTGGGGAAAGTCAATTTTTGACTTTTTCGTAAGGGGGGGTGGTTACGCATTTTTTCAAAATTTCAGAATTGGTCAAAAAACACTTTTGGGCCAGGGAGCGCCGGGAAACGTTCCAAAACCCCGTCAGGACTCTCGGCACTGCCCAAATGTGCAAAAAAAGTGGACTTTTGGGGAAAGTCCATTTTTGACTTTTTCGTAAGGGGGGGTGGTTACGCATTTTTTCAAAATTTCAGAATTGGTCAAAAAACACTTTTGGGCCAGGGAGCGCCGGGAAACGTTCCAAAAAACAGTCAGGACTCTCGGCACTGCCCAAATATGTAAAAAAAGTGGACTTTTGAGGAATCACAATTTTTGACTTTTTCGTAAGGGGGGGTGGTTACGCATTTTTTCTTGATTTCAAAATCGGTCAAAAAACACTTTTGGGCCATTGAGCGCCGGGAAACGTTCCAAAAACCCGTCAGGACTCTCGGTAGAGCCCAAATATGAAAAAAAAGAGGACATTTGTGGAAAGTCAATTTTTGACTTTTTCGTAAGGGGGGGTGGTTACGCATTTTTTCAAAATTTCAAAATTGGTTAAAAAACACTTTTGGGCCAGGGAGCGCCGGGAAACGTTCCAACAACCCGTCAGGACTCTCGGCACTGCCCAAATATGCAAAAAAAGTGGACTTTTGGGGAAAGTCCATTTTTTACTTTTTCGTAAGGGGGGGTGGTTACGCATTTTTTCAAAATTTCATAATCGGTCAAAAAACACTTTTGGGCCTGGGAGCGTCGGGAAACGTTCCAAAAAACAGTCAGGACTCTCGGCATTGCCCAAATATGTAAAAAAAGTGGACTTTTGAGGAAAGTCAATTTTTGAATTTTTCGTAAGGGGGGGTGGTTACGCATTTTTTCAAAATTTTAAAAATCGGTCAAAAAACACTTTTGGGCCAGGGAGCGCCGGGAAACGTTCCAACAACCCGTCAGGACTCTCGGCACTGCCCAAATATTCAAAAAAAGTGGACTTTTGGGGAAAGTCCATTTTTGACTTTTTCGTAAGGGGGGGTGGTTACGCATTTTTTCAAAATTTCAGAATTGGTCAAAAAAAACTTTTGGGCCAGGGAGCGCCGGGAAACGTTCCAAAAAACAGTCAGGACTCTCGGCACTGCCCAAATATGTAAAAAAAGTGGACTTTTGAGGAAAGTCAATTTTTGAATTTTTCGTAAGGGGGGGTGGTTACGCATTTTTTCAAAATTTCAAAATCGGTCAAAAAACACTTTTGGGCCAGGGAGCGCCGGGAAACATTCCAAAAACCCGTCAGGACTCTCGGCAGAGCCCAAATATGAAAAAAAAGTGGACTTTTGAGTAAAGTCAATTTTTGACTTTTTCGTAAGGGGGGGTGGTTACGCATTTTTTCAAAATTTCAAAATCGGTCAAAAAACACTTTTGGGCCAGGGAGCGCCGGGAAACGTTCCAAAAACCCGTCAGGACTCTCGGCAGAGCCCAAATATGCAAAAAAAGTGGACTTTTGGGGAAAGTCCATTTTTGACTTTTTCGTAAGGGGGGGTGGTTACGCATTTTTTCAAAATTTCAGAATTGGTCAAAAAACACTTTTGGGCCAGGGAGCGCCGGGAAACGTTCCAAAAAACAGTCAGGACTCTCGGCACTGCCCAAATATGTAAAAAAAGTGGACTTTTGAGGAAAGTCAATTTTTGAATTTTTCGTAAGGGGGGGTGGTTACGCATTTTTTCAAAATTTCAAAATCGGTCAAAAAACACTTTTGGGCCAGGGAGCGCCGGGAAACGTTCCAAAAACCCGTCAGGACTCTCGGCAGAGCCCAAATATGAAAAAAAAGTGGACATTTGTGGAAAGTCAATTTTTGACTTTTTCGTAAGGGGGGGTGGTTACGCATTTTTTCAAAATGTCAAAATTGGTTAAAAAACACTTTTGGGCCAGGGAACGCCGGGAAACGTTCCAAAAACCCGTCAGGACTCTCGGCAGAGCCCAAATATGAAAAAAAAAGAGGACATTTGGGGAAAGTCCATTTTTGACTTTTTCGTAAGGGGGGGTGGTTTCACAATTTTTCTAAATTTCAAAACCGGTCAAAAAACACTTTTGGGCCAGGGAGCGCCGGGAAACGTTCCAAAAACCCGTCAGGACTCTCGGCACTGCTCAAATATGCAAAAAAAGAGGACTTTTGGGGAATCACAATTTTTGACTTTTTCGTAAGGGGGGGTGGTTACGCATTTTTTCAAAATTTCATAATTGGTCAAAAAACACTTTTGGGCCAGGGAGCGCCGGGAAACGTTCCAAAAACCCGTCAGGACTCTCGGCACTGCCCAAATATGCAAAAAAAGTGGACTTTTGGGGAAAGTCCATTTTTGACTTTTTCGTAAGGGGGGGTGGTTACGCATTTTTTCAAAATTTCAAAATCGGTCAAAAAACACTTTTGGGCCAGGGAGAGCCGGGAAACGTTCCAAAAACCCGTCAGGACTCTCGGCACTGCCCAAATATGAAAAAAAAGTGGACTTTTGGGGAAAGTCAATTTTTGACTTTTTCGTAAGGGGGGGTGGTTTCGCAATTTTTCTAAATTTCAAAACCGGTCAAAAAACACTTTTGGGCCAGGGAGCGCCGGGAAACGTTCCAAAAACCCGTCAGGACTCTCGGCACTGCTCAAATATGCAAAAAAAGTGGACTTTTGGGGAATCACAATTTTTGACTTTTTCGTAAGGGGGGGTGGTTACGCATTTTTTCAAAATTTCAGAATTGGTCAAAAAACACTTTTGGGCTAGGGAGCGCCGGGAAACGTTCCAAAAACCCGTCAGGACTCTCTGCAGAGCCCTATTATGAAAAAAAAGAGGACATTTGTGGAAAGTCAATTTTTGACTTTTTCGTAAGGGGGGGTGGTTACACATTTTTTCAAAATTTCAGAATTGGTCAAAAAACACTTTTTGGCCAGGGAACGCCGGGAAACGTTCCAAAAACCCGTCAGGACTCTCGGCACTGCTCAAATATGCAAAAAAAGAGGACTTTTGGGGAATCACAATTTTTGACTTTTTCGTAAGGGGGGGTGGTTACGCATTTTTTCAAAATTTCAAAATCGGTCAAAAAACACTTTTGGGCCAGGGAGCGCCGGGAAACGTTCCAAAAACCCGTCAGGACTCTCGGCAGAGCCCAAATATGCAAAAAAAGTGGACTTTTGGGGAAAGTCCATTTTTGACTTTTTCGTAAGGGGGGGTGGTTACGCATTTTTTCAAAATTTCAGAATTGGTCAAAAAACACTTTTGGGCCAGGGAGCGCCGGGAAACGTTCCAAAACCCCGTCAGGACTCTCGGCACTGCCCAAATGTGCAAAAAAAGTGGACTTTTGGGGAAAGTCCATTTTTGACTTTTTCGTAAGGGGGGGTGGTTACGCATTTTTTCAAAATTTCAGAATTGGTCAAAAAACACTTTTGGGCCAGGGAGCGCCGGGAAACGTTCCAAAAAACAGTCAGGACTCTCGGCACTGCCCAAATATGTAAAAAAAGTGGACTTTTGAGGAAAGTCAATTTTTGAATTTTTCGTAAGGGGGGGTGGTTACGCATTTTTTCTTGATTTCAAAATCGGTCAAAAAACACTTTTGGGCCAGGGAGCGCCGGGAAACGTTCCAAAAACCCGTCAGGACTCTCGGCAGAGCCCAAATATGAAAAAAAAGGGTACGTTTGGGGAAAGTCCATTTTTGACTTTTTCGTAAGGGGGGGGTTTACGCATTTTTTCAAAATTTCAGAATTGGTCAAAAAACACTTTTGGGCCAAAGAGCGCCGGGAAACGTTCCAAAAACCCGTCAGGACTCTCGGCACTGCTCAAATATGCAAAAAAAGAGGACTTTTGGGGAATCACAATTTTTGACTTTTTCGTAAGGGGGGGTGGTTACGCATTTTTTCAAAATTTCATAATTGGTCAAAAAACACTTTTGGGCCAGGGAGCGCCGGGAAACGTTCCAAAAACCCGTCAGGACTCTCGGCACTGCCCAAATGTGCAAAAAAAGTGGACTTTTGGGGAAAGTCCATTTTTGACTTTTTCGTAAGGGGGGGTGGTTACGCATTTTTTCTAAATTTCATAATTGGTCAAAAAACACTTTTGGGCCAGGGAGCGTCGGGAAACGTTCCAAAAAACAGTCAGGACTCTCGGCACTGCCCAAATATGTAAAAAAAGTGGACTTTTGAGGAAAGTCAATTTTTGAATTTTTCGTAAGGGGGGGTGGTTACGCATTTTTTCAAAATTTCAGAATTGGTCAAAAAACACTTTTGGGCCAGGGAGCGCCGGGAAACGTTCCAAAAACCCGTCAGGACTCTCGGCACTGCCCAAATGTGCAAAAAAAGTGGACTTTTGGGGAAAGTCCATTTTTGACTTTTTCGTAAGGGGGGGTGGTTACGCATTTTTTCAAAATTTAAAAATCGGTCAAAAAACACTTTTGGGCCAGGGAGAGCCGGGAAACGTTCCAAAAACCCGTCAGGACTCTCGGCACTGCCCAAATATGAAAAAAAAGTGGACTTTTGGGGAAAGTCAATTTTTGACTTTTTCGTAAGGGGGGGTGGTTTCGCAATTTTTCTAAATTTCAAAACCGGTCAAAAAACACTTTTGGGCCAGGGAGCGCCGGGAAACGTTCCAAAAACCCGTCAGGACTCTCGGCACTGCTCAAATATGCAAAAAAAGTGGACTTTTGGGGAATCACAATTTTTGACTTTTTCGTAAGGGGGGGTGGTTACGCATTTTTTCAAAATTTCAGAATTGGTCAAAAAACACTTTTGGGCTAGGGAGCGCCGGGAAACGTTCCAAAAACCCGTCAGGACTCTCTGCAGAGCCCTATTATGAAAAAAAAGAGGACATTTGTGGAAAGTCAATTTTTGACTTTTTCGTAAGGGGGGGTGGTTACACATTTTTTCAAAATTTCAGAATTGGTCAAAAAACACTTTTTGGCCAGGGAGCGCCGGGAAACGTTCCAAAAACCCGTCAGGACTCTCGGCAGAGCCCAAATATGGAAAAAAAAGGGTACGTTTGGGGAAAGTCCATTTTTGACTTTTTCGTAAGGGGGGGGTTTACGCATTTTTTCAAAATTTCAGAATTGGTCAAAAAACACTTTTGGGCCAAAGAGCGCCGGGAAACGTTCCAAAAACCCGTCAGGACTCTCGGCACTGCTCAAATATGCAAAAAAAGAGGACTTTTGGGGAATCACAATTTTTGACTTTTTCGTAAGGGGGGGTGGTTACGCATTTTTTCAAAATTTCATAATCGGTCAAAAAACACTTTTGGGCCAGGGAGCGTCGGGAAACGTTCCAAAAAACAGTCAGGACTCTCGGCATTGCCCAAATATGTAAAAAAAGTGGACTTTTGAGGAAAGTCAATTTTTGAATTTTTCTTAAGGGGGGGTGGTTACGCATTTTTTCAAAATTTCAAAATCGGTCAAAAAACACTTTTGGGCCAGGGAGCGCCGGGAAACGTTCCAACAACCCGTCAGGACTCTCGGCACTGCCCAAATATGCAAAAAAAGTGGACTTTTGGGGAAAGTCCATTTTTGACTTTTTCGTAAGGGGGGGTGGTTACGCATTTTTTCAAAATTTCAGAATTGGTCAAAAAACACTTTTGGGCCAGGGAGCGCCGGGAAACTTTCCAAAAAACAGTCAGGACTCTCGGCACTGCCCAAATATGTAAAAAAAGTGGACTTTTGAGGAAAGTCAATTTTTGAATTTTTCGTAAGGGGGGGTGGTTACGCATTTTTTCAAAATTTCAAAATCGGTCAAAAAACACTTTTGGGCCAGGGAGCGCCGGGAAACGTTCCAAAAACCCGTCAGGACTCTCGGCAGAGCCCAAATATGAAAAAAAAGTGGACTTTTGAGTAAAGTCAATTTTTGACTTTTTCGTAAGGGGGGGTGGTTACGCATTTTTTCAAAATTTCAAAATCGGTCAAAAAACACTTTTGGGCCAGGGAGCGCCGGGAAACGTTCCAAAAACCCGTCAGGACTCTCGGCAGAGCCCAAATATGCAAAAAAAGTGGACTTTTGGGGAAAGTCCATTTTTGACTTTTTCGTAAGGGGGGGTGGTTACGCATTTTTTCAAAATTTCAGAATTGGTCAAAAAACACTTTTGGGCCAGGGAGCGCCGGGAAACGTTCCAAAACCCCGTCAGGACTCTCGGCACTGCCCAAATGTGCAAAAAAAGTGGACTTTTGGGGAAAGTCCATTTTTGACTTTTTCGTAAGGGGGGGTGGTTACGCATTTTTTCAAAATTTCAGAATTGGTCAAAAAACACTTTTGGGCCAGGGAGCGCCGGGAAACGTTCCAAAAAACAGTCAGGACTCTCGGCACTGCCCAAATATGTAAAAAAAGTGGACTTTTGAGGAAAGTCAATTTTTGAATTTTTCGTAAGGGGGGGTGGTTACGCATTTTTTCTTGATTTCAAAATCGGTCAAAAAACACTTTTGGGCCAGGGAGCGCCGGGAAACGTTCCAAAAACCCGTCAGGACTCTCGGCAGAGCCCAAATATGAAAAAAAAGGGTACGTTTGGGGAAAGTCCATTTTTGACTTTTTCGTAAGGGGGGGGTTTACGCATTTTTTCAAAATTTCAGAATTGGTCAAAAAACACTTTTGGGCCAAAGAGCGCCGGGAAACGTTCCAAAAACCCGTCAGGACTCTCGGCACTGCTCAAATATGCAAAAAAAGAGGACTTTTGGGGAATCACAATTTTTGACTTTTTCGTAAGGGGGGGTGGTTACGCATTTTTTCAAAATTTCATAATTGGTCAAAAAACACTTTTGGGCCAGGGAGCGCCGGGAAACGTTCCAAAAACCCGTCAGGACTCTCGGCACTGCCCAAATGTGCAAAAAAAGTGGACTTTTGGGGAAAGTCCATTTTTGACTTTTTCGTAAGGGGGGGTGGTTACGCATTTTTTCTAAATTTCAAAATTTGTCAAAAAACACTTTTGGGCCAGGGAGCGTCGGGAAACGTTCCAAAAAACAGTCAGGACTCTCGGCACTGCCCAAATATGTAAAAAAAGTGGACTTTTGAGGAAAGTCAATTTTTGAATTTTTCGTAAGGGGGGGTGGTTACGCATTTTTTCAAAATTTCAGAATTGGTCAAAAAACACTTTTGGGCCAGGGAGCGCCGGGAAACGTTCCTAAAACCCGTCAGGACTCTCGGCACTGCCCAAATGTGCAAAAAAAGTGGACTTTTGGGGAAAGTCCATTTTTGACTTTTTCGTAAGGGGGGGGTGGTTACGCATTTTTCAAAATTTCAGAATTGGTCAAAAAACACTTTTGGGCCAGGGAGCGCCGGGAAACGTTCCAAAAAACAGTCAGGACTCTCGGCACTGCCCAAATATGTAAAAAAAGTGGACTTTTGAGGAAAGTCAATTTTTGAATTTTTCGTAAGGGGGGGTGGTTACGCATTTTTTCTTGATTTCAAAATCGGTCAAAAAACACTTTTGGGCCATTGAGCGCCGGGAAACGTTCCAAAAACCCGTCAGGACTCTCGGTAGAGCCCAAATATGAAAAAAAAGAGGACATTTGTGGAAAGTCAATTTTTGACTTTATCGTAAGGGGGGGTGGTTACGCATTTTTTCAAAATTTCAAAATTGGTTAAAAAACACTTTTGGGCCAGGGAGCGCCGGGAAACGTTCCAACAACCCGTCAGGACTCTCGGCACTGCCCAAATATGCAAAAAAAGTGGACTTTTGGGGAAAGTCCATTTTTTACTTTTTCGTAAGGGGGGGTGGTTACGCATTTTTTCAAAATTTCATAATCGGTCAAAAAACACTTTTGGGCCAGGGAGCGTCGGGAAACGTTCCAAAAAACAGTCAGGACTCTCGGCATTGCCCAAATATGTAAAAAAAGTGGACTTTTGAGGAAAGTCAATTTTTGAATTTTTCGTAAGGGGGGGTGGTTACGCATTTTTTCAAAATTTCAAAATCGGTCAAAAAACACTTTTGGGCCAGGGAGCGCCGGGAAACGTTCCAACAACCCGTCAGGACTCTCGGCACTGCCCAAATATGCAAAAAAAGTGTACTTTTGGGGAAAGTCAATTTTTGACTTTTTCGTAAGGGGGGGTGGTTACGCATTTTTTCAAAATTTCAGAATTGGTCAAAAAACACTTTTGGGCCAGGGAGCGCCGGGAAACGTTCCAAAAAACAGTCAGGACTCTCGGCACTGCCCAAATATGTAAAAAAAGTGGACTTTTGAGGAAAGTCAATTTTTGAATTTTTCGTAAGGGGGGGTGGTTACGCATTTTTTCAAAATTTCAAAATCGGTCAAAAAACACTTTTGGGCCAGGGAGCGCCGGGAAACGTTCCAAAAACCCGTCAGGACTCTCGGCAGAGCCCAAATATGAAAAAAAAGTGGACTTTTGAGTAAAGTCAATTTTTGACTTTTTCGTAAGGGGGGGTGGTTACGCATTTTTTCAAAATTTCAAAATCGGTCAAAAAACAGTTTTGGGCCAGGGAGCGCCGGGAAACGTTCCAAAAACCCGTCAGGACTCTCGGCAGAGCCCAAATATGCAAAAAAAGTGGACTTTTGGGGAAAGTCCATTTTTGACTTTTTCGTAAGGGGGGGTGGTTACGCATTTTTTCAAAATTTCAGAATTGGTCAAAAAACACTTTTGGGCCAGGGAGCGCCGGGAAACGTTCCAAAAACCCGTCAGGACTCTCGGCAGAGCCCAAATATGAAAAAAAAGTGGACATTTGTGGAAAGTCAATTTTTGACTTTTTCGTAAGGGGGGGTGGTTACGCATTTTTTCAAAATTTCAAAATTGGTTAAAAAACACTTTTGGGCCAGGGAACGCCGGGAAACGTTCCAAAAACCCGTCAGGACTCTCGGCAGAGCCCAAATATGAAAAAAAAAGAGGACATTTGGGGAAAGTCCATTTTTGACTTTTTCGTAAGGGGGGGTGGTTTCACAATTTTTCTAAATTTCAAAACCGGTCAAAAAACACTTTTGGGCCAGGGAGCGCCGGGAAACGTTCCAAAAACCCGTCAGGACTCTCGGCACTGCTCAAATATGCAAAAAAAGAGGACTTTTGGGGAATCACAATTTTTGACTTTTTCGTAAGGGGGGGTGGTTACGCATTTTTTCAAAATTTCATAATTGGTCAAAAAACACATTTGGGCCAGGGAGCGCCGGGAAACGTTCCAAAAACCCGTCAGGACTCTCGGCACTGCCAAAATATGCAAAAAAAGTGGACTTTTAGGGAAAGTCCATTTTTGACTTTTTCGTAAGGGGGGGTGGTTACGCATTTTTTCAAAATTTCAAAATCGGTCAAAAAACACTTTTGGGCCAGGGAGAGCCGGGAAACGTTCCAAAAACCCGTCAGGACTCTCGGCACTGCCCAAATATGAAAAAAAAGTGGACTTTTGGGGAAAGTCCATTTTTGACTTTTTCGTAAGGGGGGGTGGTTTCGCAATTTTTCTAAATTTCAAAACCGGTCAAAAAATACTTTTGGGCTAGGGAGCGCCGGGAAACGTTCCAAAAACCCGTCAGGACTCTCTGCAGAGCCCAATTATGAAAAAAAAGAGGACATTTGTGGAAAGTCAATTTTTGACTTTTTCGTAAGGGGGGGTGGTTACACATTTTTTCAAAATTTCAGAATTGGTCAAAAAACACTTTTTGGCCAGGGAGCGCCGGGAAACTTTCCAAAAACCCGTCAGGACTCTCGGCACTGCTCAAATATGCAAAAAAAGAGGACTTTTGGGGAATCACAATTTTTGACTTTTTCGTAAGGGGGGGTGGTTACGCATTTTTTCAAAATTTCAAAATCGGTCAAAAAACACCTTTTGGCCAGGGAGCGCCGGGAAACGTTCCAAAAACCCGTCAGGACTCTCGGCACTGCCCAAATGTGCAAAAAAAGTGGACTTTTGGGGAAAGTCCATTTTTGACTTTTTCGTAAGGGGGGGTGGTTACGCATTTTTTCAAAATTTCAGAATTGGTCAAAAAACACTTTTGGGCCAGGGAGCGCCGGGAAACGTTCCAAAAAACAGTCAGGACTCTCGGCACTGCCCAAATATGTAAAAAAAGTGGACTTTTGAGGAAAGTCAATTTTTGAATTTTTCGTAAGGGGGGGTGGTTACGCATTTTTTCAAAATTTCAAAATCGGTCAAAAAACACTTTTGGGCCAGGGAGCGCCGGGAAACGTTCCAAAAACCCGTCAGGACTCTCGGCAGAGCCCAAATATGAAAAAAAAGAGGACTTTTGAGGAAAGTCGATTTTTGACTATTTCGTAAGGGGGGGTGGTTACGCATTTTTTTAAAATTTCAGAATTGGTCAAAAAACACTTTTGGGCCAGGGAGCGCCGGGAAACGTTCCAAAAACCCGTCAGGACTCTCGGCAGAGCCCAATTATGAAAAAAAAGAGGACATTTGTGGAAAGTCAATTTTTGACTTTTTCGTAAGGGGGGGTGGTTACGCATTTTTTCAAAATTTCAAAATTGGTTAAAAAACACTTTTGGGCCAGGGAATGCCGGGAAACGTTCCAAAAACCCGTCAGGACTCTCGGCAGAGCCCAAATATGAAAAAAAAAGAGGACATCTGGGGAAAGTCCATTTTTGACTTTTTCGTAAGGGGGGGTGGTTTCGCAATTTTTCTAAATTTCAAAACCGGTCAAAAAACACTTTTGGGCCAGGGAGCGCCGGGAAACGTTCCAAAAACCCGTCAGGACTCTCGGCACTGCTCAAATATGCAAAAAAATTTCTACTTTTGGGGAAAGTCAACTTTTGACTTTTTCGTAAGGGGGGGTGGTTACGCATTTTTTCTTGATTTCAAAATCGGTCAAAAAACACTTTTGGGCCATTGAGCGCCGGGAAACGTTCCAAAAACCCGTCAGGACTCTCGGTAGAGCCCAAATATGAAAAAAAAGAGGACATTTGTGGAAAGTCAATTTTTGACTTTTTCGTAAGGGGGGGTGGTTACGCATTTTTTCAAAATTTCAAAATTGGTTAAAAAACACTTTTGGGCCAGGGAGCGCCGGGAAACGTTCCAACAACCCGTCAGGACTCTCGGCACTGCCCAAATATGCAAAAAAATTTCTACTTTTGGGGAAAGTCAACTTTTGACTTTTTCGTAAGGGGGGGTGGTTACGCATTTTTTCTTGATTTCAAAATCGGTCAAAAAACACTTTTGGGCCATTGAGCGCCGGGAAACGTTCCAAAAACCCGTCAGGACTCTCGGCACTGCCCAAATATGCAAAAAAAGTGGACTTTTGGGGAATCACAATTTTTGACTTTTTCGTAAGGGGGGGTGGTTACGCATTTTTTCAAAATTTCATAATTGGTCAAAAAACACTTTTGGGCCAGGGAGCGCCGGGAAACGTTCCAAAAAACCCGTCAGGACTCTCGGCAGAGCCAAAATATGCAAAAAAATTTCTACTTTTGGGGAAAGTCAACTTTTGACTTTTTCGTAAGGGGGGGTGGTTACGCATTTTTTCTTGATTTCAAAATCGGTCAAAAAACACTTTTGGGCCATTGAGCGCCGGGAAACGTTCCAAAAACCCGTCAGGACTCTCGGTAGAGCCCAAATATGAAAAAAAAGAGGACATTTGTGGAAAGTCAATTTTTGACTTTTTCGTAAGGGGGGGTGGTTACGCATTTTTTCAAAATTTCAAAATTGGTTAAAAAACACTTTTGGGCCAGGGAGCGCCGGGAAACGTTCCAACAACCCGTCAGGACTCTCGGCACTGCCCAAATATGCAAAAAAAGTGGACTTTTGGGGAAAGTCCATTTTTTACTTTTTCGTAAGGGGGGGTGGTTACGCATTTTTTCAAAATTTCATAATCGGTCAAAAAACACTTTTGGGCCAGGGAGCGTCGGGAAACGTTCCAAAAAACAGTCAGGACTCTCGGCATTGCCCAAATATGTAAAAAAAGTGGACTTTTGAGGAAAGTCAATTTTTAAATTTTTCGTAAGGGGGGGTGGTTACGCATTTTTTCAAAATTTCAAAATCGGTCAAAAAACACTTTTGGGCCAGGGAGCGCCGGGAAACGTTCCAACAACCCGTCAGGACTCTCGGCACTGCCCAAATATGCAAAAAAAGTGGACTTTTGGGGAAAGTCCATTTTTGACTTTTTCGTAAGGGGGGGTGGTTACGCATTTTTTCAAAATTTCAGAATTGGTCAAAAAACACTTTTGGGCCAGGGAGCGCCGGGAAACGTTCCAAAAAACAGTCAGGACTCTCGGCACTGCCCAAATATGTAAAAAAAGTGGACTTTTGAGGAAAGTCAATTTTTGAATTTTTCGTAAGGGGGGGTGGTTACGCATTTTTTCAAAATTTCAAAATCGGTCAAAAAACACTTTTGGGCCAGGGAGCGCCGGGAAACGTTCCAAAAACCCGTCAGGACTCTCGGCAGAGCCCAAATATGAAAAAAAAGTGGACTTTTGAGTAAAGTCAATTTTTGACTTTTTCGTAAGGGGGGGTGGTTACGCATTTTTTCAAAATTTCAAAATCGGTCAAAAAACACTTTTGGGCCAGGGAGCGCCGGGAAACGTTCCAAAAACCCGTCAGGACTCTCGGCACTGCTCAAATATGCAAAAAAAGAGGACTTTTGGGGAATCACAATTTTTGACTTTTTCGTAAGGGGGGGTGGTTACGCATTTTTTCAAAATTTCATAATTGGTCAAAAAACACTTTTGGGCCAGGGAGCGCCGGGAAACGTTCCAAAAAACCCGTCAGGACTCTCGGCAGAGCCAAAATATGCAAAAAAATTTCTACTTTTGGGGAAAGTCAACTTTTGACTTTTTCGTAAGGGGGGGTGGTTACGCATTTTTTCTTGATTTCAAAATCGGTCAAAAAACACTTTTGGGCCATTGAGCGCCGGGAAACGTTCCAAAAACCCGTCAGGACTCTCGGTAGAGCCCAAATATGAAAAAAAAGAGGACATTTGTGGAAAGTCAATTTTTGACTTTTTCGTAAGGGGGGGTGGTTACGCATTTTTTCAAAATTTCAAAATTGGTTAAAAAACACTTTTGGGCCAGGGAGCGCCGGGAAACGTTCCAACAACCCGTCAGGACTCTCGGCACTGCCCAAATATGCAAAAAAAGTGGACTTTTGGGGAAAGCCCATTTTTTACTTTTTCGTAAGGGGGGGTGGTTACGCATTTTTTCAAAATTTCATAATCGGTCAAAAAACACTTTTGGGCCAGGGAGCGTCGGGAAACGTTCCAAAAAACAGTCAGGACTCTCGGCATTGCCCAAATATGTAAAAAAAGTGGACTTTTGAGGAAAGTCAATTTTTGAATTTTTCGTAAGGGGGGGTGGTTACGCATTTTTTCAAAATTTCAAAATCGGTCAAAAAACACTTTTGGGCCAGGGAGCGCCGGGAAACGTTCCAACAACCCGTCAGGACTCTCGGCACTGCCCAAATATGCAAAAAAAGTGGACTTTTGGGGAAAGTCCATTTTTGACTTTTTCGTAAGGGGGGGTGGTTACGCATTTTTTCAAAATTTCAGAATTGGTCAAAAAACACTTTTGGGCCAGGGAGCGCCGGGAAACGTTCCAAAAAACAGTCAGGACTCTCGGCACTGCCCAAATATGTAAAAAAAGTGGACTTTTGAGGAAAGTCAATTTTTGAATTTTTCGTAAGGGGGGGTGGTTACGCATTTTTTCAAAATTTCAAAATCGGTCAAAAAACACTTTTGGGCCAGGGAGCGCCGGGAAACGTTCCAAAAACCCGTCAGGACTCTCGGCAGAGCCCAAATATGAAAAAAAAGTGGACTTTTGAGTAAAGTCAATTTTTGACTTTTTCGTAAGGGGGGGGTGGTTACGCATTTTTTCAAAATTTCAAAATCGGTCAAAAAACACTTTTGGGCCAGGGAGCGCCGGGAAACGTCCTAAAAACCCGTCAGGACTCTCGGCAGAGCCCAAATATGCAAAAAAAGTGGACTTTTGGGGAAAGTCAATTTTTGACTTTTTCGTAAGGGGGGGTGGTTACGCATTTTTTCAAAATTTCAGAATTGGTCAAAAAACACTTTTGGGCCAGGGAGCGCCGGGAAACGTTCCAAAAAACAGTCAGGACTCTCGGCACTGCCCAAATATGTAAAAAAAGTGGACTTTTGAGGAAAGTCAATTTTTGAATTTTTCGTAAGGGGGGGTGGTTACGCATTTTTTCAAAATTTCAAAATCGGTCAAAAAACACTTTTGGGCCAGGGAGCGCCGGGAAACGTTCCAAAAACCCGTCAGGACTCTCGGCAGAGCCCAAATATGAAAAAAAAGTGGACATTTGTGGAAAGTCAATTTTTGACTTTTTCGTAAGGGGGGGTGGTTACGCATTTTTTCAAAATTTCAAAATTGGTTAAAAAACACTTTTGGGCCAGGGAACGCCGGGAAACGTTCCAAAAACCCGTCAGGACTCTCGGCAGAGCCCAAATATGAAAAAAAAAGAGGACATTTGGGGAAAGTCCATTTTTGACTTTTTCGTAAGGGGGGGTGGTTTCACAATTTTTCTAAATTTCAAAACCGGTCAAAAAACACTTTTGGGCCAGGGAGCGCCGGGAAACGTTCCAAAAACCCGTCAGGACTCTCGGCACTGCTCAAATATGCAAAAAAAGAGGACTTTTGGGGAATCACAATTTTTGACTTTTTCGTAAGGGGGGGTGGTTACGCATTTTTTCAAAATTTCATAATTGGTCAAAAAACACTTTTGGGCCAGGGAGCGCCGGGAAACGTTCCAAAAACCCGTCAGGACTCTCGGCACTGCCAAAATATGCAAAAAAAGTGGACTTTTAGGGAAAGTCCATTTTTGACTTTTTCGTAAGGGGGGGTGGTTACGCATTTTTTCAAAATTTCAAAATCGGTCAAAAAACACTTTTGGGCCAGGGAGAGCCGGGAAACGTTCCAAAAACCCGTCAGGACTCTCGGCACTGCCCAAATATGAAAAAAAAGTGGACTTTTGGGGAAAGTCCATTTTTGACTTTTTCGTAAGGGGGGGTGGTTTCGCAATTTTTCTAAATTTCAAAACCGGTCAAAAAATACTTTTGGGCTAGGGAGCGCCGGGAAACGTTCCAAAAACCCGTCAGGACTCTCTGCAGAGCCCAATTATGAAAAAAAAGAGGACATTTGGGGAATCACAATTTTTGACTTTTTCGTAAGGGGGGGTGGTTACGCATTTTTTCAAAATTTCATAATTGGTCAAAAAACACTTTTGGGCCAGGGAGCGTCGGGAAACGTTCCAAAAAACAGTCAGGACTCTCGGCACTGCCCAAATATGTAAAAAAAGTGGACTTTTGAGGAAAGTCAATTTTTGAATTTTTCGTAAGGGGGGGTGGTTACGCATTTTTTCAAAATTTCAAAATCGGTCAAAAAACACCTTTTGGCCAGGGAGCGCCGGGAAACGTTCCAAAAACCCGTCAGGACTCTCGGTACTGCCCAAATGTGCAAAAAAAGTGGACTTTTGGGGAAAGTCCATTTTTGACTTTTTCGTAAGGGGGGGTGGTTACGCATTTTTTCAAAATTTCAGAATTGGTCAAAAAACACTTTTGGGCCAGGGAGCGCCGGGAAACGTTCCAAAAAACAGTCAGGACTCTCGGCACTGCCCAAATATGTAAAAAAAGTGGACTTTTGAGGAAAGTCAATTTTTGAATTTTTCGTAAGGGGGGGTGGTTACGCATTTTTTCAAAATTTCAAAATCGGTCAAAAAACACTTTTGGGCCAGGGAGCGCCGGGAAACGTTCCAAAAACCCGTCAGGACTCTCGGCAGAGCCCAAATATGAAAAAAAAGAGGACTTTTGAGGAAAGTCGATTTTTGACTATTTCGTAAGGGGGGGTGGTTACGCATTTTTTTAAAATTTCAGAATTGGTCAAAAAACACTTTTGGGCCAGGGAGCGCCGGGAAACGTTCCAAAAACCCGTCAGGACTCTCGGCAGAGCCCAATTATGAAAAAAAAGAGGACATTTGTGGAAAGTCAATTTTTGACTTTTTCGTAAGGGGGGGTGGTTACGCATTTTTTCAAAATTTCAAAATTGGTTAAAAAACACTTTTGGGCCAGGGAATGCCGGGAAACGTTCCAAAAACCCGTCAGGACTCTCGGCAGAGCCCAAATATGAAAAAAAAAGAGGACATTTGGGGAAAGTCCATTTTTGACTTTTTCGTAAGGGGGGGTGGTTTCGCAATTTTTCTAAATTTCAAAACCGGTCAAAAAACACTTTTGGGCCAGGGAGCGCCGGGAAACGTTCCAAAAACCCGTCAGGACTCTCGGCACTGCTCAAATATGCAAAAAAAGAGGACTTTTGGGGAATCACAATTTTTGACTTTTTCGTAAGGGGGGGTGGTTACGCATTTTTTCAAAATTTCATAATTGGTCAAAAAACACTTTTGGGCCAGGGAGCGCCGGGAAACGTTCCAAAAAACCCGTCAGGACTCTCGGCAGAGCCAAAATATGCAAAAAAATTTCTACTTTTGGGGAAAGTCAACTTTTGACTTTTTCGTAAGGGGGGGTGGTTACGCATTTTTTCAAAATTTCAAAATCGGTCAAAAAACACTTTTGGGCCAGGGAGCGTCGGGAAACGTTCCAAAAAACAGTCAGGACTCTCGGCATTGCCCAAATATGTAAAAAAAGTGGACTTTTGAGGAAAGTCAATTTTTGAATTTTTCGTAAGGGGGGGTGGTTACGCATTTTTTCAAAATTTCAAAATCGGTCAAAAAACACTTTTGGGCCAGGGAGCGCCGGGAAACGTTCCAACAACCCGTCAGGACTCTCGGCACTGCCCAAATATGCAAAAAAAGTGGACTTTTGGGGAAAGTCCATTTTTGACTTTTTCGTAAGGGGGGGTGGTTACGCATTTTTTCAAAATTTCAGAATTGGTCAAAAAACACTTTTGGGCCAGGGAGCGCCGGGAAACGTTCCAAAAAACAGTCAGGACTCTCGGCACTGCCCAAATATGTAAAAAAAGTGGACTTTTGAGGAAAGTCAATTTTTGAATTTTTCGTAAGGGGGGGTGGTTACGCATTTTTTCAAAATTTCAAAATCGGTCAAAAAACACTTTTGGGCCAGGGAGCGCCGGGAAACGTTCCAAAAACCTGTCAGGACTCTCGGCAGAGCCCAAATATGAAAAAAAAGTGGACTTTTGAGTAAAGTCAATTTTTGACTTTTTCGTAAGGGGGGGGTGGTTACGCATTTTTTCAAAATTTCAAAATCGGTCAAAAAACACTTTTGGGCCAGGGAGCGCCGGGAAACATTCCAAAAACCCGTCAGGACTCTCGGCACTGCTCAAATATGCAAAAAAAGAGGACTTTCGGGGAATCACAATTTTTGACTTTTTCGTAAGGGGGGGTGGTTACGCATTTTTTCAAAATTTCAAAATTGGTTAAAAAACACTTTTGGGCCAGGGAACGCCGGGAAACGTTCCAAAAACCCGTCAGGACTCTCGGCAGAGCCCAAATATGAAAAAAAAGAGGACATTTGGGGAAAGTCCATTTTTGACTTTTTCGTAAGGGGGGGTGGTTTCGCAAATTTTCTAAATTTCAAAACCGGTCAAAAAACACTTTTGGGCCAGGGAGCGCCGGGAAACGTTCCAAAAACCCGTCAGGACTCTCGGCACTGCTCAAATATGCAAAAAAAGAGGACTTTTGGGGAATCACAATTTTTGACTTTTTCGTAAGGGGGGGTGGTTACGCATTTTTTCAAAATTTCATAATTGGTCAAAAAACACTTTTGGGCCAGGGAGCGCCGGGAAACGTTCCAAAAACCCGTCAGGACTCTCGGCACTGCCCAAATATGCAAAAAAAGTGGACTTTTGGGGAAAGTCCATTTTTGACTTTTTCGTAAGGGGGGGTGGTTACGCATTTTTTCAAAATTTCAAAATCGGTCAAAAAACACTTTTGGGCCAGGGAGAGCCGGGAAACGTTCCAAAAACCCGTCAGGACTCTCGGCAGAGCCAAAATATGCAAAAAAAATTCCACTTTTGGGGAAAGTCAACTTTTGACTTTTTCGTAAGGGAGGGTGGTTACGCATTTTTTCAAAATTTCAGAATTGGTCAAAAAACACTTTTGGGCCAGGGAGCGCCGGGAAACGTTCCAAAAACCCGTCAGGACTCTCGGCACTGCTCAAATATGCAAAAAAAGAGGACTTTCGGGGAATCACAATTTTTGACTTTTTCGTAAGGGGGGGGTGGTTACGCATTTTTTCAAAATTTCAGAATTGGTCAAAAAACACTTTTGGGCCAAAGAGCGCCGGGAAACGTTCCAAAAAACAGTCAGGACTCTCGGCACTGCCCAAATATGTAAAAAAAGTGGACTTTTGAGGAAAGTCAATTTTTGAATTTTTCGTAAGGGGGGGTGGTTACGCATTTTTTCAAAATTTCAAAATCGGTCAAAAAACACTTTTGGGCCAGGGAGCGCCGGGAAACGTTCCAAAAACCCGTCAGGACTCTCGGCAGAGCCCAAATATGAAAAAAAAGTGGACTTTTGAGTAAAGTCAATTTTTGACTTTTTCGTAAGGGGGGGGTGGTTACGCATTTTTTCAAAATTTCAAAATCGGTCAAAAAACACTTTTGGGCCAGGGAGCGCCGGGAAACGTTCCAAAAACCCGTCAGGACTCTCGGCACTGCCCAAATATGCAAAAAAAGTGGACTTTTGGGGAAAGTCCATTTTTGACTTTTTCGTAAGGGGGGGTGGTTACGCATTTTTTCAAAATTTCAGAATTGGTCAAAAAACACTTTTGGGCCAGGGAGCGCCGGGAAACGTTCCAAAAAACAGTCAGGACTCTCGGCACTGCCCAAATATGTAAAAAAAGTGGACTTTTGAGGAAAGTCAATTTTTGAATTTTTCGTAAGGGGGGGTGGTTACGCATTTTTTCAAAATTTCAAAATCGGTCAAAAAACACTTTTGGGCCAGGGAGCGCCGGGAAACGTTCCAAAAACCCGTCAGGACTCTCGGCAGAGCCCAAATATGAAAAAAAAGTGGACTTTTGAGTAAAGTCAATTTTTGAATTTTTCGTAAGGGGGGGTGGTTACGCATTTTTTCAAAATTTCAGAATTGGTCAAAAAACACTTTTGGGCCAGGGAGCGCCGTGAAACGTTCCAAAAACCCGTCAGGACTCTCGACACTGCCCAAATATGCAAAAAAAGTGGACTTTTGTGGAAAGTCAATTTTTGACTTTTTCGTAAGGGGGGGTGGTTACGCATTTTTTCAAAATTTCAAAATTGGTCAAAAAACACTTTTGGGCCAGGGAGCGCCGGGAAACGTTCCAAAAACCCGTCAGGACTCTCGGCAGAGCCCAAATATGAAAAAAAAGTGGACTTTTGAGTAAAGTCAATTTTTGACTTTTTCGTAAGGGGGGGGTGGTTACGCATTTTTTCAAAATTTCAAAATCGGTCAAAAAACACTTTTGGGCCAGGGAGCGCCGGGAAACGTTCCAAAAACCCGTCAGGACTCTCGGCACTGCCCAAATATGCAAAAAAAGTGGACTTTTGGGGAAAGTCCATTTTTGACTTTTTCGTAAGGGGGGGTGGTTACGCATTTTTTTGAAATTTCAGAATTGGTCAAAAAACACTTTTGGGCCAGGGAGCGCCGGGAAACGTTCCAAAAAACAGTCAGGACTCTCGGCACTGCCCAAATATGTAAAAAAAGTGGACTTTTGAGGAAAGTCAATTTTTGAATTTTTCGTAAGGGGGGGTGGTTACGCATTTTTTCAAAATTTCAAAATCGGTCAAAAAACACTTTTGGGCCAGGGAGCGCCGGGAAACGTTCCAAAAACCCGTCAGGACTCTCGGCAGAGCCCAAATATGAAAAACAAGTGGACTTTTGAGTAAAGTCAATTTTTGAATTTTTCGTAAGGGGGGGTGGTTACGCATTTTTTCAAAATTTCAGAATTGGTCAATAAACACTTTTGGGCCAGGAAGCGCCGTGAAACGTTCCAAAAACCCGTCAGGACTCTCGGCACTGCCCAAATATGAAAAAAAAGTGGACTTTTGGGGAAAGTCAATTTTTGACTTTTTCGTAAGGGGGGGTGGTTTCGCAATTTTTCTAAATTTCAAAACCGGTCAAAAAACACTTTTGGGCCAGGGAGCGCCGGGAAACGTTCCAAAAACCCGTCAGGACTCTCGGCACTGCTCAAATATGCAAAAAAAGAGGACTTTTGGGGAATCACAATTTTTGACTTTTTCGTAAGGGGGGGTGGTTACGCATTTTTTCAAAATTTCAGAATTGGTCAAAAAACACTTTTGGGCTAGGGAGCGCCGGGAAACGTTCCAAAAACCCGTCAGGACTCTCTGCAGAGCCCAATTATGAAAAAAAAGAGGACATTTGTGGAAAGTCAATTTTTGACTTTTTCGTAAGGGGGGGTGGTTACACATTTTTTCAAAATTTCAGAATTGGTCAAAAAACACTTTTTGGCCAGGGAGCGCCGGGAAACGTTCCAAAAACCCGTCAGGACTCTCGGCACTGCTCAAATATGCAAAAAAAGAGGACTTTCGGGGAATCACAATTTTTGACTTTTTCGTAAGGGGGGGTAGTTACGGATTTTTTAAAAATTTCATAATTGGTCAAAAAACACTTTTGTGCCAGGGAGCGCCGGTTAACGTTCCAAAAACCCGTCAGGACTCTCGGCACTGCCCAAATATGCAAAAAAAGTGGACTTTTGGGGAAAGTCAATTTTTGACTTTTTCGTAAGGGGGGGTGGTTTCGCAATTTTTCTAAATTTCAAAACCGGTCAAAAAACACTTTTGGGCCAGGGAGCGCCGGGAAACGTTCCAAAAACCCGTCAGGACTCTCGGCACTGCTCAAATATGCAAAAAAAGAGGACATTTGGGGAATCACAATTTTTGACTTTTTCGTAAGGGGGGGTGGTTACGCATTTTTTCAAAATTTCAGAATTGGTCAAAAAACACTTTTGGGCTAGGGAGCGCCGGGAAACGTTCCAAAAACCCGTCAGGACTCTCTGCAGAGCCCAATTATGAAAAAAAAGAGGACATTTGTGGAAAGTCAATTTTTGACTTTTTCGTAAGGGGGGGTGGTTACACATTTTTTCAAAATTTCAGAATTGGTCAAAAAACACTTTTTGACCAGGGAGCGCCGGGAAACGTTCCAAAAACCCGTCAGGACTCTCGGCACTGCTCAAATATGCAAAAAAAGAGGACTTTCGGGGAATCACAATTTTTGACTTTTTCGTAAGGGGGGGTAGTTACGGATTTTTAAAAAATTTCATAATTGGTCAAAAAACACTTTTGTGCCAGGGAGCGCCGGTTAACGTTCCAAAAACCCGTCAGGACTCTCGGCACTGCCCAAATATGCAAAAAAAGTGGACTTTTGGGGAAAGTCCATTTTTGACTTTTTCGTAAGGGGGGGTGGTTACGCATTTTTTCAAAATTTCAGAATTGGTCAAAAAACACTTTTGGGCCACGGAGCACCGGGAAACGTTCCAAAAAACAGTCAGGACTCTCGGCACTGCCCAAATATGTAAAAAAAGTGGACTTTTGAGGAAAGTCAATTTTTGAATTTTTCGTAAGGGGGGGTGGTTACGCATTTTTTCAAAATTTCAAAATCGGTCAAAAAACACTTTTGGGCCAGGGAGCGCCGGGAAACGTTCCAAAAACCCGTCAGGACTCTCGGCAGAGCCCAAATATGAAAAAAAAGAGGACTTTTGGGGAAAGTCAATTTTTGACTTTTTCGTAAGGGGGGGTGGTTTCGCAATTTTCCTAAATTTCAAAACCGGTCAAAAAACACTTTTGGGCCAGGGAGCGCCGGGAAACGTTCCAAAAACCCGTCAGGACTCTCGGCACTGCTCAAATATGCAAAAAAAGAGGACTTTTGGGGAATCACAATTTTTGACTTTTTCGTAAGGGGGGGTGGTTACGCATTTTTTCAAAATTTCATAATTGGTCAAAAAACACTTTTGGGCCAGGGAGTGCCGGGAAACATTCCAAAAACCCGTCAGGACTCTCGGCACTGCCCAAATATGCAAAAAAAGTGGCCTTTTGGGGAAAGTCAATTTTTGATTTTTTCGTAAGGGGGGGTGGTTTCGCAATTTTTCTAAATTTCAAAACCGGTCAAAAAACACTTTTGGGCCAGGGAGCGCCGGGAAACGTTCCAAAAACCCGTCAGGACTCTCGGCACTGCCCAAATATGCAAAAAAAGTGGACTTTTGGGGAAAGTCCATTTTTGACTTTTTCGTAAGGGGGGGTGGTTACGCATTTTTTCAAAATTTCAAAATCGGTCAAAAAACACTTTTGGGCCAGGGAGAGCCGGGAAACGTTCCAAAAACCCGTCAGGACTCTCGGCAGAGCCAAAATATGCAAAAAAAATTCCACTTTTGGGGAAAGTCAACTTTTGACTTTTTCGTAAGGGGGGGTGGTTACGCATTTTTTTCAAAATTTCAAAATGGGTCAAAAAACACTTTTGGGCCGGGAAACATTCCAAAAACCCGTCAGGACTCTCGGCAGAGCCCAAATATGGAAAAAAAAGAGGACGTTTGGGGAAAGTCCATTTTTGACTTTTTCGTAAGGGGGGGGTGGTTACGCATTTTTTCAAAATTTCAGAATTGGTCAAAAAACACTTTTGGGCCAAAGAGCGCCGGGAAACGTTCCAAAAAACAGTCAGGACTCTCGGCACTGCCCAAATATGTAAAAAAAGTGGACTTTTGAGGAAAGTCAATTTTTGAATTTTTCGTAAGGGGGGGTGGTTACGCATTTTTTCAAAATTTCAAAATCGGTCAAAAAACACTTTTGGGCCAGGGAGCGCCGGGAAACGTTCCAAAAACCCGTCAGGACTCTCGGCAGAGCCCAAATATGAAAAAAAAGTGGACTTTTGAGTAAAGTCAATTTTTGACTTTTTCGTAAGGGGGGGGTGGTTACGCATTTTTTCAAAATTTCAAAATCGGTCAAAAAACACTTTTGGGCCAGGGAGCGCCGGGAAACGTTCCAAAAACCCGTCAGGACTCTCGGCACTGCCCAAATATGCAAAAAAAGTGGACTTTTGAGTAAAGTCAATTTTTGAATTTTTCGTAAGGGGGGGTGGTTACGCATTTTTTCAAAATTTCAGAATTGGTCAAAAAACACTTTTGGGCCAGGGAGCGCCGTGAAACGTTCCAAAAACCCGTCAGGACTCTCGACACTGCCCAAATATGCAAAAAAAGTGGACTTTTGTGGAAAGTCAATTTTTGACTTTTTCGTAAGGGGGGGTGGTTACGCATTTTTTCAAAATTTCAAAATTGGTCAAAAAACACTTTTGGGCCAGGGAGCGCCGGGAAACGTTCCAAAAACCCGTCAGGACTCTCGGCAGAGCCCAAATATGAAAAAAAAGTGGACTTTTGAGTAAAGTCAATTTTTGACTTTTTCGTAAGGGGGGGGTGGTTACGCATTTTTTCAAAATTTCAAAATCGGTCAAAAAACACTTTTGGGCCAGGGAGCGCCGGGAAACGTTCCAAAAACCCGTCAGGACTCTCGGCACTGCCCAAATATGCAAAAAAAGTGGACTTTTGGGGAAAGTCCATTTTTGACTTTTTCGTAAGGGGGGGTGGTTACGCATTTTTTCAAAATTTCAGAATTGGTCAAAAAACACTTTTGGGCCAGGGAGCGCCGGGAAACGTTCCAAAAAACAGTCAGGACTCTCGGCACTGCCCAAATATGTAAAAAAAGTGGACTTTTGAGGAAAGTCAATTTTTGAATTTTTCGTAAGGGGGGGTGGTTACGCATTTTTTCAAAATTTCAAAATCGGTCAAAAAACACTTTTGGGCCAGGGAGCGCCGGGAAACGTTCCAAAAACCCGTCAGGACTCTCGGCAGAGCCCAAATATGAAAAACAAGTGGACTTTTGAGTAAAGTCAATTTTTGAATTTTTCGTAAGGGGGGGTGGTTACGCATTTTTTCAAAATTTCAGAATTGGTCAATAAACACTTTTGGGCCAGGAAGCGCCGTGAAACGTTCCAAAAACCCGTCAGGACTCTCGGCACTGCCCAAATATGAAAAAAAAGTGGACTTTTGGGGAAAGTCAATTTTTGACTTTTTCGTAAGGGGGGGTGGTTTCGCAATTTTTCTAAATTTCAAAACCGGTCAAAAAACACTTTTGGGCCAGGGAGCGCCGGGAAACGTTCCAAAAACCCGTCAGGACTCTCGGCACTGCTCAAATATGCAAAAAAAGAGGACTTTTGGGGAATCACAATTTTTGACTTTTTCGTAAGGGGGGGTGGTTACGCATTTTTTCAAAATTTCAGAATTGGTCAAAAAACACTTTTGGGCTAGGGAGCGCCGGGAAACGTTCCAAAAACCCGTCAGGACTCTCTGCAGAACCCAATTATGAAAAAAAAGAGGACATTTGTGGAAAGTCAATTTTTGACTTTTTCGTAAGGGGGGGTGGTTACACATTTTTTCAAAATTTCAGAATTGGTCAAAAAACACTTTTTGGCCAGGGAGCGCCGGGAAACGTTCCAAAAACCCGTCAGGACTCTCGGCACTGCTCAAATATGCAAAAAAAGAGGACTTTCGGGGAATCACAATTTTTGACTATTTCGTAAGGGGGGGTAGTTACGGATTTTTTAAAAATTTCATAATTGGTCAAAAAACACTTTTGTGCCAGGGAGCGCCGGTTAACGTTCCAAAAACCCGTCAGGACTCTCGGCACTGCCCAAATATGCAAAAAAAGTGGACTTTTGGGGAAAGTCCATTTTTGACTTTTTAGTAAGGGGGGGTGGTTACGCAATTTTTCTAAATTTCAAAATCGGTCAAAAAACACTTTTGGGCCAGGGAGAGCCGGGAAACGTTCCAAAAACCCGTCAGGACTCTCGGCAGAGCCAAAATATGCAAAAAAAATTCCACTTTTGGGGAAAGTCAACTTTTGACTTTTTCGTAAGGGAGGGTGGTTACGCATTTTTTCAAAATTTCAAAATCGGTCAAAAAACACTTTTGGGCCAGGGAGCGCCGGGAAACGTTCCAAAAACCCGTCAGGACTCTCGGCACTGCCCAAATATGCAAAAAAAGTGGACTTTTGGGGAAAGTCCATTTTTGACTTTTTCGTAAGGGGGGGTGGTTACGCATTTTTTCAAAATTTCAGAATTGGTCAAAAAACACTTTTGGGCCAGGGAGCGCCGGGAAACGTTCCAAAAACCCGTCAGGACTCTCGGCACTGCTCAAATATGCAAAAAAAGAGGACTTTCGGGGAATCACAATTTTTGACTTTTTCGTAAAGGGGGGTGGTTACGCATTTTTTCAAAATTTCATAATTGGTCAAAAAACACTTTTGGGCCAGGGAGTGCCGGGAAACGTTCCAAAAACCCGTCAGGACTCTCGGCACTGCCCAAATATGCAAAAAAAGTGGCCTTTTGGGGAAAGTCAATTTTTGATTTTTTCATAAGGGGGGGTGGTTTCGCAATTTTTCTAAATTTCAAAACCGGTCAAAAAACACTTTTGGGCCAGGGAGCGCCGTGAAACGTTCCAAAAACCCGTCAGGACTCTCGGCACTGCCCAAATATGCAAAAAAATTGGACTTTTGGGGAAAGTCAATTTTTGACTTTTTCATAAGGGGGGGTGGTTACGCATTTTTTCAAAATTTCATAATTGGTCAAAAAACACTTTTGGGCCGGGAAACATTCCAAAAACCCGTCAGGACTCTCGGCAGAGCCCAAATATGGAAAAAAAAGAGGACGTTTGGGGAAAGTCCATTTTTGACTTTTTCGTAAGGGGGGGGGTGGTTACGCATTTTTTCAAAATTTCAGAATTGGTCAAAAAACACTTTTGGGCCAAAGAGCGCCGGGAAACGTTCCAAAAACCCGTCAGGACTCTCTGCAGAGCCCAATTATGAAAAAAAAGAGGACATTTGTGGAAAGTCAATTTTTGACTTTTTCGTAAGGGGGGGTGGTTACGCATTTTTTCAAAATTTCAAAATCGGTCAAAAAACACTTTTGGGCCAGGGAGAGTCGGGAAACGTTCCAAAAAACAGTCAGGACTCTCGGCACTGCCCAAATATGTAAAAAAAGTGGACTTTTGAGGAAAGTCAATTTTTGATTTTTTCGTAAGGGGGGGTGGTTACGCATTTTTTCAAAATTTCAGAATTGGTCAAAAAACACTTTTGGGCCAGGGAGTGCCGGGAAACATTCCAAAAACCCGTCAGGACTCTCGGCACTGCCCAAATATGCAAAAAAAGTGGCCTTTTGGGGAAAGTCAATTTTTGATTTTTTCGTAAGGGGGGGTGGTTTCGCAATTTTTCTAAATTTCAAAACCGGTCAAAAAACACTTTTGGGCCAGGGAGCGCCGGGAAACGTTCCAAAAACCCGTCAGGACTCTCGGCACTGCTCAAATATGCAAAAAAAGAGGACTTTCGGGGAATCACAATTTTTGACTTTTTCGTAAGGGGGGGTGGTTACGCATTTTTTCAAAATTTCAAAATTGGTTAAAAAACACTTTTGGGCCAGGGAACGCCGGGAAACGTTCCAAAAACCCGTCAGGACTCTCGGCAGAGCCCAAATATGAAAAAAAAAGAGGACATTTGGGGAAAGTCCATTTTTGACTTTTTCGTAAGGGGGGGTGGTTTCGCAAATTTTCTAAATTTCAAAACCGGTCAAAAAACACTTTTGGGCCAGGGAGCGCCGGGAAACGTTCCAAAAACCCGTCAGGACTCTCGGCACTGCTCAAATATGCAAAAAAAGAGGACTTTTGGGGAATCACAATTTTTGACTTTTTCGTAAGGGGGGGTGGTTACGCATTTTTTCAAAATTTCATAATTGGTCAAAAAACACTTTTGGGCCAGGGAGCGCCGGGAAACGTTCCAAAAACCCGTCAGGACTCTCGGCACTGCCCAAATATGCAAAAAAAGTGGACTTTTGGGGAAAGTCCATTTTTGACTTTTTCGTAAGGAGGGGTGGTTACGCATTTTTTCAAAATTTCAAAATCGGTCAAAAAACACTTTTGGGCCAGGGAGAGCCGGGAAACGTTCCAAAAACCCGTCAGGACTCTCGGCAGTGCCAAAATATGCAAAAAAAATTCCACTTTTGGGGAAAGTCAACTTTTGACTTTTTCGTAAGGGAGGGTGATTACGCATTTTTTCAAAATTTCAAAATCGGTCAAAAAACACTTTTGGGCCAGGGAGCGGCGGGAAACGTTCCAAAAACCCGTCAGGACTCTCGGCACTGCCCAAATATGCAAAAAAAGTGGACTTTTGGGGAAAGTCCATTTTTGACTTTTTCGTAAGGGGGGGTGGTTACGCATTTTTTCAAAATTTCAGAATTGGTCAAAAAACACTTTTGGGCCAGGGAGCGCCGGGAAACGTTCCAAAAACCCGTCAGGACTCTCGGCACTGCTCAAATATGCAAAAAAAGAGGACTTTCGGGGAATCACAATTTTTGACTTTTTCGTAAGGGGGGGTGGTTACGCATTTTTTCAAAATTTCATAATTGGTCAAAAAACACTTTTGGGCCAGGGAGTGCCGGGAAACGTTCCAAAAACCCGTCAGGACTCTCGGCACTGCCCAAATATGTAAAAAAAGTGGCCTTTTGGGGAAAGTCAATTTTTGATTTTTTCGTAAGGGGGGGTGGTTTCGCAATTTTTCTAAATTTCAAAACCGGTCAAAAAACACTTTTGGGCCAGGGAGCGCCGGGAAACGTTCCAAAAACCCGTCAGGACTCTCGGCACTGCCCAAATGTGCAAAAAAAGTGGACTTTTGGGGAAAGTCCATTTTTGACTTTTTCGTAAGGGGGGATAGTTACGCATTTTTTCTAAATTTCAGAATTGGTCAAAAAACACTTTTTGGCCAGGGAGCGCCGGGAAACATTCCAAAAACCCGTCAGGACTCTCGGCAGAGCCCAAATATGAAAAAAAAAGAGGACATTTGTGGAAAGTCCATTTTTGACTTTTTCGTAAGGGGGTGGGGGGTTACGCTTTTTTTCAAAATTTCAGAATTGGTCAATAAACACTTTTGGGCCAGGGAGCGCCGGGAAACGTTCCAAAAACCCGTAAGGACTCTCGGCACTGCCCAAATGTGCAAAAAAAGTGGACTTTTGGGGAATCACAATTTTTGACTTTTTCGTAAGGGGGGGTGGTTACGCATTTTTTCAAAATTTCAAAATTGGTTAAAAAACACTTTTGGGCCAGGGAACGCCGGGAAACATTCCAAAAACCCGTCAGGACTCTCGGCACTGCTCAAATATGCAAAAAAAGAGGACTTTCGGGGAATCACAATTTTTGACTTTTTCGTAAGGGGGGGTGGTTACGCATT
Organism: Corythoichthys intestinalis; assembly: GCF_030265065.1. NCBI lineage: Eukaryota > Metazoa > Chordata > Actinopteri > Syngnathiformes > Syngnathidae > Corythoichthys > Corythoichthys intestinalis. Next base: position 18,484,960 of record NC_080402.1, read on the forward strand.
TTTTCAAAATTTCAAAATTGGTTAAAAAACACTTTTGGGCCAGGGAACGCCGGGAAACGTTCCAAAAACCCGTCAGGACTCTCGGCAGAGCCCAAATATGAAAAAAAAAGAGGACATTTGGGGAAAGTCCATTTTTGACTTTTTCGTAAGGGGGGGTGGTTTCGCAAATTTTCTAAATTTCAAAACCGGTCAAAAAACACTTTTGGGCCAGGGAGCGCCGGGAAACGTTCCAAAAACCCGTCAGGACTCTCGGCACTGCTCAAATATGCAAAAAAAGAGGACTTTTGGGGAATCACAATTTTTGACTTTTTCGTAAGGGGGGGTGGTTACGCATTTTTTCAAAATTTCATAATTGGTCAAAAAACACTTTTGGGCCAGGGAGCGCCGGGAAACGTTCCAAAAACCCGTCAGGACTCTCGGCACTGCCCAAATATGCAAAAAAAGTGGACTTTTGGGGAAAGTCCATTTTTGACTTTTTCGTAAGGGGGGGTGGTTACGCATTTTTTCAAAATGTCAAAATCGGTCAAAAAACACTTTTGGGCCAGGGAGAGCCGGGAAACGTTCCAAAAACCCGTCAGGACTCTCGGCAGAGCCAAAATATGCAAAAAAAATTCCACTTTTGGGGAAAGTCAACTTTTGACTTTTTCGTAAGGGAGGGTGGTTACGCATTTTTTCAAAATTTCAAAATCGGTCAAAAAACACTTTTGGGCCAGGGAGCGCCGGGAAACGTTCCAAAAACCCGTCAGGACTCTCGGCACTGCCCAAATATGCAAAAAAAGTGGACTTTTGGGGAAAGTCCATTTTTGACTTTTTCGTAAGGGGGGGTGGTTACGCATTTTTTCAAAATTTCAGAATTGGTCAAAAAACACTTTTGGGCCAGGGAGCGCCGGGAAACGTTCCAAAAACCCGTCAGGACTCTCGGCACTGCTCAAATATGCAAAAAAAGAGGACTTTCGGGGAATCACAATTTTTGACTTTTTCGTAAGGGGGGGTGGTTACGCATTTTTTCAAAATTTCATAATTGGTCAAAAAACACTTTTGGGCCAGGGAGTGCCGGGAAACGTTCCAAAAACCCGTCAGGACTCTCGGCACTGCCCAAATTAGCAAAAAAAGTGGCCTTTTGGGGAAAGTCAATTTTTGATTTTTTCGTAAGGGGGGGTGGTTTCGCAATTTTTCTAAATTTCAAAACCGGTCAAAAAACACTTTTGGGCCAGGGAGCGCCGTGAAACGTTCCAAAAACCCGTCAGGACTCTCGGCACTGCCCAAATATGCAAAAAAATTGGACTTTTGGGGAAAGTCAATTTTTGACTTTTTCGTAAGGGGGGGTGGTTACGCATTTTTTTCAAAATTTCAAAATGGGTCAAAAAACACTTTTGGGCCGGGAAACATTCCAAAAACCCGTCAGGACTCTCGGCAGAGCCCAAATATGGAAAAAAAAGAGGACGTTTGGGGAAAGTCCATTTTTGACTTTTTCGTAAGGGGGGGGTGGTTATGCATTTTTTCAAAATTTCAGAATTGGTCAAAAAACACTTGGGCCAAAGAGCGCCGGGAAACGTTCCAAAAACCCGTCAGGACTCTCGGCACTGCTCAAATATGCAAAAAAAGAGGACTTTTGGGGAATCACAATTTTTGACTTTTTCGTAAGGGGGGGTGGTTACGCATTTTTTCAAAATTTCAGAATTGGTCAAAAAACACTTTTGGGCCAGGGAGCGCCGTGAAACGTTCCAAAAACCCGTCAGGACTCTCGGCACTGCCCAAATATGCAAAAAATGTGGACTTTTGGGGAAAGTCAATTTTTGACTTTTTCGTAAGGGGGGGTGGTTTCGCAATTTTTCTAAATTTCAAAACCGGTCAAAAAACACTTTTGGAGCCAGGGAGCGCCGGGAAACGTTCCAAAAACCCGTCAGGACTCTCGGCACTGCTCAAATTTGCAAAAAAAGAGGACTTTTGGGGAATCACAATTTTTGACTTTTTCGTAAGGGGGGGTGGTTACGCATTTTTTCAAAATTTCAGAATTGGTCAAAAAACACTTTTGGGCTAGGGAGCGCCGGGAAACGTTCCAAAAACCCGTCAGGACTCTCTGCAGAGCCCAATTATGAAAAAAAAGAGGACATTTGTGGAAAGTCAATTTTTGACTTTTTCGTAAGGGGGGGTGGTTACGCATTTTTTCAAAATTTCAAAATCGGTCAAAAAACACTTTTGGGCCAGGGAGAGTCGGGAAACGTTCCAAAAAACAGTCAGGACTCTCGGCACTGCCCAAATATGTAAAAAAAGTGGACTTTTGAGGAAAGTCAATTTTTGATTTTTTCGTAAGGGGGGGTGGTTACGCATTTTTTCAAAATTTCAGAATTGGTCAAAAAACACTTTTGGGCCAGGGAGCGCCGGGAAACGTTCCAAAAACCCGTCAGGACTCTCGGCACTGCCCAAATGTGCAAAAAAAGTGGACTTTTGGGGAAAGTCCATTTTTGACTTTTTCGTAAGGGGGGATAGTTACGCATTTTTTCTAAATTTCAGAATTGGTCAAAAAACACTTTTTGGCCAGGGAGCGCCGGGAAACATTCCAAAAACCCGTCAGGACTCTCGGCAGAGCCCAAATATGAAAAAAAAAAGAGGACATTTGTGGAAAGTCCATTTTTGACTTTTTCGTAAGGGGGTGGGGGGCTACGCATTTTTTCAAAATTTCAGAATTGGTCAATAAACACTTTTGGGCCAGGGAGCGCCGGGAAACGTTCCAAAAACCCGTCAGGACTCTCGGCACTGCCCAAATGTGCAAAAAAAGTGGACTTTTGGGGAAAGTCCATTTTTGACTTTTTCGTAAGGGGGGATAGTTACGCATTTTTTCTAAATTTCAGAATTGGTCAAAAAACACTTTTTGGCCAGGGAGCGCCGGGAAACGTTCCAAAAACCCGTCAGGACTCTCGGCACTGCTCAAATATGCAAAAAAAGAGGACTTTCGGGGAATCACAATTTTTGAATTTTTCGTAAGGGGGGGTGGTTACGCATTTTTTCAAAATTTCAAAATTGGTTAAAAAACACTTTTGGGCCAGGGAACGCCGGGAAACGTTCCAAAAACCCGTCAGGACTCTCGGCACTGCTCAAATATGCAAAAAAAGAGGACTTTTGTGGAAAGTCAATTTTTGACTTTTTCGTAAGGGGGGGTGGTTACGCATTTTTTCAAAATTTCAGAATTGGTCAAAAAACACTTTTGGGCCAGGGAGCGCCGGGAAACATTCAAAAAACCCGTCAGGACTCTCGGCAGAGCCCAAATATGAAAAAAAAAAGAGGACATTTGTGGAAAGTCCATTTTTGACTTTTTCGTAAGGGGGTGGGGGGTTACGCATTTTTTCAAAATTTCAGAATTGGTCAATAAACACTTTTGGGCCAGGGAGCGCCGTGAAACGTTCCAAAAACCCGTCAGGACTCTCGGCACTGCCCAAATATGCAAAAAAAGAGGACTTTTGGGGAATCACAATTTTTGACTTTTTCGTAAGGGGGGGTGGTTACGCATTTTTTCAAAATTTCAGAATTGGTCAAAAAAAACTTTTGGGCTAGGGAGCGCCGGGAAACGTTCCAAAAACCCGTCAGGACTCTCTGCAGAGCCCAATTATGAAAAAAAAGAGGACATTTGTGGAAAGTCAATTTTTGACTTTTTCGTAAGGGGGGGTGGTTACACATTTTTTCAAAATTTCAGAATTGGTCAAAAAACACTTTTTGGCCAGGGAGCGCCGGGAAACGTTCCAAAAACCCGTCAGGACTCTCGGCACTGCTCAAATATGCAAAAAAAGAGGACTTTCGGGGAATCACAATTTTTGACTTTTTCGTAAGGGGAGGTAGTTACGGATTTTTTAAAAATTTCATAATTGGTCAAAAAACACTTTTGTGCCAGGGAGCGCCGGTTAACGTTCCAAAAACCCGTCAGGACTCTCGGCACTGCCCAAATATGCAAAAAAAGTGGACTTTTGGGGAAAGTCCATTTTTGACTTTTTCGTAAGGGGGGGTGGTTACGCATTTTTTCAAAATTTCAGAATTGGTCAAAAAACACTTTTGGGCCACGGAGCACCGGGAAACGTTCCAAAAAACAGTCAGGACTCTCGGCACTGCCCAAATATGTAAAAAAAGTGGACTTTTGAGGAAAGTCAATTTTTGAATTTTTCGTAAGGGGGGGTGGTTACGCATTTTTTCAAAATTTCAAAATCGGTCAAAAAACACTTTTGGGCCAGGGAGCGCCGGGAAACGTTCCAAAAACCCGTCAGGACTCTCGGCAGAGCCCAAATATGCAAAAAAGAGAGGACTTTTGGGGAAAGTCAATTTTTGACTTTTTCGTAAGGCGGGGTGGTTTCGCAATTTTTCTAAATTTAAAAACCGGTCAAAAAACACTTTTGGGCCAGGGAGCGCCGGGAAACGTTCCAAAAACCCGTCAGGACTCTCGGCACTGCTCAAATATGCAAAAAAAGAGGACTTTTGGGGAATCACAATTTATGACTTTTTCGTAAGGGGGGGTGGTTACGCATTTTTTCAAAATTTCATAATTGGTCAAAAAACACTTTTGGGCCAGGGAGTGCCGGGAAACGTTCCAAAAACCCGTCAGGACTCTCGGCACTTCCCAAATATGCAAAAAAAGTGGCCTTATGGGGAAAGTCAATTTTTGATTTTTTCGTAAGGGGGGGTGGTTTCGCAATTTTTCTAAATTTCAAAACCGGTCAAAAAACACTTTTGGGCCAGGGAGCGCCGTGAAACGTTCCAAAAACCCGTCAGGACAATCGGCACTGCCCAAATATGCAAAAAAATTGGACTTTTGGGGAAAGTCAATTTTTGACTTTTTCTTAAGGGGGGGTGGTTACGCATTTTTTTCAAAATTTCAAAATGGGTCAAAAAACACTTTTGGGCCGGGAAACATTCCAAAAACCCGTCAGGACTCTCGGCAGAGCCCAAATATGGAAAAAAATGAGGACGTTTGGGGAAAGTCCATTTTTGACTTTTTCGTAAGGGGGGGGGTTACGCATTTTTTCAAAATTTCAGAATTGGTCAAAAAACACTTTTGGGCCAAAGAGCGCCGGGAAACGTTCCAAAAACCCGTCAGGACTCTCGGCACTGCTCAAATATGCAAAAAAAGAGGACTTTTGGGGAATCACAATTTTTGACTTTTTCGTAAGGGGGGGGTTGTTACGCATTTTTTCAAAATTTCATAATTGGTCAAAAAACACTTTTGGGCCAGGTAGCGCCGGGAAACGTTCCAAAAACCCGTCAGGACTCTCGGCAGAGCCAAAATATGCAAAAAAATTTCCACTTTTGGGGAAAGTCAACTTTTGACTTTTTCGTAAAGGGGGGTGGTTACGCATTTTTTCAAAATTTCAAAATCGGTCAAAAAACACTTTTGGGCCAGGGAGCGTCGGGAAACGTTCCAAAAAACAGTCAGGACTCTCGGCACTGCCCAAATATGTAAAAAAAGTGGACTTTTGAGGGAAGTCAATTTTTGAATTTTTCGTAAGGGGGGGTGGTTACGCATTTTTTCAAAATTTCAAAATCGGTCAAAAAACACTTTTGAGCCAGGGAGCGCAGGGAAACGTTCCAAAAACCCGTCAGGACTCTCGGCACTGCCCAAATATGAAAAAAAAGAGGACTTTTGGGGAAAGTCAATTTTTGACTTTTTCGTAAGGGGGGGTGGTTACGCATTTTTTCAAAATTTCAGAATTGGTCAAAAAACACTTTTGGGCCAGGGAGCGCCGGGAAACGTTTCAAAAACCCGTCAGGACTCTCGGCACTGCCCAAATGTGCAAAAAAATTGGACTTTTGGGGAAAGTCCATTTTTGACTTTTTCGTAAGGGGGGGTGGTTACGCATTTTTTCAAAATTTCAGAATTGGTCAAAAAACACTTTTGGGCCAGGGAGCGCCGGGAAACGTTCCAAAAAACAGTCAGGACTCTCGGCACTGCCCAAATATGTAAAAAAAGTGGACTTTTGAGGAAAGTCAATTTTTGAATTTTTCGTAAGGGGGGGGTGGTTACGCATTTTTTCAAAATTTCAAAATCGGTCAAAAAACACTTTTGGGCCAGGGAGCGCCGGGAAACGTTCCAAAAACCCGTCAGGACTCTCGGCAGAGCCCAAATATGAAAAAAAAGAGGACTTTTGAGGAAAGTCAATTTTTGACTATTTCGTAAGGGTGGGTGGTTACGCATTTTTTCAAAATTTCAGAATTGGTCAAAAAACACTTTTGGGCCAGGGAGTGCCGGGAAACGTTCCAAAAACCCGTCAGGACTGTCGGCAGAGCCCAATTATGAAAAAAAAGAGGACATTTGTGGAAAGACAATTTTTGACTTTTTCGTAAGGGGGGGTGGTTACGCATTTTTTCAAAATTTCAAAATTGGTTAAAAAACACTTTTGGGCCAGGGAACGCCGGGAAACGTTCCAAAAACCCGTCAGGACTCTCGGCAGAGCCCAAATATGAAAAAAAAAGAGGACATTTGGGGAAGTCCATTTTTGACTTTTTCGTAAGGGGGGGTGGTTACGCATTTTTTCAAAATTTCATAATTGGTCAAAAAACACTTTTGGGCCAGGGAGCGCCGGGAAACGTTCCAAAAACCCGTCAGGACTCTCGGCACTGCCCAAATATGAAAAAAAAGAGGACTTTTGGGGAAAGTCAATTTTTGACTTTTTCGTAAGGGGGGGGTGGTTATGCATTTTTTCAAAATTTCAGAATTGGTCAAAAAACACTTGGGCCAAAGAGCGCCGGGAAACGTTCCAAAAACCCGTCAGGACTCTCGGCACTGCTCAAATATGCAAAAAAAGAGGACTTTTGGGGAATCACAATTTTTGACTTTTTCGTAAGGGGGGGTGGTTACGCATTTTTTCAAAATTTCAGAATTGGTCAAAAAACACTTTTGGGCCAGGGAGCGCCGTGAAACGTTCCAAAAACCCGTCAGGACTCTCGGCACTGCCCAAATATGCAAAAATTGTGGACTTTTGGGGAAAGTCAATTTTTGACTTTTTCGTAAGGGGGGGTGGTTTCGCAATTTTTCTAAATTTCAAAACCGGTCAAAAAACACTTTTGGAGCCAGGGAGCGCCGGGAAACGTTCCAAAAACCCGTCAGGACTCTCGGCACTGCTCAAATTTGCAAAAAAAGAGGACTTTTGGGGAATCACAATTTTTGACTTTTTCGTAAGGGGGGGTGGTTACGCATTTTTTCAAAATTTCAGAATTGGTCAAAAAACACTTTTGGGCTAGGGAGCGCCGGGAAACGTTCCAAAAACCCGTCAGGACTCTCTGCAGAGCCCAATTATGAAAAAAAAGAGGACATTTGTGGAAAGTCAATTTTTGACTTTTTCGTAAGGGGGGGTGGTTACGCATTTTTTCAAAATTTCAAAATCGGTCAAAAAACACTTTTGGGCCAGGGAGAGTCGGGAAACGTTCCAAAAAACAGTCAGGACTCTCGGCACTGCCCAAATATGTAAAAAAAGTGGACTTTTGAGGAAAGTCAATTTTTGATTTTTTCGTAAGGGGGGGTGGTTACGCATTTTTTCAAAATTTCAGAATTGGTCAAAAAACACTTTTGGGCCAGGGAGCGCCGGGAAACGTTCCAAAAACCCGTCAGGACTCTCGGCACTGCCCAAATGTGCAAAAAAAGTGGACTTTTGGGGAAAGTCCATTTTTGACTTTTTCGTAAGGGGGGATAGTTACGCATTTTTTCTAAATTTCAGAATTGGTCAAAAAACACTTTTTGGCCAGGGAGCGCCGGGAAACATTCCAAAAACCCGTCAGGACTCTCGGCAGAGCCCAAATATGAAAAAAAAAAGAGGACATTTGTGGAAAGTCCATTTTTGACTTTTTCGTAAGGGGGTGGGGGGCTACGCATTTTTTCAAAATTTCAGAATTGGTCAATAAACACTTTTGGGCCAGGGAGCGCCGGGAAACGTTCCAAAAACCCGTCAGGACTCTCGGCACTGCCCAAATGTGCAAAAAAAGTGGACTTTTGGGGAAAGTCCATTTTTGACTTTTTCGTAAGGGGGGATAGTTACGCATTTTTTCTAAATTTCAGAATTGGTCAAAAAACACTTTTTGGCCAGGGAGCGCCGGGAAACGTTCCAAAAACCCGTCAGGACTCTCGGCACTGCTCAAATATGCAAAAAAAGAGGACTTTCGGGGAATCACAATTTTTGAATTTTTCGTAAGGGGGGGTGGTTACGCATTTTTTCAAAATTTCAAAATTGGTTAAAAAACACTTTTGGGCCAGGGAACGCCGGGAAACGTTCCAAAAACCCGTCAGGACTCTCGGCACTGCTCAAATATGCAAAAAAAGAGGACTTTTGTGGAAAGTCAATTTTTGACTTTTTCGTAAGGGGGGGTGGTTACGCATTTTTTCAAAATTTCAGAATTGGTCAAAAAACACTTTTGGGCCAGGGAGCGCCGGGAAACATTCAAAAAACCCGTCAGGACTCTCGGCAGAGCCCAAATATGAAAAAAAAAAGAGGACATTTGTGGAAAGTCCATTTTTGACTTTTTCGTAAGGGGGTGGGGGGTTACGCATTTTTTCAAAATTTCAGAATTGGTCAATAAACACTTTTGGGCCAGGGAGCGCCGTGAAACGTTCCAAAAACCCGTCAGGACTCTCGGCACTGCCCAAATATGCAAAAAAAGAGGACTTTTGGGGAATCACAATTTTTGACTTTTTCGTAAGGGGGGGTGGTTACGCATTTTTTCAAAATTTCAGAATTGGTCAAAAAAAACTTTTGGGCTAGGGAGCGCCGGGAAACGTTCCAAAAACCCGTCAGGACTCTCTGCAGAGCCCAATTATGAAAAAAAAGAGGACATTTGTGGAAAGTCAATTTTTGACTTTTTCGTAAGGGGGGGTGGTTACACATTTTTTCAAAATTTCAGAATTGGTCAAAAAACACTTTTTGGCCAGGGAGCGCCGGGAAACGTTCCAAAAACCCGTCAGGACTCTCGGCACTGCTCAAATATGCAAAAAAAGAGGACTTTCGGGGAATCACAATTTTTGACTTTTTCGTAAGGGGAGGTAGTTACGGATTTTTTAAAAATTTCATAATTGGTCAAAAAACACTTTTGTGCCAGGGAGCGCCGGTTAACGTTCCAAAAACCCGTCAGGACTCTCGGCACTGCCCAAATATGCAAAAAAAGTGGACTTTTGGGGAAAGTCCATTTTTGACTTTTTCGTAAGGGGGGGTGGTTACGCATTTTTTCAAAATTTCAGAATTGGTCAAAAAACACTTTTGGGCCACGGAGCACCGGGAAACGTTCCAAAAAACAGTCAGGACTCTCGGCACTGCCCAAATATGTAAAAAAAGTGGACTTTTGAGGAAAGTCAATTTTTGAATTTTTCGTAAGGGGGGGTGGTTACGCATTTTTTCAAAATTTCAAAATCGGTCAAAAAACACTTTTGGGCCAGGGAGCGCCGGGAAACGTTCCAAAAACCCGTCAGGACTCTCGGCAGAGCCCAAATATGCAAAAAAGAGAGGACTTTTGGGGAAAGTCAATTTTTGACTTTTTCGTAAGGCGGGGTGGTTTCGCAATTTTTCTAAATTTAAAAACCGGTCAAAAAACACTTTTGGGCCAGGGAGCGCCGGGAAACGTTCCAAAAACCCGTCAGGACTCTCGGCACTGCTCAAATATGCAAAAAAAGAGGACTTTTGGGGAATCACAATTTATGACTTTTTCGTAAGGGGGGGTGGTTACGCATTTTTTCAAAATTTCATAATTGGTCAAAAAACACTTTTGGGCCAGGGAGTGCCGGGAAACGTTCCAAAAACCCGTCAGGACTCTCGGCACTGCCCAAATATGCAAAAAAAGTGGCCTTATGGGGAAAGTCAATTTTTGATTTTTTCGTAAGGGGGGGTGGTTTCGCAATTTTTCTAAATTTCAAAACCGGTCAAAAAACACTTTTGGGCCAGGGAGCGCCGTGAAACGTTCCAAAAACCCGTCAGGACAATCGGCACTGCCCAAATATGCAAAAAAATTGGACTTTTGGGGAAAGTCAATTTTTGACTTTTTCTTAAGGGGGGGTGGTTACGCATTTTTTTCAAAATTTCAAAATGGGTCAAAAAACACTTTTGGGCCGGGAAACATTCCAAAAACCCGTCAGGACTCTCGGCAGAGCCCAAATATGAAAAAAAAAGAGGACATTTGGGGAAGTCCATTTTTGACTTTTTCGTAAGGGGGGGTGGTTACGCATTTTTTCAAAATTTCATAATTGGTCAAAAAACACTTTTGGGCCAGGGAGCGCCGGGAAACGTTCCAAAAACCCGTCAGGACTCTCGGCACTGCCCAAATATGAAAAAAAAGAGGACTTTTGGGGAAAGTCAATTTTTGACTTTTTCGTAAGGGGGGGGTGGTTATGCATTTTTTCAAAATTTCAGAATTGGTCAAAAAACACTTGGGCCAAAGAGCGCCGGGAAACGTTCCAAAAACCCGTCAGGACTCTCGGCACTGCTCAAATATGCAAAAAAAGAGGACTTTTGGGGAATCACAATTTTTGACTTTTTCGTAAGGGGGGGTGGTTACGCATTTTTTCAAAATTTCAGAATTGGTCAAAAAACACTTTTGGGCCAGGGAGCGCCGTGAAACGTTCCAAAAACCCGTCAGGACTCTCGGCACTGCCCAAATATGCAAAAATTGTGGACTTTTGGGGAAAGTCAATTTTTGACTTTTTCGTAAGGGGGGGTGGTTTCGCAATTTTTCTAAATTTCAAAACCGGTCAAAAAACACTTTTGGAGCCAGGGAGCGCCGGGAAACGTTCCAAAAACCCGTCAGGACTCTCGGCACTGCTCAAATTTGCAAAAAAAGAGGACTTTTGGGGAATCACAATTTTTGACTTTTTCGTAAGGGGGGGTGGTTACGCATTTTTTCAAAATTTCAGAATTGGTCAAAAAACACTTTTGGGCTAGGGAGCGCCGGGAAACGTTCCAAAAACCCGTCAGGACTCTCTGCAGAGCCCAATTATGAAAAAAAAGAGGACATTTGTGGAAAGTCAATTTTTGACTTTTTCGTAAGGGGGGGTGGTTACGCATTTTTTCAAAATTTCAAAATCGGTCAAAAAACACTTTTGGGCCAGGGAGAGTCGGGAAACGTTCCAAAAAACAGTCAGGACTCTCGGCACTGCCCAAATATGTAAAAAAAGTGGACTTTTGAGGAAAGTCAATTTTTGATTTTTTCGTAAGGGGGGGTGGTTACGCATTTTTTCAAAATTTCAGAATTGGTCAAAAAACACTTTTGGGCCAGGGAGCGCCGGGAAACGTTCCAAAAACCCGTCAGGACTCTCGGCACTGCCCAAATGTGCAAAAAAAGTGGACTTTTGGGGAAAGTCCATTTTTGACTTTTTCGTAAGGGGGGATAGTTACGCATTTTTTCTAAATTTCAGAATTGGTCAAAAAACACTTTTTGGCCAGGGAGCGCCGGGAAACATTCCAAAAACCCGTCAGGACTCTCGGCAGAGCCCAAATATGAAAAAAAAAAGAGGACATTTGTGGAAAGTCCATTTTTGACTTTTTCGTAAGGGGGTGGGGGGCTACGCATTTTTTCAAAATTTCAGAATTGGTCAATAAACACTTTTGGGCCAGGGAGCGCCGGGAAACGTTCCAAAAACCCGTCAGGACTCTCGGCACTGCCCAAATGTGCAAAAAAAGTGGACTTTTGGGGAAAGTCCATTTTTGACTTTTTCGTAAGGGGGGATAGTTACGCATTTTTTCTAAATTTCAGAATTGGTCAAAAAACACTTTTTGGCCAGGGAGCGCCGGGAAACGTTCCAAAAACCCGTCAGGACTCTCGGCACTGCTCAAATATGCAAAAAAAGAGGACTTTCGGGGAATCACAATTTTTGAATTTTTCGTAAGGGGGGGTGGTTACGCATTTTTTCAAAATTTCAAAATTGGTTAAAAAACACTTTTGGGCCAGGGAACGCCGGGAAACGTTCCAAAAACCCGTCAGGACTCTCGGCACTGCTCAAATATGCAAAAAAAGAGGACTTTTGTGGAAAGTCAATTTTTGACTTTTTCGTAAGGGGGGGTGGTTACGCATTTTTTCAAAATTTCAGAATTGGTCAAAAAACACTTTTGGGCCAGGGAGCGCCGGGAAACATTCAAAAAACCCGTCAGGACTCTCGGCAGAGCCCAAATATGAAAAAAAAAAGAGGACATTTGTGGAAAGTCCATTTTTGACTTTTTCGTAAGGGGGTGGGGGGTTACGCATTTTTTCAAAATTTCAGAATTGGTCAATAAACACTTTTGGGCCAGGGAGCGCCGTGAAACGTTCCAAAAACCCGTCAGGACTCTCGGCACTGCCCAAATATGCAAAAAAAGAGGACTTTTGGGGAATCACAATTTTTGACTTTTTCGTAAGGGGGGGTGGTTACGCATTTTTTCAAAATTTCAGAATTGGTCAAAAAAAACTTTTGGGCTAGGGAGCGCCGGGAAACGTTCCAAAAACCCGTCAGGACTCTCTGCAGAGCCCAATTATGAAAAAAAAGAGGACATTTGTGGAAAGTCAATTTTTGACTTTTTCGTAAGGGGGGGTGGTTACACATTTTTTCAAAATTTCAGAATTGGTCAAAAAACACTTTTTGGCCAGGGAGCGCCGGGAAACGTTCCAAAAACCCGTCAGGACTCTCGGCACTGCTCAAATATGCAAAAAAAGAGGACTTTCGGGGAATCACAATTTTTGACTTTTTCGTAAGGGGAGGTAGTTACGGATTTTTTAAAAATTTCATAATTGGTCAAAAAACACTTTTGTGCCAGGGAGCGCCGGTTAACGTTCCAAAAACCCGTCAGGACTCTCGGCACTGCCCAAATATGCAAAAAAAGTGGACTTTTGGGGAAAGTCCATTTTTGACTTTTTCGTAAGGGGGGGTGGTTACGCATTTTTTCAAAATTTCAGAATTGGTCAAAAAACACTTTTGGGCCACGGAGCACCGGGAAACGTTCCAAAAAACAGTCAGGACTCTCGGCACTGCCCAAATATGTAAAAAAAGTGGACTTTTGAGGAAAGTCAATTTTTGAATTTTTCGTAAGGGGGGGTGGTTACGCATTTTTTCAAAATTTCAAAATCGGTCAAAAAACACTTTTGGGCCAGGGAGCGCCGGGAAACGTTCCAAAAACCCGTCAGGACTCTCGGCAGAGCCCAAATATGCAAAAAAGAGAGGACTTTTGGGGAAAGTCAATTTTTGACTTTTTCGTAAGGCGGGGTGGTTTCGCAATTTTTCTAAATTTAAAAACCGGTCAAAAAACACTTTTGGGCCAGGGAGCGCCGGGAAACGTTCCAAAAACCCGTCAGGACTCTCGGCACTGCTCAAATATGCAAAAAAAGAGGACTTTTGGGGAATCACAATTTATGACTTTTTCGTAAGGGGGGGTGGTTACGCATTTTTTCAAAATTTCATAATTGGTCAAAAAACACTTTTGGGCCAGGGAGTGCCGGGAAACGTTCCAAAAACCCGTCAGGACTCTCGGCACTGCCCAAATATGCAAAAAAAGTGGCCTTATGGGGAAAGTCAATTTTTGATTTTTTCGTAAGGGGGGGTGGTTTCGCAATTTTTCTAAATTTCAAAACCGGTCAAAAAACACTTTTGGGCCAGGGAGCGCCGTGAAACGTTCCAAAAACCCGTCAGGACAATCGGCACTGCCCAAATATGCAAAAAAATTGGACTTTTGGGGAAAGTCAATTTTTGACTTTTTCTTAAGGGGGGGTGGTTACGCATTTTTTTCAAAATTTCAAAATGGGTCAAAAAACACTTTTGGGCCGGGAAACATTCCAAAAACCCGTCAGGACTCTCGGCAGAGCCCAAATATGGAAAAAAATGAGGACGTTTGGGGAAAGTCCATTTTTGACTTTTTCGTAAGGGGGGGGGTTACGCATTTTTTCAAAATTTCAGAATTGGTCAAAAAACACTTTTGGGCCAAAGAGCGCCGGGAAACGTTCCAAAAACCCGTCAGGACTCTCGGCACTGCTCAAATATGCAAAAAAAGAGGACTTTTGGGGAATCACAATTTTTGACTTTTTCGTAAGGGGGGGGTTGTTACGCATTTTTTCAAAATTTCATAATTGGTCAAAAAACACTTTTGGGCCAGGTAGCGCCGGGAAACGTTCCAAAAACCCGTCAGGACTCTCGGCAGAGCCAAAATATGCAAAAAAATTTCCACTTTTGGGGAAAGTCAACTTTTGACTTTTTCGTAAAGGGGGGTGGTTACGCATTTTTTCAAAATTTCAAAATCGGTCAAAAAACACTTTTGGGCCAGGGAGCGTCGGGAAACGTTCCAAAAAACAGTCAGGACTCTCGGCACTGCCCAAATATGTAAAAAAAGTGGACTTTTGAGGGAAGTCAATTTTTGAATTTTTCGTAAGGGGGGGTGGTTACGCATTTTTTCAAAATTTCAAAATCGGTCAAAAAACACTTTTGGGCCAGGGAGCGCCGGGAAACGTTCCAAAAACCCGTCAGGACTCTCGGCAGAGCCCAAATATGCAAAAAAGAGAGGACTTTTGGGGAAAGTCAATTTTTGACTTTTTCGTAAGGCGGGGTGGTTTCGCAATTTTTCTAAATTTAAAAACCGGTCAAAAAACACTTTTGGGCCAGGGAGCGCCGGGAAACGTTCCAAAAACCCGTCAGGACTCTCGGCACTGCTCAAATATGCAAAAAAAGAGGACTTTTGGGGAATCACAATTTATGACTTTTTCGTAAGGGGGGGTGGTTACGCATTTTTTCAAAATTTCATAATTGGTCAAAAAACACTTTTGGGCCAGGGAGTGCCGGGAAACGTTCCAAAAACCCGTCAGGACTCTCGGCACTGCCCAAATATGCAAAAAAAGTGGCCTTATGGGGAAAGTCAATTTTTGATTTTTTCGTAAGGGGGGGTGGTTTCGCAATTTTTCTAAATTTCAAAACCGGTCAAAAAACACTTTTGGGCCAGGGAGCGCCGTGAAACGTTCCAAAAACCCGTCAGGACAATCGGCACTGCCCAAATATGCAAAAAAATTGGACTTTTGGGGAAAGTCAATTTTTGACTTTTTCTTAAGGGGGGGTGGTTACGCATTTTTTTCAAAATTTCAAAATGGGTCAAAAAACACTTTTGGGCCGGGAAACATTCCAAAAACCCGTCAGGACTCTCGGCAGAGCCCAAATATGGAAAAAAATGAGGACGTTTGGGGAAAGTCCATTTTTGACTTTTTCGTAAGGGGGGGGGTTACGCATTTTTTCAAAATTTCAGAATTGGTCAAAAAACACTTTTGGGCCAAAGAGCGCCGGGAAACGTTCCAAAAACCCGTCAGGACTCTCGGCACTGCTCAAATATGCAAAAAAAGAGGACTTTTGGGGAATCACAATTTTTGACTTTTTCGTAAGGGGGGGGTGGTTACGCATTTTTTCAAAATTTCATAATTGGTCAAAAAACACTTTTGGGCCAGGTAGCGCCGGGAAACGTTCCAAAAACCCGTCAGGACTCTCGGCAGAGCCAAAATATGCAAAAAAATTTCCACTTTTGGGGAAAGTCAACTTTTGACTTTTTCGTAAAGGGGGGTGGTTACGCATTTTTTCAAAATTTCAAAATCGGTCAAAAAACACTTTTGGGCCAGGGAGCGTCGGGAAACGTTCCAAAAAACAGTCAGGACTCTCGGCACTGCCCAAATATGTAAAAAAAGTGGACTTTTGAGGGAAGTCAATTTTTGAATTTTTCGTAAGGGGGGGTGGTTACGCATTTTTTCAAAATTTCAAAATCGGTCAAAAAACACTTTTGGGCCAGGGAGCGCAGGGAAACGTTCCAAAAACCCGTCAGGACTCTCGGCAGAGCTCAATTATGCAAAAAAAGTGGACTTTTGGGGAAAGTCCATTTTTGACTTTTTCGTAAGGGGGGGTGGTTACGCATTTTTTCTAAATTTCAAAACCGGTCAAAAAACACTTTTGGGCCAGGGAGCGCCGGGAAACGTTCCAAAAACCCGTCAGGACTCTCGGCACTGCTCAAATATGCAAAAAAAGAGGACTTTTGGGGAATCACAATTTTTGACTTTTTCGTAAGGGGGGGTGGTTACGCATTTTTTCAAAATTTCATAATTGGTCAAAAAACACTTTTGGGCCAGGGAGCGCCGGGAAACGTTCCAAAAACCCGTCAGGACTCTCGGCAGAGCCCAATTATGCAAAAAAAGTGGACTTTTGGGGAAAGTCCATTTTTGACTTTTTCGTAAGGGGGGGTGGTTACGCATTTTTTCAAAATTTCAGAATTGGTCAATAAACACTTTTGGGCCAGGGAGCGCCGGGAAACGTTCCAAAAACCCGTCAGGACTCTCGGCACTGCCCAAATGTGCAAAAAAAGTGGACTTTTGGGGAAAGTCCATTTTTGACTTTTTCGTAAGGGGGGATAGTTACGCATTTTTTCTAAATTTCAGAATTGGTCTAAAAACACTTTTTGGCCAGGGAGCGCCGGGAAACGTTCCAAAAACCCGTCAGGACTCTCGGCACTGCTCAAATATGCAAAAAAAGAGGACTTTCGGGGAATCACAATTTTTGAATTTTTCGTAAGGGGGGGTGGTTACGCATTTTTTCAAAATTTCAAAATTGGTTAAAAAACACTTTTGGGCCAGGGAACGCCGGGAAACGTTCCAAAAACCCGTCAGGACTCTCGGCACTGCTCAAATATGCAAAAAAAGAGGACTTTTGTGGAAAGTCAATTTTTGACTTTTTCGTAAGGGGGGGTGGTTACGCATTTTTTCAAAATTTCAGAATTGGTCAAAAAACACTTTTGGGCCAGGGAGCGCCGGGAAACATTCCAAAAACCCGTCAGGACTCTCGGCAGAGCCCAAATATGAAAAAAAAAAGAGGACATTTGTGGAAAGTCCATTTTTGACTTTTTCGTAAGGGGGTGGGGGGTTACGCATTTTTTCAAAATTTCAGAATTGGTCAATAAACACTTTTGGGCCAGGGAGCGCCGTGAAACGTTCCAAAAACCCGTCAGGACTCTCGGCACTGCCCAAATATGCAAAAAAAGAGGACTTTTGGGGAATCACAATTTTTGACTTTTTCGTAAGGGGGGGTGGTTACGCATTTTTTCAAAATTTCAGAATTGGTCAATAAACACTTTTGGGCCAGGGAGCGCCGGGAAACGTTCCAAAAACCCGTCAGGACTCTCTGCAGAGCCCAATTATGAAAAAAAAGAGGACATTTGTGGAAAGTCAATTTTTGACTTTTTCGTAAGGGGGGGTGGTTACACATTTTTTCAAAATTTCAGAATTGGTCAAAAAACACTTTTTGGCCAGGGAGCGCCGGGAAACGTTCCAAAAACCCGTCAGGACTCTCGGCAGAGCTCAATTATGCAAAAAAAGTGGACTTTTGGGGAAAGTCCATTTTTGACTTTTTCGTAAGGGGGGGTGGTTACGCATTTTTTCTAAATTTCAAAACCGGTCAAAAAACACTTTTGGGCCAGGGAGCGCCGGGAAACGTTCCAAAAACCCGTCAGGACTCTCGGCACTGCTCAAATATGCAAAAAAAGAGGACTTTTGGGGAATCACAATTTTTGACTTTTTCGTAAGGGGGGGTGGTTACGCATTTTTTCAAAATTTCATAATTGGTCAAAAAACACTTTTGGGCCAGGGAGCGCCGGGAAACGTTCCAAAAACCCGTCAGGACTCTCGGCAGAGCCCAATTATGCAAAAAAAGTGGACTTTTGGGGAAAGTCCATTTTTGACTTTTTCGTAAGGGGGGGTGGTTACGCATTTTTTCAAAATTTCAGAATTGGTCAATAAACACTTTTGGGCCAGGGAGCGCCGGGAAACGTTCCAAAAACCCGTCAGGACTCTCGGCACTGCCCAAATGTGCAAAAAAAGTGGACTTTTGGGGAAAGTCCATTTTTGACTTTTTCGTAAGGGGGGATAGTTACGCATTTTTTCTAAATTTAAGAATTGGTCTAAAAACACTTTTTGGCCAGGGAGCGCCGGGAAACGTTCCAAAAACCCGTCAGGACTCTCGGCACTGCTCAAATATGCAAAAAAAGAGGACTTTCGGGGAATCACAATTTTTGAATTTTTCGTAAGGGGGGGTGGTTACGCATTTTTTCAAAATTTCAAAATTGGTTAAAAAACACTTTTGGGCCAGGGAACGCCGGGAAACGTTCCAAAAACCCGTCAGGACTCTCGGCACTGCTCAAATATGCAAAAAAAGAGGACTTTTGTGGAAAGTCAATTTTTGACTTTTTCGTAAGGGGGGGTGGTTACGCATTTTTTCAAAATTTCAGAATTGGTCAAAAAACACTTTTGGGCCAGGGAGCGCCGGGAAACATTCCAAAAACCCGTCAGGACTCTCGGCAGAGCCCAAATATGAAAAAAAAAAGAGGACATTTGTGGAAAGTCCATTTTTGACTTTTTCGTAAGGGGGTGGGGGGTTACGCATTTTTTCAAAATTTCAGAATTGGTCAATAAACACTTTTGGGCCAGGGAGCGCCGTGAAACGTTCCAAAAACCCGTCAGGACTCTCGGCACTGCCCAAATATGCAAAAAAAGAGGACTTTTGGGGAATCACAATTTTTGACTTTTTCGTAAGGGGGGGTGGTTACGCATTTTTTCAAAATTTCAGAATTGGTCAATAAACACTTTTGGGCCAGGGAGCGCCGGGAAACGTTCCAAAAACCCGTCAGGACTCTCTGCAGAGCCCAATTATGAAAAAAAAGAGGACATTTGTGGAAAGTCAATTTTTGACTTTTTCGTAAGGGGGGGTGGTTACACATTTTTTCAAAATTTCAGAATTGGTCAAAAAACACTTTTTGGCCAGGGAGCGCCGGGAAACGTTCCAAAAACCCGTCAGGACTCTCGGCACTGCTCAAATATGCAAAAAAAGAGGACTTTCGGGGAATCACAATTTTTGACTTTTTCGTAAGGGGAGGTAGTTACGGATTTTTTAAAAATTTCATAATTGGTCAAAAAACACTTTTGTGCCAGGGAGCGCCGGTTAACGTTCCAAAAACCCGTCAGGACTCTCGGCACTGCCCAAATATGCAAAAAAAGTGGACTTTTGGGGAAAGTCCATTTTTGACTTTTTCGTAAGGGGGGGTGGTTACGCATTTTTTCAAAATTTCAGAATTGGTCAAAAAACACTTTTGGGCCACGGAGCACCGGGAAACGTTCCAAAAAACAGTCAGGACTCTCGGCACTGCCCAAATATGTAAAAAAAGTGGACTTTTGAGGAAAGTCAATTTTTGAATTTTTCGTAAGGGGGGGTGGTTACGCATTTTTTCAAAATTTCAAAATCGGTCAAAAAACACTTTTGGGCCAGGGAGCGCCGGGAAACGTTCCAAAAACCCGTCAGGACTCTCGGCAGAGCCCAAATATGCAAAAAAGAGAGGACTTTTGGGGAAAGTCAATTTTTGACTTTTTCGTAAGGCGGGGTGGTTTCGCAATTTTTCTAAATTTAAAAACCGGTCAAAAAACACTTTTGGGCCAGGGAGCGCCGGGAAACGTTCCAAAAACCCGTCAGGACTCTCGGCACTGCTCAAATATGCAAAAAAAGAGGACTTTTGGGGAATCACAATTTATGACTTTTTCGTAAGGGGGGGTGGTTACGCATTTTTTCAAAATTTCATAATTGGTCAAAAAACACTTTTGGGCCAGGGAGTGCCGGGAAACGTTCCAAAAACCCGTCAGGACTCTCGGCACTGCCCAAATATGCAAAAAAAGTGGCCTTATGGGGAAAGTCAATTTTTGATTTTTTCGTAAGGGGGGGTGGTTTCGCAATTTTTCTAAATTTCAAAACCGGTCAAAAAACACTTTTGGGCCAGGGAGCGCCGTGAAACGTTCCAAAAACCCGTCAGGACAATCGGCACTGCCCAAATATGCAAAAAAATTGGACTTTTGGGGAAAGTCAATTTTTGACTTTTTCTTAAGGGGGGGTGGTTACGCATTTTTTTCAAAATTTCAAAATGGGTCAAAAAACACTTTTGGGCCGGGAAACATTCCAAAAACCCGTCAGGACTCTCGGCAGAGCCCAAATATGGAAAAAAATGAGGACGTTTGGGGAAAGTCCATTTTTGACTTTTTCGTAAGGGGGGGGGTTACGCATTTTTTCAAAATTTCAGAATTGGTCAAAAAACACTTTTGGGCCAAAGAGCGCCGGGAAACGTTCCAAAAACCCGTCAGGACTCTCGGCACTGCTCAAATATGCAAAAAAAGAGGACTTTTGGGGAATCACAATTTTTGACTTTTTCGTAAGGGGGGGGTGGTTACGCATTTTTTCAAAATTTCATAATTGGTCAAAAAACACTTTTGGGCCAGGTAGCGCCGGGAAACGTTCCAAAAACCCGTCAGGACTCTCGGCAGAGCCAAAATATGCAAAAAAATTTCCACTTTTGGGGAAAGTCAACTTTTGACTTTTTCGTAAAGGGGGGTGGTTACGCATTTTTTCAAAATTTCAAAATCGGTCAAAAAACACTTTTGGGCCAGGGAGCGTCGGGAAACGTTCCAAAAAACAGTCAGGACTCTCGGCACTGCCCAAATATGTAAAAAAAGTGGACTTTTGAGGGAAGTCAATTTTTGAATTTTTCGTAAGGGGGGGTGGTTACGCATTTTTTCAAAATTTCAAAATCGGTCAAAAAACACTTTTGAGCCAGGGAGCGCCGGGAAACGTTCCAAAAACCCGTCAGGACTCTCGGCACTGCCCAAATATGAAAAAAAAGAGGACTTTTGGGGAAAGTCAATTTTTGACTTTTTCGTAAGGGGGGGTGGTTACGCATTTTTTCAAAATTTCAGAATTGGTCAAAAAACACTTTTGGGCCAGGGAGCGCCGGGAAACGTTTCAAAAACCCGTCAGGACTCTCGGCACTGCCCAAATGTGCAAAAAAATTGGACTTTTGGGGAAAGTCCATTTTTGACTTTTTCGTAAGGGGGGGTGGTTACGCATTTTTTCAAAATTTCAGAATTGGTCAAAAAACACTTTTGGGCCAGGGAGCGCCGGGAAACGTTCCAAAAAACAGTCAGGACTCTCGGCACTGCCCAAATATGTAAAAAAAGTGGACTTTTGAGGAAAGTCAATTTTTGAATTTTTCGTAAGGGGGGGGTGGTTACGCATTTTTTCAAAATTTCAAAATCGGTCAAAAAACACTTTTGGGCCAGGGAGCGCCGGGAAACGTTCCAAAAACCCGTCAGGACTCTCGGCAGAGCCCAAATATGAAAAAAAAGAGGACTTTTGAGGAAAGTCAATTTTTGACTATTTCGTAAGGGTGGGTGGTTACGCATTTTTTCAAAATTTCAGAATTGGTCAAAAAACACTTTTGGGCCAGGGAGTGCCGGGAAACGTTCCAAAAACCCGTCAGGACTGTCGGCAGAGCCCAATTATGAAAAAAAAGAGGACATTTGTGGAAAGACAATTTTTGACTTTTTCGTAAGGGGGGGTGGTTACGCATTTTTTCAAAATTTCAAAATTGGTTAAAAAACACTTTTGGGCCAGGGAACGCCGGGAAACGTTCCAAAAACCCGTCAGGACTCTCGGCAGAGCCCAAATATGAAAAAAAAAGAGGACATTTGGGGAAAGTCCATTTTTGACTTTTTCGTAAGGGGGGGTGGTTACGCATTTTTTCAAAATTTCATAATTGGTCAAAAAACACTTTTGGGCCAGGGAGCGCCGGGAAACGTTCCAAAAACCCGTTAGGACTCTCGGCACTGCCCAAATATGCAAAAAAAGTGGACTTTTGGGGAAAGTCCATTTTTGACTTTTTCGTAAGGGGGGGTGGTTACGCATTTTTTCAAAATTTCAAAATCGGTCAAAAAACACTTTTGGGCCAGGGAGAGCCGGGAAACGTTCCAAAAACCCGTCAGGACTCTCGGCAGAGCCAAAATATGCAAAAAAATTTCCACTTTTGGGGAAAGTCAACTTTTGACTTTTTCGTAAGGGGGGGTGGTAACGCATTTTTTCAAAATTTCAAAATCGGTCAAAAAACACTTTTGGGCCAGGGAGCGCCGGGAAACGTTCCAAAAACCCGTCAGGACTCTCGGCACTGCTCAAATATGCAAAAAAAGAGGACTTTTGGGGAATCACAATTTTTGACTTTTTCGTAAGGGGGGGTGGTTACGCATTTTTTCAAAATTTCATAATTGGTCAAAAAACACTTTTGGGCCAGGGAGCGCCGGGAAACGTTCCAAAAACCCGGCAGGACTCTCGGCACTGCCCAAATATGTAAAAAAAGTGGACTTTTGAGGAAAGTCAATTTTTGAATTTTTCGTAAGGGGGGGTGGTTACGCATTTTTTCAAAATTTCAAAATCGTTCAAAAAACACTTTTGGGTCAGGGAGCGCCGGGAAACGTTCCAAAAACCCGTCAGGACTCTCGGCAGAGCCCAAATATGAAAAAAAAGAGGACTTTTTGGGAATCACAATTTTTGACTTTTTCGTAAGGGGGGGTAGTTACGCATTTTTTCAAAATTTCATAATTGGTCAAAAAACACTTTTGGGCCAGGGAGCGCCGGGAAACATTCCAAAAACCCGTCAGGACTCTCGGCAGAGCCCAAATATGAAAAAAAAGAGGACTTTTTGGGAATCACAATTTTTGACTTTTTCGTAAGGGGGGGTAGTTACGCATTTTTTCAAAATTTCATAATTGGTCAAAAAACACTTTTGGGCCAGGGAGCGCCGGGAAACATTCCAAAAACCCGTCAGGACTCTCGGCACTGCCCAAATATGCAAAAAAAGTGGACTTTTGGGGAAAGTCCATTTTTGACTTTTTCGTAAGGGGGGGTGGTTACGCATTTTTTCTAAATTTCAAAACCGGTCAAAAAACACTTTTGGGCCAGGGAGCGCCGGGAAACGTTCCAAAAACCCGTCAGGACTCTCGGCACTGCTCAAATATGCAAAAAAAGAGGACTTTTGGGGAATCACAATTTTTGACTTTTTCGTAAGGGGGGGTGGTTACGCATTTTTTCAAAATTTCATAATTGGTCAAAAAACACTTTTGGGCCAGGGAGCGCCGGGAAACGTTCCAAAAACCCGTCAGGACTCTCGGCAGAGCCCAATTATGCAAAAAAAGTGGACTTTTGGGGAAAGTCCATTTTTGACTTTTTCGTAAGGGGGGGTGGTTACGCATTTTTTTAAAATTTCAAAATCGGTCAAAAAAATCTTTTGGGCCAGGGAGCGCCGGGAAACGTTCCAAAAACCTGTCAGGACTCTCGGCAGAGCCCAAATATGAAAAAAAAGAGGACTTTTGGGGAAAGTCAATTTTTGACTTTTTCGTAAGGGGGGGTGGTTACGCATTTTTTCAAAAATTTCAGAATTGGTCAAAAAACACTTTTGGGCCAGGGAGCGCCGGGAAACGTTCCAAAAACCCGTCAGGACTCTCGGCAGAGCCCAATTATGAAAAAAAAGAGGACATTTGTGGAAAGTCAATTTTTGACTTTTTCGTAAGGGGGGGTGGTTACGCATTTTTTCAAAATTTCAGAATTGGTCAAAAAACACTTTTGGGCCAGGGAGCGCCGGGAAACGTTCCAAAAAACAGTCAGGACTCTGGGCACTGCCCAAATATGTAAAAAAAGTGGACTTTTGAGGAAAGTCCATTTTTGAATTTTTCGTAAGGGGGGGTGGTTACGCATTTTTCCAAAATTTCAGAATTGGTCAAAAAACACTTTTGGGTCAGGGAGCGCCGGGAAACGTTCCAAAAACCCGTCAGGACTCTCGGCACTGCCCAAATATGAAAAAAAAGTGGACTTTTGGGGAAAGTCCATTTTTGACTTTTTCGTAAGGGGGGGTGGTTACGCATTTTTTCAAAATTTCAAAATCGGTCAAAAAACACTTTTGGGCCAGGGAGCGCCGGGAAACGTTACAAAAACCCGTCAGGACTCTCGGCACTGCTCAAATATGCAAAAAAAGAGGACTTTTGGGGAATCACAATTTTTGACTTTTTTGTAAGGGGTGGTGGTTACGCATTTTTTCAAAATTTCAGAATTGGTCAAAAAACACTTTTGGGCCAGGGAGCGCCGGGAAACGTTCCAAAAAACAGTCAGGACTCTCGGCACTGCTCAAATATGCAAAAAAAGAGGACTTTTTGGGAATCACAATTTTTGACTTTTTCGTAAGGGGGGGTAGTTACGCATTTTTTCAAAATTTCATAATTGGTCAAAAAACACTTTTGGGCCAGGGAGCGCCGGGAAACATTCCAAAAACCCGTCAGGACTCTCGGCACTGCCCAAATATGCAAAAAAAGTGGACTTTTGGGGAAAGTCCATTTTTGACTTTTTCGTAAGGGGGGGTGGTTACGCATTTTTTCAAAATTTCAGAATTGGTCAAAAAACACTTTTGGGCCAGGGAGCGCAGGGAAACGTTCCAAAAACCCGTCAGGACTCTCGGCAGAGCTCAATTATGCAAAAAAAGTGGACTTTTGGGGAAAGTCCATTTTTGACTTTTTCGTAAGGGGGGGTGGTTACGCATTTTTTCTAAATTTCAAAACCGGTCAAAAAACACTTTTGGGCCAGGGAGCGCCGGGAAACGTTCCAAAAACCCGTCAGGACTCTCGGCACTGCTCAAATATGCAAAAAAAGAGGACTTTTGGGGAATCACAATTTTTGACTTTTTCGTAAGGGGGGGTGGTTACGCATTTTTTCAAAATTTCATAATTGGTCAAAAAACACTTTTGGGCCAGGGAGCGCCGGGAAACGTTCCAAAAACCCGTCAGGACTCTCGGCAGAGCCCAATTATGCAAAAAAAGTGGACTTTTGGGGAAAGTCCATTTTTGACTTTTTCGTAAGGGGGGGTGGTTACGCATTTTTTTAAAATTTCAAAATCGGTCAAAAAACACTTTTGGGCCAGGGAGCGCCGGGAAACGTTCCAAAAACATGTCAGGACTCTCGGCAGAGCCCAAATATGAAAAAAAAGAGGACTTTTGGGGAAAGTCACTTTTTGACTTTTTCGTAAGGGGGGGTGGTTACGCATTTTTTCAAAATTTCAGAATTGGTCAAAAAACACTTTTGGGCCAGGGAGCGCCGGGAAACGTTCCAAAAACCCGTCAGGACTCTCGGCAGAGCCCAATTATGAAAAAAAAGAGGACATTTGTGGAAAGTCAATTTTTGACTTTTTCGTAACGGGGGGTGGTTACGCATTTTTTCAAAATTTCAAAATTGGTCAAAAAACACTTTTGGGCCAGGGAGCGCCGGGAAACGTTCCAAAAACCCGTCAGGACTCTCGGCAGAGCCCAAATATGAAAAAAAAGAGGACTTTTGGGGAAAGTCAATTTTTGACTTTTTCGTAAGGGGGGGTGGTTACGCATTTTTTCAAAATTTCAGAATTGGTCAAAAAACATTTTTGGGACAGGGAGCGCCGGGAAACATTCCAAAAAACAGTCAGGACTCTCGGCACTGCCCAAATATGTAAAAAAAGTGGACTTTTGAGGAAAGTCCATTTTTGAATTTTTCGTAAGGGGGGGTGGTTACGCATTTTTTCAAAATTTCAAAATCGGTCAAAAAACACTTTTGGGTCAGGGAGCGCCGGGAAACGTTCCAAAAACCCGTCAGCACTCTCGGCAGAGCCCAAATATGAAAAAAAAGAGGACTTTTGGGGAAAGTCACTTTTTGACTTTTTCGTAAGGGGGGCTGGTTACGCATTTTTTCAAAATTTCAGAATTGGTCAAAAAACACTTTTGGGCCAGGGAGCGCCGGGAAACGTTCCAAAAATCCGTCAGGACTCTCGGCAGAGCCCAATTATGAAAAAAAAGAGGACATTTGTGGAAAGTCAATTTTTGACTTTTTCGTAAGGGGGGGTGGTTACACATTTTTTCAAAATTTCAAAATTGGTCAAAAAACACTTTTGGGCCAGGGAGCGCCGGGAAACGTTCCAAAAACCCATCAGGACTCTCGGCAGAGCCCAAATATGGAAAAAAAAGAGGACATTTGGGGAAAGTCCATTTTTGACTTTTTCGTAAGGGGGGGTGGTTTCGCAATTTTTCTAAATTTCAAAACCGGTCAAAAAACACTTTTGGGCCAGGGAGCGCCGGGAAACGTTTCAAAAACCCGTCAGGACTCTCGGCACTGCTCAAATATGCAAAAAAGGTGGACTTTTGGGGAAAGTCCATTTTTGACTTTTTCGTAAGGGGGGGTGGTTACGCATTTTTTCAAAATTTCAGAATAGGTCAAAAAACACTTTTGGGCCAGGTAGCGCCGGGAAACGTTCCAAAAACCCGTCAGGACTCTCGGCAGAGCTCAATTATGCAAAAAAAGTGGACTTTTGGGGAAAGTCCATTTTTGACTTTTTCGTAAGGGGGGGTGGTTACGCATTTTTTCTAAATTTCAAAACCGGTCAAAAAACACTTTTGGGCCAGGGAGCGCCGGGAAACGTTCCAAAAACCCGTCAGGACTCTCGGCACTGCTCAAATATGCAAAAAAAGAGGACTTTTGGGGAATCACAATTTTTGACTTTTTCGTAAGGGGGGGTGGTTACGCATTTTTTCAAAATTTCATAATTGGTCAAAAAACACTTTTGGGCCAGGGAGCGCCGGGAAACGTTCCAAAAACCCGTCAGGACTCTCGGCACTGCCCAAATATGCAAAAAAAGTAGACTTTTCGGGAAAGTCCATTTTTGACTTTTTCGTAAGGGGGGGTGGTTACGCATTTTTTCAAAATTTCAGAATTGGTCAAAAAACACTTTTGGGCCAGGGAGCGCCGGGAAACGTTCCAAAAACCCGTCAGGACTCTCGGCAGAGCCCAATTATGCAAAAAAAGTGGACTTTTGGGGAAAGTCCATTTTTGACTTTTTCGTAAGGGGGGGTGGTTACGCATTTTTTCAAAATTTCAAAATCAGTCAAAAAACACTTTTGGGCCAGGGAGCGCCGGGAAACGTTCCAAAAACCTGTCAGGACTCTCGGCAGAGCCCAAATATGAAAAAAAAGAGGACTTTTGGGGAAAGTCAATTTTTGACTTTTTCGTAAGGGGGGGTGGTTACGCATTTTTTCAAAATTTCAAAATCGGTCAAAAAACACTTTTGGGCCAGGGAGCGCCGGGAAACGTTCCAAAAACCCGTCATGACTCTCGGCAGAGCCCAATTATGAAAAAAAAGAGGACATTTGTGGAAAGTCAATTTTTGACTTTTTCGTAACGGGGGGTGGTTACGCATTTTTTCAAAATTTCAAAATTGGTCAAAAAACACTTTTGGGCCAGGGAGCGCCGGGAAACGTTCCAAAAACCCGTCAGGACTCTCGGCAGAACCCAAATATGAAAAAAAAGAGGACTTTTGGGGAAAGTCAATTTTTGACTTTTTCGTAAGGGGGGGTGGTAACGCATTTTTTCAAAATTTCAGAATTGGTCAAAAAACACTTTTGGGCCAGGGAGCGCCGGGAAACATTCCAAAAAACAGTCAGGACTCTCGGCACTGCCCAAATATGTAAAAAAAGTGGACTTTTGAGGAAAGTCCATTTTTGAATTTTTCGTAAGGGGGGGTGGTTACGCATTTTTTCAAAATTTCAAAATCGTTCAAAAAACACTTTTGGGTCAGGGAGCGCCGGGAAACGTTCCAAAAACCCGTCAGGACTCTCGGCAGAGCCCAAATATGAAAAAAAAGAGGACTTTTGGGGAAAGTCACTTTTTGACTTTTTCGTAAGGGGGGGGTGGTTACGCATTTTTTCAAAATTTCAGAATTGGTCAAAAAACACTTTTGGGCCAGGGAGCGCCGGGAAACGTTCCAAAAACCCGTCAGGACTCTCGGCAGAGCCCAATTATGAAAAAAAAGAGGACATTTGTGGAAAGTCAATTTTTGACTTTTTCGTAAGGGGGGGTGGTTACGCATTTTTTCAAAATTTCAGAATTGGTCAAAAAACACTTTTGGGCCAGGGAGCGCTGGGAAACGTTCCTAAAACCCGTCAGGACTCTCGGCAGAGCCCAAATATGAAAAAAAAAGAGGACATTTGGGGAAAGTCCATTTTTGACTTTTTCGTAAGGGGGGGTGGTTTCGCAATTTTTCTAAATTTCAAAACCGGTCAAAAAACACTTTTGGGCCAGGGAGCGCCGGGAAACGTTCCAAAAACCCGTCAGGACTCTCGGCACTGCTCAAATATGCAAAAAAAGAGGACTTTTGGGGAATCACAATTTTTGACTTTTTCGTAAGGGGGGGTGGTTACGCATTTTTTCAAAATTTCAGAATTGGTCAAAAAACACTTTTGGGCCAGGGAGCGCCGGGAAACGTTCCAAAAACCCGTCAGGACTCTCGGCACTGCCCAAATATGCAAAAAAAGTGGACTTTTGGGGAAAGTCCATTTTTGACTTTTTCGTAAGGGGGGGTGGTTACGCATTTTTTCAAAATTTCAGAATTGGTCAAAAAACACTTTTGGGCCAGGGAGCGCCGGGAAACGTTCCAAAAACCCGTCAGGACTCTCGGCAGAGCCCAATTATGCAAAAAAAGTGGACTTTTGGGGAAAGTCCATTTTTGACTTTTTCGTAACGGGGGGTGGTTACGCATTTTTTCAAAATTTCAAAATCAGTCAAAAAACACTTTTGGGCCAGGGAGCGCCGGGAAACGTTCCAAAAACCTGTCAGGACTCTCGGCAGAGCCCAAATATGAAAAAAAAGAGGACTTTTGGGGAAAGTCAATTTTTGACTTTTTCGTAAGGGGGGGTGGTTACGCATTTTTTCAAAATTTCAATATCGGTCAAAAAACACTTTTGGGCCAGGGAGCGCCGGGAAACGTTCCAAAAACCCGTCAGGACTCTCGGCAGAGCCCAAATATGTAAAAAAAGAGGACTTTTGGGGAAGTCAATTTTTGACTTTTTCGTAAGCGGGGTGGTTACGCATTTTTTCAAAATTTCAGAATTGGTCAAAAAACACTTTTGGGCCAGGGAGCGCCGGGAAACGTTCCAAAAACCCGTCAGGACTCTCGGCACTGCTCAAATATGCAAAAAAAGAGGACTTTTTGGGAATCACAATTTTTTACTTTTTCGTAAGGGAAGGTAGTTACGCATTTTTTCAAAATTTCATAATTTGTCAAAAAACACTTTTGGGCCAGGGAGCGCCGGGAAACATTCCAAAAACCCGTCAGGACTCTCGGCACTGCCCAAATATGCAAAAAAAGTGGACTTTTGGGGAAAGTCCATTTTTGACTTTTTCGTAAGGGGGGGTGGTTACGCATTTTTTCAAAATTTCAGAATTGGTCAAAAAACACTTTTGGGCCAGGGAGCGCAGGGAAACGTTCCAAAAACCCGTCAGGACTCTCGGCAGAGCTCAATTATGCAAAAAAAGTGGACTTTTGGGGAAAGTCCATTTTTGACTTTTTCGTAAGGGGGGGTGGTTACGCATTTTTTCTAAATTTCAAAACCGGTCAAAAAACACTTTTGGGCCAGGGAGCGCCGGGAAACGTTCCAAAAACCCGTCAGGACTCTCGGCACTGCTCAAATATGCAAAAAAAGAGGACTTTTGGGGAATCACAATTTTTGACTTTTTCGTAAGGGGGGGTGGTTACGCATTTTTTCAAAATTTCAGAATTGGTCAAAAAACACTTTTGGGCTAGGGAGCGCCGGGAAACGTTCCAAAAACCCGTCAGGACTCTCTGCAGAGCCCAATTATGAAAAAAAAGAGGACATTTGTGGAAAGTCAATTTTTGACTTTTTCGTAAGGGGGGGGTGGTTACACATTTTTTCAAAATTTCAGAATTGGTCAAAAAACACTTTTGGGCCAGGGAGCGCCGGTTAACGTTCCAAAAACCCGTCAGGACTCTCGGCACTGCCCAAATATGCAAAAAAAGTGGACTTTTGGGGAAAGTCCATTTTTGACTTTTTCGTAAGGGGGGGTGGTTACGCATTTTTTCAAAATTTCAGAATTGGTCAAAAAACACTTTTGGGCCAGGGAGCGCCGGGAAACGTTCCAAAAACCCGTCAGGACTCTCGGCAGAGCCCAATTATGAAAAAAAAGAGGACATTTGTGGAAAGTCAATTTTTGACTTTTTCGTAACGGGGGGTGGTTACGCATTTTTTCAAAATTTCAAAATTGGTCAAAAAACACTTTTGGGCCAGGGAGCGCCGGGAAACGTTCCAAAAACCCGTCAGGACTCTCGGCAGAGCCCAAATATGAAAAAAAAGAGGACTTTTGGGGAAAGTCAATTTTTGACTTTTTCGTAAGGGGGGGTGGTTACGCATTTTTTCAAAATTTCAGAATTGGTCAAAAAACATTTTTGGGACAGGGAGCGCCGGGAAACATTCCAAAAAACAGTCAGGACTCTCGGCACTGCCCAAATATGTAAAAAAAGTGGACTTTTGAGGAAAGTCCATTTTTGAATTTTTCGTAAGGGGGGGTGGTTACGCATTTTTTCAAAATTTCAAAATCGGTCAAAAAACACTTTTGGGTCAGGGAGCGCCGGGAAACGTTCCAAAAACCCGTCAGCACTCTCGGCAGAGCCCAAATATGAAAAAAAAGAGGACTTTTGGGGAAAGTCACTTTTTGACTTTTTCGTAAGGGGGGCTGGTTACGCATTTTTTCAAAATTTCAGAATTGGTCAAAAAACACTTTTGGGCCAGGGAGCGCCGGGAAACGTTCCAAAAACCCGTCAGGACTCTCGGCAGAGCCCAATTATGAAAAAAAAGAGGACATTTGTGGAAAGTCAATTTTTGACTTTTTCGTAAGGGGGGGTGGTTACACATTTTTTCAAAATTTCAAAATTGGTCAAAAAACACTTTTGGGCCAGGGAGCGCCGGGAAACGTTCCAAAAACCCATCAGGACTCTCGGCAGAGCCCAAATATGGAAAAAAAAGAGGACATTTGGGGAAAGTCCATTTTTGACTTTTTCGTAAGGGGGGGTGGTTTCGCAATTTTTCTAAATTTCAAAACCGGTCAAAAAACACTTTTGGGCCAGGGAGCGCCGGGAAACGTTTCAAAAACCCGTCAGGACTCTCGGCACTGCTCAAATATGCAAAAAAGGTGGACTTTTGGGGAAAGTCCATTTTTGACTTTTTCGTAAGGGGGGGTGGTTACGCATTTTTTCAAAATTTCAGAATAGGTCAAAAAACACTTTTGGGCCAGGTAGCGCCGGGAAACGTTCCAAAAACCCGTCAGGACTCTCGGCAGAGCTCAATTATGCAAAAAAAGTGGACTTTTGGGGAAAGTCCATTTTTGACTTTTTCGTAAGGGGGGGTGGTTACGCATTTTTTCTAAATTTCAAAACCGGTCAAAAAACACTTTTGGGCCAGGGAGCGCCGGGAAACGTTCCAAAAACCCGTCAGGACTCTCGGCACTGCTCAAATATGCAAAAAAAGAGGACTTTTGGGGAATCACAATTTTTGACTTTTTCGTAAGGGGGGGTGGTTACGCATTTTTTCAAAATTTCATAATTGGTCAAAAAACACTTTTGGGCCAGGGAGCGCCGGGAAACGTTCCAAAAACCCGTCAGGACTCTCGGCACTGCCCAAATATGCAAAAAAAGTAGACTTTTCGGGAAAGTCCATTTTTGACTTTTTCGTAAGGGGGGGTGGTTACGCATTTTTTCAAAATTTCAGAATTGGTCAAAAAACACTTTTGGGCCAGGGAGCGCCGGGAAACGTTCCAAAAACCTGTCAGGACTCTCGGCAGAGCCCAATTATGCAAAAAAGTGGACTTTTGGGGAAAGTCCATTTTTGACTTTTTCGTAAGGGGGGGTGGTTACGCATTTTTTCAAAATTTCAAAATCAGTCAAAAAACACTTTTGGGCCAGGGAGCGCCGGGAAACGTTCCAAAAACCTGTCAGGACTCTCGGCAGAGCCCAAATATGAAAAAAAAGAGGACTTTTGGGGAAAGTCAATTTTTGACTTTTTCGTAAGGGGGGGTGGTTACGCATTTTTTCAAAATGTCAAAATCGGTCAAAAAACACTTTTGGGCCAGGGAGCGCCGGGAAACGTTCCAAAAACCCGTCATGACTCTCGGCAGAGCCCAATTATGAAAAAAAAGAGGACATTTGTGGAAAGTCAATTTTTGACTTTTTCGTAACGGGGGGTGGTTACGCATTTTTTCAAAATTTCAAAATTGGTCAAAAAACACTTTTGGGCCAGGGAGCGCCGGGAAACGTTCCAAAAACCCGTCAGGACTCTCGGCAGAACCCAAATATGAAAAAAAAGAGGACTTTTGGGGAAAGTCAATTTTTGACTTTTTCGTATGGGGGGGTGGTAACGCATTTTTTCAAAATTTCAGAATTGGTCAAAAAACACTTTTGGGCCAGGGAGCGCCGGGAAACATTCCAAAAAACAGTCAGGACTCTCGGCACTGCCCAAATATGTAAAAAAAGTGGACTTTTGAGGAAAGTCCATTTTTGAATTTTTCGTAAGGGGGGGTGGTTACGCATTTTTTCAAAATTTCAAAATCGTTCAAAAAACACTTTTGGGTCAGGGAGCGCCGGGAAACGTTCCAAAAACCCGTCAGGACTCTCGGCAGAGCCCAAATATGAAAAAAAAGAGGACTTTTGGGGAAAGTCACTTTTTGACTTTTTCGTAAGGGGGGGGTGGTTACGCATTTTTTCAAAATTTCAGAATTGGTCAAAAAACACTTTTGGGCCAGGGAGCGCCGGGAAACGTTCCAAAAACCCGTCAGGACTCTCGGCAGAGCCCAATTATGAAAAAAAAGAGGACATTTGTGGAAAGTCAATTTTTGACTTTTTCGTAAGGGGGGGTGGTTACGCATTTTTTCAAAATTTCAGAATTGGTCAAAAAACACTTTTGGGCCAGGGAGCGCTGGGAAACGTTCCTAAAACCCGTCAGGACTCTCGGCAGAGCCCAAATATGAAAAAAAAAGAGGACATTTGGGGAAAGTCCATTTTTGACTTTTTCGTAAGGGGGGGTGGTTTCGCAATTTTTCTAAATTTCAAAACCGGTCAAAAAACACTTTTGGGCCAGGGAGCGCCGGGAAACGTTCCAAAAACCCGTCAGGACTCTCGGCACTGCTCAAATATGCAAAAAAAGAGGACTTTTGGGGAATCACAATTTTTGACTTTTTCGTAAGGGGGGGTGGTTACGCATTTTTTCAAAATTTCAGAATTGGTCAAAAAACACTTTTGGGCCAGGGAGCGCCGGGAAACGTTCCAAAAACCCGTCAGGACTCTCGGCACTGCCCAAATATGCAAAAAAAGTGGACTTTTGGGGAAAGTCCATTTTTGACTTTTTCGTAAGGGGGGGTGGTTACGCATTTTTTCAAAATTTCAGAATTGGTCAAAAAACACTTTTGGGCCAGGGAGCGCCGGGAAACGTTCCAAAAACCCGTCAGGACTCTCGGCAGAGCCCAATTATGCAAAAAAAGTGGACTTTTGGGGAAAGTCCATTTTTGACTTTTTCGTAACGGGGGGTGGTTACGCATTTTTTCAAAATTTCAAAATCAGTCAAAAAACACTTTTGGGCCAGGGAGCGCCGGGAAACGTTCCAAAAACCTGTCAGGACTCTCGGCAGAGCCCAAATATGAAAAAAAAGAGGACTTTTGGGGAAAGTCAATTTTTGACTTTTTCGTAAGGGGGGGTGGTTACGCATTTTTTCAAAATTTCATAATTGGTCAAAAAACACTTTTGGGCCAGGGAGCGCCGGGAAACGTTCCAAAAACCCGTCAGGACTCTCGGCACTGCCCAAATATGCAAAAAAAGTAGACTTTTCGGGAAAGTCCATTTTTGACTTTTTCGTAAGGGGGGGTGGTTACGCATTTTTTCAAAATTTCAGAATTGGTCAAAAAACACTTTTGGGCCAGGGAGCGCCGGGAAACGTTCCAAAAACCCGTCAGGACTCTCGGCAGAGCCCAATTATGCAAAAAAAGTGGACTTTTGGGGAAAGTCCATTTTTGACTTTTTCGTAAGGGGGGGTGGTTACGCATTTTTTCAAAATTTCAAAATCAGTCAAAAAACACTTTTGGGCCAGGGAGCGCCGGGAAACGTTCCAAAAACCTGTCAGGACTCTCGGCAGAGCCCAAATATGAAAAAAAAGAGGACTTTTGGGGAAAGTCAATTTTTGACTTTTTCGTAAGGGGGGGTGGTTACGCATTTTTTCAAAATTTCAAAATCGGTCAAAAAACACTTTTGGGCCAGGGAGCGCCGGGAAACGTTCCAAAAACCCGTCATGACTCTCGGCAGAGCCCAATTATGAAAAAAAAGAGGACATTTGTGGAAAGTCAATTTTTGACTTTTTCGTAACGGGGGGTGGTTACGCATTTTTTCAAAATTTCAAAATTGGTCAAAAAACACTTTTGGGCCAGGGAGCGCCGGGAAACGTTCCAAAAACCCGTCAGGACTCTCGGCAGAACCCAAATATGAAAAAAAAGAGGACTTTTGGGGAAAGTCAATTTTTGACTTTTTCGTAAGGGGGGGTGGTAACGCATTTTTTCAAAATTTCAGAATTGGTCAAAAAACACTTTTGGGCCAGGGAGCGCCGGGAAACATTCCAAAAAACAGTCAGGACTCTCGGCACTGCCCAAATATGTAAAAAAAGTGGACTTTTGAGGAAAGTCCATTTTTGAATTTTTCGTAAGGGGGGGTGGTTACGCATTTTTTCAAAATTTCAAAATCGTTCAAAAAACACTTTTGGGTCAGGGAGCGCCGGGAAACGTTCCAAAAACCCGTCAGGACTCTCGGCAGAGCCCAAATATGAAAAAAAAGAGGACTTTTGGGGAAAGTCACTTTTTGACTTTTTCGTAAGGGGGGGGTGGTTACGCATTTTTTCAAAATTTCAGAATTGGTCAAAAAACACTTTTGGGCCAGGGAGCGCCGGGAAACGTTCCAAAAACCCGTCAGGACTCTCGGCAGAGCCCAATTATGAAAAAAAAGAGGACATTTGTGGAAAGTCAATTTTTGACTTTTTCGTAAGGGGGGGTGGTTACGCATTTTTTCAAAATTTCAGAATTGGTCAAAAAACACTTTTGGGCCAGGGAGCGCTGGGAAACGTTCCTAAAACCCGTCAGGACTCTCGGCAGAGCCCAAATATGAAAAAAAAAGAGGACATTTGGGGAAAGTCCATTTTTGACTTTTTCGTAAGGGGGGGTGGTTTCGCAATTTTTCTAAATTTCAAAACCGGTCAAAAAACACTTTTGGGCCAGGGAGCGCCGGGAAACGTTCCAAAAACCCGTCAGGACTCTCGGCACTGCTCAAATATGCAAAAAAAGAGGACTTTTGGGGAATCACAATTTTTGACTTTTTCGTAAGGGGGGGTGGTTACGCATTTTTTCAAAATTTCAGAATTGGTCAAAAAACACTTTTGGGCCAGGGAGCGCCGGGAAACGTTCCAAAAACCCGTCAGGACTCTCGGCACTGCCCAAATATGCAAAAAAAGTGGACTTTTGGGGAAAGTCCATTTTTGACTTTTTCGTAAGGGGGGGTGGTTACGCATTTTTTCAAAATTTCAGAATTGGTCAAAAAACACTTTTGGGCCAGGGAGCGCCGGGAAACGTTCCAAAAACCCGTCAGGACTCTCGGCAGAGCCCAATTATGCAAAAAAAGTGGACTTTTGGGGAAAGTCCATTTTTGACTTTTTCGTAACGGGGGGTGGTTACGCATTTTTTCAAAATTTCAAAATCAGTCAAAAAACACTTTTGGGCCAGGGAGCGCCGGGAAACGTTCCAAAAACCTGTCAGGACTCTCGGCAGAGCCCAAATATGAAAAAAAAGAGGACTTTTGGGGAAAGTCAATTTTTGACTTTTTCGTAAGGGGGGGTGGTTACGCATTTTTTCAAAATTTCAATATCGGTCAAAAAACACTTTTGGGCCAGGGAGCGCCGGGAAACGTTCCAAAAACCCGTCAGGACTCTCGGCAGAGCCCAAATATGTAAAAAAAGAGGACTTTTGGGGAAGTCAATTTTTGACTTTTTCGTAAGCGGGGGTGGTTACGCATTTTTTCAAAATTTCAGAATTGGTCAAAAAACACTTTTGGGCCAGGGAGCGCCGGGAAACGTTCCAAAAACCCGTCAGGACTCTCGGCACTGCTCAAATATGCAAAAAAAGAGGACTTTTTGGGAATCACAATTTTTTACTTTTTCGTAAGGGGGGGTAGTTACGCATTTTTTCAAAATTTCATAATTGGTCAAAAAACACTTTTGGGCCAGGGAGCGCCGGGAAACATTCCAAAAACCCGTCAGGACTCTCGGCACTGCCCAAATATGCAAAAAAAGTGGACTTTTGGGGAAAGTCCATTTTTGACTTTTTCGTAAGGGGGGGTGGTTACGCATTTTTTCAAAATTTCAGAATTGGTCAAAAAACACTTTTGGGCCAGGGAGCGCAGGGAAACGTTCCAAA
This sequence comes from Corythoichthys intestinalis, assembly GCF_030265065.1. NCBI lineage: Eukaryota > Metazoa > Chordata > Actinopteri > Syngnathiformes > Syngnathidae > Corythoichthys > Corythoichthys intestinalis. Next base: position 18,521,102 of record NC_080402.1, read on the forward strand.
AACCCGTCAGGACTCTCGGCAGAGCTCAATTATGCAAAAAAAGTGGACTTTTGGGGAAAGTCCATTTTTGACTTTTTCGTAAGGGGGGGTGGTTACGCATTTTTTCTAAATTTCAAAACCGGTCAAAAAACACTTTTGGGCCAGGGAGCGCCGGGAAACGTTCCAAAAACCCGTCAGGACTCTCGGCACTGCTCAAATATGCAAAAAAAGAGGACTTTTGGGGAATCACAATTTTTGACTTTTTCGTAAGGGGGGGTGGTTACGCATTTTTTCAAAATTTCAGAATTGGTCAAAAAACACTTTTGGGCTAGGGAGCGCCGGGAAACGTTCCAAAAACCCGTCAGGACTCTCTGCAGAGCCCAATTATGAAAAAAAAGAGGACATTTGTGGAAAGTCAATTTTTGACTTTTTCGTAAGGGGGGGGTGGTTACACATTTTTTCAAAATTTCAGAATTGGTCAAAAAACACTTTTGGGCCAGGGAGCGCCGGTTAACGTTCCAAAAACCCGTCAGGACTCTCGGCACTGCCCAAATATGCAAAAAAAGTGGACTTTTGGGGAAAGTCC